>NC_133171.1:46130094-46730094 GCF_040802235.1 Manis javanica
GGCAATGTTCCAGGCATAGCAGAGGCTACAAATCTTTGGCAAATTGGCATATCCTTTTTCTGCTCATGTAAATCAACAAGGAGCAATTGTTTCCTGTTCCTGGACAGAGGCCTTAACTCCATATTGCTGTCTGTGCACTGGTGAAACGTAATCATCTCAGAACCCTGGTACAGACTTAACTGGGTGTGCATTGACAGTGCCTTGTTCCGACTGGGCACTCAATAAATAATAGTTGAATGATACCCAGAATATCAGCTCAAAGCTGAGGACCTAGACCGATCCTGTCAGTTCTTTCCACGTCCTTTGGAGGAGCACCTGGGGAGGACTTAGCTCTCTGTGTGCATCCCATCCCAGGTCTTTGGATTTTGTTTCCTTTCGATATTGGGCTGGTTCTGTGAAACAGGAAGCCAGACATTCAGGCAGGACATTAGGTGGGGCTGGAACATTCTGGAAGAGTGGAAACTTGATGAGGTGACAGCCGTTTCTGCAGCTCCTCTGATATGGGGTGTGGGTAGTCGGCCTGGCTGACTGTGGGGAGGGAGGGAGGCCCTGACTTGAGCTCCCTGCTCTCTTCCACCTCTGATAGGGGCTCTTTCCTGACCAGTTGGTGGACAAAGAGAAGCAGTTGCTGCAAACCGTGTGGCTTTATTGAAATAGAATGTTTCTGGGGACTTCCCCTTTAAGATTGAGCCAGATAGTGGAGCTGTATTATAATGTTTCACATAATAGAAAACCCATATTCACAGGGCTGATGCGCCTCTGTGTAGGACTCATGAAATGGATTTAAAAGTGTGGACAGAGATTTCGTGATGGTGGTTGGTTGGTTTTTCCCCTTGATGCAGTAGCAGCTATTTGGGTTCAATCCTCTGCTTTTGTCATACTAATTTTGGTTATTTTGTGTCTTGCCCCGCAGCTGTGAACTAGGAAGACATTCTTGAAAGGACTGGAAAGGGAGGTGCTGTTCCGAATGGCATCTGGGAGACAGTCTTGGTCACATCACTTTACTTAAGGTTTGCTCTTTTTGTGTAGTCATAAGGACAGGAGAGAGGGCCCCTCTTAGTGGTGCCGGTGTTCTTGTTCACAAAGCCGAAGAATGAGCTTCAGAAACAGTCAAGGTAGGAGAGCAAGGTACAGGCTTTTATGTAGAGATAAAGTGAAAGGACAGAGCTCCCGGCTCACGCCAGGAGGGGTCAACAGAGTCCAGGAGGGGTCAACAGAGTCCGTGGTGGTGCGTTGTCTGGGGGTTTTATAGGCAGTTGAGGATTTTTTGAGAACATGAAGAAGACTTTGGGGTGTGGACTTGTTAGGTGTTCCCTGAATATTAAAGACTAACTTCACGTAATGAATTTCCTGCCTTGATTTCTCTCTGGGACATTGGCCCCTTGGTCTGGGATAACATCAAAAGGCTGCCTGCCCAGCCCCCAGGGTGGGCTGAGGTATTGTGTATTTGTTCAAGAATCCTGCCTTTTGAATTTTCTGGGTGTTAAAATGCAATCTTCTCTCTAAGATGGAGTACTTCCTGCCTGTTACCATGTCGTGTACAGCTGGGTCTGCATGCTAAGTTAGTTGCTCAGTTTGCAAAATCACCTCGTCAGATCTGAGGGAGGAAAGACAGCACATAGGCCTGGGCCCTTTAGTGTGCTAAAGTGAATCTTACACGTGGCTACAAATGATTAGCGTCACTGAACATGTGCCACTCTTCCCCGCCTGAGGAACATCAACTGATCTGTGGAGGTGATCATGTGGTTTTTGTCCTTTTTGTTGATGTAGTGGATAATGCATAATAATCTATTTTTAGTTAGACCTTTGTCTTAAAGATTTGTGAATCCCCCAGTTTCTAATAGTCCTATTAATACATAATTTTTGCCATAAAATACAGTAATGTAGACTTTAAAGATTATGAAACAGTTTATTTGTGCTTTCCCAAGGACGGTCATTTGTTAGTCTTTGCTTTCTCCTTCTCCAACACCGTCTTTATGCATTCAGTAACTAGTTAACAGTTCTTAATATCAGTTTTGTGACTCAGTGTGTCCCAACCAATTGTAAGGACTGTTGAAGTAATTAGCTACTAATTTCTGGTTAAGGTCCTAAGCTTTGTGGCTGACCTACGAGAAAAGAGGAGGTGAGGTGATTCCTGTGAGACTGCTTTTCCCTTGTATGCCTTCCAGTGTGCTTTGGGTGGGGCAGAAGGAGTAGAAGTAGAGCGAGCTGCTGATGGGGGTGCACATGGTGGTGCTGGGACTCGGCACAGGGAAATGGGGTTGTGCAGCCCTGCGTGTTAATTGCGTGTATGTGGGTTTGTGTGTGCACGTGTGTGGAGAATCGCTTGGCCCTGGTGAGGAACTCCAAAGAACCGCAGCTTATGCTTTAAGAAAACGATCATCACCATGAATCGCGGCCATGGATTTGCAAAGGGACTGCTCAGTGTCGAATTCTAGAACAGGAGAGAGAGTGCCCAGCTTAGGGGAGCCAGGGTCAAGGAGGCCGTGTTGGAGGGATTGACCTTTATGAGTTGACCCGGATGTGTTGAGATGCCCAGGAGGCAACAGCTGCCAATGAGACAAGTGGAGACCCCAGGCCTCCAGAGCAGGGGTTCTCCTCCCTATCTGTGGACTCTGTAACAGTGCAGAGACCTCCACCTTCCCTTTCAGAGGTCTTGATTCTGTATTAGCAGAGAACAACCCACCTGCCCACCCCAAATGAACCTGATGTATATGCTTGGGTTGATTGCACAGTCCTTTGAGGTTTGTGGAGGGATAAGAGGGATCACAGTTTCATCACTGGACCTCTGAGGGAACAAGCAGAGTTTCACACATGTATTCTCCCACACACGCATTCAGACACAGGCAGGTACATGAACACTGTCATGTAGCATTTGTTTGAGTATAATCAGGTCTCACATGTGTAAATGTAGCTCTAAGAAATAAATCCTGAAATTTTTAATGTGGTGTCTCAGTAGTCAAATGTGTTATTCAGCTCTACAGATTAAAGTGCTTGTTCTTGAAGCCTTAAACTCCTAATAGTCATCGTGGAGTCTTCAAAGAGTGCCTAACTCCTCTCTAGTGAGCTCTGGTATTACTTGGATGTTTTCTTTTGTTGTTCTTTTGTTCTTGATAGGATTGTGTACCAGGAGGGTGGGAAGGAGAGGGAGGGCCACAGTTCCGACCGTGGTGTTAATTTTCACGTGGCAGCTGGGCTTCGATGTCCCCTCTGCATAAGGGGCATCTCGTAGTTGTAGCCAGCCACTGGTCAATGCACACTTGATGGAAAATGTGCATGCAGGGAAGACGTCTATGAGAGGCAAAAACAACGGAAAGCACAAAATTAATCTTACGGCAACTGCACGTGGTATACCTGTAATAATTCAGGAGTGTTTCAAAGTTACCAGACATCTATCTTTTATCTGTAAAAACATTAAACAACCTCGAGGCCTCTCTAATGACAGTCACACCTACATTAAATCAACACTGGGGAAAATAAGGCATGAAGACACAAGATGACTAACTGTTTCAGCTAATGAACCAAATCCTGTAAAACCTCAAGGATTTTAAAACCTACACTGGCCGTTATTCCAGTTTTGTTTCTGTACGTGAGCTGCCAATCTGCCGAGTTGGCAGTATGTCCCTGTTACCTAAAATTGCAAAAATATCTATTTCCCTATCAAACAAATTTGTGAAACACTTTGAAAAATGTATCTCTCTCTCTCAAAAATATCAGAACTCATTCTAGCATGAGTTCTAGTCACACTAATTAAGAAATCTTATATGTAATAATATTTTCTATCTAGAGGATCTTTATAAAGTACAGATTGATTGAAGGTTAATAAGGGTTTTATGGGTCATTTTTACAGCCACTGAATACTATGGCACTCTTTTTTAAAAACAGCTTAATCCATTTTGTAATATATTTGTAATATCGAATCATGTACACTTGAAACTCATATGTGCGAGTTATATCTCCATGAAAAGTAATTAATGGGAAAGAAAGTAGCTTCAAAGGAGATATTTACTTTGGTATGCTACGCTAAATCATCACTTAGCAATTGACAAACAAAGCATCGAGGCAATACAGGGTAAATCTAAGTGAAGAGTGTGATAGAAGCATCCATTTCTAATCCACTGCTAAGAGCTGTCACACATTTTTAGACTTCCTGGTTCTTGCTAAAAAGAGATGCTCCCATTACTCTTTGAACAGTATTTCCACTACCGTACGAAAAGTTACCTTCCATATTTATAAATTTCACTGGCAATACAGGGTTCAAATAACCTATATGTGGTCTGGCGGACAAATGTTTATAATGTTTTTCTCTCTCAGCCAAGTGAAGACATACGATAAAGTTACCCTTATCAATTAGGGCAGCAGAGTTAGCATACGGTTCTGTTACATATGTTATAGAACCTTTTTCACATGGGATTATGTAGTTTGGATCAAAACAGAGCAGGTGCAAAATAATGAAGAGATTATAAAAAGAAAATACCTAAAATTAATATTGGGTTAGCATAACATTTTCTAAATTGCAAAGTTGTAAGAACTGAATAGTCCCAAGAAGTAAGAGGGCATTTTAGGACAAAATCAATTTCTGAAAAGATGCTGTCTAACACTGCGTGGAGTTAATCGAGTTCCCCCTTTTTAAGCCTTGGAGAACGCATTGATTTGACAGTCTCTGCCTCCAAAGCCTGTCAAGTTCTCCTTTCTGCAAGATTTAGAAAAGACAATTTGACCACAAAATTTCCCTGCCCAAGTATATTTCCCATCCCAACCCACTGGTAGCAATACAGAGCCTTAAATCTTTTTCTTTCACTCACTATGGGAAGGCAGTTCTCTACCCGTCGAAGATTGGTAACAGGATATGCCAGGAGTGATCTTTCGGTGGCTTCTAGTCTCCTTTCACATAAAATCTCATGCACAGTTTTGACAACGGATTTTAGATAATTCATGTCTAGTTACCTCACATCTTCCCCTTCCTCTAAAGTGCACAAGCAGATGGTGCACTGCTCGTCGGTGGCTTCCTGAGTCGGTGCTTCGCCGGCTTGTTGGCGGGGCAGGTCCCTCTGTGAGAGGCGATCGGGTGTCACCGTGTTAGTGGGATGACATTATTGAACAACTGACTAAAGTCTGTGTTTATTTGACAGACAATGCAAAACAAAACTACACATTCAGCCACAACTTATCTCCCAGGTATGACTGTGATGAATTAGTGGATGAGTTAAGTGACTAATTTCAACTAAGTTATTTTAGGGCTTAAATAAGCAGCATCAAAAGGAAAATAAAAAGTAACTAATTAACTACTTGGAAAACTACTATTTTTAATACACCGTTAGGATGATTACAAACTCTATTTTTGTCCCATCATAACACATAGCCTTTACTAAGGAATTTTCAAATAATCTCCAAATAAATTAATCCGATGACATAGTCTTTAGCTTCAACAACTGAAAGGACTTAAATTTAGTGGTAATAGCTCTTTCATACTCTTAGAAAACAGAAGAAAAATACAGTGATTTTTCCCTTTCTTATTATTAGTCTGCATAGCATAGTTGTTTGTTGAAAGAAATCTATATAACATGTCTACTGCACAACTTCTCTAAATAATACTATAAATTGAGGGTACGATGTAAGAAATGTAGGTTAACTAAATGTCAAAATAAGTGGCCAGTTAAATTACAGTCTAAGTTATTAAAGAGAATATGGGTGGCATGTGGGTGCTGATCCAGAATGAAAACATAATGCACAAAAACGGTGCACTTGTCATCCTCTTTGTGTTATTTTTAAAAGTGGAAGGGAAAATATGTACATGTGTACATTATTAATGCCTAAAAATGCCTAGATTACGTAAGAAACCCTTAACTATGAGTTTTCTTCTGGGAAGAAAAACTTGGGTCATCAGGGTAAGAAACCTCAGAATATATACTTTTAAACTTTCAAATTTTTGAAAATCGTATGCATGTGTTGCTTTAGTAATAATGTAGCTGAATTCAGAGGTCCATAATACTAAATCTGATACATTTCCATAATGTAGACATCACACAGAATAAATTCTTACTTTTTTGTATTTATGTGGGTATGTGCATCTCTCGATCGTCTCCTGAGATGCTCCATTGTTGACCTCTTCTGTTTCTTGTAAAGGTTCCAGTATCTGAAGGTGAAGAATAACCAGTGTTAAAAGCCAGGATGACTATTCCTTGAAAAGCACTGTCAATACTGTGAAAGCAATAAAGCTCCATATTTATAAACCTGCAATATAAATACAGTGTTTGCAGTACGTTAAGGCAAATGGTTGTCTGTACTTCTTTTCTCAGCCCACTGAACTGGTGCGACAAAGTCACCCTTACATTCTTCAGTGACTCCTCCTGCCCACCTCTTGCTTCTGTGTCCTCTTCTCATGTTCTCTTAAGCCTAAACATAGCTTCAGGTTTATCCCCAAGTGTCATCTCCTTAATCCTGGAATAACTGCAGCCCTGTTTCCTGCTTTCCCTTCAGAGCCAGGCTTTTAAAGCAAGCAGTTTATATTCACTGTTCCCACATTTTTACCTTCGTCCCTGGAATCTAAGAGGGACACCATCCCCATCCTCACCAATAACCACTCTATAATGCATTCAACATTTTCCCAACTTTGTATTTTTGTGGTGACACACTAATGACCATATTATTTTGACATTATTCTAATTTGTTTCTTCTCAACTCCTCTAGCCAGTGCTCAGAATCCTTTCTTTGAAGAACAGGATTACCTTTCAGATATAGTATTATCACTCTCCAAGGTTTTTTCAATTTGTCAGTCTATACATTTTTTTCTGGCAATCTAATCCTCTTCCATAGATTAGTATTTTAAGACAGTATGTGGCTCATATATATTGACAACTCACAACATATCTTTAACTCAGGTATCAGTTTATGGCTTTGAGGTGCAGACTATAAACTTAAACCCCTACTGGACATTTTACCTTGATATCCACTTATCACAGATTCAGTATGTCTAAAAGCTAACTCACCTAACCTCTTGCCTAAACCATAATCTAATACTCTGCAACTCAGTGAAAGGCACCACGCTAGCATCTGGGAGTCATCCCAAATGTCATTCAAATGTGTCTCATCATTATTGCACCAACTGCCACTGTCCTTGTTCAGGTATTTACCAACTTTTACCTCTTCTGCTATGTCTTAACTAAGTAGATTCCATCCGCTCTCCTTCAAATCTATTTTTCGAAACAAGTGAGGAGGTGGTCTTTCTAACTACAATCTGAGTAAATCTCTCCAAAAGCATAAGTAAGACCAAGTCATTTCGCTTTCAGTGGTTCCCGAGTCCCAGTTTCTGGGCAGGGCAGCTTTATTTCTTATTGCTGAGTGATCCCTATTCCTAAGATCCAGAAATACCAACGTATTTGCAGTTGCTTGTGTGTATGTTATTTCAGATCTCTTAACATGCTGTAATCACTGCAAAAGCATCATTCTCAATTCCAAAACCTGCTGAGAAGTCACATGCATAATAAAGCATCTCGGAAGCCTTTCCTACAGTACGTCTACCTCCCCAAGATGAAGCCACTCCCTTCTCTGTACTACACTTATAACTAGTATGTATTATGAATTGCCAACTCAATGAATTTACACCTTAGATTGGTATCTAGAAAATGTTCATCTGTTCAAATCAGATACAGAGAATAAGTACAGTCCTTTGGCAGATGAGTAAAGTAGAAATGCATAGGAACAGACCAATTACCCCTTGAGAGAAAATCAAGCTCATGTCCCACTGACAGTGGATCAAGACTGGTGTCTTTGTACAAAAGAAAAAACTTGTATAAGGAGAGAGAAATACAGTACATTTTTCAGTGCAAATACAAATACAGATTTTAATATATCTCATACATTCTTATACCACAATTTCTATTTACTAATTCTCAAATTCTACTAAAACACCTGTAACAAATCATGGAGAATATTTGCAATAAAGTAAATTAGAAAAAGAATACTCTTAAGAAGAAGAATATTTCACCATTTTGAAATGTTTTTGTTTTACCAGTATAGGAAGAAGTAGTACAAATACGAAGTCAGGTCGAAGTAGTACATGGTGATGGTGCCGGTGGGGATGCGATGCTCCAGGGGCCTCAGCAGCTGCGGCGCCTCCGGCTTCATGTCCCAGGCCCCTGACAAAGGATGAGAGCGCTTTAGCTTGTAACCATCTCTGCAATGTCTTATGATAATCAGTAGGAATGGGGGAGTATGTTTGCATTTTTTAAAGTTACCTAAAACTTCTTAACGTACACAACTGAGACAAATTTAGCCCCTAAGATATAACTAACAAAAATCTCAAATTCAATTCAGAAAGTAAAACTCAAAAATTCAATTTTGTCATTACAAGGAGCAAAGCACTGTAGTGAGTTTCATTCACATCCTACAAAGGAAACAAAATGCATAGGTTCCTTCCAATCTAAAAGTCTGATTCTACTTGAGGAGCACACAAATTAGGTGTTTCTGTTTGTTTGTTCATGTGAATGTTACAGATGCTCCCAAGACTTTTGTTTGTTGAATTGTGTCTCTGGGTTGCTGGCTTCGAACATAATTACAACCACAAACACC
Organism: Manis javanica; assembly: GCF_040802235.1. Classification (NCBI taxonomy): domain Eukaryota; kingdom Metazoa; phylum Chordata; class Mammalia; order Pholidota; family Manidae; genus Manis; species Manis javanica. The sequence goes on from NC_133171.1 coordinate 46,138,666, forward strand.
TCTGTACCTTACAATACACGGGTAAACAAAATTTTATAAAGAGTAAAACTGTTAAATGCCAAATCTCCATTTCTTTATTCTCACTTTATGTTCTGCCTCAAAAGCTACTGTAGACCAAGATCTCAATGACTTCCTAAGGAAAATGAATTTCATAGAAAGTTAATGCACATCTACTTCCATTCTTCTGGTAAACACCGTAAGACCACGGAGGCACAAGCTGGTGTCCTCTTGTCAGTAGCCAGGGTTAGAGGCAGTCAAGTAGATGTAAGTACTCTGAACGGGGAGGGTGTATAAAGAAGTTGTGAGAAGCAGGATGTATTTTGGGAGCTGGCTTGAATGGTAGACACCCCTGACGGACAGCAGAACAGCTTCCTCCTGTGTGACGTGGCCTCCTGCCCCAGAACTCAAGGTCCTCCTGTTGCTTCTCCAGGTCTCTAACTTGCCCAGAGGCAGTGCCTCACAGCTAAACTGAATTCAGTTTCTCCACAGCACCAGCCTGGGTGGCATTCCACTATGAAAGCATTGAATCTGGCCGTTCTGTTCGACCACAAGCTACTGAGCATATATCCCTGAAACAGACAAGATAGTGATGGAGCCGATCTCTCTGGAGCCTACCGAGGATGTGAGGACATAGTCCCAGGCACAGGATGTCCATGTCCACTGTAGGGGTGCATCCTGTGTGTGTGAGGTGGGGGGCGCTCAGGTCCCTGCCTGGAAACAGAACACAGAAAGACCACCGGAAATAATTGAATGATTGGTTATTTCTTAATGTAGAAAAAATAGCCTAGTATGAATATTCAAATGTCCATAGATTAGTCATGAAATTCATTATCTAATAACAAATTATAAAAATGTAACGTAAATTTAATGATTCATAAATCAAGGAATGATAACCCCACAAATTCTCACTGCTCATTTCTTACAATACCTCCAATTCAAATTTATCCAAGGAAAAAGACAATTTGAATGTTTTGTTATATACCTTCTTTACAGCAGATATTTTAAGTAAAATAACACGAATCTGAATGGAAATAAAATTTTTAAAATTAAACACTGCAGCAAACGCTACAGGAGCAAGTAGGATACATCTATAAACACGTAAGGCAGGAAAATAGAAGAATCTTGTTTTGCTTTACTTTTATATTATAACATTCAGCCATTTCAAAAGATAAATCTTTTAAGAGAAAAAAATGTTAACCTTGTGCATTTATTTCAAACGCATGCAAGAAGAGGTTCCACATCTGGAAATAATATATTTTCTCTTTCTAGAGTCAGTCAAATTTACAAATAGAAGCACAGTTCTGAACAGAGTACTTCAAAAAAAAGTTCCAGTGATGCATTTTTATACTCAAATTCTTATTTCCTATTAGCTTGTAACACATTTTCAAATTTTGCGTGTTTAATCTTTTTTTTTATGAAGGTATCATTAACAGACAGTCTTATGCTTAAGTCTCACATGAGCACCACTGCGATTACGACTGCATGTTTAATCTTAACAATTTAGAACAAGTAATCTCCTAGGTACTGGAAAATATTAATGTTACATTGGCAACTTTCTATATAAAGGGTTACTATATTACAATGGCACCACAACCAGAGATTCTGGATATAATCATAAATTATCCGACTCAAGGAAGAAGTCACAGAAGTGGTAGATCATTAATTATTTCAAGAGATTTGCAAACATTTCTGTAAGGGCCAAATACTTCTCTATAGGCCATACTCCACTAGGTCTTACTAAGTAGTTACTAAGTCTTTGTGATACTCAGGTTAGTCTCCGTAATGTGAAAGGGGCCGAAGACGCCACAGACAAAATCAACCACATGAAGATGCTGCGGGATTGGTGCAGCTGTGCTGGCTAAACGCATAAATGAACAAGGGTCGCTGTTTTCCTGTAAAATTGTATTTACAAAAACAAACAGGCAGGATATAAAGAACAGAATTTGCTGCCCTAAAGTAGAAAACCAGATGCTTAATTTTCAAAGAAAAAGCAAAAAGTTCAGTTAGTCTTCCCATGTTAAGGTAATAGAATGATATTTAAATTAACAAATAAACTAAGTTAAAAAGACATTGAAAAAAGCACGGCTGAAAAATGTTAATACTCTTTTTCCGTCTGGCCGGTAACATATAATAAGTCAAAGCATATATTTCAGCACTGTATCTTGTTTCTCAAGATCATCAGTTTTAACATTAACCCTACTATGGAAACTGAAAAAAGAAACAAGAGACTGGTTTGCAAAAATAAATGACCCTTTGTTGCATCCTGAAAATGTTTTGGTTTTGTTAAATAAATTTCTTTGGTCAACCTGTTTTGTCAACACCTACAAGTCAGGGTAAGACAGAGGAAGATTTTGGTTAGTAAACAATAACCTAGTGAACTGGGGTTTAGTTTACTTAAATTGCCTCTACTGATTTTATAGTGTTATAATCCAATGGGAATAGAAGGAAAAGGAATAATGTGTGATTATCTTTTTAAAAACATGAAACATACATTGTATGCTGCATCATCATCCTTGGATCTTCCATCCTCTGCGCAACTTCATGACGATGCAGTCTCTGTCCTGGAGGTGCAGTGCCTGGAATGTAATACGGAATTGGCTGGTTTGTGGCATGAGGATGCTGCGGGATTGGGGCAGCTGTGCTGTCTAAATTAGTAGGGGGTGGGGGTGCCACGGGGTGAGGTGGGGGTGCATGACAAGACATGTTAGAATGGGAGGCATGCACGGGGTGAGGAGTAACAGGTGGAGACTGAGCCTGAGCAGGTGGGTTTCCGTAGGAGTTTGGGCCGGCAGAGGCTTCATGACGTCGTCTTGTCAAAGCAGCATCTGTAAGGAAAACAGAGGCACCATGCAGTTGAGCGTCCATTGCTAGTATAGATTCCTACTGTATTTTAGAAACGTATTAGCATATGTTTAATTTTTTATGTATGCTTTAGCAATGCTTGAGTCTTCTCTGTTCTATTTGCAACCTGTTTTCTTCTTTGAATAATCTTAGATATCTTGCCATGTCAATGTACAGTTTTACTTCATTCTCAGCTTCACAGCATTCTACTATAGGAATGTACCAAAATTTTTCAGAGATTTCCATTGATAAAAATTGGAAACAACCCGAATGCTCCAATAAATATCTATCTGTATGAGCCCTCTCATGCTAGTCTTCTTTTGTACATTCACGTGCACGAGTGCGTGTGCAAACACACACACACACACACACACACACACACACACACACACGTCATTCATGGACAGTGTTTGTAGCATAAATTTCCTGTAAGTAGTTCTGAGTCTCAGAAAATAATTTAAACTCAGATACCAGTTGACAAAAGACCCTGCCCAAAAGGTGACCATAATTAATACACCTGTCACCAGTACACAGGTGTCCCTGAGGACCCCCACTGTCACTCAGTCCTCACATGCCAATCTGAGAAAAATCTTGTATATATTAGCCACTTACATTTCTTCCCAGAATTACCTATTCACCTTCGTAGCCTATTCTCCTTTTTCTTGATGATTTATAAGTAGTTCATATACAATGGAAGCTTTTGTCATAAGTGTAAACATGTTTCCAGACCGTCTTTTGTTAATTTTATTTTGCCATACACAGGTTTGTTGGCTTCTGTGTCGTCAGCTGTATTAATTACACATTTATAAACATATAAAGCTCTCTTTCCTTTATCATTTCCCAGTTCAGAGCAGTATAGAGAAGAAAGGCAATTGTAGTCCTTCTGGGCAAGACTGTGGAGACGTCCTTTCCTTGCTGCTCCTCTCCCCCCGCCCCAGGCCGTTTTCCCCACACTTCATTAATACCATGACAGGAGCATGTCTGCCGGGAACCGGCCGTGGACATCAGCCCTTCACACAGACGCCTTCCCCCCATTTCTTCATTCTAAATCTTTGTGTGTCAAAGTAACTGTTGGAAGATCCTTCTGCAGAATACGCATCCGTCTTACTCTACAAAACATGCATCTATTTGAGGTAAAAAACATGTTTATAGATTTCAGTCCGAATTTCATTTTATTTGGAAGAATTTCTTGGTAGTCTGGTATAGGCTATGGGCAGTCTCTAGTTGCATTATAGAAGGAGTTCCTTCAAATTGTAATTCTTTGATTCATTCAGCTGGGGTAAAAGGTAGGTAACCATGAAAACATTCAGCCATATTTTCAAAGGAAACCTTGCTATCAAGTATCTGAAAGTTTCACTGAGCTCAATAAGTTGTGAGAAAAGTTTTAAACTTATTTTCTAAAAGTTATGTTTTCAAATCAGTGTGTTACTCCAAGATATCACAAAGCTTAGTATTTCTTGGCAGTAAAAATGATCACAAAAAAGCAAGTGTGTCTGTTTTACCACAGTTAACTATCCTTCCTCAAATTTACAGCATTTTTCCCAGTTTCACCTAAAAATTTTCTATTTGTGTATTCATTATGCAAGAAGTAATATTCACAAGTATAAAATTTTAAAGTTTCTTTTCAGGATGAATCCATTTATTTAAGTCTTCAACAGTCATTTCACTTCTTTCAGCTTTATTGAGGTATAAGGAACAAAATATTACTGTGTAAAAAAATAGTTTTCCATAAATAAGTAAATAAAGAATTAAAACATGTTTGGTAAATTGAAATCTCTGTAAATAAGAATGTGATAGTGCCACATTCTTAACATGTATATCGTATAATTTCAGGCAGGAGTCTTCATTGAGATTTTCCTGAAAGCCTGAATTCTTTAGGAGCCTCATATATACCATGACATTTAAATATGACAGTAGATCATCTTCTCCTGGGCCATAACAAGTGATTTGTTTTTAATGGCATTAAAACTTTTTTTAATATCCAGTGAGTCCTTCTATTATATGCAATAAAGCAAAATTCTCCTGAACTCCAGGAACCCCTAATACCACAAATCATTCCTACGTAATGCAGACTATGTGTTAAAAATCTTATCTTCTGAAGACATAACCACCAAACCAGAGCCTGTCTGGCTGCCGTTCTAACCTTCAACGTCTCTTCCCTTCCTATGGTCTCTAAACTCAGACCCAACAGGATGTAAGAAATAAAATTCTGATGTGTGTAGAATTAATGGTGTCATAATAACCTGATTTCTGATTTCCCAAATCCCCTCGATCAGTAATAAATGAGAACTTTCAGACAATCCTAGAGACTCACTTAAAAAAAAATCACAGGCCACTAAATTAGACCATCGTTGCAAGGGCAGTAAGATAAATCACTGATTTATTACATATGATATATCTGAACTAGTGAATTAGTGCTGAACAGTGTGAAAAAAGCATGGAGTCAAATGGGCCTGAGTGTGAATCATGAGCCTGTCTAATCCCGAGCAGTGTGACCCTAGGAAAGTCATCTAACCCTTCTCACCTATTAAGTGGAGCAGTCACTGCCCTGCATAGCTGTTGTTAGAGAAGAAGATAATCTGCTAGGTATGAAATACACGAGTTGTGACTATGCTCTCTGCCCCATGCCCATAGTTATTTTGGAGGAATGCCCTTCCCTGTCAGAAGACATGCAAAAGTGCCCCCCCACCCCGGAGGGCCTAGCACAGTGTTACAAAGTCATCTAAAAGACAGCATCCTTTCCTCAAACTATTATGTGGGAAGCAGATAAAAATGTAGATGAAATTTTTTACTTATAAAATAAACACAGGAAGAGTGGAGTGCCCACAGGCCTCTCCACCCCCTGCCCCGTGTGCCTCCTGAGGCCTCCCCGCAGAGTCCGCAGGGTTCTGGAGCAACACCGTTCCAGTCTGATCTCTAGAGTCTCCCATACCAGAGTTCACCTGCTCCTGTTTGGCTCATAGGACCCACCTAATCTCTTCTGGGCCAAGGTACCAGTCAGGAATCTCATGGTTACTTACAAATAATAGAAAAATCCAATCAAAACTGGCCAAAACAGTGAAGGGAATTAATGGGGTCACATAAAAGGATCTGCGTGGAGGTACTTTGGGCTCTGGTTGAGAGGTCTGAAAGCGGGCGGCAAACCTCCCTGCCATTCTCCTGGGCTGCCCTCCCATACACGTCCTCTCTTGTCTTTGCTGATTCTCTCCGGAGGAAGTTCTGTGATCTAAATTCTGCTACAGAGTGTCTCTATTCTAAATCTCTGTATATTGGTTTTCTCCAAGCTTCCGGGTCTGGCCTATTTGGGCTAATCTCATGAACCCAAATAAAGGTAACCCGAGAACTAGATTTAGGAGTCTGTGGACTTGGATTAAAAAAATTACCAGTTTTTTCTCATCTCTAATTGCCTCCTGGCATTCATACCACCTTGTTAGCATCAGTTGAGAGGTTAAATATTACAAGTGATTTGTATCAAAAAACAAGGAAAATAAGTTGGTTACTATGAAAACATAAATTATAGCAGATTCAAAGTCAGTTATAATTCTATAACTCAGTATATAATTATATCATTTTCATTCACTTGGATTCCAAACTTTTTAAATAACTTGAGCAAAGTTAAAACTATCATATGAGGAAATGACCATCACCAAAAGCCTATAAGGAACTATTTTCTATATGCTGTGATATATGTACAATAATTCATTACTACAGTAGCTTTATTTCCTGCAACATTTTCAGGACTTTATCTCAGCCCCCATGTCAACATGTTGTACAAGTGTATGTCGTTCAGGGTGAAATTACTTCAGAGAAAAGATTGAAAACCTTTGCGATGAAATCCAGTCAGTGGGTGGACTAAGCGACCTTCATGGTTGCTTCCAACATGGACGCTTTAATTTTACAGATCCAGTTATTTGAGGATTCTGGGCAACCCTAAGACTCAGGAGATGAATTTGTAAGCACAGCAAGAGCGCTGCGGACTGCTGCGGCCATGACGGAAGTGCGAGAGATGACCCTTGTGTGTTCAGAAAGAACTTGCCCTCATTATCTTCAGATATCTCAAATACAAAACTTAGAGTGAGAGAATAGGAACCACCACTGAAAGGAAGTAAAGGGAACTGACTGAGATACATTACAGTCTGGCATCTTACTACCAAAACCCACATTAGGTACCCTAAATTCATGAGGCACCCATCTGCTTGCTTCTATGATTCTGACCAGCCCTGTGCAGCCCCATTTAGGAACCTGGTTGAAGCTAGATGGCTTGAGTGCTTCAAGGCTGGAAATATGCAATGTGCTAAGTAAGGACAGGATGTGAACAAAATAGGCGAAGGATGTTCTACAAAGAATTTAAACGAAATGCAGCCAGCAGAACTGGTTCTCTCAGGCTTATTATATACAGGAACAATCTGGCCTAGAACAGTGTTCTTCTCCTAATCTAGGGAAATACAACCTAAGCAAGTCTGTCTGTCCAAAACATCATCATCAATATAGTTACAGTAATACGGTGAGAAGGGCATTCAAGTAGTAAATTGCTACCTAAGAGATTAAATGTGAATCCTGACTGATTAGGGTATTAACAAAGAAATAAGTAGTTTCAACAGCAGCTGCACCGATTTACATTCCCACCAAGTATTCATAAGGGTTCCAGGTTCTCCACATTGTTGTCAACACTGGTCATTTACTCTCTCCAGTGTTTCGGTTTTTTGTTTCTAATTATGATGGGTGTAAGGTGGTTTTCATTTGTATTTCCCTCATAATGAAGGAGGTTGTTTTCATTTGCTTCCCATTATTTGCATATCTTCTTTGGAAATATATCTATGCAAGTCCTTTGCCCATTTTTAAACTGGGTTCTCTTTTTACTGTTGAGTTGTGCAAGTTCTTTATATATTCTGGATACTCGAGCCTTATCAAATGAATGATTTTCACATGATTTTCTCCCTTTCTGTAGGCTGTCTTTTCACTTTCTCAGTAATGTCTTTTGATGTGCAGAAGTTTTAGATTTTGGTGAAGTCCAAGTTACCTATGTTTTCTTTTGTTGCTGCTCATATTTTTGGTGACAGCCCCCGATCTCTTTCAGTTGTGCTATGATACTTCAATAACATACAGCACATCCAATACGAAATCTCAGTCTAATAGAGATGACTTTCCTCACATACTATGTTCACTCTAAGATTACACTTTTGCTAACATAGCTAAAATCCTTAAAACAATACTTTTTCTAACAAAAGTAATGAAAAATTCCTTCTCCCCAGCCCGTTTTTTTAAACGTACCTCCTGTATAAGTCCCAGTCATTCTGTTGCTTGTACGAGGAGCTGACGTCTCTGGCCATTCGCTGCTATCGTCAGTTGATTCACTGTCAGAGGCCTGCTCAGAGGCAGATGAATCTGAGTAGTTGTGAACCCAAGGGCTCGTGGTCGGAGATTCCATTGTTGAACTAGTGAGCGGTACTACAGTAGGTTCTGCACAATGTAAAATAGTTATTTAGCATTTCAAAACAAATTAGGTAATGGACTATATTTTAATCTAAGCTAACATTTTATGGTAATTAAAACCAACTTTAAAACTGTTAACTCTGGTAAGTACAATATATAGTTTTACAAAATGCTTTCATAAAGCTAAACTGCAACATTAAAATGATGTTACTAGAATGTGATTACTGCGTTTTAAAAATCCAACACGTGCATATTCCAATAATTCAGGTTATTGAAATAGTCTTTTGAGTAAACACTATGGAAGTTTTGTGATCTTCTACCAAGCAGAAGAGAGGAAAAGGAAAGAAAAAGTGCTTCCGCTCTGTTCATATACATTGTCACAGGCTGTAACAGGGTTAGAAACTGACCTTTCTTTGGTACACTATGGATCCTAGATTCAGACTGCTTGAAAAGCAGTTTTAATTTCACCACTGACAGTATGGTCATGGATAAGTTACCTAAGCACTCTCTCACTTTTTACATGGCTTATTGTTTATTTTCCCAAAAAAATGCAAATATTAATTCCATCAGTGTTTTATAATAAAAGTGAAAAAGTTCTGTAGTAGGAAGTAAATTTGAGGCAGACATTAACTTCTGAATGAGCTTTATTTTAGACTCTGATTATAAAATGGCTGTTTAAAAATTGAGAAGAATCGAAATAAATCTGTCCAAAGCATAGTCACAACAATTTGGTTCAAAAAGAAGGGATTCTCTTAATGTGTTACAGATCAAGAATACAATGTTTTCTATACAGTGCAGAGTGGTAGGCTGATTTCTGAAATGCAGACAGTACCTGTTGCCCTATATGGGAAACTACTGTGGATGCTTAAACATATTTGCTACATATAAAAAGGGGAGGGAGGAACCTCTGTTTATTTGCAAATGACTTATCTTAGTTTCTCAACCTTGGCAGTATTGACCCTTGTGGCTGTGCAATTCTGTGTAGGGGAAGGAAGTGGGGATACAGGGTGGGCTGTCCTGTGGATTGTGGGGTGATTCGTAGCATCCCTTGCCTCTACCACTTGGGTGATGGCAGCCCTCTACCCCAAAAGAGAGACCTGAGAATGTCTGCAGACATTGCAGATGCCTCCAGGAGACTAAATGGCTGCCAGTGAGGAAGCAGGGGACCCAGACACTTAAGCTTTGGATTTATTTTTAATAGGTTAGAAGCTTTCCACTGAGAGAAATCAGTGGGGGAGAAGAGGCATCTACTTATCACTGGCAGTCTTTTAACCTGGTTAAAGTATTCTGCCTGAACTAATTCCAGTGGGTTAGAAGGCTATTCTGTCACCTTCTCCTACTGACTGGCTGGTAGGTGTCGCATGGGAAAACACACAAGAAGTTTGCAAAACAGTTGTCATATATTTAATTAACTCTGAGCAATCTTAAATTGATCCCTATCATATTAACCACTCTCTTACAGATAATTTGTGGTGCTTCAGAATAAAAAGCAAGACACTGTTGAATGAAATGCACCTGGTAAAAATAAACGATCTTTTCATACACAGAATCCCAGAGCCCTGGTGCTCTGAGAGTCATGATCACCCAGACTGCAGAGCGTCCGTGGGAGCCGAGTGCACAGGCCTCTGACGCTTCCTCCCTCCCTAATGGATCCTTTCGCCAATTTATAGCTAACTCCCAAAGCTAACAAATTTATATATGACTTGCCTTCATCCTTTAAGAAAATCATGACTGACCATACTGACATGTAACTGATAATTCCTAAAGATAATTCTCAATATGTGGGGAAACTTACAGATGTATTCATGTAGTCACACGTGCTACCGCGTTCCCTCACCTGTTTCCAGTTCTAGTTTGTTTCCTCAGTGACTGGAGTGCAGTGCTCAGCCGAAACAAAACGCTAACGCTGAGCAGCACAGAAGGGAAGAACAATATTACACTAAAGGATAGCAACTTTTAAAAGTAAATTAGTTTGCTGCTATTTTGTTCTTTCAGTTCTGCTTCCTTACTCCAAGAAGGGACTAGTGGTAACCAAAAGGGAGGGTTGGGGAGGGCACGTGGAGAGGGAGGGAGAAGGGGATGGCGGGGTATCATGACTGGTGCACATGGTGTGTATGGGGTCACGGGGAAGACAGTGCAGCTCAGAGAAGACAAACAGGGACTCTGTGGCATCTTACCACACTGACGGACAGTGACTGCAGTGGGGTATGGGGGGAGACTCGATAATAAGGGTGAACGTATTAACTACAATGCTTTTCTTGTGAAACCTTCATAAGAGTGCATATCAATGATAACTTTAAAAGAAAAAAATAAATTAGTTATTTCAAATAAACAGTATTAACCATTTAAGTCAGTCATACTGGCTTTCTGTTGTGTGTACTTAAAAAGTGCCATTTCAGGTCTTCACAGCAAAGTCAAAGTACGACAATAATATTTGAAATGAAATTAGCAGGGAAGTATGAGGATCGATTAAACTACCACTTGTCAAAATATCTTTTGTCCAAGAAGATCACGGCCAAGTAATGAAGTGATAACCAGAAAGCATTGTAGGCACAATTTGCAAACCTCAGTTTATGTATCAATTAAAAAATAAGATTAGGATTTTTGACAACTTCGCTGTAGTCTAATAATGTACTACCAGTAAGCAAGAGTAGAAGTGTCTAACATTTTAAGATATTTCATTTTATCAAATTCTCCTCATAGTTGTGCGCTGCTGCTACTCCAGCGTACCATCGTCATCATCGTCAGCAGTGAGGTCCACAACCTCTGCTGGATTCGGCCTGAAACGCTGCATCACAGCAGAAGCCCCGCTGCGGGTGCTTGTCTCCTGTGGCCACCGAGTATAGGGGCTTGGACGTTGGCTCCAGGGGTATGTGGAGCGTCCAAGCGTTGAAGGAGACCTTAAATGACATCAGTATTAAATTAGTAAATGTAAAAAAGAACAAAAGTTTTAGTTACCGAAGAAGTCATAAGCCTTTCTTTCAAAATACACTGTAAAGTCCTTCATGCAAAGTATCTCCATAGAAATAATGAAACAGAATTCAAACTTATGACTAGCACAATGCCCAGCACTCAGTAAACATGCTGAATGAAATATTCAGCAAATATTCTCCACAATCCACTGACCTCAGGATGTGAGAAATGATATGCCAGACCAATCACTGGTGTAAAATACAGGATTCTGGTTCAAGAATGCTGCACTCTTTTCAATGGTTATTTTGAGTATACATCTGGGGTTATAATCAAATATTCACATTTTCTGTTAGTACGTGAAATTATGCACCAGCCGTGAAATAACAAAACAATCAACACCCTAAACATTTAATAACATCTGCATGATCTTGTATATTTAGTCCAGATTGAATTTGTGAAACACAGCTTTGGGAGCTCTAAACCAAGTTATGTTTCTGGTGCTGCCCTAAAAGAGATCGAAGGCGCAGAGAAATTTCCTGGGATCAGCAGAGGCGAGGAGAGCTGCAGCTCGTTGACCAGTTTGGGAGTCATAACAAGACATCACTTGTTTGCGCTGAACATTTTTATCATCTTTTTATGATGTGTTGGCATTGCATTGCATTGTTACTGTATGTTTCATTTTTTTTAATTTTAAGGGATTGTCTGTAATGATGTAGACTGAGCGTACAGAGGAATAGCATGTAGAATACACAGTCAGTCCTAAAGCTCCCAGAGAAAAATGAGTGTTTTTGAAAGGTGGGGCTTATGAAAATGTCTTTTTCTGTCTTATCCAAACTGAATGTGAAACTGACTGTGAGTTTATCGTCAGCTTGCGTGGAAAGGGTGAGCCAGACCCGTTGACATGCAGTCATGGGGGGCACAAGCTCGACCACTCAGCAAAGAACCCCAGCGTTCACACTGGGCTGTAGATGGGCTCAGCAAGTGTAAAGCCTAAGAGTTTATGAAGAAGTTCGAACTCTAAAATGAAATTCTTGAGTATCAGGATTAAAAAAGATTAATTCTAAGACAGTAAAGGAAGGGCAGCTCATTCCAGTAAGGGCAGTACAGGCTGAGGCCGGAGAGTAAGAAATGTCTCAGGATCACAATGGCTTTGAAGGAGGACAGAGGTCACCGTGTAAAATCCTTGAGAAACAAACCCAGAGTCTGTGATGCGAAGTCTGTCATTCATGAAAAGCTGGTAATAGCTACCAAAAGTTCCAGGTCCATTTTGTAGTACTTTTGTGAAAGCTTCATAGGATGTCCTAACTCCAATTTAGCAGCATGTGTCAAGTGCTGACATCAAAGAATCTGAAATGCAGATGCAGTGTCTCTAGGGGCCAGCTAAACAGTGACAAAGTTAGTACCCCCAGTAACAATAAGGAAAGACACGCGTCCAGAGCCCTATCCATTCACTATGGTAAATGTATCTGCTTAAATACTCAGCAGCTCCGTGGCAAGAAAGGTATCCAGTTCCACAAAGAAAAGGAGATCCTTCATTTCAGCAGTTCTTGTAGCTCATAGGAACTGAGTCACTGTTGTACCAGGCACTGTGTAAAGTCACTGGATAATGGGGCACAACCTGGGGAGTGTCAGTGTGAAAATCCTTTAAAACTTAAACCCGGGAGATATTCCAGAGCGCTCTCTTCCAGGCCATGAGAAGCAGCGCTTCAGTGGGACAGTGGCAAGTGGAGAAGCACACACTCTAGGTGTGTTTTGAGATATTCCAAAATTAGAATGTGTGTTTTTTCAACCTATAACAACACACATTAAAGCATCATCAGCAAATGCATTTCTAAATTCATTTCAATACAAAAATTGAGGTTAATCCAGAGCTTAGTATGATGAATCAAATGGAAGAGGGACAAATGGAACAGAGGGACTCTTACCAATGTCTGTAATCATCTAAAGCACAAGATGAATGCAGTGTCAGGGTTTAGTTTAGTTTAGTTTCTTGAAGGGGGTGTCAAAATGATTCCCAAGGGACAATGTCATTTCCAGTTATTTATCAAAGCAAATGAGGGTTTTCATTCATTTTTTGGCACAGGGGTTAGATGAAATTACTGAGTGAAGGTCAAAAGAAGTTTCCTGCTGTGCTGCCCTAACATAATAGCACAAGCTTCCCTGGTAGCACTGCGATCTTGTGATGAAACAAATCAGAACAAAAAGTACTACTTCAGCATCAATACTCCTTTAAAGTTTTCTTCACTTTTAATTTTAGCCCATACCCAGTATTCATGCATTATGAACATCTAAACTCCAAAGGAGCTCGTGAATTCCCTTAATCAGAAAGCAAACTGAATTTTGTAAAACACTAAGTGAAATTACCATTTACCTCGAGCAAAGACTCTTAACTCTGAGTGTACACTGTTTTTAAAAATAGTCACCCCTAAGATTCTGGCACAACTGGTGGGGGTGGGGGGATACAATCCAGGCAACAATGTATCTTTATTTTATGATCTTTCCAGGGGAGTCTACAGTAACCTGGTTTGAAAACCACTAAAATCACTTATCTGGCATATACATACACAAACTAAATCTCAAGAAAAGAAAAGAATGGAAATATCTGCAGCATAAAGATGTTTAAGTTTACATTTAAAAATTCAAATGTTAAATTCTTTCAATCTTACTGATGGCTTTCTCCATCTGTCGCAGTCTCCACTTCACTGTCACTCAAGGTGACATCAGTCTCTGCATAGTCACTGTCCGTCAAGGTAACAACAATTTCTGCACGGGCAGTGACCTGGGGAGTGGAGGGAGCCTCCTCGATTTCATCAATACGTGCTAGAAACAAAAGGAGAAAACTTGTAAAGGGCGTCTGCTTTTCAACTAATTGATAGCCAGAATGTTTTACTTTGAAGACTATGAAATTCGTTACAAACATAAAAATCCTATCTGTCTAAATGAAAATTTCTAAAAAGCAGCTCAACGCACATACTGAAAGGAATACTTACTCTCTGGATCTGTACATCTTCCCATATTTCCTCTTGTATGATTTTTGTTTATAGATTTAATAGTTTCCATAAGAATTTGTATGATCCTATTATAGTGATATCAATCCTGCATTTTCTAAAGGTGTTAAGATCTTATGCACTCGTATTCTTTAAGATATTAACCCTTTAGTTCTAAAATAGGGTACATTTGTTGTGTATTTTTTCCAAAGTTATTTTTAACAAAATGATATGTAATTCTTCTAAGAAATACACAACAGCTTTTCAGTTTTGTGCTCTGAAATCTGTAATATCTAGGGCATGTGTTCTTCTCCAAATTAGTGTAAGTTTGGAAAGTGTTTCCTTATTTGGAAGATGGGTACATATTATGTTTGGTTCAGTATGTTTCCTTAATTATTTACTTCATCTGGAACTAATTTCTGTTTTATGGTGTCTGATAAGATTGTAAACAGAATGCACTCTTGTTCCTCCGTGGGTAACTGGCTATCACCAAACCACTTACTGAAAATCCCTTTCTTTTCCGTCATTAGGTTTTGGTACCTCCATTAAATATTCTTACATGTTTTAGATTATATTTTGAAGCCATCTATTCATCTCCTTTGATATAGAATGTGTCAGCAGGGTGATTCTTTTTTTTTTACATAGGTTTTCTGAGGTATAACTTTCTGCTTTAAAATTCACATTTTTTTTTTGTCTTAAAGAGATATTTCTATACCCATGCGCTTGGTCAAGAGATCAAAGCAACCCAAATACCTTCAATGGATAAATGACTTTTTAAGATATGGTATATGCACACAATGGATTGTACCCAAAGAAAACAACTTCTCAGACGTATGCACCCCTGTGTTTATTGCAGCACTATTTACAATAGCCAAGATACAGAAACAACCTTAGTGTCCATCCAAAGATGAATGGATACAGAGGATGTGGTACATATACACAATGAAATACTACTCAGCCATAAGAAACAAATCAATCCTACCATTTGCAACAACATGGATGGAGCTAGAGGGTATCATGCTCAGTGAAATAAGTCAGCCAGAGAAAGACAAAGCAAATGATTTCCCTCATTTCTGGAGTACAACAATGAAGCAAAACTGAAGGAACTCAACAGCAGACTCAGAGACTCCAAGAAGGGACTAGTGGTTACCAAAGGGGAGGGGTGTGGGAGGGTGGGTGGGAAGGGAGGGAGAAGCGGATTGAGGGATATCGTGATTAGTGCACATGGTGTGTATGGGGTCACGGGGAAGACAGTGCAGCTCAGAGAAGACAAATAGGGACTCTGTGGCATCTTACCACACTGATGACAGTGACTGCAATGGGGTATGGGAGGGGACTCGATAATAAGGGTGAATGTAATAACCACTTTGTTTCTCTGGTGAAACCTTCATAAGAGTGTATATCAATGATAACTTATTTAATTAGTTATTTCAGATAAACAGTATTAACCATTTAAGTCAGTCATACTGGCTTTCTGTTGTGTGTACTTCAAAAATGCCATTTCAGTTCTTCAAAGCAAAGTTAAGGTACAACAATAATATTACAAACTAAATTAACAGGAAAATATGAGGATCGATTAAACTACCACTTGTCAAAATATTTTTTGTCCAAGAAGATAATGGCCAAGTAATAAAACAATAACCAGAAAGCATTCTAGACACAATTTGCAAACCTCAGTTTATGTATCAATTTGTGATATCAATTAAAAAATAAGATTAGGATATTTGACAACTTCCTTGTGGTCTAATAATATACTACCAGTGAACAAGAGTAGGAGTTTCTAAAATATTAAGATATTTCATTTTATCAAATTCTCCTCATAGCTGTGCCCTGCTGCTACTCCAGCGTACCATCGTCATCATCGTCAGCAGTGAGGTCCACAACCTCTGCTGGATTCGGCCTGAAACGCTGCATCGCTGCTGAAGCCCTGCTGCCGGTGCTTGTCTCCTGTGGCCGCCGAGTATGGGGGCTTGGACGTTGGCTCCAGGGGTAGGTAGGTGGAGCGTCCAAGCGTTGAAAGAGACCTTAAATGACATCAATATTAAATTAGTAAATATAAAACAGAACAAAAATTTTAGTTACCCAAGAAATCATAAGCCTTTCTTTCAAAATGCACTGTAAAGTCCTTCATGCAAGGTATCTCCATAGAAATAATGAAACAGAATTCAAACTTATGGCTAGCACAATGCCCAGCACTCAATAAACATGCTCCCCCTACTTTACTAGTAATCCTCTCAGCTCCTGCAGGAAGCCTTCTGGCTGCCCCGGTGGGCCTGGGTGCACAAGGGTCCCTTTCAGGCTCTCCTGTGTCTTTGGGCATCAGGAGGAATCTCCCTCTTCACATCCACTGATAAGGTATAGGGTTTGTTATATCCAGGAGTCCGTTGAGAGGTGGGAAGCTTTAACAAAGGCCTAGGAGGCATAATTGGAAATTTACAAGATTGTCAGTGTGTTTTGTCACACTACTTCACTGAAGAGAGTTCTCAGATTTCACTGACAACTTCCCTCTAAATAGGGCAAAATGGCCTTTTCCGCATCAGGATATAAAGGTGTTGTCATGAGACATTTCACTGTTCCTATAAAACATTTTTCTCCACCCATCTACCAGATTTTCCCAAATACAGTATAAATCACAGAACATAAGCCTACTTGAAAGCTTCTATAAACCAAGAACTTGTCTTACTGTATTATCTTCCTACGTTCAGCAACATATTTGATCAAAATCAAATAATTTCTTCAAAAATTACTATGGTGAGAGTAGATAAAAGGATTAGAATTTGAAAGACTTTTATTCATCAACAGTGTTTTTTCTCCTGGTATCACATTTTAATGTGGTAATTATATTAAATATTTTCTGCACATCTAGACAATTACAATGTTAGATGGATTACTATAAATCATGAAATAGTATGAATTCAGTGCTGTATCTAAGATCAGCCATGGCAGCCTGCCTGGCGTTCAGTAAGGTCGGCAGTAAAGGAGGACCACAAAGCTGGGTGAACATGTGGGCACTGCCATGAGCAAATGACAAGAGGCAGCCATCCAGGCAGACAAGAATCACCACAGGTAAATGCAAGAAAACAAGTCACAATGATAAGGCGCAGGTACATGGGACTTAAGATTCAAGAGAGACCCACTAGGATGCCTATAATAAAAAATACAGATAATAACAAGTGTTGTTAGCAAGGATGTAAAGAAACTGGAACCCTCACACACTGCTGGTGAGAATGTAGAATGGTGTAGCCACAAATATTCATAAAGCTTTTAGTCATAATAGCCAAAAAGTGTAAGTATCTGTCAACTGATGAATTAATGAAATCCAATAGGATATTACTTGTTTATTAAAAGAAATGAAGTACTGATTCAAACTACAACATGATACCAACCTCAAAAACAAACCAGTATACTAGTTTCCTTAGTATACTAAGTAAACAAAATCGGTCACAGAGATCACATATTGTAAGAGTCCCTTTAAAGCCAATGTCAGATTAGTGACTGGCTTGGACTGGGGCGAACAGGAGGATTGAGCTGTGTTAGCCAAAATGTGTAGAGCTTATTTTTGGTGAACTGATAGTGTTTTAAAACTGAGTGCAGTGATGGTTGTTCTGAATTGTACACTTAGAAAGGCAGGGTTGTGTCGTATGGTTTGGTTGCACAACAAGGTGAATGTACTTAATGACAAACTCTGCGCTTAAAAATGGTTAAAATAGTGTATTTTGAATTATGTGTATTTTACCAACAAACAAAAAAAACACACTTTGGCACATTTAATACTGTTGTGGCATGTTTCTCAGAGGACATGGACTAACAGACGCTCCATTTAAAGGACCAAGTTTTTGCCATCTCTCAGGTCACATATTTTTGGCAGGTACTTGACTTTTCAGTGAGTGAAATTTTTTCCTTAGCCTATTTATTGTATATTGTACAAGTCCCTTTACTAGAATTCAGGTTCCAAAAAAGCAGTAACTCTAAACTGGCTCTTTTACCAATAAAAAGCCATACATTTTTTCAAAATACGGAAGATAAATAAATAACACCATCACGGACATGTCAGGCCTTTAAAAACATTTTGAAACACTGTAATTTTTTCAGATAGTCTAAATACAGAAACTTAAACAGTAATTCAAATTCATATTGTTTGCATTTATTTTCTCATCGTTTAGTTCACTGGAACTTTCAAAAAGGGAACATTAATTTGAAATAATAACTGCAAGTTTTATGGAGAAGTGAGCAGGACAGAAGTGAAAGGGAAAATTTGAACTCAGGTGTCTTTTCCTTTTTGTAAATCAATCTTTGATTTTTACAAGAAAGATAAAATTACCATATACTCCAAAACTGCTAAAAAATGCTTTTAAATGAGGTTGATCCCGTACCAACTGATTGAAAGTACAGCTAATTTGTAAAAGAATAGTGCAAATAAATGTTATAATGGGATTCTTTTTTGTAAAACAACTTATGTTGATAATACGGTGGGGACGAAGAAAACATACCCTTAGTTTGGGATTGAAATTATAGGGTAGAAATTGACAGCACTGGGTTGAGAGCTTTCATCTTTTGCATTAAGGTTTCTGTATGGTTTGAGTTTTTTGGAAAGCAATCATTTACCACTCACTTGAAATCAAAGTACAAGAATTTCTTAAAGGTATTAAAAGTGAGAACGGAATATACTTTCTTTTTTCCAGTAGGACCCAACTTTGTTAGTAACAGATCACTATACAAATCAAACGCATGCTAGTATGACTTTTACAGGCATCTTGGTGAGGCATGAAATCCCTCCTTAGTAAGTAGAAATGACCAGCAGTCTCTGAAAAGTGTCAATACTTTTTGAAAGAAGAGGGAAGAAACTGACAGATGGCATCTGACTGTTGTCCAATTTGAATGAACTTGACAAATTTGAGAGTTGAAGGCATGTTGTTTCTGAACTTACTTAAATTTCATTCAACTGTTTCACAAAATCTTTCATCACCATAATTAGTGTTGATGGGTTAGCTGAAAAGTGTCCATACAAAGTAACAAACCTGGGTTAGCTGAAAAGTGTCCATACAAAGTAACAAACCAATACAAGGGAAACAAACCTCCGCAAGCTATCGGTCTCGACCCTTAAGTAATTAATCAGCCAACTTTGAAAGCTTCCCGTTTACAAACTACTCTCAGAGAGGAGTTCCTGCAACGTCCAGCTTCCACAGCTGAAAGTCAACTGAACTGGCTCGAGGCCCCCTCCTCGAGATGGGAACTCAGGGCTTGAGAGTTCTCTCTTCTTAAAGAGACAGAAGCCAACTTAAAGATTCACATTTAAAATTTTTTTATTTATTTTTATTTTCAGATCATTAATGTACAATTACTTGAAAAACATTATGGTTACTAGTCCCCACCACATACCCCATTACAGTCAATGTTGATCAGCATAGTAAGATGCTATAGAATCATTAGTTGTCTTCTCTGTGTATACTGCCTTCCCCGTGCCCCCACGCCCCTACATTATGTGTGCTAACAGTAATGCCCCATTATCCCCCTTACCCCTCCCTTCCCACACATACTCCCCAGTCCTTTTCCCTTTGGTAACTGTTAGTCCATTCTTGGGTTTTGTGAGTCTGCTGCTCTTTTGTTCCTACAGTCCATTTCTCTGTTTAGTACCCAGAGGCCCCAGTCTCTGGAGCTGCGCTGCCCATAGAGTGATGTTGGGGGCCTTAGGGTCGCGGAGCTGCTGCCTGGGGGGAGGAGAGATCTGTTTCCTGATTCCTGTCAGCGCTGTCAGTCTCAGGTGTCAGAGCCAGTGGGCGGAGCACGCAGGTGGAAGCCTCCGTGCTCTCCGCCTCTAGCTGTGGTGGGCGGGGCCTCCCTCTGGCTGGCCTGCCGCCAGCGCAGAGACTGCTGGTTTGCGACCCGGTGCCCGCAGGCTGGGAGGGGGGCGCATCAGGCTGCGTGTGACAGTGGGGGACCTCGGCGCTGAACAGAAAGGGGGATGGAGCGGCTGATGCTCCACAAAGTTCCCAACCTGCTGGGCAGCAGGCGCAGACAAGCTAGTGCATCTGTCCCCTCCTCCTGCACAGCAAGCTCCACGCGAACCCCGCCCCTTCAGCAGCGCTCTGGCTGCAAGGAAGCCTCTCAGACAGCCTGCCTCTCCCGTGACCCAGCGTGGCCCGGTGTGGGTCCCATCCTCCACTAATGGTCGGAATGTCAAATCTCACAAGCACTCTGCCTGTTCGAGCCGCCCATCCTCCGGAGAAGCACACAAGATAGGTTTCGGCTCACAAAGCAGAGCCCTGGGACAGGGTGTTCGGCAGTCCCAGGCCTCCAAGCCCTCCCCGCCCTGTTTCTCTTCCTCACGCCGGTGAGCTGGGTGTGGGAAGGGCTCGGGTCCCGCTGTATCAAGGCCTTCGTTCGTTTCCGTTTTGGGTGAGGTCTGCTCTGTTCGTGAGGTCGGCCTGCAGTCTGGTGCGGCCGTCTTTCCTGATGCTGTTTGAGGATTAGTTGCCTGAATTTACTACATTTTCATGCTATTTTTGGTTTGGGGAGGAGTTCTCCGTCTCACCTCTTACGCCGCCACTTTGAATCTTGAACTTCTCGGAGCATATTTAAGAGTTTATGATTTTTCCAGATTACAGGAGTACCACATATGAGAAATATAAAAAAATTCTTAGGTCACGTGTATATCATTACCTTGCAGATAACTTGGTAATATTTTAGTGCAAGTATATACATAAAGCTGTAAGGAAATCTTTCCCTACAATAAAATTTGGATATTTATAATTACATTCTGGTTGTATTTATATTTTATTTTTCTATTAGTATTAACAATGCTGATGTTATTTCATACTGTGTAAATGTAGTTTAAATAGATAATTTGTTATGTGGATATAGGAGAATTTACCTAATCATTTCCTGTAACGGTGGTGGCGGGAAATAATCTGGATGGTATTGTGGCCTCCAAAGATACTCTCCTAGAAGACATAAACAGTCCCACAGACCAAATTAAGCTGTTTAAATTGACTTAATAAGTGATTCAAACACCCTAAGAAGCAAGGGAAATTCAATAGAGTACGTGAATACATTAGACTATAGTATTTGGATCCTGGCTTGGGCAACATTCACGTAGCCTGTCTCTTTCAATCTGCTTCCCCACTATTTTCATTTATGTAAATTATTAAGATTAATTCTTCAAAGTTGCTGGTAAAAGGAATGAATACTCAAAAACTGGTATATTTTGCCAAATTTCTCTGTTGAGGAAAGATTTAAGAGAAGTCTTGTTTCCCCATTCCCGTGTCCGAACTGTTACAATTTTCGATCTTTGTCTTTACAAAAGATGATAGAGTACTGTTTTAATTTCCATTTCTCTTATAAGTGGGGATGTGTGCCTGTAACTTATTGAATGACTGCCTGTCTACCTGAAATTTTATACATAATTTTGTGGCCTGTTATTTATTTATTATTTATTTCTTAATTTTGGTATCATTAATCTACAATTACATGAGGAACATTATGTTTGCTACACGCCCCCCATCACCAAGTCCCCCGCACATACCCCATTACAGAAACTGTCCATCAGCATACTAAGATGCTATAGAGGCATTACTTGTCTCCTCTGGGTTGGGCAGCCCTCCCGGTGCCCACCCTCCCTACATCATGTCTGCTAACAGTAATGCCTCCTGTTCGTTCCCCCTTATCCCTCCCTTGACACCCATCCTCCATAGTCCCTTTCCCTTTGGTAACGGTTAGTCCATTCCTGCACTCTGTGAGATTGCTGCTGTTTTGTTCCTTCAGTTTTTTCTTTGTTGTTATACTCCACGGAGGAGTGAAATCATTTGGTACTTGTCTTTCTCTGCCTGACTTATTTCACTGAGTATAATACCCTCTAGCCCCATCCATGTTGTTGCAAGTGGTGGGGTTTGTTTTCCTCTTATGGCTGAATCATACTCCATTGTGTATATGTAGCACATCTTTATCCATTTGTCTGCTGATGGACACTTAAGTTGCTTCCATTTCTTGGCTATTGTAGATAGTGCTGCGATCAAAAGAAGGGTGCATATGTCTTTCTTATTTTGAACTCCGTTTCAGGCAGATTGGTGAGTTTTTCATTTGGGCCTTTTTCTGGGGTTTGTGATGTTTTGGTGTGAAGCATGCTCTTTTGACATTTCATATCTGTGAGGTGCCCACTAGTGCCCACAAGCTCTAGTCTCTGGAGCTGCTCAGCCCCGTAGAGGGAGGTTGGGGGCCGTAGGGTCGCGGAGCTCCCGCCTGGGGGGAGGAGAGATCTGCTTCCTGATTCCTGTCAGCGTTGTGTGTCTCTGGTGTCAGAGCCAGTGGGCCGAGCACACAGGTGGAAGCCTCGGTGCTCTGCGTCTCTAGCTGTGGTGGGCGGGGCCTCCCTCTCGCTGGCCGGCCGCCAGCACAGTGACTGCTGGTTCGCGACCCGGTGCCGGCAGGCTCGGACGCGGGCGCATCGGGCTGCGTGTGAGAGTGGGGAACCTCGGAGCTGAGCAGGCAGGCAGGGGCATGGAGCGCCTGAAGCTCCCCGAAGTTCCCAACCTGCTGGCAGAGCGCGTGCAGACCAGCTCGTCCAGCTCCCCCCTCTCCCAGGCAGACACGCTTGTCATGCTCTTCCCTCCCGCGCGCCGCGAGGTACGCGCAAACCCCGCCCCGTTCAGCAGCCCTCTGGCCGCAAGGAAGCCTCTCAGACCGCCGGCCTTTCCCGTGACCCAGGTCCTCCACCAATGGCCGGAATGTCAAGTCTCTCAAGCACTCCGCCCGTCCGAGCTGCCCATCCTCCAGAGCACCACACAAGGTAGGTTTCTGCTCGCCAAGCAGAGCTCCGGGACCGGGTGTTTGGCAGTCCCAGGCCTCCACCCCGTGCCCCGCCCCCTGTCTCTTCCTCCCGCCGGGGAGCTGGGCCGTGGGAAGGGCTGGGGTCCCACCGGATCAAGCCCTTCGTTCGTTTCCCTGTTTGGTGAGGTCCGCTCTGGTCGTGAGGTCTGCCTGCAGTCTGCTGCAGCCCTCTTTCCTGTTGCTGTTTTATGGTCACTTGCATGAAGTAACCACATTTTCCTGCTATTTGTGTTTTTGAGCGGAGTTCTCTGTCTCACCACTCATGCCGCTGTCTTGAATCTTGAACTTCTCTGTGCATATTTTAGAGTTTATTGTTTTTCCAGTTTACAAAGTGACACATTTAAAAAATATGAAAAAATTTAAAGATCATGTGTATATATTTACCTTCGAGATAACTTGGTAATATTTTAGTGCAAGTAGATACATAAAGGTGTAAAGAAACTTAGCCCTAGAATAATATTTGGATATTTTTAATTACATTCTGTTTGTATTTGTATTTTATTTTCAATTTATATTAGCAGTGTTTATGTTGTTTGAAACTGTGTAAATGTAGTTTAAATAGATAATTTGTTATGTGGATATAGGAGAATTTACCTAATCATTTCCTGTAATGGTGGTGGCCGGAAATCATCTTGATGGTATTGTGGCCTCCAAAGATACTCTCCTAGAAGACACAAACGGACCCACAGACCAAATAAAGCTGTTTAAATTGACTTAATAAGTGATTCAAACACCCTGAGAAGCAAGGGAAATTAGACAGAGTAGGTGAATATATTAGACTATGGTATTTGGATCCTGGCTTGGGAAGCATTCACGTAGCCTGTCTCTTTCTCTCTGCCTGCACGCCATTCCTTGCTGGTGATGTGGTCCTGAGGACCCGGTCTGGGAATTGGCATCGGTACTCGGGAGATGGAAGGGGCCCAGAGCCCATACACACACGCTCTGTTGGAGAAGTGCACGGGCAAGCATGTCTGGCCATAGGTCTCTTGTCAAAGCCCCTCTTGGGTATCAAGAGCTTGTCTCCCCCTGTCTCAGGCTGATGCTTTTATCCAAAATGGGTGCCAACACTGGGTGTCCAATTTTGGGTGCTCATGAGTACTAGGTGACCACTTGGTTCTTCGATCCCTTCCTGTCTATGTTTAGACCATATGTGTTCTACTTCATTTATAACTAACATGTCTTGCAAGCCCCATGCTTGTTTACAATCTGTACTTGACATGTCCTTAGTTCTATCCATCCAGTTGTCTTGTTCTGTAGAGCAGAACTGCGGATTATTCTTTTGTTGTTGTTGTTGTTGTTCTAAACACTTGATTTTCTTTTAAGGAGATTTAGTAGTGAGATTTAATGTTTATATAGTTCTTATGCTCATCATTCCTTTGTTTAGATAGAAATTTTCATGTGGCCTCACTTTTGTGTTACTTGAAGGACTTAACATTTTTTGTAGTGCAAGTCTACTGGTGAATTGTTTTATCTTTTGTATGTTTCAAAAGTTTTCCTTTCACACTACTATTTTTCTCTACCAAATTCTGCTTATTCATTATTTATCTCCATACAATTCAAATTTCCAAAGACACTAATGCTTTCATATTCATTATTTGAAAGATACTTTTAATGGGTAAAAGCTTAGAGGGTGAGGATTTTTTCTTTCATCACTTTAAAGGTGTTCCTCTGCTGTTCCCTGTTTATAATTGTTTCTGATGAGAAATGTTCCGCCATCTCTATCTTTGTTCCTCCACATACAGTGTCTTTTTTCTTTGGTTGGTTTTGAGGTTTTGTCTTTACCATTTGTTTTGAGCAGTTTGATTATAAAGTGCCTTCATGTGGGGTTTTTTTTGTTTCTTGTACTTGGGATTCATCGAGCTTCTTGGGTCTGTGGGTCTATAGTTTCATCAAATTTGGAAGATTTTGGCCATTTTTTTCTTTAATTCCCTCTTTCTCCTCTCTCATAGAGACTCAAATAAAATGGGGCTGCACCAGATTTCACTGGAACTCTGCTTCTTTTATATTTTTTAGTCTCTTTACAGTCTGTTTTTCATGTTGGACAGTTGCTGTTGCTATGCATTCAAATTTATTAATTTTGTGTAAGTTCAAGTCCACTGTTAATCCCATCCAGTGTATTATTCATGTCAGAAATGGTATTTTTTTAATCATTAGAAATTTGGTATGAGAGTTTTGTTTGTATATTCCACATCTTTACTTATATTCAACCATTCCTGTAGCTTCCTGAACATGTGGAATAAACATATAACGATCATTTAAATCTCCTGTATACTGAGTTTGTCAATTGTGTCATTTCCAGTTTAGTTCTGATTCATTGCTTTTTCTTATTATGTGTCTTATTTTTCTGTTTTTTACATGCCTGGTAATTTTTGATTGGCTGATAGACTTTATGAATTTTATCTTATTGAGTGCTAGATATACTGCATACCTATAACATTTTTTGAACTATTTTTAGGATATGGTTAAATCACTCGGAGACACTTTTATTCTATCATGTCTTGCTATTAAGCCCTGTTAAGTGGGACCAGTCCAAGGCTGTTGTTTTTCTTCCCTCATACTACTGAAGCAAAACTCTTCTGATTTTTCTATTGAGGGCCCCAATTCATGAGGTTTATCTTTCTAGTTGTTGATAGCAAGCATTATTCTTGCACCTGTATGAACTATAGATATTATTCGTTCTAATATTTTCTGTTGGCCTTTTCTTGGTAGTTGCCTGACATACATGCATTGGTCATTACTCAGCTGAATATTCAAGAGCCTCTAAAGATCTCCTGGACTTGCTTTCTGAGCAGCTCTCTTCTCTGTGGTACTCTGCCCAGAACTGAGGATTATTAAACAGGACAGCCAACACACACGGTACTTGTTTCCAACTTTTCTTGAGTATAGATAAGTCTTTGGACACATGTGAACAGAAAGCTTTTTCAGTACTTCAGGATGGATTACTAGAAGTGGAATTACATGGGCTGAAGCAAGATTTTTAGGGCCTTTAGCACAGACTGTCCAGCTACTACTGAAGAGGCAGGTAGGGGAGAGCGCTCACTGCAACTTCACACTTGGTTGGTTTCTTCTCGCCCATCCCATGAGTGTGTCGACAAGCATATGTGTGTGTGTGTATTTGAGTATAATTATTTTGAAGGGCAAGTGATAGCATACTACATTTACTTTTAGTATTTTGCTCTATATTTTGTCAGTTTTTGTACTTAAGTACCTATAGAACAGCCCATTATTTAAAATGGCTCCTTGGTATTCTGTCACATGTACACACCATAACTTATTTGGCAAGACGCAGATCAATAGACAATTTTTGGACTCTAATACTTTGTTAGCCAAAAAGACTATCTGTGAACAAGTAGCATTTTGCATATATGTGAATATATGAGATTAATTCTTAAAAGTAAAATTGCTGGGCAAAAGAAATATAAATTCAAAGAGCTGATATATTTTGCTAAAGTTCTCTGTGGAGGAAAGATTTAAGAGAACTCTTGTTTCCCCACCCCCGTGTCCAGAGTGTTACACTTTTTGATCTTTGTCTT
The DNA here is from genome assembly GCF_040802235.1 of Manis javanica. NCBI lineage: Eukaryota > Metazoa > Chordata > Mammalia > Pholidota > Manidae > Manis > Manis javanica. Next base: position 46,165,196 of record NC_133171.1, read on the forward strand.
TACAAAAGATGGCAGAGTATTGTTTTAATTTGCATTTCTCTTATAAGTGGGTTGACTGCCTCCTAGTTATTGAAGGACTGTCTTTTTTCCTGACAATTATTCATACTTTTGTGCTCTGTTATTTATTATTTATTTCTTTTTAATTTTGGTATCATTAATCTACAATTATATGAGGAACATTATGTTTACTAGACTCCCCCCATTACCGAGCCCCCCCATAAACCCCATTATAGTCACTGTCCATCCGCATACTAAGATGCTGTAGAGTGACTGCTTGTCTTCTCTGTGTTGTACAGCCCTCCTCGTGCCCGCCCCTCCTGCATTATGCCTGCTAATAGTAATGCCTCCTTTTCTTCCCCTTTGTCCTTTCCTTAACACCCATCCTTCCCAGTCCTTTTCCGTTTGGTAACAGTTAGTCCATTCTAGGGTTCTGTGAGTTTGCTGCTGTTTTGTTCCTTCAGTTTTTTCTTTGTTGTTATACTCCACTGACGAGTGAAATCATTTGATACTTGTCTTTCTCTGCCTGGCTTATTTCTCTGAGCATAATATCTTCTTGCTCCGTCCATGTTGTTGCAAATGGTAGTATTTGTTTTCTTCTTATGGCTGAGTAATATTCCATTGTGTATATGTACCACATCTTCTTTATCCATTCATCTACTGATGGACACTTAGGTCACTTCCATTTTTTGGCTATTGTAGATAGTGTTGCATAGGGGTACATATGTCTTTTTCAAATTGGGCTGCTGCATTCTTAGGGTAAATTCCTAGGAGTGGAATTCCTGGGTCAAATGGTATTTCTCTTTTGAGCTTTCAGAGGAACCTCTATAGTGCTTTCCACAATGGTTGAACTAATTTAATATTGCCACCTGCAGTGCAGGAGGGTTCCCCTTTCTCCACAACCTTGCCAACATTTGTTATTGTTTGTGGTTTGGATGGTGGCAATCCTCACTGTTGTGGGGTGATATCTCATTGTGGTTTAATTTGCATTTCTCTGATGACTAGTGACGTGGAGCATCTTTTCATGTGTCTGTTGGCCATCTGAATTTCTTCTTTGGAGAAATGTCTGTTCAGCTCCTCTGACCATTTTTTAATTGGATTATTTGCTTTTTTTATTTTTTGAGGTGCATGAGCTCTTTATATATTTTGGATGTCAACCCTTCATTGGATCTGTCATTTATGAATATATTCTCCTATACTGTAGGATGCCTTTATGTTCTATTGATGGTGTCCTTTGATGTAGAGAAGCTTTTCAGCTTGATATAGTCCCACTTTTTCATTTTTGCTTTTGCTTCCCTTGCATGGGGGCATATATTCATGAAGAAGTCGCTCATGTTTATATCCAGGAGATTTTTGCCTATTTTTTTTTCTAAGAGTTTTATGGTTTCATGGTTTACATTTAGGTCTTTGATCTATTTCAATTTTTTGCCAACACCAACTGTTGAAAAGGCTTTTATTTCCCCATTGTATTTCTATGGGTCCTTTATCATATATTAATTGATCATATATGTTTGGGTTAATGTGTGGAGTCTGTATTCTGTTCCACTCATCTGTGGGTCTGTTCTTGTGCCAGTACTAAATGGTCTTGATTCCTGTGGCTTTGTAGTAGAGCTTGAAGTTGGGAAGCGGGATTCCCCCCAGTTTATTCTTCCTTCTCAGGATTGCTTTGCTGATTCAGGGTCTTTGGTGGTTTCATATGAATTTTAGAACTATTTGTTCCTGTTCGTTGAAGAATGCTGTTGGTGATTTGGTAGGGATTGCTTCAAATCTGTATATTGCTTTAGGCAGGATGGACATTTTGACAACATTAATTCTTCCTAGCCAAGAGCATGGGATGAGTTTCCATTTGTTAGTGTCCTCTCTAATTTCTCTTAAGAGTGTCTTGTAGTTTTTAGGGTATAGGTCTTTCACTTCCTTGGTTAGGTTTATTCCTAGGTGTTTTATTCTTTTTGATGCAATTGTGAATGGAATGTTTTCTTGATTTCTCTTTCTGCTAGTTCATCATTAGTGTTTAGGAAAGCAACAGATTTCTGTGTTTTCATTTTGTATCCTGCAACTTTACTGAATTCAGATATTAGTTCTAGAAGTTTTGGAGTGGGGCCTTTAGGTTTTTTTATGTACAATATCATGTCATCTGCAAATAGTGACAGTTTGACTTCTCCTTTACCAATCTGGATGTCTTGTATTTCTTTGTTTTGTCTGATTGCTGTGGCAAGGACTTCCAGTACTATGCTGAATAACAGTGGGGAGAGTGGCCATCCCTGTCTTGTTCCCAATGTTAGAGGAAAAGCTTTCAGCTTCTCGCGGTTCAGTGTCTTGTTGGCTGTGGGTTTGTCATATATGGCATTTATTTTATTGGGGTACTTGCCCTCTATGCCCATTTTGTTGAGAGTTTTTATCATGAATGGATGTTGAATTTTGTCAAATGCTTTTTCAGCATCTATGCAGATGATCATGTGGTGTTTGTCCTTTTTGTTGATGTAATGGATGATGTTGATGAATTTTCTAATTACATTTTGTACTTTTGCCTACATGCAGTGAAAGGCTGCCTGTATATACGGCGACACAGTGGTTCTGTCTCTCCTCTGTGGGCCATCTGAGCATGTGGTAATCCCAGCATTAGCCCAGCAGTGGGCACTCTTCTCAGTGACGTCATCAGGCTCATTTGTGCTTATGTTGCGGCAGTGAGGGAAGCGATGGCTGCACTCTGCCTGGGATTTGTGGAGGCTTTGTGAAATGCTTTCCAGACTGATCTGTTTCCTAGAACAGGTGCTGTAATTGTAGTTCGAAAAGGGTGCTTTCTAAATAAGTAGTATTCAGGAATACCTTCACATCTAGGACTAAAAGCGCCTGGATATTCAGGAGCTAAGGGCTCATCTCACTGTGCTTATTTAATCTACAGGTTGAAACATTTCACCCAGAGGTGCTCAGCTTCTCACGTGGTATAATGCCAAAAAGCTTTGTATAAAGTTACCAAAAGAGCCTTATTTAAAAAATTATCTCATTGGCTGCTTACAACAATCCCATTTCAGGGATAAGGAAACTGAGCCTCAAGGGAAGTGATTAACTGAGTTGCTCAGTTGTTTCTTACTCTGAGCCCACTTGAGACAGTTTAATCAGGGCCTTTTCCTTGTGATGGTGTTCAGGAGCCTGCTAAATTGTCTAACCCACTTTCTCTCGTCACAACAACTCTGCTCCTCCTAGGCCTTGAAGGACACAAGCCTTCTCTTTGTTTTCACTATTCTAATACCACTCCATTCTTTCTAGAGTTTCAGGCTAACAGAGTAAGGAATGGCTATTTGGTAAGGAGCGTCTACGAGCATTTCTGCCTCACTAGCCCAGCTTTGTAAAGGACCACTGCTATGAGGGATTGTCATCAGTATTTCACATGAGGTAAAACAGAATTTGTCTAAGGCATCAGAGGTGTTAGAGTGGAAGTCATCTGTGTCAGATGAATAAATTATTGCAAAATTTTGGAATGGAAAGTCTTTTCACGGACATATACTTACAGAAATAAATTATGTTGAGGCATGTCAGCTTGAGGGGCCCTTAGAATGTCCTTCCTCTTTGGTTATAGATTTGGGGTCTTAGTTGATTTTTCCATCCCAGGGTTCCATGTATAATTCCTAAAAGGCAAAAGAAAAAATGTTAGTGCTACCTGTAATTTAGTAGGTTAAATCCTCTCTTTAACCGATCTGTATGTGAAGAAAAATAACCCTACTTGACAGACTTGCGCCATTTGTGAATCAATAAACCTAGGACCATCACTGAAAAATTGTTACAACTTCTGGAACAAAGGAAAGGCCTTAAAAAAATTGTTGGGGGAAGATTTATCTGATTTGATTTGCTCTGGAGAGAGGGTGAATGCTTTATAACCTGCTTATTACCATAATCAAACTTCTTTATTTTTCAGGGGAACATAAAATGACAATAGAATTCAAAGTACAGGATCCTGTAGCTTTCATCTGGTGGGGGATTTAGGACGATTCAATTGTGATTTGCAAAGAGAATACTAGTGGAATCGAACTTTTAAGGCTTACCTCAAAGCACTAACTGTAACTTGACTGCAGGGAGAGATCTGATGACTCCCCCTCTCTCTCGTGGCTGCCCCCCACCCCGCAGGCCCCACAACATACCTTCGTCAATACAAGTAGACAAAGTCCAAGGCAGTGCTAATAGTGATATGGCATTTCTCAAAGCAGTTTTGTTCTTAAACGTGAGGAGTGTTACAAGATGCATGTGCCAAGATTGGGTGCTGGGTGGGATTGGTACCTTGACGCACAGTGCTTTGAACAGTCTTCATGGTGGTGATGTGGCATTCCTAACAAATCCATGGCTGAGTGGGCCCAGGCCCAGAAAAGGCTAGCTCTCATGATTGGGGTGATAGTGCATCCTGAATGGGAGTGGGGTGCTCCACAGAGAGTAGGAGTGTGCGGACAGGGTCAGACAAGGGCCTGATGGAAGGGATGAATAAGCCAGCATCACCGTGAAGGGCGCGGGCAGGGTGTCCACATGCTTGTCTCTCCAGTAAGTGACCATTAGGATTAGTGGAAGAGGAGAGAAGGGTTAGGAGAGTTGGAAGAAGTTCCAATGCATGGTGGGCAACTGACCCTAGAGGCTTATTACCTGGGTGGGTCAGTCAGACACCTAAGCATCTACCAGCCTTGAAGCCCTCGTGAGAGACTTTACAAAGTGGAAGGTGTGCTCCCTGCTATCCATCTGGCTGTCGTCTTACCCTTCCATTGCCTTGTTTTGTTCAGTAAACATCATCTGAAGGCCTATTATGTTCCGGGTCCTTTGTGAGGCATGGGAGACTAAAAAATGAGCAAAAGTATATTTTTACTTAGCTACTAGATCTCCAGCTCCTTGTGCAGATATTCATAAATACTCTTACTTGGACTCAGTCCAAATGAACTCACTGTGTCCTGGGTTTCCATTAAATGCAAAAAGAAAGGGATTGAAAAATGAGTAAATGCTCAAGGAGTGCTGCATAAAATGGGCAGTGGGAGACCTAAGGACCAGTCAGTATAAACAGTGTGGTAATTATGCAGAAAGAAATGTACAAGGCATTATGGGAATACAGAGGCATGGTTCCCAGCTCACTCTTGGGATAGGATGGATTATCACAAAAGGCTCTGTGAAGCTAAGGAAAGGAATGTCAGCCATAGCCAGGCTGCATGGGGACCCTGGCAGGTGGCATGGAAGAGGAGGACATTTCAGTCAAAGCGTAAGAGGCGGGAAAACGCTTGCCGACAGCTGGAGCTGCACATTAGAACATGAAGATCTTCCATGACCTTGGGGTGTTAGGGGTGGTGACAAACTAGGGAGATATGTGAGTGCCAGATGTGGCAGCCCTTTCTGCCCTCAGGCAGTAGTTTCGATTTGATCCCGAAGGGGTTTAGGCAGTGGACTTCCAGGGTCAGAGTCCATGATGTGGTTGGAAAGACAAAGTTAACATACTCGTCAGGAAAATAACCAAGGAATTCAGTCAGCATTAGTGTGCCGAGAGGCAAAGGTATGTCCCTAATGAAATATATGGAGAATGGGTGGGATTTGGAGATCTTTCCCCCATGTTTTTAGATGTGGCAGTGTGGGATTCACATATAAATCAAGTATAAAAATCCAATGAATAATCATATCTGACTTGACTGTTCGTAGTTCGTGATGCGTGATCAAAAGCGAAACAGTTTCTGTGATACGACTGCCCTTGCATTGTTCACCATGTATGAACTTGTTCCCTATGGAAGAACTTGTTCGCTATGCTTCAGAAGACTGGAGGCTATTGAGAGTTGGGCTCGAGGTTGATTAATGATTGTGTATTGAGTCCCCTGTACAGAATTTTATTGTTAACAACCATTTGATCAATAAATATGAGAGGTGCCCTCTCAGCACCACTCTTGTGCAGTTATGCCTCGAGTCCCCTGGCTGGTCCTTTCAGGTTTCCTCATCGCATCTCCTCCCTTGTCTGCGGGTCAGAGGCTGGGAGGGACCCTCATGGCAGCACCAGTTGTCTCACAGGTGTTTTCTGGGGTCACTGCTGACGACCGAGCAGAGATGGAGCCTATTCCTACCAGGGGAAGGGAGATTCACGTGCTTTAGAAACCAGTCCATAAGCTTTCGAAGTCAAAACTATGAAGTTGACTCAGATTTTTGCCTGAGCTTGCTGACATGTCTTGCTGTTGATTTCTTGGTACTGATGGTGAGAACAGTGGTGAGAAGCAGGTAGAGAAGTACCGATACATCAAGGGTTGCCATAGATCACTTTTACGGTTAGCCATTACAGATAACGTTTCATGTACTACACTCTTTACTACTATGTATGATACAATTTTTCCGGACGTTTAAAACGAGGGAGAATAACAGTTTCAAGGGTTCTTGTGAGAATTAAATGAGATCTATAACACAAGTAAAGATCTTAATGGTGTTGTGCTTAGTAAGTATTGACTGTTGCTGATATTGGCTTCTGATCTTGGCTGAGTGTCACTCTTCCTTCCCCACTGTTGTCTCTTACGTCTGACTTCCGTGGCCCTTTCTCCCCTGTCCGGCCTGGACTTTGCCCTGTGGAATTGAGGCAACCTGGCTTGTCTGGCTTTGCCTCTGGATGGTTCTTGCAAGGACGCATCTTTACCTCCTTTTTCTGGCTTGTCCTACTCGTCTAGGGAACCCCCTCTACTGAGCACCGCAGTCTTGGGGTCAGCCCACCTGACCGGAACCTTATTTGTCCTGGTCCCTCCGTGTGTACTGTGCGTGCTGGGAGGTGCAATGGGGAGGGAGCGGGTTGGGCAGGGAGGGATCCAAACGCAGCCCAGCTGATCACGGCCCCCTTCAGGCAGTGAACGTCTTCTTGGTTTGTAAGAATTAGATTTTTATTGCGTCACATTTTTGTTTATACATAGGTATATGGATAATAAAGTCCGTGACTCTGTGTGCTTGTAGACATTACATAGATGTTTATTATAACTTAAGGGATGTTTGTTTCCATTTTGCATTGAGCTTCAGTTATCATTGACATTCAACCTTTTCATGCCTTTATTTTTGGCTGCTCTTGCTACTTTGCTAAGTGTGAGATCATTTGTAAATCATTTCTTTAGTGTATTGGGTGAAAAGGCTCTTTAAAGGAACTAGGTGGTGGAGCCTTCCATAGAAGTAAAGAATATTTAGGGCTGGTTAAGTGCCAGACATTGTTTTAGGCTCTTTCTTTTCCTTCATTGATCTACAAGATGTCCTTTTGAAGTGAACGTTATCTCCATGTTTACTTTTCCAGTGTGAGACATCTAGTACATACTAGGATTTTGTTTTGGCTGCAAGCAAAAGAAAACCCTCAGACAGGCTTAAATAATAAAAGGAATTTAGTGGTTCTTGTAACTGAGACATCCAGCCATGGGATGGGCATCAGGTATGGTTTGATCCAGAGCTTCATCCTGGTGTTAGGGAGTTCTAAATCTCATGCATGAGTGCTGCATCGACGGTCGAAGGACCATCAAACAGCATCAGAAGCAGAGGTCTTGACATTCACTGAGGCCGACCTGGGTGAGTCTGGTGGTTGGCTCTGCATTGGTCATTGTAGGCTCGTTGTGGACTCCCCTGCTGGGTGTGACCCTGAGGTGTGTACTCATGCTGCGGAGTGAGGTTAGCTTCTTCAGAAGTGCAGTGACAGTGAGGCTCTTTGTTAGGAGGAAAGGAGCTCTGGGAGGCTATTCGTAGGTGTCCAGTGCAGAGACACAGACCTGAGGCTTGAATGTAGTGCTCTTTGTCCAATTGCAGGGTGCTGTAATCCAAATAATGCCTCCCTTAAAGTTGCTCTCCCCCAAGCAGTGTCTGATGAGCCTTTACCATCAGCATTGTTCCTCAGGCAGCACTGGTCTTACTCTGGGTGGAGCATGTCATCGTCTGGGAGTATGACTTTGCCCATAGCATCTAATTGTTGAGAGGCACAGTATGCTCCACTGTGAAGTAAGGGGGTTGAACAATATGAATTCATCCCATGTTCATTAAGTGCGTATTATGTCTAGATCTATGTCAGGGGTTGAATTTACAAACATGCAATGTACACATGGCTGCTGTCCTGTTGGGCTATTGACTGTTGGTCCAAAGAGGCATTAACTAAACGGTGAAAAATATGTAATATGGAGCCTGTCACATTTGCCTGGCCGTTAGCAAATAGTTAATGAATCAAACAGTCTCCATTTTTATCTGTTATTATTAACAAATATATCATTTTATGTTCTGCCAAGTGTTCCAGTGGGAAAGCACGGAGCACCCCCAGAGAGGACTGTGAGGACTGGGAGAGGAGCGGGATGGTCCCTGGGGACGCCCACACCCAGGGCCTGGGGCGAGTGTGAGGGGCGGGGTGGGCTCCGAGACCCCTTCCAGCCCTGAGGTACACTGATCTCCTCCCAGCCCCGGTGTTTCCCAGAGTCAGTGATGGACGCTGCGGCCCCTTATGCTCCTCCTGTGTCAGGGAGCTGGGCAGGCGGGACACACACCTCTGGAGCCCTGCAAGGGGTTCATTCATGTTCTTACACTTGGTGAATTTCTACTCAAACAGGTTGTTTAAGTTAAATAATCCAGATTTCAAAATGCCTTAAAAATAATTCCCCTTCAATGGATAAAGGTGTGTGTGTGTGTGTGTGTGTGTGTGTGTGTGTGTGTGTGTGTGTGTGTGTGTGTGTGTAATGGTCTATTCTTCAGCCATGAGAAGGAAGCAAATCCTCCCATTTGTCACAACATGGATGGACCTGGAGGGCATTGTGCAGAGGGAAATAAGTCAGACAAAGGCAAGTACCATGTGGACTCCACAATAAACAAACTCATAGAAACAGAATGGTCATTTCTAGGGCTGGAAGGTGGAAGGAATGGGGAGATGTTGGTCAAAGGGTACAAACTTTCAGTTACAAGAGGAATAAGTTTTGGAGACCTAGTGTATAGCACGGTGTTTCTAGTTAACAACACTACTTGAAAGTTCACAAAATAATGTTCCTTGTTTCTCCAGAACTTTTTTCTTTAAGTGGTTATTTAAAATTTGTTATTAAGGTATATTGATGTACAATCTTATGAAGGTTTTGCATGAGCAACATTGTGATTCCCACATTCACCCTTATAATCAAGTCCCGCTCTCACACCCAATTGTAATCACTATCCATCAGTGTAGTAAGATGGTAGAGAGTCACTACTTGTCCAGACCTTTTAAATATTGCGGACAGTTCTTCCCTGTCACAGGTGCACATGGGGTCGTCCGAGCCCCACCCAGTGCCTCTTCCCTTATCCCCCCTCCCTCCTTGAGCTAGCTCATGGGGCCCCTTCCTCTTGACTCCCAGCCCTCTGTTCCCAGCTTCCCCTGGGGCATCTGTATCCTCAGCCATCTTCTCATTTGTCTTTCCACAGTTTTATAAGTGATGATGACCAGGAAGGAAGACAACAGGTCTATCATGTATTTCTAGAACAGCTGTCACCACAGATGCCTGGAAGAAAAACCTGTATAGTGTGGACAGGAATGGTCCTATTTTCTTGGAAAGGTGATACATAAACTCCACAACTTTGCAAAGATTCTAGGCTCTGATCTGCTTTGAAACACTTCTCATTTCCTGGAGCACCCGTTCCTACCTTATCTGCCACTACGCCATCACACACTTTCTCTTCTCTCCTACCCTCTGAGCATTTAATCTTTTTGGCAAAAAAGTCTTTCAAAAGCAAGTTTGAGTAGAGTTACCAAAAAATCAGTGCGGTATCTCCACAGTGAGTCATAATGGAAGTAAGAAAATGGTGTCATGACAAATGAGCTTTATTCTGGTTTTCCCTGTGGCTTCTCGATAGTGGCCGTGCAGCCCTTCCACTAACAGCCCTGGAGCTGTACTGGGTCAGCGGGGATTCGGGGATGACTTCAGGCAGCAGCTTCCTGTGTGTGTTCCTGTTTTTCTTCTATTGACTGATGTGTGGAGGACAATTGGGAGTGAAGAACAGTACGTTTCTTTGCTCTTCCTTCCGTAAATTGCTTCTTACAGCAGTGATTTAAAGTCGTGGAAAACAAAAGTTCGCAGTCTTCCGTGGAAGAGGAAAGAGGGAGATGGTGGGAGAAGGATGGTTAAAAGGGTGGGAAACGTTAGTAGTGAGGCAGCCTCTTGGTGACCTTACATTTGCACACTACCTCTTGCTGCTCTCTGTGTGTGTGTGGATGTGTTCTTCCCCGAGTTTTCTGGCAATGTTCCAGGCATAGCAGAGGCTACAAATCTTTGGCAAATTGGCATATCCTTTTTCTGCTCATGTAAATCAACAAGGAGCAATTGTTTCCTGTTCCTGGACAGAGGCCTTAACTCCATATTGCTGTCTGTGCACTGGTGAAACGTAATCATCTCAGAACCCTGGTACAGACTTAACTGGGTGTGCATTGACAGTGCCTTGTTCCGACTGGGCACTCAATAAATAATAGTTGAATGATACCCAGAATATCAGCTCAAAGCTGAGGACCTAGACCGATCCTGTCAGTTCTTTCCACGTCCTTTGGAGGAGCACCTGGGGAGGACTTAGCTCTCTGTGTGCATCCCATCCCAGGTCTTTGGATTTTGTTTCCTTTCGATATTGGGCTGGTTCTGTGAAACAGGAAGCCAGACATTCAGGCAGGACATTAGGTGGGGCTGGAACATTCTGGAAGAGTGGAAACTTGATGAGGTGACAGCCGTTTCTGCAGCTCCTCTGATATGGGGTGTGGGTAGTCGGCCTGGCTGACTGTGGGGAGGGAGGGAGGCCCTGACTTGAGCTCCCTGCTCTCTTCCACCTCTGATAGGGGCTCTTTCCTGACCAGTTGGTGGACAAAGAGAAGCAGTTGCTGCAAACCGTGTGGCTTTATTGAAATAGAATGTTTCTGGGGACTTCCCCTTTAAGATTGAGCCAGATAGTGGAGCTGTATTATAATGTTTCACATAATAGAAAACCCATATTCACAGGGCTGATGCGCCTCTGTGTAGGACTCATGAAATGGATTTAAAAGTGTGGACAGAGATTTCGTGATGGTGGTTGGTTGGTTTTTCCCCTTGATGCAGTAGCAGCTATTTGGGTTCAATCCTCTGCTTTTGTCATACTAATTTTGGTTATTTTGTGTCTTGCCCCGCAGCTGTGAACTAGGAAGACATTCTTGAAAGGACTGGAAAGGGAGGTGCTGTTCCGAATGGCATCTGGGAGACAGTCTTGGTCACATCACTTTACTTAAGGTTTGCTCTTTTTGTGTAGTCATAAGGACAGGAGAGAGGGCCCCTCTTAGTGGTGCCGGTGTTCTTGTTCACAAAGCCGAAGAATGAGCTTCAGAAACAGTCAAGGTAGGAGAGCAAGGTACAGGCTTTTATGTAGAGATAAAGTGAAAGGACAGAGCTCCCGGCTCACGCCAGGAGGGGTCAACAGAGTCCAGGAGGGGTCAACAGAGTCCGTGGTGGTGCGTTGTCTGGGGGTTTTATAGGCAGTTGAGGATTTTTTGAGAACATGAAGAAGACTTTGGGGTGTGGACTTGTTAGGTGTTCCCTGAATATTAAAGACTAACTTCACGTAATGAATTTCCTGCCTTGATTTCTCTCTGGGACATTGGCCCCTTGGTCTGGGATAACATCAAAAGGCTGCCTGCCCAGCCCCCAGGGTGGGCTGAGGTATTGTGTATTTGTTCAAGAATCCTGCCTTTTGAATTTTCTGGGTGTTAAAATGCAATCTTCTCTCTAAGATGGAGTACTTCCTGCCTGTTACCATGTCGTGTACAGCTGGGTCTGCATGCTAAGTTAGTTGCTCAGTTTGCAAAATCACCTCGTCAGATCTGAGGGAGGAAAGACAGCACATAGGCCTGGGCCCTTTAGTGTGCTAAAGTGAATCTTACACGTGGCTACAAATGATTAGCGTCACTGAACATGTGCCACTCTTCCCCGCCTGAGGAACATCAACTGATCTGTGGAGGTGATCATGTGGTTTTTGTCCTTTTTGTTGATGTAGTGGATAATGCATAATAATCTATTTTTAGTTAGACCTTTGTCTTAAAGATTTGTGAATCCCCCAGTTTCTAATAGTCCTATTAATACATAATTTTTGCCATAAAATACAGTAATGTAGACTTTAAAGATTATGAAACAGTTTATTTGTGCTTTCCCAAGGACGGTCATTTGTTAGTCTTTGCTTTCTCCTTCTCCAACACCGTCTTTATGCATTCAGTAACTAGTTAACAGTTCTTAATATCAGTTTTGTGACTCAGTGTGTCCCAACCAATTGTAAGGACTGTTGAAGTAATTAGCTACTAATTTCTGGTTAAGGTCCTAAGCTTTGTGGCTGACCTACGAGAAAAGAGGAGGTGAGGTGATTCCTGTGAGACTGCTTTTCCCTTGTATGCCTTCCAGTGTGCTTTGGGTGGGGCAGAAGGAGTAGAAGTAGAGCGAGCTGCTGATGGGGGTGCACATGGTGGTGCTGGGACTCGGCACAGGGAAATGGGGTTGTGCAGCCCTGCGTGTTAATTGCGTGTATGTGGGTTTGTGTGTGCACGTGTGTGGAGAATCGCTTGGCCCTGGTGAGGAACTCCAAAGAACCGCAGCTTATGCTTTAAGAAAACGATCATCACCATGAATCGCGGCCATGGATTTGCAAAGGGACTGCTCAGTGTCGAATTCTAGAACAGGAGAGAGAGTGCCCAGCTTAGGGGAGCCAGGGTCAAGGAGGCCGTGTTGGAGGGATTGACCTTTATGAGTTGACCCGGATGTGTTGAGATGCCCAGGAGGCAACAGCTGCCAATGAGACAAGTGGAGACCCCAGGCCTCCAGAGCAGGGGTTCTCCTCCCTATCTGTGGACTCTGTAACAGTGCAGAGACCTCCACCTTCCCTTTCAGAGGTCTTGATTCTGTATTAGCAGAGAACAACCCACCTGCCCACCCCAAATGAACCTGATGTATATGCTTGGGTTGATTGCACAGTCCTTTGAGGTTTGTGGAGGGATAAGAGGGATCACAGTTTCATCACTGGACCTCTGAGGGAACAAGCAGAGTTTCACACATGTATTCTCCCACACACGCATTCAGACACAGGCAGGTACATGAACACTGTCATGTAGCATTTGTTTGAGTATAATCAGGTCTCACATGTGTAAATGTAGCTCTAAGAAATAAATCCTGAAATTTTTAATGTGGTGTCTCAGTAGTCAAATGTGTTATTCAGCTCTACAGATTAAAGTGCTTGTTCTTGAAGCCTTAAACTCCTAATAGTCATCGTGGAGTCTTCAAAGAGTGCCTAACTCCTCTCTAGTGAGCTCTGGTATTACTTGGATGTTTTCTTTTGTTGTTCTTTTGTTCTTGATAGGATTGTGTACCAGGAGGGTGGGAAGGAGAGGGAGGGCCACAGTTCCGACCGTGGTGTTAATTTTCACGTGGCAGCTGGGCTTCGATGTCCCCTCTGCATAAGGGGCATCTCGTAGTTGTAGCCAGCCACTGGTCAATGCACACTTGATGGAAAATGTGCATGCAGGGAAGACGTCTATGAGAGGCAAAAACAACGGAAAGCACAAAATTAATCTTACGGCAACTGCACGTGGTATACCTGTAATAATTCAGGAGTGTTTCAAAGTTACCAGACATCTATCTTTTATCTGTAAAAACATTAAACAACCTCGAGGCCTCTCTAATGACAGTCACACCTACATTAAATCAACACTGGGGAAAATAAGGCATGAAGACACAAGATGACTAACTGTTTCAGCTAATGAACCAAATCCTGTAAAACCTCAAGGATTTTAAAACCTACACTGGCCGTTATTCCAGTTTTGTTTCTGTACGTGAGCTGCCAATCTGCCGAGTTGGCAGTATGTCCCTGTTACCTAAAATTGCAAAAATATCTATTTCCCTATCAAACAAATTTGTGAAACACTTTGAAAAATGTATCTCTCTCTCTCAAAAATATCAGAACTCATTCTAGCATGAGTTCTAGTCACACTAATTAAGAAATCTTATATGTAATAATATTTTCTATCTAGAGGATCTTTATAAAGTACAGATTGATTGAAGGTTAATAAGGGTTTTATGGGTCATTTTTACAGCCACTGAATACTATGGCACTCTTTTTTAAAAACAGCTTAATCCATTTTGTAATATATTTGTAATATCGAATCATGTACACTTGAAACTCATATGTGCGAGTTATATCTCCATGAAAAGTAATTAATGGGAAAGAAAGTAGCTTCAAAGGAGATATTTACTTTGGTATGCTACGCTAAATCATCACTTAGCAATTGACAAACAAAGCATCGAGGCAATACAGGGTAAATCTAAGTGAAGAGTGTGATAGAAGCATCCATTTCTAATCCACTGCTAAGAGCTGTCACACATTTTTAGACTTCCTGGTTCTTGCTAAAAAGAGATGCTCCCATTACTCTTTGAACAGTATTTCCACTACCGTACGAAAAGTTACCTTCCATATTTATAAATTTCACTGGCAATACAGGGTTCAAATAACCTATATGTGGTCTGGCGGACAAATGTTTATAATGTTTTTCTCTCTCAGCCAAGTGAAGACATACGATAAAGTTACCCTTATCAATTAGGGCAGCAGAGTTAGCATACGGTTCTGTTACATATGTTATAGAACCTTTTTCACATGGGATTATGTAGTTTGGATCAAAACAGAGCAGGTGCAAAATAATGAAGAGATTATAAAAAGAAAATACCTAAAATTAATATTGGGTTAGCATAACATTTTCTAAATTGCAAAGTTGTAAGAACTGAATAGTCCCAAGAAGTAAGAGGGCATTTTAGGACAAAATCAATTTCTGAAAAGATGCTGTCTAACACTGCGTGGAGTTAATCGAGTTCCCCCTTTTTAAGCCTTGGAGAACGCATTGATTTGACAGTCTCTGCCTCCAAAGCCTGTCAAGTTCTCCTTTCTGCAAGATTTAGAAAAGACAATTTGACCACAAAATTTCCCTGCCCAAGTATATTTCCCATCCCAACCCACTGGTAGCAATACAGAGCCTTAAATCTTTTTCTTTCACTCACTATGGGAAGGCAGTTCTCTACCCGTCGAAGATTGGTAACAGGATATGCCAGGAGTGATCTTTCGGTGGCTTCTAGTCTCCTTTCACATAAAATCTCATGCACAGTTTTGACAACGGATTTTAGATAATTCATGTCTAGTTACCTCACATCTTCCCCTTCCTCTAAAGTGCACAAGCAGATGGTGCACTGCTCGTCGGTGGCTTCCTGAGTCGGTGCTTCGCCGGCTTGTTGGCGGGGCAGGTCCCTCTGTGAGAGGCGATCGGGTGTCACCGTGTTAGTGGGATGACATTATTGAACAACTGACTAAAGTCTGTGTTTATTTGACAGACAATGCAAAACAAAACTACACATTCAGCCACAACTTATCTCCCAGGTATGACTGTGATGAATTAGTGGATGAGTTAAGTGACTAATTTCAACTAAGTTATTTTAGGGCTTAAATAAGCAGCATCAAAAGGAAAATAAAAAGTAACTAATTAACTACTTGGAAAACTACTATTTTTAATACACCGTTAGGATGATTACAAACTCTATTTTTGTCCCATCATAACACATAGCCTTTACTAAGGAATTTTCAAATAATCTCCAAATAAATTAATCCGATGACATAGTCTTTAGCTTCAACAACTGAAAGGACTTAAATTTAGTGGTAATAGCTCTTTCATACTCTTAGAAAACAGAAGAAAAATACAGTGATTTTTCCCTTTCTTATTATTAGTCTGCATAGCATAGTTGTTTGTTGAAAGAAATCTATATAACATGTCTACTGCACAACTTCTCTAAATAATACTATAAATTGAGGGTACGATGTAAGAAATGTAGGTTAACTAAATGTCAAAATAAGTGGCCAGTTAAATTACAGTCTAAGTTATTAAAGAGAATATGGGTGGCATGTGGGTGCTGATCCAGAATGAAAACATAATGCACAAAAACGGTGCACTTGTCATCCTCTTTGTGTTATTTTTAAAAGTGGAAGGGAAAATATGTACATGTGTACATTATTAATGCCTAAAAATGCCTAGATTACGTAAGAAACCCTTAACTATGAGTTTTCTTCTGGGAAGAAAAACTTGGGTCATCAGGGTAAGAAACCTCAGAATATATACTTTTAAACTTTCAAATTTTTGAAAATCGTATGCATGTGTTGCTTTAGTAATAATGTAGCTGAATTCAGAGGTCCATAATACTAAATCTGATACATTTCCATAATGTAGACATCACACAGAATAAATTCTTACTTTTTTGTATTTATGTGGGTATGTGCATCTCTCGATCGTCTCCTGAGATGCTCCATTGTTGACCTCTTCTGTTTCTTGTAAAGGTTCCAGTATCTGAAGGTGAAGAATAACCAGTGTTAAAAGCCAGGATGACTATTCCTTGAAAAGCACTGTCAATACTGTGAAAGCAATAAAGCTCCATATTTATAAACCTGCAATATAAATACAGTGTTTGCAGTACGTTAAGGCAAATGGTTGTCTGTACTTCTTTTCTCAGCCCACTGAACTGGTGCGACAAAGTCACCCTTACATTCTTCAGTGACTCCTCCTGCCCACCTCTTGCTTCTGTGTCCTCTTCTCATGTTCTCTTAAGCCTAAACATAGCTTCAGGTTTATCCCCAAGTGTCATCTCCTTAATCCTGGAATAACTGCAGCCCTGTTTCCTGCTTTCCCTTCACAGCCAGGCTTTTAAAGCAAGCAGTTTATATTCACTGTTCCCACATTTTTACCTTCGTCCCTGGAATCTAAGAGGGACACCATCCCCATCCTCACCAATAACCACTCTATAATGCATTCAACATTTTCCCAACTTTGTATTTTTGTGGTGACACACTAATGACCATATTATTTTGACATTATTCTAATTTGTTTCTTCTCAACTCCTCTAGCCAGTGCTCAGAATCCTTTCTTTGAAGAACAGGATTACCTTTCAGATATAGTATTATCACTCTCCAAGGTTTTTTCAATTTGTCAGTCTATACATTTTTTTCTGGCAATCTAATCCTCTTCCATAGATTAGTATTTTAAGACAGTATGTGGCTCATATATATTGACAACTCACAACATATCTTTAACTCAGGTATCAGTTTATGGCTTTGAGGTGCAGACTATAAACTTAAACCCCTACTGGACATTTTACCTTGATATCCACTTATCACAGATTCAGTATGTCTAAAAGCTAACTCACCTAACCTCTTGCCTAAACCATAATCTAATACTCTGCAACTCAGTGAAAGGCACCACGCTAGCATCTGGGAGTCATCCCAAATGTCATTCAAATGTGTCTCATCATTATTGCACCAACTGCCACTGTCCTTGTTCAGGTATTTACCAACTTTTACCTCTTCTGCTATGTCTTAACTAAGTAGATTCCATCCGCTCTCCTTCAAATCTATTTTTCGAAACAAGTGAGGAGGTGGTCTTTCTAACTACAATCTGAGTAAATCTCTCCAAAAGCATAAGTAAGACCAAGTCATTTCGCTTTCAGTGGTTCCCGAGTCCCAGTTTCTGGGCAGGGCAGCTTTATTTCTTATTGCTGAGTGATCCCTATTCCTAAGATCCAGAAATACCAACGTATTTGCAGTTGCTTGTGTGTATGTTATTTCAGATCTCTTAACATGCTGTAATCACTGCAAAAGCATCATTCTCAATTCCAAAACCTGCTGAGAAGTCACATGCATAATAAAGCATCTCGGAAGCCTTTCCTACAGTACGTCTACCTCCCCAAGATGAAGCCACTCCCTTCTCTGTACTACACTTATAACTAGTATGTATTATGAATTGCCAACTCAATGAATTTACACCTTAGATTGGTATCTAGAAAATGTTCATCTGTTCAAATCAGATACAGAGAATAAGTACAGTCCTTTGGCAGATGAGTAAAGTAGAAATGCATAGGAACAGACCAATTACCCCTTGAGAGAAAATCAAGCTCATGTCCCACTGACAGTGGATCAAGACTGGTGTCTTTGTACAAAAGAAAAAACTTGTATAAGGAGAGAGAAATACAGTACATTTTTCAGTGCAAATACAAATACAGATTTTAATATATCTCATACATTCTTATACCACAATTTCTATTTACTAATTCTCAAATTCTACTAAAACACCTGTAACAAATCATGGAGAATATTTGCAATAAAGTAAATTAGAAAAAGAATACTCTTAAGAAGAAGAATATTTCACCATTTTGAAATGTTTTTGTTTTACCAGTATAGGAAGAAGTAGTACAAATACGAAGTCAGGTCGAAGTGGTACATGGTGATGGTGCCGGTGGGGATGCGATGCTCCAGGTGCCTCAGCAGCTGCGGCGCCTCCGGCTTCATGTCCCAGGCCCCTGACAAAGGATGAGAGCGCTTTAGCTTGTAACCATCTCTGCAATGTCTTATGATAATCAGTAGGAATGGGGGAGTATGTTTGCATTTTTTAAAGTTACCTAAAACTTCTTAACGTACACAACTGAGACAAATTTAGCCCCTAAGATATAACTAACAAAAATCTCAAATTCAATTCAGAAAGTAAAACTCAAAAATTCAATTTTGTCATTACAAGGAGCAAAGCACTGTAGTGAGTTTCATTCACATCCTACAAAGGAAACAAAATGCATAGGTTCCTTCCAATCTAAAAGTCTGATTCTACTTGAGGAGCACACAAATTAGGTGTTTCTGTTTGTTTGTTCATGTGAATGTTACAGATGCTCCCAAGACTTTTGTTTGTTGAATTGTGTCTCTGGGTTGCTGGCTTCGAACATAATTACAACCACAAACACCTCTGTACCTTACAATACACGGGTAAACAAAATTTTATAAAGAGTAAAACTGTTAAATGCCAAATCTCCATTTCTTTATTCTCACTTTATGTTCTGCCTCAAAAGCTACTGTAGACCAAGATCTCAATGACTTCCTAAGGAAAATGAATTTCATAGAAAGTTAATGCACATCTACTTCCATTCTTCTGGTAAACACCGTAAGACCACGGAGGCACAAGCTGGTGTCCTCTTGTCAGTAGCCAGGGTTAGAGGCAGTCAAGTAGATGTAAGTACTCTGAACGGGGAGGGTGTATAAAGAAGTTGTGAGAAGCAGGATGTATTTTGGGAGCTGGCTTGAATGGTAGACACCCCTGAAGGACAGCAGAACAGCTTCCTCCTGTGTGACGTGGCCTCCTGCCCCAGAACTCAAGGTCCTCCTGTTGCTTCTCCAGGTCTCTAACTTGCCCAGAGGCAGTGCCTCACAGCTAAACTGAATTCAGTTTCTCCACAGCACCAGCCTGGGTGGCATTCCACTATGAAAGCATTGAATCTGGCCGTTCTGTTCGACCACAAGCTACTGAGCATATATCCCTGAAACAGACAAGATAGTGATGGAGCCGATCTCTCTGGAGCCTACCGAGGATGTGAGGACATAGTCCCAGGCACAGGATGTCCATGTCCACTGTAGGGGTGCATCCTGTGTGTGTGAGGTGGGGGGCGCTCAGGTCCCTGCCTGGAAACAGAACACAGAAAGACCACCGGAAATAATTGAATGATTGGTTATTTCTTAATGTAGAAAAAATAGCCTAGTATGAATATTCAAATGTCCATAGATTAGTCATGAAATTCATTATCTAATAACAAATTATAAAAATGTAACGTAAATTTAATGATTCATAAATCAAGGAATGATAACCCCACAAATTCTCACTGCTCATTTCTTACAATACCTCCAATTCAAATTTATCCAAGGAAAAAGACAATTTGAATGTTTTGTTATATACCTTCTTTACAGCAGATATTTTAAGTAAAATAACACGAATCTGAATGGAAATAAAATTTTTAAAATTAAACACTGCAGCAAACGCTACAGGAGCAAGTAGGATACATCTATAAACACGTAAGGCAGGAAAATAGAAGAATCTTGTTTTGCTTTACTTTTATATTATAACATTCAGCCATTTCAAAAGATAAATCTTTTAAGAGAAAAAAATGTTAACCTTGTGCATTTATTTCAAACGCATGCAAGAAGAGGTTCCACATCTGGAAATAATATATTTTCTCTTTCTAGAGTCAGTCAAATTTACAAATAGAAGCACAGTTCTGAACAGAGTACTTCAAAAAAAAGTTCCAGTGATGCATTTTTATACTCAAATTCTTATTTCCTATTAGCTTGTAACACATTTTCAAATTTTGCGTGTTTAATCTTTTTTTTTATGAAGGTATCATTAACAGACAGTCTTATGCTTAAGTCTCACATGAGCACCACTGCGATTACGACTGCATGTTTAATCTTAACAATTTAGAACAAGTAATCTCCTAGGTACTGGAAAATATTAATGTTACATTGGCAACTTTCTATATAAAGGGTTACTATATTACAATGGCACCACAACCAGAGATTCTGGATATAATCATAAATTATCCGACTCAAGGAAGAAGTCACAGAAGTGGTAGATCATTAATTATTTCAAGAGATTTGCAAACATTTCTGTAAGGGCCAAATACTTCTCTATAGGCCATACTCCACTAGGTCTTACTAAGTAGTTACTAAGTCTTTGTGATACTCAGGTTAGTCTCCGTAATGTGAAAGGGGCCGAAGACGCCACAGACAAAATCAACCACATGAAGATGCTGCGGGATTGGTGCAGCTGTGCTGGCTAAACGCATAAATGAACAAGGGTCGCTGTTTTCCTGTAAAATTGTATTTACAAAAACAAACAGGCAGGATATAAAGAACAGAATTTGCTGCCCTAAAGTAGAAAACCAGATGCTTAATTTTCAAAGAAAAAGCAAAAAGTTCAGTTAGTCTTCCCATGTTAAGGTAATAGAATGATATTTAAATTAACAAATAAACTAAGTTAAAAAGACATTGAAAAAAGCACGGCTGAAAAATGTTAATACTCTTTTTCCGTCTGGCCGGTAACATATAATAAGTCAAAGCATATATTTCAGCACTGTATCTTGTTTCTCAAGATCATCAGTTTTAACATTAACCCTACTATGGAAACTGAAAAAAGAAACAAGAGACTGGTTTGCAAAAATAAATGACCCTTTGTTGCATCCTGAAAATGTTTTGGTTTTGTTAAATAAATTTCTTTGGTCAACCTGTTTTGTCAACACCTACAAGTCAGGGTAAGACAGAGGAAGATTTTGGTTAGTAAACAATAACCTAGTGAACTGGGGTTTAGTTTACTTAAATTGCCTCTACTGATTTTATAGTGTTATAATCCAATGGGAATAGAAGGAAAAGGAATAATGTGTGATTATCTTTTTAAAAACATGAAACATACATTGTATGCTGCATCATCATCCTTGGATCTTCCATCCTCTGCGCAACTTCATGACGATGCAGTCTCTGTCCTGGAGGTGCAGTGCCTGGAATGTAATACGGAATTGGCTGGTTTGTGGCATGAGGATGCTGCGGGATTGGGGCAGCTGTGCTGTCTAAATTAGTAGGGGGTGGGGGTGCCACGGGGTGAGGTGGGGGTGCATGACAAGACATGTTAGAATGGGAGGCATGCACGGGGTGAGGAGTAACAGGTGGAGACTGAGCCTGAGCAGGTGGGTTTCCGTAGGAGTTTGGGCCGGCAGAGGCTTCATGACGTCGTCTTGTCAAAGCAGCATCTGTAAGGAAAACAGAGGCACCATGCAGTTGAGCGTCCATTGCTAGTATAGATTCCTACTGTATTTTAGAAACGTATTAGCATATGTTTAATTTTTTATGTATGCTTTAGCAATGCTTGAGTCTTCTCTGTTCTATTTGCAACCTGTTTTCTTCTTTGAATAATCTTAGATATCTTGCCATGTCAATGTACAGTTTTACTTCATTCTCAGCTTCACAGCATTCTACTATAGGAATGTACCAAAATTTTTCAGAGATTTCCATTGATAAAAATTGGAAACAACCCGAATGCTCCAATAAATATCTATCTGTATGAGCCCTCTCATGCTAGTCTTCTTTTGTACATTCACGTGCACGAGTGCGTGTGCAAACACACACACACACACACACACACACACACACACACACGTCATTCATGGACAGTGTTTGTAGCATAAATTTCCTGTAAGTAGTTCTGAGTCTCAGAAAATAATTTAAACTCAGATACCAGTTGACAAAAGACCCTGCCCAAAAGGTGACCATAATTAATACACCTGTCACCAGTACACAGGTGTCCCTGAGGACCCCCACTGTCACTCAGTCCTCACATGCCAATCTGAGAAAAATCTTGTATATATTAGCCACTTACATTTCTTCCCAGAATTACCTATTCACCTTCGTAGCCTATTCTCCTTTTTCTTGATGATTTATAAGTAGTTCATATACAATGGAAGCTTTTGTCATAAGTGTAAACATGTTTCCAGACCGTCTTTTGTTAATTTTATTTTGCCATACACAGGTTTGTTGGCTTCTGTGTCGTCAGCTGTATTAATTACACATTTATAAACATATAAAGCTCTCTTTCCTTTATCATTTCCCAGTTCAGAGCAGTATAGAGAAGAAAGGCAATTGTAGTCCTTCTGGGCAAGACTGTGGAGACGTCCTTTCCTTGCTGCTCCTCTCCCCCCGCCCCAGGCCGTTTTCCCCACACTTCATTAATACCATGACAGGAGCATGTCTGCCGGGAACCGGCCGTGGACATCAGCCCTTCACACAGACGCCTTCCCCCCATTTCTTCATTCTAAATCTTTGTGTGTCAAAGTAACTGTTGGAAGATCCTTCTGCAGAATACGCATCCGTCTTACTCTACAAAACATGCATCTATTTGAGGTAAAAAACATGTTTATAGATTTCAGTCCGAATTTCATTTTATTTGGAAGAATTTCTTGGTAGTCTGGTATAGGCTATGGGCAGTCTCTAGTTGCATTATAGAAGGAGTTCCTTCAAATTGTAATTCTTTGATTCATTCAGCTGGGGTAAAAGGTAGGTAACCATGAAAACATTCAGCCATATTTTCAAAGGAAACCTTGCTATCAAGTATCTGAAAGTTTCACTGAGCTCAATAAGTTGTGAGAAAAGTTTTAAACTTATTTTCTAAAAGTTATGTTTTCAAATCAGTGTGTTACTCCAAGATATCACAAAGCTTAGTATTTCTTGGCAGTAAAAATGATCACAAAAAAGCAAGTGTGTCTGTTTTACCACAGTTAACTATCCTTCCTCAAATTTACAGCATTTTTCCCAGTTTCACCTAAAAATTTTCTATTTGTGTATTCATTATGCAAGAAGTAATATTCACAAGTATAAAATTTTAAAGTTTCTTTTCAGGATGAATCCATTTATTTAAGTCTTCAACAGTCATTTCACTTCTTTCAGCTTTATTGAGGTATAAGGAACAAAATATTACTGTGTAAAAAAATAGTTTTCCATAAATAAGTAAATAAAGAATTAAAACATGTTTGGTAAATTGAAATCTCTGTAAATAAGAATGTGATAGTGCCACATTCTTAACATGTATATCGTATAATTTCAGGCAGGAGTCTTCATTGAGATTTTCCTGAAAGCCTGAATTCTTTAGGAGCCTCATATATACCATGACATTTAAATATGACAGTAGATCATCTTCTCCTGGGCCATAACAAGTGATTTGTTTTTAATGGCATTAAAACTTTTTTTAATATCCAGTGAGTCCTTCTATTATATGCAATAAAGCAAAATTCTCCTGAACTCCAGGAACCCCTAATACCACAAATCATTCCTACGTAATGCAGACTATGTGTTAAAAATCTTATCTTCTGAAGACATAACCACCAAACCAGAGCCTGTCTGGCTGCCGTTCTAACCTTCAACGTCTCTTCCCTTCCTATGGTCTCTAAACTCAGACCCAACAGGATGTAAGAAATAAAATTCTGATGTGTGTAGAATTAATGGTGTCATAATAACCTGATTTCTGATTTCCCAAATCCCCTCGATCAGTAATAAATGAGAACTTTCAGACAATCCTAGAGACTCACTTAAAAAAAAATCACAGGCCACTAAATTAGACCATCGTTGCAAGGGCAGTAAGATAAATCACTGATTTATTACATATGATATATCTGAACTAGTGAATTAGTGCTGAACAGTGTGAAAAAAGCATGGAGTCAAATGGGCCTGAGTGTGAATCATGAGCCTGTCTAATCCCGAGCAGTGTGACCCTAGGAAAGTCATCTAACCCTTCTCACCTATTAAGTGGAGCAGTCACTGCCCTGCATAGCTGTTGTTAGAGAAGAAGATAATCTGCTAGGTATGAAATACACGAGTTGTGACTATGCTCTCTGCCCCATGCCCATAGTTATTTTGGAGGAATGCCCTTCCCTGTCAGAAGACATGCAAAAGTGCCCCCCCACCCCGGAGGGCCTAGCACAGTGTTACAAAGTCATCTAAAAGACAGCATCCTTTCCTCAAACTATTATGTGGGAAGCAGATAAAAATGTAGATGAAATTTTTTACTTATAAAATAAACACAGGAAGAGTGGAGTGCCCACAGGCCTCTCCACCCCCTGCCCCGTGTGCCTCCTGAGGCCTCCCCGCAGAGTCCGCAGGGTTCTGGAGCAACACCGTTCCAGTCTGATCTCTAGAGTCTCCCATACCAGAGTTCACCTGCTCCTGTTTGGCTCATAGGACCCACCTAATCTCTTCTGGGCCAAGGTACCAGTCAGGAATCTCATGGTTACTTACAAATAATAGAAAAATCCAATCAAAACTGGCCAAAACAGTGAAGGGAATTAATGGGGTCACATAAAAGGATCTGCGTGGAGGTACTTTGGGCTCTGGTTGAGAGGTCTGAAAGCGGGCGGCAAACCTCCCTGCCATTCTCCTGGGCTGCCCTCCCATACACGTCCTCTCTTGTCTTTGCTGATTCTCTCCGGAGGAAGTTCTGTGATCTAAATTCTGCTACAGAGTGTCTCTATTCTAAATCTCTGTATATTGGTTTTCTCCAAGCTTCCGGGTCTGGCCTATTTGGGCTAATCTCATGAACCCAAATAAAGGTAACCCGAGAACTAGATTTAGGAGTCTGTGGACTTGGATTAAAAAAATTACCAGTTTTTTCTCATCTCTAATTGCCTCCTGGCATTCATACCACCTTGTTAGCATCAGTTGAGAGGTTAAATATTACAAGTGATTTGTATCAAAAAACAAGGAAAATAAGTTGGTTACTATGAAAACATAAATTATAGCAGATTCAAAGTCAGTTATAATTCTATAACTCAGTATATAATTATATCATTTTCATTCACTTGGATTCCAAACTTTTTAAATAACTTGAGCAAAGTTAAAACTATCATATGAGGAAATGACCATCACCAAAAGCCTATAAGGAACTATTTTCTATATGCTGTGATATATGTACAATAATTCATTACTACAGTAGCTTTATTTCCTGCAACATTTTCAGGACTTTATCTCAGCCCCCATGTCAACATGTTGTACAAGTGTATGTCGTTCAGGGTGAAATTACTTCAGAGAAAAGATTGAAAACCTTTGCGATGAAATCCAGTCAGTG
This sequence comes from Manis javanica, assembly GCF_040802235.1. Taxonomy (NCBI): domain Eukaryota; kingdom Metazoa; phylum Chordata; class Mammalia; order Pholidota; family Manidae; genus Manis; species Manis javanica. The sequence continues at coordinate 46,190,643 of NC_133171.1, forward strand.
GGTGGACTAAGCGACCTTCATGGTTGCTTCCAACATGGACGCTTTAATTTTACAGATCCAGTTATTTGAGGATTCTGGGCAACCCTAAGACTCAGGAGATGAATTTGTAAGCACAGCAAGAGCGCTGCGGACTGCTGCGGCCATGACGGAAGTGCGAGAGATGACCCTTGTGTGTTCAGAAAGAACTTGCCCTCATTATCTTCAGATATCTCAAATACAAAACTTAGAGTGAGAGAATAGGAACCACCACTGAAAGGAAGGAAAGGGAACTGACTGAGATACATTACAGTCTGGCATCTTACTACCAAAACCCACATTAGGTACCCTAAATTCATGAGGCACCCATCTGCTTGCTTCTATGATTCTGACCAGCCCTGTGCAGCCCCATTTAGGAACCTGGTTGAAGCTAGATGGCTTGAGTGCTTCAAGGCTGGAAATATGCAATGTGCTAAGTAAGGACAGGATGTGAACAAAATAGGCGAAGGATGTTCTACAAAGAATTTAAACGAAATGCAGCCAGCAGAACTGGTTCTCTCAGGCTTATTATATACAGGAACAATCTGGCCTAGAACAGTGTTCTTCTCCTAATCTAGGGAAATACAACCTAAGCAAGTCTGTCTGTCCAAAACATCATCATCAATATAGTTACAGTAATACGGTGAGAAGGGCATTCAAGTAGTAAATTGCTACCTAAGAGATTAAATGTGAATCCTGACTGATTAGGGTATTAACAAAGAAATAAGTAGTTTCAACAGCAGCTGCACCGATTTACATTCCCACCAAGTATTCATAAGGGTTCCAGGTTCTCCACATTGTTGTCAACACTGGTCATTTACTCTCTCCAGTGTTTCGGTTTTTTGTTTCTAATTATGATGGGTGTAAGGTGGTTTTCATTTGTATTTCCCTCATAATGAAGGAGGTTGTTTTCATTTGCTTCCCATTATTTGCATATCTTCTTTGGAAATATATCTATGCAAGTCCTTTGCCCATTTTTAAACTGGGTTCTCTTTTTACTGTTGAGTTGTGCAAGTTCTTTATATATTCTGGATACTCGAGCCTTATCAAATGAATGATTTTCACATGATTTTCTCCCTTTCTGTAGGCTGTCTTTTCACTTTCTCAGTAATGTCTTTTGATGTGCAGAAGTTTTAGATTTTGGTGAAGTCCAAGTTACCTATGTTTTCTTTTGTTGCTGCTCATATTTTTGGTGACAGCCCCCGATCTCTTTCAGTTGTGCTATGATACTTCAATAACATACAGCACATCCAATACGAAATCTCAGTCTAATAGAGATGACTTTCCTCACATACTATGTTCACTCTAAGATTACACTTTTGCTAACATAGCTAAAATCCTTAAAACAATACTTTTTCTAACAAAAGTAATGAAAAATTCCTTCTCCCCAGCCCGTTTTTTTAAACGTACCTCCTGTATAAGTCCCAGTCATTCTGTTGCTTGTACGAGGAGCTGACGTCTCTGGCCATTCGCTGCTATCGTCAGTTGATTCACTGTCAGAGGCCTGCTCAGAGGCAGATGAATCTGAGTAGTTGTGAACCCAAGGGCTCGTGGTCGGCGATTCCATTGTTGAACTAGTGAGCGGTACTACAGTAGGTTCTGCACAATGTAAAATAGTTATTTAGCATTTCAAAACAAATTAGGTAATGGACTATATTTTAATCTAAGCTAACATTTTATGGTAATTAAAACCAACTTTAAAACTGTTAACTCTGGTAAGTACAATATATAGTTTTACAAAATGCTTTCATAAAGCTAAACTGCAACATTAAAATGATGTTACTAGAATGTGATTACTGCGTTTTAAAAATCCAACACGTGCATATTCCAATAATTCAGGTTATTGAAATAGTCTTTTGAGTAAACACTATGGAAGTTTTGTGATCTTCTACCAAGCAGAAGAGAGGAAAAGGAAAGAAAAAGTGCTTCCGCTCTGTTCATATACATTGTCACAGGCTGTAACAGGGTTAGAAACTGTCCTTTCTTTGGTACACTATGGATCCTAGATTCAGACTGCTTGAAAAGCAGTTTTAATTTCACCACTGACAGTATGGTCATGGATAAGTTACCTAAGCACTCTCTCACTTTTTACATGGCTTATTGTTTATTTTCCCAAAAAAATGCAAATATTAATTCCATCAGTGTTTTATAATAAAAGTGAAAAAGTTCTGTAGTAGGAAGTAAATTTGAGGCAGACATTAACTTCTGAATGAGCTTTATTTTAGACTCTGATTATAAAATGGCTGTTTAAAAATTGAGAAGAATCGAAATAAATCTGTCCAAAGCATAGTCACAACAATTTGGTTCAAAAAGAAGGGATTCTCTTAATGTGTTACAGATCAAGAATACAATGTTTTCTATACAGTGCAGAGTGGTAGGCTGATTTCTGAAATGCAGACAGTACCTGTTGCCCTATATGGGAAACTACTGTGGATGCTTAAACATATTTGCTACATATAAAAAGGGGAGGGAGGAACCTCTGTTTATTTGCAAATGACTTATCTTAGTTTCTCAACCTTGGCAGTATTGACCCTTGTGGCTGTGCAATTCTGTGTAGGGGAAGGAAGTGGGGATACAGGGTGGGCTGTCCTGTGGATTGTGGGGTGATTCGTAGCATCCCTTGCCTCTACCACTTGGGTGATGGCAGCCCTCTACCCCAAAAGAGAGACCTGAGAATGTCTGCAGACATTGCAGATGCCTCCAGGAGACTAAATGGCTGCCAGTGAGGAAGCAGGGGACCCAGACACTTAAGCTTTGGATTTATTTTTAATAGGTTAGAAGCTTTCCACTGAGAGAAATCAGTGGGGGAGAAGAGGCATCTACTTATCACTGGCAGTCTTTTAACCTGGTTAAAGTATTCTGCCTGAACTAATTCCAGTGGGTTAGAAGGCTATTCTGTCACCTTCTCCTACTGACTGGCTGGTAGGTGTCGCATGGGAAAACACACAAGAAGTTTGCAAAACAGTTGTCATATATTTAATTAACTCTGAGCAATCTTAAATTGATCCCTATCATATTAACCACTCTCTTACAGATAATTTGTGGTGCTTCAGAATAAAAAGCAAGACACTGTTGAATGAAATGCACCTGGTAAAAATAAACGATCTTTTCATACACAGAATCCCAGAGCCCTGGTGCTCTGAGAGTCATGATCACCCAGACTGCAGAGCGTCCGTGGGAGCCGAGTGCACAGGCCTCTGACGCTTCCTCCCTCCCTAATGGATCCTTTCGCCAATTTATAGCTAACTCCCAAAGCTAACAAATTTATATATGACTTGCCTTCATCCTTTAAGAAAATCATGACTGACCATACTGACATGTAACTGATAATTCCTAAAGATAATTCTCAATATGTGGGGAAACTTACAGATGTATTCATGTAGTCACACGTGCTACCGCGTTCCCTCACCTGTTTCCAGTTCTAGTTTGTTTCCTCAGTGACTGGAGTGCAGTGCTCAGCCGAAACAAAACGCTAACGCTGAGCAGCACAGAAGGGAAGAACAATATTACACTAAAGGATAGCAACTTTTAAAAGTAAATTAGTTTGCTGCTATTTTGTTCTTTCAGTTCTGCTTCCTTACTCCAAGAAGGGACTAGTGGTAACCAAAAGGGAGGGTTGGGGAGGGCACGTGGAGAGGGAGGGAGAAGGGGATGGCGGGGTATCATGACTGGTGCACATGGTGTGTATGGGGTCACGGGGAAGACAGTGCAGCTCAGAGAAGACAAACAGGGACTCTGTGGCATCTTACCACACTGACGGACAGTGACTGCAGTGGGGTATGGGGGGAGACTCGATAATAAGGGTGAACGTATTAACTACAATGCTTTTCTTGTGAAACCTTCATAAGAGTGCATATCAATGATAACTTTAAAAGAAAAAAATAAATTAGTTATTTCAAATAAACAGTATTAACCATTTAAGTCAGTCATACTGGCTTTCTGTTGTGTGTACTTAAAAAGTGCCATTTCAGGTCTTCACAGCAAAGTCAAAGTACGACAATAATATTTGAAATGAAATTAGCAGGGAAGTATGAGGATCGATTAAACTACCACTTGTCAAAATATCTTTTGTCCAAGAAGATCACGGCCAAGTAATGAAGTGATAACCAGAAAGCATTGTAGGCACAATTTGCAAACCTCAGTTTATGTATCAATTAAAAAATAAGATTAGGATTTTTGACAACTTCGCTGTAGTCTAATAATGTACTACCAGTAAGCAAGAGTAGAAGTGTCTAACATTTTAAGATATTTCATTTTATCAAATTCTCCTCATAGTTGTGCGCTGCTGCTACTCCAGCGTACCATCGTCATCATCGTCAGCAGTGAGGTCCACAACCTCTGCTGGATTCGGCCTGAAACGCTGCATCACAGCAGAAGCCCCGCTGCGGGTGCTTGTCTCCTGTGGCCACCGAGTATAGGGGCTTGGACGTTGGCTCCAGGGGTATGTGGAGCGTCCAAGCGTTGAAGGAGACCTTAAATGACATCAGTATTAAATTAGTAAATGTAAAAAAGAACAAAAGTTTTAGTTACCCAAGAAGTCATAAGCCTTTCTTTCAAAATACACTGTAAAGTCCTTCATGCAAAGTATCTCCATAGAAATAATGAAACAGAATTCAAACTTATGACTAGCACAATGCCCAGCACTCAGTAAACATGCTGAATGAAATATTCAGCAAATATTCTCCACAATCCACTGACCTCAGGATGTGAGAAATGATATGCCAGACCAATCACTGGTGGAAAATACAGGATTCTGGTTCAAGAATGCTGCACTCTTTTCAATGGTTATTTTGAGTATACATCTGGGGTTATAATCAAATATTCACATTTTCTGTTAGTACGTGAAATTATGCACCAGCCGTGAAATAACAAAACAATCAACACCCTAAACATTTAATAACATCTGCATGATCTTGTATATTTAGTCCAGATTGAATTTGTGAAACACAGCTTTGGGAGCTCTAAACCAAGTTATGTTTCTGGTGCTGCCCTAAAAGAGATCGAAGGCGCAGAGAAATTTCCTGGGATCAGCAGAGGCGAGGAGAGCTGCAGCTCGTTGACCAGTTTGGGAGTCATAACAAGACATCACTTGTTTGCGCTGAACATTTTTATCATCTTTTTATGATGTGTTGGCATTGCATTGCATTGTTACTGTATGTTTCATTTTTTTTAATTTTAAGGGATTGTCTGTAATGATGTAGACTGAGCGTACAGAGGAATAGCATGTAGAATACACAGTCAGTCCTAAAGCTCCCAGAGAAAAATGAGTGTTTTTGAAAGGTGGGGCTTATGAAAATGTCTTTTTCTGTCTTATCCAAACTGAATGTGAAACTGACTGTGAGTTTATCGTCAGCTTGCGTGGAAAGGGTGAGCCAGACCCGTTGACATGCAGTCATGGGGGGCACAAGCTCGACCACTCAGCAAAGAACCCCAGCGTTCACACTGGGCTGTAGATGGGCTCAGCAAGTGTAAAGCCTAAGAGTTTATGAAGAAGTTCGAACTCTAAAATGAAATTCTTGAGTATCAGGATTAAAAAAGATTAATTCTAAGACAGTAAAGGAAGGGCAGCTCATTCCAGCAAGGGCAGTACAGGCTGAGGCCGGAGAGTAAGAAATGTCTCAGGATCACAATGGCTTTGAAGGAGGACAGAGGTCACCGTGTAAAATCCTTGAGAAACAAACCCAGAGTCTGTGATGCGAAGTCTGTCATTCATGAAAAGCTGGTAATAGCTACCAAAAGTTCCAGGTCCATTTTGTAGTACTTTTGTGAAAGCTTCATAGGATGTCCTAACTCCAATTTAGCAGCATGTGTCAAGTGCTGACATCAAAGAATCTGAAATGCAGATGCAGTGTCTCTAGGGGCCAGCTAAACAGTGACAAAGTTAGTACCCCCAGTAACAATAAGGAAAGACACGCGTCCAGAGCCCTATCCATTCACTATGGTAAATGTATCTGCTTAAATACTCAGCAGCTCCGTGGCAAGAAAGGTATCCAGTTCCACAAAGAAAAGGAGATCCTTCATTTCAGCAGTTCTTGTAGCTCATAGGAACTGAGTCACTGTTGTACCAGGCACTGTGTAAAGTCACTGGATAATGGGGCACAACCTGGGGAGTGTCAGTGTGAAAATCCTTTAAAACTTAAACCCGGGAGATATTCCAGAGCGCTCTCTTCCAGGCCATGAGAAGCAGCGCTTCAGTGGGACAGTGGCAAGTGGAGAAGCACACACTCTAGGTGTGTTTTGAGATATTCCAAAATTAGAATGTGTGTTTTTTCAACCTATAACAACACACATTAAAGCATCATCAGCAAATGCATTTCTAAATTCATTTCAATACAAAAATTGAGGTTAATCCAGAGCTTAGTATGATGAATCAAATGGAAGAGGGACAAATGGAACAGAGGGACTCTTACCAATGTCTGTAATCATCTAAAGCACAAGATGAATGCAGTGTCAGGGTTTAGTTTAGTTTAGTTTCTTGAAGGGGGTGTCAAAATGATTCCCAAGGGACAATGTCATTTCCAGTTATTTATCAAAGCAAATGAGGGTTTTCATTCATTTTTTGGCACAGGGGTTAGATGAAATTACTGAGTGAAGGTCAAAAGAAGTTTCCTGCTGTGCTGCCCTAACATAATAGCACAAGCTTCCCTGGTAGCACTGCGATCTTGTGATGAAACAAATCAGAACAAAAAGTACTACTTCAGCATCAATACTCCTTTAAAGTTTTCTTCACTTTTAATTTTAGCCCATACCCAGTATTCATGCATTATGAACATCTAAACTCCAAAGGAGCTCGTGAATTCCCTTAATCAGAAAGCAAACTGAATTTTGTAAAACACTAAGTGAAATTACCATTTACCTCGAGCAAAGACTCTTAACTCTGAGTGTACACTGTTTTTAAAAATAGTCACCCCTAAGATTCTGGCACAACTGGTGGGGGTGGGGGGATACAATCCAGGCAACAATGTATCTTTATTTTATGATCTTTCCAGGGGAGTCTACAGTAACCTGGTTTGAAAACCACTAAAATCACTTATCTGGCATATACATACACAAACTAAATCTCAAGAAAAGAAAAGAATGGAAATATCTGCAGCATAAAGATGTTTAAGTTTACATTTAAAAATTCAAATGTTAAATTCTTTCAATCTTACTGATGGCTTTCTCCATCTGTCGCAGTCTCCACTTCACTGTCACTCAAGGTGACATCAGTCTCTGCATAGTCACTGTCCGTCAAGGTAACAACAATTTCTGCACGGGCAGTGACCTGGGGAGTGGAGGGAGCCTCCTCGATTTCATCAATACGTGCTAGAAACAAAAGGAGAAAACTTGTAAAGGGCGTCTGCTTTTCAACTAATTGATAGCCAGAATGTTTTACTTTGAAGACTATGAAATTCGTTACAAACATAAAAATCCTATCTGTCTAAATGAAAATTTCTAAAAAGCAGCTCAACGCACATACTGAAAGGAATACTTACTCTCTGGATCTGTACATCTTCCCATATTTCCTCTTGTATGATTTTTGTTTATAGATTTAATAGTTTCCATAAGAATTTGTATGATCCTATTATAGTGATATCAATCCTGCAATTTCTAAAGGTGTTAAGATCTTATGCACTCGTATTCTTTAAGATATTAACCCTTTAGTTCTAAAATAGGGTACATTTGTTGTGTATTTTTTCCAAAGTTATTTTTAACAAAATGATATGTAATTCTTCTAAGAAATACACAACAGCTTTTCAGTTTTGTGCTCTGAAATCTGTAATATCTAGGGCATGTGTTCTTCTCCAAATTAGTGTAAGTTTGGAAAGTGTTTCCTTATTTGGAAGATGGGTACATATTATGTTTGGTTCAGTATGTTTCCTTAATTATTTACTTCATCTGGAACTAATTTCTGTTTTATGGTGTCTGATAAGATTGTAAACAGAATGCACTCTTGTTCCTCCGTGGGTAACTGGCTATCACCAAACCACTTACTGAAAATCCCTTTCTTTTCCGTCATTAGGTTTTGGTACCTCCATTAAATATTCTTACATTTTTTAGATTATATTTTGAAGCCATCTATTCATCTCCTTTGATATAGAATGTGTCAGCAGGGTGATTCTTTTTTTTTTACATAGGTTTTCTGAGGTATAACTTTCTGCTTTAAAATTCACATTTTTTTTTTGTCTTAAAGAGATATTTCTATACCCATGCGCTTGGTCAAGAGATCAAAGCAACCCAAATACCTTCAATGGATAAATGACTTTTTAAGATATGGTATATGCACACAATGGATTGTACCCAAAGAAAACAACTTCTCAGACGTATGCACCCCTGTGTTTATTGCAGCACTATTTACAATAGCCAAGATACAGAAACAACCTTAGTGTCCATCCAAAGATGAATGGATACAGAGGATGTGGTACATATACACAATGAAATACTACTCAGCCATAAGAAACAAATCAATCCTACCATTTGCAACAACATGGATGGAGCTAGAGGGTATCATGCTCAGTGAAATAAGTCAGCCAGAGAAAGACAAAGCAAATGATTTCCCTCATTTCTGGAGTACAACAATGAAGCAAAACTGAAGGAACTCAACAGCAGACTCAGAGACTCCAAGAAGGGACTAGTGGTTACCAAAGGGGAGGGGTGTGGGAGGGTGGGTGGGAAGGGAGGGAGAAGCGGATTGAGGGATATCGTGATTAGTGCACATGGTGTGTATGGGGTCACGGGGAAGACAGTGCAGCTCAGAGAAGACAAATAGGGACTCTGTGGCATCTTACCACACTGATGACAGTGACTGCAATGGGGTATGGGAGGGGACTCGATAATAAGGGTGAATGTAATAACCACTTTGTTTCTCTGGTGAAACCTTCATAAGAGTGTATATCAATGATAACTTATTTAATTAGTTATTTCAGATAAACAGTATTAACCATTTAAGTCAGTCATACTGGCTTTCTGTTGTGTGTACTTCAAAAATGCCATTTCAGTTCTTCAAAGCAAAGTTAAGGTACAACAATAATATTACAAACTAAATTAACAGGAAAATATGAGGATCGATTAAACTACCACTTGTCAAAATATTTTTTGTCCAAGAAGATAATGGCCAAGTAATAAAACAATAACCAGAAAGCATTCTAGACACAATTTGCAAACCTCAGTTTATGTATCAATTTGTGATATCAATTAAAAAATAAGATTAGGATATTTGACAACTTCCTTGTGGTCTAATAATATACTACCAGTGAACAAGAGTAGGAGTTTCTAAAATATTAAGATATTTCATTTTATCAAATTCTCCTCATAGCTGTGCCCTGCTGCTACTCCAGCGTACCATCGTCATCATCGTCAGCAGTGAGGTCCACAACCTCTGCTGGATTCGGCCTGAAACGCTGCATCGCTGCTGAAGCCCTGCTGCCGGTGCTTGTCTCCTGTGGCCGCCGAGTATGGGGGCTTGGACGTTGGCTCCAGGGGTAGGTAGGTGGAGCGTCCAAGCGTTGAAAGAGACCTTAAATGACATCAATATTAAATTAGTAAATATAAAACAGAACAAAAATTTTAGTTACCCAAGAAATCATAAGCCTTTCTTTCAAAATGCACTGTAAAGTCCTTCATGCAAGGTATCTCCATAGAAATAATGTAACAGAATTCAAACTTATGGCTAGCACAATGCCCAGCACTCAATAAACATGCTCCCCCTACTTTACTAGTAATCCTCTCCGCTCCTGCAGGAAGCCTTCTGGCTGCCCCGGTGGGCCTGGGTGCACAAGGGTCCCTTTCAGGCTCTCCTGTGTCTTTGGGCATCAGGAGGAATCTCCCTCTTCACATCCACTGATAAGGTATAGGGTTTGTTATATCCAGGAGTCCGTTGAGAGGTGGGAAGCTTTAACAAAGGCCTAGGAGGCATAATTGGAAATTTACAAGATTGTCAGTGTGTTTTGTCACACTACTTCACTGAAGAGAGTTCTCAGATTTCACTGACAACTTCCCTCTAAATAGGGCAAAATGGCCTTTTCCGCTTCAGGATATAAAGGTGTTGTCATGAGACATTTCACTGTTCCTATAAAACATTTTTCTCCACCCATCTACCAGATTTTCCCAAATACAGTATAAATCACAGAACATAAGCCTACTTGAAAGCTTCTATAAACCAAGAACTTGTCTTACTGTATTATCTTCCTACGTTCAGCAACATATTTGATCAAAATCAAATAATTTCTTCAAAAATTACTATGGTGAGAGTAGATAAAAGGATTAGAATTTGAAAGACTTTTATTCATCAACAGTGTTTTTTCTCCTGGTATCACATTTTAATGTGGTAATTATATTAAATATTTTCTGCACATCTAGACAATTACAATGTTAGATGGATTACTATAAATCATGAAATAGTATGAATTCAGTGCTGTATCTAAGATCAGCCATGGCAGCCTGCCTGGCGTTCAGTAAGGTCGGCAGTAAAGGAGGACCACAAAGCTGGGTGAACATGTGGGCACTGCCATGAGCAAATGACAAGAGGCAGCCATCCAGGCAGACAAGAATCACCACAGGTAAATGCAAGAAAACAAGTCACAATGATAAGGCGCAGGTACATGGGACTTAAGATTCAAGAGAGACCCACTAGGATGCCTATAATAAAAAATACAGATAATAACAAGTGTTGTTAGCAAGGATGTAAAGAAACTGGAACCCTCACACACTGCTGGTGAGAATGTAGAATGGTGTAGCCACAAATATTCATAAAGCTTTTAGTCATAATAGCCAAAAAGTGTAAGTATCTGTCAACTGATGAATTAATGAAATCCAATAGGATATTACTTGTTTATTAAAAGAAATGAAGTACTGATTCAAACTACAACATGATACCAACCTCAAAAACAAACCAGTATACTAGTTTCCTTAGTATACTAAGTAAACAAAATCGGTCACAGAGATCACATATTGTAAGAGTCCCTTTAAAGCCAATGTCAGGTTAGTGACTGGCTTGGACTGGGGCGAACAGGAGGATTGAGCTGTGTTAGCCAAAATGTGTAGAGCTTATTTTTGGTGAACTGATAGTGTTTTAAAACTGAGTGCAGTGATGGTTGTTCTGAATTGTACACTTAGAAAGGCAGGGTTGTGTCGTATGGTTTGGTTGCACAACAAGGTGAATGTACTTAATGACAAACTCTGCGCTTAAAAATGGTTAAAATAGTGTATTTTGAATTATGTGTATTTTACCAACAAACAAAAAAAAACACACTTTGGCACATTTAATACTGTTGTGGCATGTTTCTCAGAGGACATGGACTAACACACGCTCCATTTAAAGGACCAAGTTTTTGCCATCTCTCAGGTCACATATTTTTGGCAGGTACTTGACTTTTCAGTGAGTGAAATTTTTTCCTTAGCCTATTTATTGTATATTGTACAAGTCCCTTTACTAGAATTCAGGTTCCAAAAAAGCAGTAACTCTAAACTGGCTCTTTTACCAATAAAAAGCCATACATTTTTTCAAAATACGGAAGATAAATAAATAACACCATCACGGACATGTCAGGCCTTTAAAAACATTTTGACACACTGTAATTTTTTCAGATAGTCTAAATACAGAAACTTAAACAGTAATTCAAATTCATATTGTTTGCATTTATTTTCTCATCGTTTAGTTCACTGGAACTTTCAAAAAGGGAACATTAATTTGAAATAATAACTGCAAGTTTTATGGAGAAGTGAGCAGGACAGAAGTGAAAGGGAAAATTTGAACTCAGGTGTCTTTTCCTTTTTGTAAATCAATCTTTGATTTTTACAAGAAAGATAAAATTACCATATACTCCAAAACTGCTAAAAAATGCTTTTAAATGAGGTTGATCCCGTACCAACTGATTGAAAGTACAGCTAATTTGTAAAAGAATAGTGCAAATAAATGTTATAATGGGATTCTTTTTTGTAAAACAACTTATGTTGATAATACGATGGGGACGAAGAAAACATACCCTTAGTTTGGGATTGAAATTATAGGGTAGAAATTGACAGCACTGGGTTGAGAGCTTTCATCTTTTGCATTAAGGTTTCTGTATGGTTTGAGTTTTTTGGAAAGCAATCATTTACCACTCACTTGAAATCAAAGTACAAGAATTTCTTAAAGGTATTAAAAGTGAGAACGGAATATACTTTCTTTTTTCCAGTAGGACCCAACTTTGTTAGTAACAGATCACTATACAAATCAAACGCATGCTAGTATGACTTTTACAGGCATCTTGGTGAGGCATGAAATCCCTCCTTAGTAAGTAGAAATGACCAGCAGTCTCTGAAAAGTGTCAATACTTTTTGAAAGAAGAGGGAAGAAACTGACAGATGGCATCTGACTGTTGTCCAATTTGAATGAACTTGACAAATTTGAGAGTTGAAGGCATGTTGTTTCTGAACTTACTTAAATTTCATTCAACTGTTTCACAAAATCTTTCATCACCATAATTAGTGTTGATGGGTTAGCTGAAAAGTGTCCATACAAAGTAACAAACCTGGGTTAGCTGAAAAGTGTCCATACAAAGTAACAAACCAATACAAGGGAAACAAACCTCCGCAAGCTATCGGTCTCGACCCTTAAGTAATTAATCAGCCAACTTTGAAAGCTTCCCGTTTACAAACTACTCTCAGAGAGGAGTTCCTGCAACGTCCAGCTTCCACAGCTGAAAGTCAACTGAACTGGCTCGAGGCCCCCTCCTCGAGATGGGAACTCAGGGCTTGAGAGTTCTCTCTTCTTAAAGAGACAGAAGCCAACTTAAAGATTCACATTTAAAATTTTTTTATTTATTTTTATTTTCAGATCATTAATGTACAATTACTTGAAAAACATTATGGTTACTAGACTCTCCCTATTATCAAGTCCCCACCACATACCCCATTACAGTCAATGTTGATCAGTGTAGAAAGATGCTGTAGAATCATTAGTTGTCTTCTCTGTGTATACTGCCTTCCCCGTGCCCCCACGCCCCTACATTATGTGTGCTAACAGTAATGCCCCATTATCCCCCTTACCCCTCCCTTCCCACACATACTCCCCAGTCCTTTTCCCTTTGTTAACTGTTAGTCCATTCTTGGGTTCTGTGAGTCTGCTGCTCTTTTGTTCCTACAGTCCATTTCTCTGTTTAGTACCCAGAGGCCCCAGTCCCTGGAGCTGCTCATCCCATAGAGTGATGTTGGGGGCCGTAGGGTCGTGGAGCTGCTGCCTTGTGGGAGGAGAGATCTGCTTCCTGATTCCTGTCAGCGCTGTCATTCTCAGGTGTGAGAGCCAGTGGGCGGAGCACACAGGTGGAAGCCTCCGTGCTCTCCGCCTCTAGCTGTGGTGGGCGGGGCCTCCCTCTGGCTGGCCTGCCGCCAGCGCAGAGACTGCTGGTTTGCGACCCGGTGCCCGCAGGCTGGGAGGGGGTCGCATCAGGCTGCGTGTGACAGTGGGGGACCTCGGCGCTGAACAGAAAGGGGGATGGAGCGGCTGATGCTCCACAAAGCTCCCAACATGTTGGGCAGCAGGCGCAGACAAGCTAGTGCATCTGTCCCCTCCTCCTGCACAGCAAGCTCCACGCGAACCCCGCCCGTACAGCAGCGCTCTGGCCGCAAGGAAGCCTCTCAGACCGCCGGCCTTTCCCGTGACCCATGTCCTCCACAAATGGCCAGAATGTCAAGTCTCTCAAGCACTCCGCCCGTCCGAGCTGCCCATCCTCCAGAGCACCACACAAGGTAGGTTTCTGCTCGCCAAGCAGAGCTCCGGGACCGGGTGTTTGGCAGTCCCAGGCCTCCACCCCCTGCCCCGCCCCCTGTCTCTTCCTCCCGCCGGGGAGCTGGGCCGTGGGAAGGGCTGGGGTCCCACCGGATCAAGCCCTTCGTTCGTTTCCCTGTTTGGTGAGGTCCGCTCTGGTCGTGAGGTCGGACTGCAGTCTGGTGCAGCCTTCTTTCCTATTGCTGTTTTAGGGTCACTTGTATGAACTAACTACATTTTCCTGCTATTTGTGTTTTTGAGAGGAGTTCTCTGTCTCACCTCTCACGCTGCTATCTTGAATCTTGAACTTCTCATTGCATATTTTAGAGTTTGTAGTTTTTCCACATTACAAAGTGACACATTTGAAAAATAGAAAAAAATTTAAAGATCATGTCTATATATGTACCTTCGAGATAACTGGGTAATATTTTAGTGCAAGTATATACATAAAGCTGTAAAGAAACCTTGCACTACAATAAAATTTGGATATATTTAATTACATTCTGTTTGTGTTTATATTTTATTTTCAATTAATATTAACAGTGTTTATGTTGTTTCAAACTGTGTAAATGTAGTTTAAATAGATGATTTGTTATGTGGATAGAGGAGAATTTACCTAATCATTTCCTGTAATGGTGGTGGCAGGAAATCATCTTGATGGTATTGTGGCGTCCAAAGATACTGTCCTAGAAGACATAAACAGACCCACAGACCAAAGTAAGCTGTTTAAATTGACGTAATAAGTGATTCAAACACCCTAAGAAGCAAGGGACATTCGACAGAGTGGGTGAATATATTAGGCTATAGTATTTGGTTCCTGGTTCAGTCAACATTCATGTAGCCTGTCTCTTTCTCTCTGCCTCCCCACTATTTTCATTTATGTTAATTATTAAGTTTAATTCTTAAAGTTGCTGGTAAAAGGAATATAAATTCAAAAACTGGTATATTTTGTCAAATTTCTCTGTTGAGGAAAGATTTAAGAGAAGTCTTGTTTCCCCTTTCCCATGTCCAAACTGTTCCACTTTTCGATCTCTGTCTTTACAAAAGATGATAGAGTATTGTTTTAATTTCCATTTCTCTTATAAGTGGGGTTGAGTGCCTGTAACTTATTGAATGACTGCCTGTTTTCCTGACAATTTATTCATAATTTTCTGGACTGTTATTCATTTATTATTTATTTCTTTTTAATTTTGTTATCATTAATCTACAATTACGTGAGGAACATTACGTTTCTACACTCCCCCCATCACCAAGTCCCCCCCACATACCCCATTACATTCACTGTCCATCAGCATACTAAGATGCTATAGAGGCATTACTTGTCTTCTCTGTGTCGGACAGCCCTCCCGGTGCCCACCCTCCCTACATCATGTCTGCTAACAGTAATGCCTCCTGTTCGTTCCCCCTTATCCCTCCCTTGACACCCATCCTCCATAGTCCCTTTCCCTTTGGTAACGGTTAGTCCATTCCTGCACTCTGTGAGTCTGCTGCTGTTTTTTTCCTTCAGTTTTTTCCTTGTTGTTATACCCCACGGATGAGTGAAATCATTTGGTACTTGTCTTTCTCTGCCTGACTTATTTCACTGAGTATAATACCCTCTAGCTCCATCCATGTTGTTGCAAGTGGTGGGGTTTGTTTTCCTCTTATGGCTGAATCATACTCCATTGTGTATATGTACCACACCTTTATCCATTTGTCTACTGATGGACACTTAAGTTGGTTCCATTTCTGGGCTATTGTAGATAGTGCTGCGATCAACATAAGGGTGCACATGTCTCTCTTATTTTGAACTCCGTTTCAGACAGATTGGTGAGTTGTTTCATTTGGGCCTTTTTCTGGCTGGGGTTTGTGATATTTTGGTGTGAAGCATGCTCTTTTGACATTTCACATTTCTGTGAGGTGCCCACGAGTGCCCACAAGCTCTAGTCTCTGGAGCTGCTCAGCCCCGTAGAGGGAGGTTGGGAGCCATAGGGTCGCGGAGCTGCTGCCTGTGGGGAGGAGAGATCTGTTTCCTGACTCCTGTCAGCGTTGTGTGTCTCTGGTGTCAGCGCCCAGGGGCCGAGCACACAGGGGGAAGCCTCGGTGCTCTGCGTCTCTAGCTGTGGTGGGCGGGGCCTCCCTCTTGCTCGACGGCCGCCAGCACAGAGACTGCTCCTTTGCGACCCGGTGCCGGCAGGCTGGGAGGGGGGCGCATCGGGCTGCGTGTGAGAGTGGGGGACCTCGGAGCTGAGCAGGCAGGCAGGGGCATGGAGCGCCTGGAGCACCCCAAAGTTCCCCACCTGCTGGCGGAGCACGTGCAGACAGGCTCGTCCAGCTCTCCCCTCTCCCAGGCAGACATGCTTGTCATACTCTAACCTCCCCCGCTCCGCGAGCTACGCGCAAACCCCGCCGTTCAGCAGCCCTCTGGCCGCAAGGAAGCCTCTCAGACCGCCGGCCTTTCCCGTGACCCAGAGTGGCCGGGTGTGGATCCCGTCCTCCACAAATGGCCGGTATGTCAAGTCTCTCAAGCAGTCCGCCCGTCCGAGCTGCCCATCCTCCAGAGCACCACACAAGGTAGGTTTCTGCTCGCCAAGCAGAGCCCCGGGACCGGGTGTATGGCAGTCCCAGGCTTCCACCCCCTGCCCCGCCTCGTTTCTCTTCCTCCCGCCGGTTAGCTGGGGCGTGGGAAGGGCTGGGGTCCCGCTGGATCAAGCCCTTCGTTCGTTTCCCTCCCACTGGCTGGCCCGCCGCCAGCACAGTCACTGCTGGTTTGCGACTGGGTGCCGGCAGGCTGGGAGGGGGGCGCATCAGGCTGCGTGTGAGAGTGGGGGACCTCGGAGCTGAGCAGGCAGGCAGGGGCATGGAGTGCCTGAAGCTCCACAAAGTTCCCAACCTGCTGGCGGAGCGCGTGCAGACAAGCTCGTCCAGCTCTCCCCTCTCCCAGGCCGACACGCTTGTCATGCTCTCCCTCCACCTCCCCGCGCCCCGCGCTGGCTGGGAATGTCAAGTCTCTGTTCCTGAGGTCGGCCTGTAGTCTAGTGCAGCCCTCTTTCCAATTGCTGTTTTAGGGTCAGTTGCACAAATTAACTACATTTTCATGGTCTTTATGTTTTTGAGAGGAGTTCCCTGTCTCACCTCTCCTGCCGGTATCTTGAATCTTGAACTTCTCTGTGCATATTTTAGAGTTTACGGTTTTCCAGATTACAAAGTAACACATTTGAAAAATATAAAAAAATTTAAAGATCATGTGTATATATTTACCTTCGAGATAACTTGGTAATATTTTAGTGCGTTTCCTTAAGCATATCTAAAGAAACCTTTTCCTTCAATAAAATTTGGATATTTTTAATTACATTCTGTTTGTATTTATA
Source organism: Manis javanica (assembly GCF_040802235.1). Lineage (NCBI taxonomy): Eukaryota > Metazoa > Chordata > Mammalia > Pholidota > Manidae > Manis > Manis javanica. The sequence continues at coordinate 46,207,734 of NC_133171.1, forward strand.
TTTTATTTTCAATTAATATTAACAATGTTTATGTTGTTTGAAACTGTGTAAATGTAGTTTAAATAGGTAGTTTAAATTTGTTATGTGGATATAGGAGAATTTACCTAATCATTTCCTGTAATGGTGATGGCGGGAAATTATCTTGATTCTATCGTGGCCTCCAAAGATACTGTCCTAGAAGACATACACAGACCCACAGACCAAATTAAGCTCTTTAAATTGACTTAATAAATGATTCACACACCCTAAGGAGCAAGGGAAATTAGGCAGTGTCGGTGAATATATTAGACTATAGTATTTGGATCCTGGCTTGTGCAACATTCATGTAGCCTGTCTCTTTCTCTCTGCCTCCACACTATTTTGCATACATGTAAATTTATAATATTAATTCTTAAAGGTTGCTGGTAAAAAGAATATAATTTCAAAAAACTGGTATATTTTGCTAAAATTCACTGTTGAGGAAAGATTTAGGAGAAGTCATGTTTCCCCATTCCCCTGTCCAAACTGTTACACTTTTTGATCTTTGTCGCTACAAAAGATGACAGAGTATTGTTTTAATTTGGATTTCTCTTATAAGTGGGGTTGAGTGCCTGTAACTTATTGAATGACTGCCTGTTTTCCTGACAATTATTCATACTTTTGTGCCCTGTTATTTATTTATTATTTATTTCTTTTTAATTTTGCTATCATGAATCTACAATTACATGAGGAACCCTATGTTCGCTCCTCTCCCTCCATCACCCAGTGCCCCCCACTTACCCCATTACAGTCACTGTCCATCAACATACTAAGATGCTATAGAGGCATTACTTGTCTTCTCTGTGTTGGACAGCCCTCCCAGTGCCCACCCTCCCTACATTGTGTCTGGTAATACTAATGCCTCCTAGTCGTTCCCCCTTATCCCTCCTTTAACACCCATCCGCCCTAGTCCCTTTCCCTTTGGTAACTGTTAGTCCATTCTTGCATTCTGTGAGTCTGCTGCTGTTTTGTACCTTCAGTTTATTCTTTGTTGTTACACTCCAAGGATGACTGAAATCATTTGGTACTTGTCTTTCTCTGCCTGACTTATTTCACTGAGTATAATACCCTCTAGATCCATCCATGTTGTTGCACGTGGTGAGGTTTGTTTTCCTCTTATGGCTGCATCATACTCCATTGTGTATATGTAGCACATCTTTATCCATTTGTCTACTGATGGACACTTAAGTTGGTTCCATTTCTTGGCTATTGTAGACAGTGCTGCGATCAGCATAAGGGTGCACATGTCTCTCTTATTTTGAACTCCGTTTCAGACAGATTGGTGAGTTGTTTCATTTGGGCCTTTTTCTGTGGTTTGTGATATTTTGGTGTGAAGCATGCTCTTTTTGCATTTCATATTTCATTGAGGTGCCCACGAGTGCCCACTAGCTCTGGTCTCTGGAGCTGCTCAGCCCCGTAGAGGGAGGTTGGGGGCCGTAGGGTCGCGGAGCTGCTGCCTGTGGGGAGGAGAGATGTGTTTCCTGATTCCTGTCAGCGTTGTCTGTCTCTGGTGTCAGCGCCAGTGGGCGGAGCACACAGGTGGAAGCCTCGGTGCTCTGCGTCTCTAGCTGTGGTGGGCGGGGCCTCCCTCTGGCTGCCCGGCCGCCAGCACAGTGATTGCTGGTTTGCGACCCGGTGCCGGCAGGCTGGGAGGGGGGCGCATCGGGCTGCGTGTGAGAGTGGGGGACCTCGGAGCTGAGCAGGCAGGCAGGGGGATGGAGCCCCTGAACCTCCCCAATGTTCCCAACCTGCTGGCAGAGCGCGTGCAGACCTGCTCGTCCAGCTCCCCCCTCTCCCAGGCAGACATGCTTGTCATGCTCTTGCCTCCGCCGCGCCGCGAGCCACGCGCAAACCCCGCCCCGTTCAGCAGCCCTCTGGCTGCAAGGAAGCCTCTCAGACCGCCGGCCTTTCCCGTGACCCAGGTCCTCCACCAATGGCCAGAATGTCGAGTCTCTCAAGCACTCCGCCCGTCCGAGCTGCCCATCCCCCAGAGCACCACACAAGGTAGGTTTCTGTTCGCCAAGCAGAGCTCCGGGACCGGGTGTTTGGCAGTCCCATGCCTCCAACCCGTGCCCCGCCCCCTGTCTCTTCCTCCCGCCGGGGAGCTGGGACGTGGGAAGGGCTGGGGTCCCACCGGATCAAGCCCTTCGTTCGTTTCCCTGTTTGGTGAGGTCCGCTCTGGTCGTGAGGTCGGCCTGCAGTCTGCTGCAGCCCTCTTTCCTGTTGCTGTTTTATGGTCACTTGCATGAATTAACCACATTTTCCTGCTATTTGTGTTTTTGAGCGGAGTTCTCTGTCTCACCTCTCATGCCGCTGTCTTGAATCTTGAACTTCTCTGTGCATATTTTAGAGTTTATTGTTTTTCCAGTTTACAAAGTGACACATTTAAAAAATGTGAAAAAATTTAAAGATCATGTCTATATATTTACCTTCGAGATAACTTGGTAATGTTTTAGTGCAAGTAGATACATAAAGGTGTAAAGAAACTTAGCCCTAGAATAATATTTGGATATTTTTAATTACATTCTGTTTGTATTTGTATTTTATTTTCAATTTATATTAGCAGTGTTTATGTTGTTTGAAACTGTGTACATGTAGTTTAAATAGATGATTTGTTATGTGGATATAGGAGAATTTACCTAATCATTTCCTGTAATGGTGGTGGCGGGAAATAATCTGGATGGTATTGTGGCCGCCAACGATACTTTCCTAGAAGATATAAGCAGACCCACAGACCAAATCAAGCTGTTTAAATTGACTTAATAAGTGATTCAAACACCCTAAGAGGCAAGGGAAATTAGACAGAGTAGGTGAATATATTAGACTATGGTATTTGGATCCTGGCTTGGGAAGCATTCACGTAGCCTGTCTCTTTCTCTCTGCCTGCACGCCATTCCTTGCTGATGATGTGGTCCTGAGGACCCGGTCTGGGAATTGGCATCGGGACTCGGGAGATGGAAGGGGCCCAGAGCCCATACACACACGCTCTGTTGGAGAAGTGCACGGGCAAGCATGTCTGGCCATAGGTCTCTTGTCAAAGCCCCTCTTGGGTATCAAGAGCTTGTCTCCCCCTGTCTCAGGCTGATGCTTTTATCCAAAATGGGTACCAACACTGGGTGTCCAATTTTGGGTGCTCATGAGTACTAGGTGACCACTTGGTTCTTCGATCCCTTCCTGTCTATGTTTAGACCATATGTGTTCTACTTCATTTATAACTAACATGTCTTGCAAGCCCCATGCTTGTTTACAATCTGTACTTGACATGTCCTTAGTTCTATCCATCCAGTTGTCTTGTTCTGTAGAGCAGAACTGCGGATTATTCTTTTGTTGTTGTTGTTGTTGTTCTAAACACTTGATTTTCTTTTAAGGAGATTTAGTAGTGAGATTTAATGTTTATATAGTTCTTATGCTCATCATTCCTTTGTTTAGATAGAAATTTTCATGTGGCCTCACTTTTGTGTTACTTGAAGGACTTAACATTTTTTGTAGTGCAAGTCTACTGGTGAATTGTTTTATCTTTTGTATGTTTCAAAAGTTTTCCTTTCACACTACTATTTTTCTCTACCAAATTCTGCTTATTCATTATTTATCTCCATACAATTCAAATTTCCAGAGACACTAATGCTTTCATATTCATTATTTGAAAGATACTTTTAATGGGTAAAAGCTTAGAGGGTGAGGATTTTTTCTTTCATCACTTTAAAGGTGTTCCTCTGCTGTTCCCTGTTTATAATTGTTTCTGATGAGAAATGTTCCGCCATCTCTATCTTTGTTCCTCCACATACAGTGTCTTTTTTCTTTGGTTGGTTTTGAGGTTTTGTCTTTACAATTTGTTTTGAGCAGTTTGATTATAAAGTGCCTTCATGTGGGGTTTTTTTTGTTTCTTGTACTTGGGATTCATCGAGCTTCTTGGGTCTGTGGGTCTATAGTTTCATCAAATTTGGAAGATTTTGGCCATTTTTTTCTTTAATTCCCTCTTTCTCCTCTCTCATAGAGACTCAAGTAAAATGGGGCTGCACCAGATTTCACTGGAACTCTGCTTCTTTTATATTTTTTAGTCTCTTTACAGTCTTTTTTTCATTTTGGACAGTTGCTGTTGCTATGCATTCAAGTTTATTAATTTTGTGTAAGTTCAAGTCCACTGTTAATCCCATCCAGTGTATTATTCATGTCAGAAATGGTATTTTTTTAATCATTAGAAATTTGGTATGAGAGTTTTGTTTGTATATTCCACATGTTTACTTATATTCAACCATTCCTGTAGCTTCCTGAACATGTGGAATAAACATATAACGATCATTTAAATCTCCTGTATACTGAGTTTGTCAATTGTGTCATTTCCAGTTCAGTTCTGATTCATTGCTTTTTCTTATTATGTGTCTTATCTTTCTGTTTTTTGCATGCCTGGTAATTTTTGATTGGCTGATAGACTTTATGAATTTTATCTTGTTGAGTGCTAGATATACTGCATACCTATAACATTTTTTGAACTATTTTTAGAATATGGTTAAATCACTCAGAGACAGTTTTATTCTATCATGTCTTGCTATTAAGCCCTGTTAAGTGGGACCAGTCCAAGGCTGTTGTTTTTCTTCCCTCATACTACTGAAGCAAAACTCTTCTGATTTTTCTATTGAGGGCCCCAATTCATGAGGTTTATCTTTCTAGTTGTTGATAGCAAGCATTATTCTTGCACCTGTATGAACTATAGATATTATTCTTTCTAATATTTTCTGTTGGCCTTTTCTTGGTAGTTGCCTGACATACATGCATTGGTCATTACTCAGCTGAATATTCAAGAGCCTCTAAAGATCTCCTGGACTTGCTTTCTGAGCAGCTCTCTTCTCTGTGGTACTCTGCCCAGAACTGAGGATTATTAAACAGGACAGCCAACACACACGGTACTTGTTTCCAACTTTTCTTGAGTATAGATAAGTCTTTGGACACATGTGAACAGAAAGCTTTTTCAGTACTTCAGGATGGATTACTAGAAGTGGAATTACATGGGCTGAAGCAAGATTTTTAGGGCCTTTAGCACAGACTGTCCAGCTTCTACTGAAGAGGCAGGTAGGGGAGAGCGCTCACTGCAACTTCACACTTGGTTGGTTTCTTCTCGCCCATCCCATGAGTGTGTAGACTTTCTGTTTTTTGCATGCCTGGTAAATTTTGATTGGCTATGAAGTTGACTCAGATTTTTGCCTGAGCTTGCTGACATGTCTTGCTGGTGATTTCTTGGTACTGATGGTGAGAACAGTGGTGAGAAGCAGGTAGAGAAGTACCGATACATCAAGGGTTGCCATAGATCACTTTTACGGTTAGCCATTACAGATAACGTTTCATGTACTACGCTCTTTACTACTATGTATGATACAAATTTTCCGGACGTTTAAAACGAGGGAGAATAATAGCTTCAAGGGTTCTTGTGAGAATTAAATGAGATCTATAACACAAGTAAAGATCTTAATCGTGTTGTGCTTAGTAAGTGTTGACTGTTGCTGATATTGGCTTCTGATCTTGGCTGAGTGTCACTCTTCCTTCCCCACTGTTGTCTCTTACGTCTGACTTCCGTGGCCCTTTCTCCCCTGTCCGGCATGGACTTTGCCCTGTGGAATTGAGGCAACCTGGCTTGTCTGGCTTTGCCTCTGGATGGTTCTTGCAAGGACGCATCTTTACCTCCTTTTTCTGGCTTGTCCTACTCGTCTAGGGAACCCCCTCTACTGAGCACCGCAGTCTTGGGGTCAGCCCACCTGACCGGAACCTTATTTGTGCTGGTCCCTCCGTGTGTACTGTGCGTGCTGGGAGGTGCAATGGGGAGGGAGCGGGGTGGGCGGGGAGGGAGCGGGGTGGGCGGGGAGGGATCCAAACGCAGCCCAGCTGATCACGGCCCCCTTCAGGCAGTGAACATCTTCTTGGTTTGTAAGAATTAGATTTTTATTGCGTCACATTTTTATTTATACATAGGTAGATGTATAATAAAGTCTGTGACTCTGTGTGCTTGTAGACATTACGTAGATGTTTATTATAACTTAAGGGGTGTTTGTTTCCATTTTGCATTGAGCTTCAGTTATCATTGACATTCAACCTTTTCATGCCTTTATTTTTGGCTGCTCTTGCTACTTTGCTAAGTGTAAGATCATTTGTAAATCATTTCTTTAGTGTATTGGCTGAAAAGGCTCTTTAAAGGAACTAGGTGGTGGAGCCTTCCATAGAAGTAAAGAATATTTAGGGCTGGTTAAGTGCCAGACATTGTTTTAGGCCCTTTCTTTTCCTTCGTTGATCTACAAGATGTCCTTTTGAAGTGAACGTTATCTCCATGTTTACTTTTCCAGTGTGAGACATCTAGTACATACTAGGATTTTGTTTTGGCTGCAAGCAAAAGAAAACCCTCAGACAGGCTTAAATAATAAAAGGAATTTAGTGGTTCTTGTAACTGAGACATCCAGCCATGGGATGGGCTTCAGGTATGGTTTGATCCAGAGCTTCATCCTGGTGTTAGGGAGTTCTAAATCTCATGAATGAGTGCTGCATCGACGGTCGAAGGACCATCAAACAGCATCAGAAGCAGAGGTCTTGACATTCACTGAGGCTGACCTGGGTGAGTCTGGTGGTTGGCTCTGCATTGGTCATTGTAGGCTCGTTGTGGACTCCCCTGCTGGGTGTGACCCTGAGGTGTGTACTCATGCTGCGGAGTGAGGTTAGCTTCTTCAGAAGTGCAGTGACAGTGAGGCTCTTTGTTAGGAGGACAGGAGCTCTGGGAGGCTATTCGTAGGTGTCCAGTGCAGAGACACAGACCTGAGGCTTGAATGTAGCGCTCTTTGTCCAATTGCAAGGTGCTGTAATCCAAATGATGCCTCCCTTAAAGTTGCTCTCCCCCAAGCAGTGTCTGATGAGCCTTTACCATCAGCATTGTTCCTCAGGCAGCACTGGTCTTACTCTGGGTGGGGCATGTCATCGTCTGGGAGTATGACTTTGCCCATAGCATCTAATTGTTTAGAGGCAAAGTATGCTCCACTGTGAAGTAAGGGGGTTGAACAATATGAATTCAGCCCATGTTCATTAAGTGCATATTATGTCTAAATCTATGTCAGGGGTTGAATTTACAAACATGCAATGTACACATGGCTGCTGTCCTTTTGGGCTATTGACTGTTGGTCCAAAGAGGCATTAACTAAATGGTGAAAAATATGTAATATGGAGCCTCTCACATTTGCCTGGCCATTAGCAAATAGTTAATGAATCAAACAGTCTCCATTTTTATCTGTTATCATTAACAAATATATCATTTTATGTTCTGCCAAGTGTTCCAGTGGGGAAGCACGGAGCACCCCCAGGGAGGACTATGAGGGCTGGGAGAGGAGTGGGATGGGCCCTGGGGACGCCCACACCCAGGGCCTGGGGTGAGTGTGAGGGGCGGGGTGGGCTCCGAGAGCCCTTCCAGCCCTGAGGTACACTGATCTCCTCCCAGCCCCGGTGTTTCCCGGAGTTCGTGATGGACGCTGTGTCTCCTTATGCTCCTCCTGTGTCAGGGAGCTGGGCGGGTGGAACACACACCTCTGGAGCCCTGCAAGGGGTTCATTCATGTTCTTACACTTGGTGAATTTCTACTCAAACAGGTTCTTTATGTTAAATAATCCAGATTTCAAAATGCCTTAAAAATAATGCCACTTCAATGGATTAAGGGGTGTGTGTGTGTGTGTGTGTGTGTGTGTGTGTGTGTGTGTGTGTGTGTGTGTGAAATGGTCTATTCTTCAGCCATGAGAAGGAAGCAAATCCTCCCATTTGTCACAACATGGATGGACCTGGAGGGCATTGTGCAGAGGGAAATAAGTCAGACAAAGGCAAGTACCATGTGGACTCCAAAATAAACAAACTCATAGAAACAGAAAGGTCATTTCTAGGGGCTGGAAGGTGGAAGGAATGGGGAGATGTTGGTCAAAGGGTACAAACTTTTAGTTACAAGAGGAATAAGTTTTGGAAACCTAGTGTATAGCACGGTGTTTCTAGTTAACAACACTACTTGAAAGTTCACAAAATAATGTTCCTTGTTTCTCCAGAACTTTTTTCTTTAAGTGGTTATTTAAAATTTGTTATTAAGGTATATTGATACACAATCTCATGAAGGTTTTGCATGAGCAACATTGTGATTCCCACATTCACCCATATAATCTAGTCCCGCTCTCACACCCAATTGTAATCACTATCCATCAGTGTAGTAAGATGGTAGAGAGTCACTACTTGTCCAGACCTTTTAAATATTGCAGACAGTTCTTCCCTGTCACAGGTGTACATGGGGTCGTCCGAGCCCCACCCAGTGCCTCTTCCCTTATCCCCCCTCCCTCCTTGAGCTAGCTCATAGGGCCCCTTCCTCTTGACTCCCAGCCCTCTGTTCCCAGCTTCCCCTGGGGCATCTGTATCCTCAGCCATCTTCTCATTTGTCTTTCCACAGTTTTATAAGTGATGATGACCAGGAAGGAAGACAACAGGTCTATCATGTATTTCTAGAACAGCTGTCACCACAGATGCCTGGAAGAAAAACCTGTACCGTGTGGACAGGAATGGTCCTATTTTCTTGAAAAGGAGATACATAAACACACCTTTGCAAAGATTCTAGGCTCTGATCTGCTTTGAAACACTTCTCATTTCCTGGAGCACCCGTTCCTACCTTATCTGCCACTACGCCATCACACACTTTCTCTTCTCTCCTACCCTCTGAGCATTTAATCTTTTTGGCAAAAAAGTCTTTCAAAAGCAAGTTTGAGTAGAGTTACCAAAAAATCAGTGCGGTATCTCCACAGTGAGTCATAATGGAAGTAAGAAAATGGTGTCATGACAAATGAGCTTTATTCTGGTTTTCCCTGTGGCTTCTCGATAGTGGCCGTGCAGCCCTTCCACTAACAGCCCTGGAGCTGTACTGGGTCAGCGGGGATTCGGGGATGACTTCAGGCAGCAGCTTCCTGTGTGTGTTCCTGTTTTTCTTCTATTGACTGATGTGTGGAGGACAATTGGGAGTGAAGAACAGTACGTTTCTTTGCTCTTCCTTCCGTAAATTGCTTCTTACAGCAGTGATTTAAAGTCGTGGAAAACAAAAGTTCGCAGTCTTCCGTGGAAGAGGAAAGAGGGAGATGGTGGGAGAAGGATGGTTAAAAGGGTGGGAAACGTTAGTAGTGAGGCAGCCTCTTGGTGACCTTACATTTGCACAGTACCTCTTGCTGCTCTGTGTGTGTGTGTGGATGTGTTCTTCCCCGAGTTTTCTGGCAATGTTCCAGGCATAGCAGAGGCTACAAATCTTTGGCAAATTGGCATATCCTTTTTCTGCTCATGTAAATCAACAAGGAACAATTGTTTCCTGTTCCTGGACAGAGGCCTTAACTCCATATTGCTGTCTGTGCACTGGTGAAACGTAATCATCTCAGAACCCTGGTACAGACTTAACTGGGTGTGCATTGACAGTGCCTTGTTCCGACTGGGCACTCAATAAATAATGGTTGAATGATACCCAGAATATCAGCTCAAAGCTGAGGACCTAGACCGATCCTGTCAGTTCTTTCCACGTCCTTTGGAGGAGCACCTGGGGAGGACTTAGCTCTCTGTGTGCATCCCATCCCAGGTCTTTGGATTTTGTTTCCTTTCGATATTGGGCTGGTTCTGTGAAACAGGAAGCCAGACATTCAGGCAGGACATTAGGTGGGGCTGGAACATTCTGGAAGAGTGGAAACTTGATGAGGTGACAGCCGTTTCTGCAGCTCCTCTGATATGGGGTGTGGGTAGTCAGCCTGGCTGACTGTGGGGAGGGAGGGAGGCCCTGACTTGAGCTCCCTGCTCTCTTCCACCTCTGATAGGGGCTCTTTCCTGACCAGTTGGTGGACAAAGAGAAGCAGTTGCTGCAAACCGTGTGGCTTTATTGAAATAGAATGTTTCTGGGGACTTCCCCTTTAAGATTGAGCCAGATAGTGGAGCTGTATTATAATGTTTCAGATAATAGAAAACCCATATTCACAGGGCTGATGCGCCTCTGTGTAGGACTCATGAAATGGATTTAAAAGTGTGGACAGAGATTTCGTGATGGTGGTTGGTTGGTTTTTCCCCTTGATGCAGTAGCAGCTATTTGGGTTCAATCCTCTGCTTTTGTCATACTAATTTTGGTTATTTTGTGTCTTGCCCCGCAGCTGTGAACTAGGAAGACATTCTTGAAAGGACTGGAAAGGGAGGTGCTGTTCCGAATGGCATCTGGGGGACAGTCTTGGTCACATCACTTTACTTAAGGTTTGCTCTTTTTGTGTAATAAGGACAGGAGAGAGGGCCCCTCTTAGTGGTGCCGGTGTTCTTGTTCACAAAGCCGAAGAATGAGCTTCAGAAACAGTCAAGGTAGGAGAGCAAGGTACAGGCTTTTATGTAGAGATAAAGTGAAAGGACAGAGCTCCCGGCTCACGCCAGGAGGGGTCAACAGAGTCCAGGAGGGGTCAACAGAGTCCGTGGTGGTGCGTTGTCTGGGGGTTTTATAGGCAGTTGAGGATTTTTTGAGAACATGAAGAAGACTTTGGGGTGTGGACTTGTTAGGTGTTCCCTGAATATTAAAGACTAACTTCACGTAATGAATTTCCTGCCTTGATTTCTCTCTGGGACATTGGCCCCTTGGTCTGGGATAACATCAAAAGGCTGCCTGCCCAGCCCCCAGGGTGGGCTGAGGTATTGTGTATTTGTTAAAGAATCCTGCCTTTTGAATTTTCTGGGTGTTAAAATGCAATCTTATCTCTAAGATGGAGTACTTCCTGCCTGTTACCATGTCGTGTACAGCTGGGTCTGCATGCTAAGTTAGTTGCTCAGTTTGCAAAATCACCTCGTCAGATGTGAGGGAGGAAAGACAGCACATAGGCCTGGGCCCTTTAGTGTGCTAAAGTGAATCTTACACGTGGCTACAAATGATTAGCGTCACTGAACATGTGCCAGTCGTCCCCGCCTGGGGAACATCAATTGATCTGTGGAGGTGATCATGTGGTTTTTGTCCTTTGATGTAGTGGATAATGCATAATAATCTATTTTTAGTTAGACCTTTGTCTTAAAGATTTGTGAATCCCCCAGTTTCTAATAGTCCTATTAATACATAATTTTTGCCATAAAATACAGTAATGTAGACTTTAAAGATTATGAAACAGTTTATTTGTGCTTTCCCAAGGACGGTCATTTGTTAGTCTTTGCTTTCTCCTTTTCCAACACCGTCTTTATGCATTCAGTCACTAGTTAAGTCAACAGTTCTTAATATCAGTTTTGTGACTCAGTGTGTCCCAACCAATTGTAAGGACTGTTGAAGTAATTAGCTAGTAATTTCTGGTTAAGGTCCTAAGCTTTGTGGCTGACGTACGAGAAAAGAGGAGGTGAGGTGATTCCTGTGAGACTGCTTTTCCCTTGTATGCCTTCCAGTGTGCTTTGGGTGGGGCAGAAGGAGTAGAAGTAGAGCGAGCTGCTGATGGGGGTGCACATGGTGGTGCTGGGTCTCGGCACAGGGAAATGGGGTTGTGCAGCCTTGCGTGTTAATTGCGTGTACGTGGGTTTGTGTGTGCACGTGTGTGGAGAATCGCTTGGCCCTGGTGAGGAACTCCAAAGAACCGCAGCTTATGCTTTAAGAAAACGATCATCACCATGAATCACGGCCATGGATTTGCAAAGGGACTGCTCAGTGTCGAATTCTAGAACAGGAGAGAGAGTGCCCAGCTTAGGGGAGCCAGGGTCAAGGAGGCCGTGTTGGAGGGATTGACGTTTATGAGTTGACCCGGATGTGTTGAGATGCCCAGGAGGCAACACCTGCCAATGAGACAAGTGGAGACCCCAGGCCTCCAGAGCAGGGGTTCTCCTCCCTATCTGTGGACTCTGTAACAGTGCAGAGACCTCCACCTTCCCTTTCAGAGGTCTTGATTCTGTATTAGCAGAGAACAACCCACCTGCCCACCCCAAATGAACCTGATGTATATGCTTGGGTTGATTGCACAGTCCTTTGAGGGTTGTGGAGGGATAAGAGGGATCACAGTTTCATCACTGGACCTCTGAGGGAACAAGCAGAGTTTCACACATGTATTCTCCCACACACGCATTCAGACACAGGCAGGTACATGCACACTGTCATGTAGCATTTGTTTGACTATAATCAGGTCTCACATGTGTAAATGTAGCTCTAAGAAATAAATCCTGAAATTTTTAATGTGGTGTCTCAGTAGTCAAATGTGTTATTCAGCTCTACAGATTAAAGTGCTTGTTCTTGAAGCCTTAAACTCCTAATAGTCATCGTGGAGTCTTCAAAGAGTGCCTAACTCCTCTCTAGTGAGCTCTGGTATTACTTGGATGTTTTCTTTTGTTGTTCTTTTGTTCTTGATAGGATTGTGTACCAGGAGGGTGGGAAGGAGAGGGAGGGCCACAGTTCCGACCGTGGTGTTAATTTTCACGTGGCAGCTGGGCGGCTTCGATGTCCCCTCTGCATAAGGGGCATCTCGTAGTTGTAGCCAGCCACTGGTCAATGCACACTTGATGGAAAATGTGCATGCAGGGAAGACGTCTATGAGAGGCAAAAACAACGGAAAGCACAAAATTAATCTTACGGCAACTGCACGTGGTATACCTGTAATAATTCAGGAGTGTTTCAAAGTTACCAGACATCTATCTTTTATCTGTAAAAACATTAAACAACCTCGAGGCCTCTCTAATGACAGTCACACCTACATTAAATCAACACTGGGGAAAATAAGGCATGAAGACACAAGATGACTAACTGTTTCAGCTAATGAACCAAATCCTGTAAAACCTCAAGGATTTTAAAACCTACACTGGCCGTTATTCCAGTTTTGTTTCTGTACGTGAGCTGCCAATCTGCCGAGTTGGCAGTATGTCCCTGTTACCTAAAATTGCAAAAATATCTATTTCCCTATCAAACAAATTTGTGAAACACTTTGAAAAATGTATCTCTCTCTCTCAAAAATATCAGAACTCATTCTAGCATGAGTTCTAGTCACACTAATTAAGAAATCTTATATGTAATAATATTTTCTATCTAGAGGATCTTTATAAAGTACAGATTGATTGAAGGTTAATAAGGGTTTTATGGGTCATTTTTACAGCCACTGAATACTATGGCACTCTTTTTTAAAAACAGCTTAATCCATTTTGTAATATATTTGTAATATCGAATCATGTACACTTGAAACTCATATGTGCGAGTTATATCTCCATGAAAAGTAATTAATGGGAAAGAAAGTAGCTTCAAAGGAGATATTTACTTTGGTATGCTACGCTAAATCATCACTTAGCAATTGACAAACAAAGCATCGAGGCAATACAGGGTAAATCTAAGTGAAGAGTGTGATAGAAGCATCCATTTCTAATCCACTGCTAAGAGCTGTCACACATTTTTAGACTTCCTGGTTCTTGCTAAAAAGAGATGCTCCCATTACTCTTTGAACAGTATTTCCACTACCGTACGAAAAGTTACCTTCCATATTTATAAATTTCACTGGCAATACAGGGTTCAAATAACCTATATGTGGTCTGGCGGACAAATGTTTATAATGTTTTTCTCTCTCAGCCAAGTGAAGACATACGATAAAGTTACCCTTATCAATTAGGGCAGCAGAGTTAGCATACGGTTCTGTTACATATGTTATAGAACCTTTTTCACATGGGATTATGTAGTTTGGATCAAAACAGAGCAGGTGCAAAATAATGAAGAGATTATAAAAAGAAAATACCTAAAATTAATATTGGGTTAGCATAACATTTTCTAAATTGCAAAGTTGTAAGAACTGAATAGTCCCAAGAAGTAAGAGGGCATTTTAGGACAAAATCAATTTCTGAAAAGATGCTGTCTAACACTGCGTGGAGTTAATCGAGTTCCCCCTTTTTAAGCCTTGGAGAACGCATTGATTTGACAGTCTCTGCCTCCAAAGCCTGTCAAGTTCTCCTTTCTGCAAGATTTAGAAAAGACAATTTGACCACAAAATTTCCCTGCCCAAGTATATTTCCCATCCCAACCCACTGGTAGCAATACAGAGCCTTAAATCTTTTTCTTTCACTCACTATGGGAAGGCAGTTCTCTACCCGTCGAAGATTGGTAACAGGATATGCCAGGAGTGATCTTTCGGTGGCTTCTAGTCTCCTTTCACATAAAATCTCATGCACAGTTTTGACAACGGATTTTAGATAATTCATGTCTAGTTACCTCACATCTTCCCCTTCCTCTAAAGTGCACAAGCAGATGGTGCACTGCTCGTCGGTGGCTTCCTGAGTCGGTGCTTCGCCGGCTTGTTGGCGGGGCAGGTCCCTCTGTGAGAGGCGATCGGGTGTCACCGTGTTAGTGGGATGACATTATTGAACAACTGACTAAAGTCTGTGTTTATTTGACAGACAATGCAAAACAAAACTACACATTCAGCCACAAGTTATCTCCCAGGTATGACTGTGATGAATTAGTGGATGAGTTAAGTGACTAATTTCAACTAAGTTATTTTAGGGCTTAAATAAGCAGCATCAAAAGGAAAATAAAAAGTAACTAATTAACTACTTGGAAAACTACTATTTTTAATACACCGTTAGGATGATTACAAACTCTATTTTTGTCCCATCATAACACATAGCCTTTACTAAGGAATTTTCAAATAATCTCCAAATAAATTAATCCGATGACATAGTCTTTAGCTTCAACAACTGAAAGGACTTAAATTTAGTGGTAATAGCTCTTTCATACTCTTAGAAAACAGAAGAAAAATACAGTGATTTTTCCCTTTCTTATTATTAGTCTGCATAGCATAGTTGTTTGTTGAAAGAAATCTATATAACATGTCTACTGCACAACTTCTCTAAATAACACTATAAATTGAGGGTACGATGTAAGAAATGTAGGTTAACTAAATGTCAAAATAAGTGGCCAGTTAAATTACAGTCTAAGTCATTAAAGAGAATATGGGTGGCATGTGGGTGCTGATCCGGAATGAAAACATAATGCACAAAAACGGTGCACTTGTCATCCTCTTTGTGTTATTTTTAAAAGTGGAAGGGAAAATATGTACATGTGTACATTATTAATGCCTAAAAATGCCTAGATTACGTAAGAAACCCTTAACTATGAGTTTTCTTCTGGGAAGAAAAACTTGGGTCATCAGGGTAAGAAACCTCAGAATATATACTTTTAAACTTTCAAATTTTTGAAAATCGTATGCATGTGTTGCTTTAGTAATAATGTAGCTGAATTCAGAGGTCCATAATACTAAATCTGATACATTTCCATAATGTAGACATCACACAGAATAAATTCTTACTTTTTTGTATTTATGTGGGTATGTGCATCTCTCGATCGTCTCCTGAGATGCTCCATTGTTGACCTCTTCTGTTTCTTGTAAAGGTTCCAGTATCTGAAGGTGAAGAATAACCAGTGTTAAAAGCCAGGATGACTATTCCTTGAAAAGCACTGTCAATACTGTGAAAGCAATAAAGCTCCATATTTATAAACCTGCAATATAAATACAGTGTTTGCAGTACGTTAAGGCAAATGGTTGTCTGTACTTCTTTTCTCAGCCCACTGAACTGGTGCGACAAAGTCACCCTTACATTCTTCAGTGACTCCTCCTGCCCACCTCTTGCTTCTGTGTCCTCTTCTCATGTTCTCTTAAGCCTAAACATAGCTTCAGGTTTATCCCCAAGTGTCATCTCCTTAATCCTGGAATAACTGCAGCCCTGTTTCCTGCTTTCCCTTCACAGCCAGGCTTTTAAAGCAAGCAGTTTATATTCACTGTTCCCACATTTTTACCTTCGTCCCTGGAATCTAAGAGGGACACCATCCCCATCCTCACCAATAACCACTCTATAATGCATTCAACATTTTCCCAACTTTGTATTTTTGTGGTGACACACTAATGACCATATTATTTTGACATTATTCTAATTTGTTTCTTCTCAACTCCTCTAGCCAGTGCTCAGAATCCTTTCTTTGAAGAACAGGATTACCTTTCAGATATAGTATTATCACTCTCCAAGGTTTTTTCAATTTGTCAGTCTATACATTTTTTTCTGGCAATCTAATCCTCTTCCATAGATTAGTATTTTAAGACAGTATGTGGCTCATATATATTGACAACTCACAACATATCTTTAACTCAGGTATCAGTTTATGGCTTTGAGGTGCAGACTATAAACTTAAACCCCTACTGGACATTTTACCTTGATATCCACTTATCACAGATTCAGTATGTCTAAAAGCTAACTCACCTAACCTCTTGCCTAAACCATAATCTAATACTCTGCAACTCAGTGAAAGGCACCACGCTAGCATCTGGGAGTCATCCCAAATGTCATTCAAATGTGTCTCATCATTATTACACCAACTGCCACTGTCCTTGTTCAGGTATTTACCAACTTTTACCTCTTCTGCTATGTCTTAACTAACTAGATCCCGTCCGCTCTCCTTCAAATCTATTTTTCGAAACAAGTGAGGAGGTGGTCTTTCTAACTACAATCTGAGTAAATCTCTCCAAAAGCATAAGTAAGACCAAGTCATTTCGCTTTCAGTGGTTCCCGAGTCCCAGTTTCTGGGCAGGGCAGCTTTATTTCTTATTGCTGAGTGATCCCTATTCCTAAGATCCAGAAATACCAACGTATTTGCAGTTGCTTGTGTGTATGTTATTTCAGATCTCTTAACATGCTGTAATCACTGCAAAAGCATCATTCTCAATTCCAAAACCTGCTGAGAAGTCACATGCATAATAAAGCATCTCGGAAGCCTTTCCTACAGTACGTCTACCTCCCCAAGATGAAGCCACTCCCTTCTCTGTACTACACTTATAACTAGTATGTATTATGAATTGCCAACTCAATGAATTTACACCTTAGATTGGTATCTAGAAAATGTTCATCTGTTCAAATCAGATACAGAGAATAAGTACAGTCCTTTGGCAGATGAGTAAAGTAGAAATGCATAGGAACAGACCAATTACCCCTTGAGAGAAAATCAAGCTCATGTCCCACTGACAGTGGATCAAGACTGGTGTCTTTGTACAAAAGAAAAAACTTGTATAAGGAGAGAGAAATACAGTACATTTTTCAGTGCAAATACAAATACAGATTTTAATATATCTCATACATTCTTATACCACAATTTCTATTTACTAATTCTCAAATTCTACTAAAACACCTGTAACAAATCATGGAGAATATTTGCAATAAAGTAAATTAGAAAAAGAATACTCTTAAGAAGAAGAATATTTCACCATTTTGAAATGTTTTTGTTTTACCAGTATAGGAAGAAGTAGTACAAATACGAAGTCAAGTCGAAGTGGTACATGGTGATGGTGCCGGTGGGGATGCGATGCTCCAGGTGCCTCAGCAGCTGCGGCGCCTCCGGCTTCATGTCCCAGGCCCCTGACAAAGGATGAGAGCGCTTTAGCTTGTAACCATCTCTGCAATGTCTTATGATAATCAGTAGGAATGGGGGAGTATGTTTGCATTTTTTAAAGTTACCTAAAACTTCTTAACGTACACAACTGAGACAAATTTAGCCCCTAAGATATAACTAACAAAAATCTCAAATTCAATTCAGAAAGTAAAACTCAAAAATTCAATTTTGTCATTACAAGGAGCAAAGCACTGTAGTGAGTTTCATTCACATCCTACAAAGGAAACAAAATGCATAGGTTCCTTCCAATCTAAAAGTCTGATTCTACTTGAGGAGCACACAAATTAGGTGTTTCTGTTTGTTTGTTCATGTGAATGTTACAGATGCTCCCAAGACTTTTGTTTGTTGAATTGTGTCTCTGGGTTGCTGGCTTCGAACATAATTACAACCACAAACACCTCTGTACCTTACAATACACGGGTAAACAAAATTTTATAAAGAGTAAAACTGTTAAATGCCAAATCTCCATTTCTTTATTCTCACTTTATGTTCTGCCTCAAAAGCTACTGTAGACCAAGATCTCAATGACTTCCTAAGGAAAATGAATTTCATAGAAAGTTAATGCACATCTACTTCCATTCTTCTGGTAAACACCGTAAGACCACGGAGGCACAAGCTGGTGTCCTCTTGTCAGTAGCCAGGGTTAGAGGCAGTCAAGTAGATGTAAGTACTCTGAACGGGGAGGGTGTATAAAGAAGTTGTGAGAAGCAGGATGTATTTTGGGAGCTGGCTTGAATGGTAGACACCCCTGAAGGACAGCAGAACAGCTTCCTCCTGTGTGACGTGGCCTCCTGCCCCAGAACTCAAGGTCCTCCTGTTGCTTCTCCAGGTCTCTAACTTGCCCAGAGGCAGTGCCTCACAGCTAAACTGAATTCAGTTTCTCCACAGCACCAGCCTGGGTGGCATTCCACTATGAAAGCATTGAATCTGGCCGTTCTGTTCGACCACAAGCTACTGAGCATATATCCCTGAAACAGACAAGATAGTGATGGAGCCGATCTCTCTGGAGCCTACCGAGGATGTGAGGACATAGTCCCAGGCACAGGATGTCCATGTCCACTGTAGGGGTGCATCCTGTGTGTGTGAGGTGGGGGGCGCTCAGGTCCCTGCCTGGAAACAGAACACAGAAAGACCACCGGAAATAATTGAATGATTGGTTATTTCTTAATGTAGAAAAAATAGCCTAGTATGAATATTCAAATGTCCATAGATTAGTCATGAAATTCATTATCTAATAACAAATTATAAAAATGTAACGTAAATTTAATGATTCATAAATCAAGGAATGATAACCCCACAAATTCTCACTGCTCATTTCTTACAATACCTCCAATTCAAATTTATCCAAGGAAAAAGACAATTTGAATGTTTTGTTATATACCTTCTTTACAGCAGATATTTTAAGTAAAATAACACGAATCTGAATGGAAATAAAATTTTTAAAATTAAACACTGCAGCAAACGCTACAGGAGCAAGTAGGATACATCTATAAACACGTAAGGCAGGAAAATAGAAGAATCTTGTTTTGCTTTACTTTTATATTATAACATTCAGCCATTTCAAAAGATAAATCTTTTAAGAGAAAAAAATGTTAACCTTGTGCATTTATTTCAAACGCATGCAAGAAGAGGTTCCACATCTGGAAATAATATATTTTCTCTTTCTAGAGTCAGTCAAATTTACAAATAGAAGCACAGTTCTGAACAGAGTACTTCAAAAAAAAGTTCCAGTGATGCATTTTTATACTCAAATTCTTATTTCCTATTAGCTTGTAACACATTTTCAAATTTTGCGTGTTTAATCTTTTTTTTTATGAAGGTATCATTAACAGACAGTCTTATGCTTAAGTCTCACATGAGCACCACTGCGATTACGACTGCATGTTTAATCTTAACAATTTAGAACAAGTAATCTCCTAGGTACTGGAAAATATTAATGTTACATTGGCAACTTTCTATATAAAGGGTTACTATATTACAATGGCACCACAACCAGAGATTCTGGATATAATCATAAATTATCCGACTCAAGGAAGAAGTCACAGAAGTGGTAGATCATTAATTATTTCAAGAGATTTGCAAACATTTCTGTAAGGGCCAAATACTTCTCTATAGGCCATACTCCACTAGGTCTTACTAAGTAGTTACTAAGTCTTTGCGATACTCAGGTTAGTCTCCGTAATGTGAAAGGGGCCGAAGACGCCACAGACAAAATCAACCACATGAAGATGCTGCGGGATTGGTGCAGCTGTGCTGGCTAAACGCATAAATGAACAAGGGTCGCTGTTTTCCTGTAAAATTGTATTTACAAAAACAAACAGGCAGGATATAAAGAACAGAATTTGCTGCCCTAAAGTAGAAAACCAGATGCTTAATTTTCAAAGAAAAAGCAAAAAGTTCAGTTAGTCTTCCCATGTTAAGGTAATAGAATGATATTTAAATTAACAAATAAACTAAGTTAAAAAGACATTGAAAAAAGCACGGCTGAAAAATGTTAATACTCTTTTTCCGTCTGGCCGGTAACATATAATAAGTCAAAGCATATATTTCAGCACTGTATCTTGTTTCTCAAGATCATCAGTTTTAACATTAACCCTACTATGGAAACTGAAAAAAGAAACAAGAGACTGGTTTGCAAAAATAAATGACCCTTTGTTGCATCCTGAAAATGTTTTGGTTTTGTTAAATAAATTTCTTTGGTCAACCTGTTTTGTCAACACCTACAAGTCAGGGTAAGACAGAGGAAGATTTTGGTTAGTAAACAATAACCTAGTGAACTGGGGTTTAGTTTACTTAAATTGCCTCTACTGATTTTATAGTGTTATAATCCAATGGGAATAGAAGGAAAAGGAATAATGTGTGATTATCTTTTTAAAAACATGAAACATACATTGTATGCTGCATCATCATCCTTCGATCTTCCATCCTCTGCGCAACTTCATGACGATGCAGTCTCTGTCCTGGAGGTGCAGTGCCTGGAATGTAATACGGAATTGGCTGGTTTGTGGCATGAGGATGCTGCGGGATTGGGGCAGCTGTGCTGTCTAAATTAGTAGGGGGTGGGGGTGCCACGGGGTGAGGTGGGGGTGCATGACAAGACATGTTAGAATGGGAGGCATGCACGGGGTGAGGAGTAACAGGTGGAGACTGAGCCTGAGCAGGTGGGTTTCCGTAGGAGTTTGGGCCGGCAGAGGCTTCATGACGTCGTCTTGTCAAAGCAGCATCTGTAAGGAAAACAGAGGCACCATGCAGTTGAGCGTCCATTGCTAGTATAGATTCCTACTGTATTTTAGAAACGTATTAGCATATGTTTAATTTTTTATGTATGCTTTAGCAATGCTTGAGTCTTCTCTGTTCTATTTGCAACCTGTTTTCTTCTTTGAATAATCTTAGATATCTTGCCATGTCAATGTACAGTTTTACTTCATTCTCAGCTTCACAGCATTCTACTATAGGAATGTACCAAAATTTTTCAGAGATTTCCATTGATAAAAATTGGAAACAACCCGAATGCTCCAATAAATATCTATCTGTATGAGCCCTCTCATGCTAGTCTTCTTTTGTACATTCACGTGCACGAGTGCGTGTGCAAACACACACACACACACACACACACACACACACACACACGTCATTCATGGACAGTGTTTGTAGCATAAATTTCCTGTAAGTAGTTCTGAGTCTCAGAAAATAATTTAAACTCAGATACCAGTTGACAAAAGACCCTGCCCAAAAGGTGACCATAATTAATACACCTGTCACCAGTACACAGGTGTCCCTGAGGACCCCCACTGTCACTCAG
Organism: Manis javanica; assembly: GCF_040802235.1. Classification (NCBI taxonomy): domain Eukaryota; kingdom Metazoa; phylum Chordata; class Mammalia; order Pholidota; family Manidae; genus Manis; species Manis javanica. Next base: position 46,228,979 of record NC_133171.1, read on the forward strand.
TCCTCACATGCCAATCTGAGAAAAATCTTGTATATATTAGCCACTTACATTTCTTCCCAGAATTACCTATTCACCTTCGTAGCCTATTCTCCTTTTTCTTGATGATTTATAAGTAGTTCATATACAATGGAAGCTTTTGTCATAAGTGTAAACATGTTTCCAGACCGTCTTTTGTTAATTTTATTTTGCCATACACAGGCTTGTTGGCTTCTGTGTCGTCAGCTGTATTAATTACACATTTATAAACATATAAAGCTCTCTTTCCTTTATCATTTCCCAGTTCAGAGCAGTATAGAGAAGAAAGGCAATTGTAGTCCTTCTGGGCAAGACTGTGGAGACGTCCTTTCCTTGCTGCTCCTCTCCCCCCGCCCCAGGCCGTTTTCCCCACACTTCATTAATACCATGACAGGAGCATGTCTGCCGGGAACCGGCCGTGGACATCAGCCCTTCACACAGACGCCTTCCCCCCATTTCTTCATTCTAAATCTTTGTGTGTCAAAGTAACTGTTGGAAGATCCTTCTGCAGAATACGCATCCGTCTTACTCTACAAAACATGCATCTATTTGAGGTAAAAAACATGTTTATAGATTTCAGTCCGAATTTCATTTTATTTGGAAGAATTTCTTGGTAGTCTGGTATAGGCTATGGGCAGTCTCTAGTTGCATTATAGAAGGAGTTCCTTCAAATTGTAATTCTTTGATTCATTCAGCTGGGGTAAAAGGTAGGTAACCATGAAAACATTCAGCCATATTTTCAAAGGAAACCTTGCTATCAAGTATCTGAAAGTTTCACTGAGCTCAATAAGTTGTGAGAAAAGTTTTAAACTTATTTTCTAAAAGTTATGTTTTCAAATCAGTGTGTTACTCCAAGATATCACAAAGCTTAGTATTTCTTGGCAGTAAAAATGATCACAAAAAAGCAAGTGTGTCTGTTTTACCACAGTTAACTATCCTTCCTCAAATTTACAGCATTTTTCCCAGTTTCACCTAAAAATTTTCTATTTGTGTATTCATTATGCAAGAAGTAATATTCACAAGTATAAAATTTTAAAGTTTCTTTTCAGGATGAATCCATTTATTTAAGTCTTCAACAGTCATTTCACTTCTTTCAGCTTTATTGAGGTATAAGGAACAAAATATTACTGTGTAAAAAAATAGTTTTCCATAAATAAGTAAATAAAGAATTAAAACATGTTTGGTAAATTGAAATCTCTGTAAATAAGAATGTGATAGTGCCACATTCTTAACATGTATATCGTATAATTTCAGGCAGGAGTCTTCATTGAGATTTTCCTGAAAGCCTGAATTCTTTAGGAGCCTCATATATACCATGACATTTAAATATGACAGTAGATCATCTTCTCCTGGGCCATAACAAGTGATTTGTTTTTAATGGCATTAAAACTTTTTTTAATATCCAGTGAGTCCTTCTATTATATGCAATAAAGCAAAATTCTCCTGAACTCCAGGAACCCCTAATACCACAAATCATTCCTACGTAATGCAGACTATGTGTTAAAAATCTTATCTTCTGAAGACATAACCACCAAACCAGAGCCTGTCTGGCTGCCGTTCTAACCTTCAACGTCTCTTCCCTTCCTATGGTCTCTAAACTCAGACCCAACAGGATGTAAGAAATAAAATTCTGATGTGTGTAGAATTAATGGTGTCATAATAACCTGATTTCTGATTTCCCAAATCCCCTCGATCAGTAATAAATGAGAACTTTCAGACAATCCTAGAGACTCACTTAAAAAAAAATCACAGGCCACTAAATTAGACCATCGTTGCAAGGGCAGTAAGATAAATCACTGATTTATTACATATGATATATCTGAACTAGTGAATTAGTGCTGAACAGTGTGAAAAAAGCATGGAGTCAAATGGGCCTGAGTGTGAATCATGAGCCTGTCTAATCCCGAGCAGTGTGACCCTAGGAAAGTCATCTAACCCTTCTCACCTATTAAGTGGAGCAGTCACTGCCCTGCATAGCTGTTGTTAGAGAAGAAGATAATCTGCTAGGTATGAAATACACGAGTTGTGACTATGCTCTCTGCCCCATGCCCATAGTTATTTTGGAGGAATGCCCTTCCCTGTCAGAAGACATGCAAAAGTGCCCCCCCACCCCGGAGGGCCTAGCACAGTGTTACAAAGTCATCTAAAAGACAGCATCCTTTCCTCAAACTATTATGTGGGAAGCAGATAAAAATGTAGATGAAATTTTTTACTTATAAAATAAACACAGGAAGAGTGGAGTGCCCACAGGCCTCTCCACCCCCTGCCCCGTGTGCCTCCTGAGGCCTCCCCGCAGAGTCCGCAGGGTTCTGGAGCAACACCGTTCCAGTCTGATCTCTAGAGTCTCCCATACCAGAGTTCACCTGCTCCTGTTTGGCTCATAGGACCCACCTAATCTCTTCTGGGCCAAGGTACCAGTCAGGAATCTCATGGTTACTTACAAATAATAGAAAAATCCAATCAAAACTGGCCAAAACAGTGAAGGGAATTAATGGGGTCACATAAAAGGATCTGCGTGGAGGTACTTTGGGCTCTGGTTGAGAGGTCTGAAAGCGGGCGGCAAACCTCCCTGCCATTCTCCTGGGCTGCCCTCCCATACACGTCCTCTCTTGTCTTTGCTGATTCTCTCCGGAGGAAGTTCTGTGATCTAAATTCTGCTACAGAGTGTCTCTATTCTAAATCTCTGTATATTGGTTTTCTCCAAGCTTCCGGGTCTGGCCTATTTGGGCTAATCTCATGAACCCAAATAAAGGTAACCCGAGAACTAGATTTAGGAGTCTGTGGACTTGGATTAAAAAAATTACCAGTTTTTTCTCATCTCTAATTGCCTCCTGGCATTCATACCACCTTGTTAGCATCAGTTGAGAGGTTAAATATTACAAGTGATTTGTATCAAAAAACAAGGAAAATAAGTTGGTTACTATGAAAACATAAATTATAGCAGATTCAAAGTCAGTTATAATTCTATAACTCAGTATATAATTATATCATTTTCATTCACTTGGATTCCAAACTTTTTAAATAACTTGAGCAAAGTTAAAACTATCATATGAGGAAATGACCATCACCAAAAGCCTATAAGGAACTATTTTCTATATGCTGTGATATATGTACAATAATTCATTACTACAGTAGCTTTATTTCCTGCAACATTTTCAGGACTTTATCTCAGCCCCCATGTCAACATGTTGTACAAGTGTATGTCGTTCAGGGTGAAATTACTTCAGAGAAAAGATTGAAAACCTTTGCGATGAAATCCAGTCAGTGGGTGGACTAAGCGACCTTCATGGTTGCTTCCAACATGGACGCTTTAATTTTACAGATCCAGTTATTTGAGGATTCTGGGCAACCCTAAGACTCAGGAGATGAATTTGTAAGCACAGCAAGAGCGCTGCGGACTGCTGCGGCCATGACGGAAGTGCGAGAGATGACCCTTGTGTGTTCAGAAAGAACTTGCCCTCATTATCTTCAGATATCTCAAATACAAAACTTAGAGTGAGAGAATAGGAACCACCACTGAAAGGAAGGAAAGGGAACTGACTGAGATACATTACAGTCTGGCATCTTACTACCAAAACCCACATTAGGTACCCTAAATTCATGAGGCACCCATCTGCTTGCTTCTATGATTCTGACCAGCCCTGTGCAGCCCCATTTAGGAACCTGGTTGAAGCTAGATGGCTTGAGTGCTTCAAGGCTGGAAATATGCAATGTGCTAAGTAAGGACAGGATGTGAACAAAATAGGCGAAGGATGTTCTACAAAGAATTTAAACGAAATGCAGCCAGCAGAACTGGTTCTCTCAGGCTTATTATATACAGGAACAATCTGGCCTAGAACAGTGTTCTTCTCCTAATCTAGGGAAATACAACCTAAGCAAGTCTGTCTGTCCAAAACATCATCATCAATATAGTTACAGTAATACGGTGAGAAGGGCATTCAAGTAGTAAATTGCTACCTAAGAGATTAAATGTGAATCCTGACTGATTAGGGTATTAACAAAGAAATAAGTAGTTTCAACAGCAGCTGCACCGATTTACATTCCCACCAAGTATTCATAAGGGTTCCAGGTTCTCCACATTGTTGTCAACACTGGTCATTTACTCTCTCCAGTGTTTCGGTTTTTTGTTTCTAATTATGATGGGTGTAAGGTGGTTTTCATTTGTATTTCCCTCATAATGAAGGAGGTTGTTTTCATTTGCTTCCCATTATTTGCATATCTTCTTTGGAAATATATCTATGCAAGTCCTTTGCCCATTTTTAAACTGGGTTCTCTTTTTACTGTTGAGTTGTGCAAGTTCTTTATATATTCTGGATACTCGAGCCTTATCAAATGAATGATTTTCACATGATTTTCTCCCTTTCTGTAGGCTGTCTTTTCACTTTCTCAGTAATGTCTTTTGATGTGCAGAAGTTTTAGATTTTGGTGAAGTCCAAGTTACCTATGTTTTCTTTTGTTGCTGCTCATATTTTTGGTGACAGCCCCCGATCTCTTTCAGTTGTGCTATGATACTTCAATAACATACAGCACATCCAATACGAAATCTCAGTCTAATAGAGATGACTTTCCTCACATACTATGTTCACTCTAAGATTACACTTTTGCTAACATAGCTAAAATCCTTAAAACAATACTTTTTCTAACAAAAGTAATGAAAAATTCCTTCTCCCCAGCCCGTTTTTTTAAACGTACCTCCTGTATAAGTCCCAGTCATTCTGTTGCTTGTACGAGGAGCTGACGTCTCTGGCCATTCGCTGCTATCGTCAGTTGATTCACTGTCAGAGGCCTGCTCAGAGGCAGATGAATCTGAGTAGTTGTGAACCCAAGGGCTCGTGGTCGGAGATTCCATTGTTGAACTAGTGAGCGGTACTACAGTAGGTTCTGCACAATGTAAAATAGTTATTTAGCATTTCAAAACAAATTAGGTAATGGACTATATTTTAATCTAAGCTAACATTTTATGGTAATTAAAACCAACTTTAAAACTGTTAACTCTGGTAAGTACAATATATAGTTTTACAAAATGCTTTCATAAAGCTAAACTGCAACATTAAAATGATGTTACTAGAATGTGATTACTGCGTTTTAAAAATCCAACACGTGCATATTCCAATAATTCAGGTTATTGAAATAGTCTTTTGAGTAAACACTATGGAAGTTTTGTGATCTTCTACCAAGCAGAAGAGAGGAAAAGGAAAGAAAAAGTGCTTCCGCTCTGTTCATATACATTGTCACAGGCTGTAACAGGGTTAGAAACTGACCTTTCTTTGGTACACTATGGATCCTAGATTCAGACTGCTTGAAAAGCAGTTTTAATTTCACCACTGACAGTATGGTCATGGATAAGTTACCTAAGCACTCTCTCACTTTTTACATGGCTTATTGTTTATTTTCCCAAAAAAATGCAAATATTAATTCCATCAGTGTTTTATAATAAAAGTGAAAAAGTTCTGTAGTAGGAAGTAAATTTGAGGCAGACATTAACTTCTGAATGAGCTTTATTTTAGACTCTGATTATAAAATGGCTGTTTAAAAATTGAGAAGAATCGAAATAAATCTGTCCAAAGCATAGTCACAACAATTTGGTTCAAAAAGAAGGGATTCTCTTAATGTGTTACAGATCAAGAATACAATGTTTTCTATACAGTGCAGAGTGGTAGGCTGATTTCTGAAATGCAGACAGTACCTGTTGCCCTATATGGGAAACTACTGTGGATGCTTAAACATATTTGCTACATATAAAAAGGGGAGGGAGGAACCTCTGTTTATTTGCAAATGACTTATCTTAGTTTCTCAACCTTGGCAGTATTGACCCTTGTGGCTGTGCAATTCTGTGTAGGGGAAGGAAGTGGGGATACAGGGTGGGCTGTCCTGTGGATTGTGGGGTGATTCGTAGCATCCCTTGCCTCTACCACTTGGGTGATGGCAGCCCTCTACCCCAAAAGAGAGACCTGAGAATGTCTGCAGACATTGCAGATGCCTCCAGGAGACTAAATGGCTGCCAGTGAGGAAGCAGGGGACCCAGACACTTAAGCTTTGGATTTATTTTTAATAGGTTAGAAGCTTTCCACTGAGAGAAATCAGTGGGGGAGAAGAGGCATCTACTTATCACTGGCAGTCTTTTAACCTGGTTAAAGTATTCTGCCTGAACTAATTCCAGTGGGTTAGAAGGCTATTCTGTCACCTTCTCCTACTGACTGGCTGGTAGGTGTCGCATGGGAAAACACACAAGAAGTTTGCAAAACAGTTGTCATATATTTAATTAACTCTGAGCAATCTTAAATTGATCCCTATCATATTAACCACTCTCTTACAGATAATTTGTGGTGCTTCAGAATAAAAAGCAAGACACTGTTGAATGAAATGCACCTGGTAAAAATAAACGATCTTTTCATACACAGAATCCCAGAGCCCTGGTGCTCTGAGAGTCATGATCACCCAGACTGCAGAGCGTCCGTGGGAGCCGAGTGCACAGGCCTCTGACGCTTCCTCCCTCCCTAATGGATCCTTTCGCCAATTTATAGCTAACTCCCAAAGCTAACAAATTTATATATGACTTGCCTTCATCCTTTAAGAAAATCATGACTGACCATACTGACATGTAACTGATAATTCCTAAAGATAATTCTCAATATGTGGGGAAACTTACAGATGTATTCATGTAGTCACACGTGCTACCGCGTTCCCTCACCTGTTTCCAGTTCTAGTTTGTTTCCTCAGTGACTGGAGTGCAGTGCTCAGCCGAAACAAAACGCTAACGCTGAGCAGCACAGAAGGGAAGAACAATATTACACTAAAGGATAGCAACTTTTAAAAGTAAATTAGTTTGCTGCTATTTTGTTCTTTCAGTTCTGCTTCCTTACTCCAAGAAGGGACTAGTGGTAACCAAAAGGGAGGGTTGGGGAGGGCACGTGGAGAGGGAGGGAGAAGGGGATGGCGGGGTATCATGACTGGTGCACATGGTGTGTATGGGGTCACGGGGAAGACAGTGCAGCTCAGAGAAGACAAACAGGGACTCTGTGGCATCTTACCACACTGACGGACAGTGACTGCAGTGGGGTATGGGGGGAGACTCGATAATAAGGGTGAACGTATTAACTACAATGCTTTTCTTGTGAAACCTTCATAAGAGTGCATATCAATGATAACTTTAAAAGAAAAAAATAAATTAGTTATTTCAAATAAACAGTATTAACCATTTAAGTCAGTCATACTGGCTTTCTGTTGTGTGTACTTAAAAAGTGCCATTTCAGGTCTTCACAGCAAAGTCAAAGTACGACAATAATATTTGAAATGAAATTAGCAGGGAAGTATGAGGATCGATTAAACTACCACTTGTCAAAATATCTTTTGTCCAAGAAGATCACGGCCAAGTAATGAAGTGATAACCAGAAAGCATTGTAGGCACAATTTGCAAACCTCAGTTTATGTATCAATTAAAAAATAAGATTAGGATTTTTGACAACTTCGCTGTAGTCTAATAATGTACTACCAGTAAGCAAGAGTAGAAGTGTCTAACATTTTAAGATATTTCATTTTATCAAATTCTCCTCATAGTTGTGCGCTGCTGCTACTCCAGCGTACCATCGTCATCATCGTCAGCAGTGAGGTCCACAACCTCTGCTGGATTCGGCCTGAAACGCTGCATCACAGCAGAAGCCCCGCTGCGGGTGCTTGTCTCCTGTGGCCACCGAGTATAGGGGCTTGGACGTTGGCTCCAGGGGTATGTGGAGCGTCCAAGCGTTGAAGGAGACCTTAAATGACATCAGTATTAAATTAGTAAATGTAAAAAAGAACAAAAGTTTTAGTTACCGAAGAAGTCATAAGCCTTTCTTTCAAAATACACTGTAAAGTCCTTCATGCAAAGTATCTCCATAGAAATAATGAAACAGAATTCAAACTTATGACTAGCACAATGCCCAGCACTCAGTAAACATGCTGAATGAAATATTCAGCAAATATTCTCCACAATCCACTGACCTCAGGATGTGAGAAATGATATGCCAGACCAATCACTGGTGTAAAATACAGGATTCTGGTTCAAGAATGCTGCACTCTTTTCAATGGTTATTTTGAGTATACATCTGGGGTTATAATCAAATATTCACATTTTCTGTTAGTACGTGAAATTATGCACCAGCCGTGAAATAACAAAACAATCAACACCCTAAACATTTAATAACATCTGCATGATCTTGTATATTTAGTCCAGATTGAATTTGTGAAACACAGCTTTGGGAGCTCTAAACCAAGTTATGTTTCTGGTGCTGCCCTAAAAGAGATCGAAGGCGCAGAGAAATTTCCTGGGATCAGCAGAGGCGAGGAGAGCTGCAGCTCGTTGACCAGTTTGGGAGTCATAACAAGACATCACTTGTTTGCGCTGAACATTTTTATCATCTTTTTATGATGTGTTGGCATTGCATTGCATTGTTACTGTATGTTTCATTTTTTTTAATTTTAAGGGATTGTCTGTAATGATGTAGACTGAGCGTACAGAGGAATAGCATGTAGAATACACAGTCAGTCCTAAAGCTCCCAGAGAAAAATGAGTGTTTTTGAAAGGTGGGGCTTATGAAAATGTCTTTTTCTGTCTTATCCAAACTGAATGTGAAACTGACTGTGAGTTTATCGTCAGCTTGCGTGGAAAGGGTGAGCCAGACCCGTTGACATGCAGTCATGGGGGGCACAAGCTCGACCACTCAGCAAAGAACCCCAGCGTTCACACTGGGCTGTAGATGGGCTCAGCAAGTGTAAAGCCTAAGAGTTTATGAAGAAGTTCGAACTCTAAAATGAAATTCTTGAGTATCAGGATTAAAAAAGATTAATTCTAAGACAGTAAAGGAAGGGCAGCTCATTCCAGTAAGGGCAGTACAGGCTGAGGCCGGAGAGTAAGAAATGTCTCAGGATCACAATGGCTTTGAAGGAGGACAGAGGTCACCGTGTAAAATCCTTGAGAAACAAACCCAGAGTCTGTGATGCGAAGTCTGTCATTCATGAAAAGCTGGTAATAGCTACCAAAAGTTCCAGGTCCATTTTGTAGTACTTTTGTGAAAGCTTCATAGGATGTCCTAACTCCAATTTAGCAGCATGTGTCAAGTGCTGACATCAAAGAATCTGAAATGCAGATGCAGTGTCTCTAGGGGCCAGCTAAACAGTGACAAAGTTAGTACCCCCAGTAACAATAAGGAAAGACACGCGTCCAGAGCCCTATCCATTCACTATGGTAAATGTATCTGCTTAAATACTCAGCAGCTCCGTGGCAAGAAAGGTATCCAGTTCCACAAAGAAAAGGAGATCCTTCATTTCAGCAGTTCTTGTAGCTCATAGGAACTGAGTCACTGTTGTACCAGGCACTGTGTAAAGTCACTGGATAATGGGGCACAACCTGGGGAGTGTCAGTGTGAAAATCCTTTAAAACTTAAACCCGGGAGATATTCCAGAGCGCTCTCTTCCAGGCCATGAGAAGCAGCGCTTCAGTGGGACAGTGGCAAGTGGAGAAGCACACACTCTAGGTGTGTTTTGAGATATTCCAAAATTAGAATGTGTGTTTTTTCAACCTATAACAACACACATTAAAGCATCATCAGCAAATGCATTTCTAAATTCATTTCAATACAAAAATTGAGGTTAATCCAGAGCTTAGTATGATGAATCAAATGGAAGAGGGACAAATGGAACAGAGGGACTCTTACCAATGTCTGTAATCATCTAAAGCACAAGATGAATGCAGTGTCAGGGTTTAGTTTAGTTTAGTTTCTTGAAGGGGGTGTCAAAATGATTCCCAAGGGACAATGTCATTTCCAGTTATTTATCAAAGCAAATGAGGGTTTTCATTCATTTTTTGGCACAGGGGTTAGATGAAATTACTGAGTGAAGGTCAAAAGAAGTTTCCTGCTGTGCTGCCCTAACATAATAGCACAAGCTTCCCTGGTAGCACTGCGATCTTGTGATGAAACAAATCAGAACAAAAAGTACTACTTCAGCATCAATACTCCTTTAAAGTTTTCTTCACTTTTAATTTTAGCCCATACCCAGTATTCATGCATTATGAACATCTAAACTCCAAAGGAGCTCGTGAATTCCCTTAATCAGAAAGCAAACTGAATTTTGTAAAACACTAAGTGAAATTACCATTTACCTCGAGCAAAGACTCTTAACTCTGAGTGTACACTGTTTTTAAAAATAGTCACCCCTAAGATTCTGGCACAACTGGTGGGGGTGGGGGGATACAATCCAGGCAACAATGTATCTTTATTTTATGATCTTTCCAGGGGAGTCTACAGTAACCTGGTTTGAAAACCACTAAAATCACTTATCTGGCATATACATACACAAACTAAATCTCAAGAAAAGAAAAGAATGGAAATATCTGCAGCATAAAGATGTTTAAGTTTACATTTAAAAATTCAAATGTTAAATTCTTTCAATCTTACTGATGGCTTTCTCCATCTGTCGCAGTCTCCACTTCACTGTCACTCAAGGTGACATCAGTCTCTGCATAGTCACTGTCCGTCAAGGTAACAACAATTTCTGCACGGGCAGTGACCTGGGGAGTGGAGGGAGCCTCCTCGATTTCATCAATACGTGCTAGAAACAAAAGGAGAAAACTTGTAAAGGGCGTCTGCTTTTCAACTAATTGATAGCCAAAATGTTTTACTTTGAAGACTATGAAATTCGTTACAAACATAAAAATCCTATCTGTCTAAATGAAAATTTCTAAAAAGCAGCTCAACGCACATACTGAAAGGAATACTTACTCTCTGGATCTGTACATCTTCCCATATTTCCTCTTGTATGATTTTTGTTTATAGATTTAATAGTTTCCATAAGAATTTGTATGATCCTATTATAGTGATATCAATCCTGCATTTTCTAAAGGTGTTAAGATCTTATGCACTCGTATTCTTTAAGATATTAACCCTTTAGTTCTAAAATAGGGTACATTTGTTGTGTATTTTTTCCAAAGTTATTTTTAACAAAATGATATGTAATTCTTCTAAGAAATACACAACAGCTTTTCAGTTTTGTGCTCTGAAATCTGTAATATCTAGGGCATGTGTTCTTCTCCAAATTAGTGTAAGTTTGGAAAGTGTTTCCTTATTTGGAAGATGGGTACATATTATGTTTGGTTCAGTATGTTTCCTTAATTATTTACTTCATCTGGAACTAATTTCTGTTTTATGGTGTCTGATAAGATTGTAAACAGAATGCACTCTTGTTCCTCCGTGGGTAACTGGCTATCACCAAACCACTTACTGAAAATCCCTTTCTTTTCCGTCATTAGGTTTTGGTACCTCCATTAAATATTCTTACATGTTTTAGATTATATTTTGAAGCCATCTATTCATCTCCTTTGATATAGAATGTGTCAGCAGGGTGATTCTTTTTTTTTTACATAGGTTTTCTGAGGTATAACTTTCTGCTTTAAAATTCACATTTTTTTTTTGTCTTAAAGAGATATTTCTATACCCATGCGCTTGGTCAAGAGATCAAAGCAACCCAAATACCTTCAATGGATAAATGACTTTTTAAGATATGGTATATGCACACAATGGATTGTACCCAAAGAAAACAACTTCTCAGACGTATGCACCCCTGTGTTTATTGCAGCACTATTTACAATAGCCAAGATACAGAAACAACCTTAGTGTCCATCCAAAGATGAATGGATACAGAGGATGTGGTACATATACACAATGAAATACTACTCAGCCATAAGAAACAAATCAATCCTACCATTTGCAACAACATGGATGGAGCTAGAGGGTATCATGCTCAGTGAAATAAGTCAGCCAGAGAAAGACAAAGCAAATGATTTCCCTCATTTCTGGAGTACAACAATGAAGCAAAACTGAAGGAACTCAACAGCAGACTCAGAGACTCCAAGAAGGGACTAGTGGTTACCAAAGGGGAGGGGTGTGGGAGGGTGGGTGGGAAGGGAGGGAGAAGCGGATTGAGGGATATCGTGATTAGTGCACATGGTGTGTATGGGGTCACGGGGAAGACAGTGCAGCTCAGAGAAGACAAATAGGGACTCTGTGGCATCTTACCACACTGATGACAGTGACTGCAATGGGGTATGGGAGGGGACTCGATAATAAGGGTGAATGTAATAACCACTTTGTTTCTCTGGTGAAACCTTCATAAGAGTGTATATCAATGATAACTTATTTAATTAGTTATTTCAGATAAACAGTATTAACCATTTAAGTCAGTCATACTGGCTTTCTGTTGTGTGTACTTCAAAAATGCCATTTCAGTTCTTCAAAGCAAAGTTAAGGTACAACAATAATATTACAAACTAAATTAACAGGAAAATATGAGGATCGATTAAACTACCACTTGTCAAAATATTTTTTGTCCAAGAAGATAATGGCCAAGTAATAAAACAATAACCAGAAAGCATTCTAGACACAATTTGCAAACCTCAGTTTATGTATCAATTTGTGATATCAATTAAAAAATAAGATTAGGATATTTGACAACTTCCTTGTGGTCTAATAATATACTACCAGTGAACAAGAGTAGGAGTTTCTAAAATATTAAGATATTTCATTTTATCAAATTCTCCTCATAGCTGTGCCCTGCTGCTACTCCAGCGTACCATCGTCATCATCGTCAGCAGTGAGGTCCACAACCTCTGCTGGATTCGGCCTGAAACGCTGCATCGCTGCTGAAGCCCTGCTGCCGGTGCTTGTCTCCTGTGGCCGCCGAGTATGGGGGCTTGGACGTTGGCTCCAGGGGTAGGTAGGTGGAGCGTCCAAGCGTTGAAAGAGACCTTAAATGACATCAATATTAAATTAGTAAATATAAAACAGAACAAAAATTTTAGTTACCCAAGAAATCATAAGCCTTTCTTTCAAAATGCACTGTAAAGTCCTTCATGCAAGGTATCTCCATAGAAATAATGAAACAGAATTCAAACTTATGGCTAGCACAATGCCCAGCACTCAATAAACATGCTCCCCCTACTTTACTAGTAATCCTCTCAGCTCCTGCAGGAAGCCTTCTGGCTGCCCCGGTGGGCCTGGGTGCACAAGGGTCCCTTTCAGGCTCTCCTGTGTCTTTGGGCATCAGGAGGAATCTCCCTCTTCACATCCACTGATAAGGTATAGGGTTTGTTATATCCAGGAGTCCGTTGAGAGGTGGGAAGCTTTAACAAAGGCCTAGGAGGCATAATTGGAAATTTACAAGATTGTCAGTGTGTTTTGTCACACTACTTCACTGAAGAGAGTTCTCAGATTTCACTGACAACTTCCCTCTAAATAGGGCAAAATGGCCTTTTCCGCATCAGGATATAAAGGTGTTGTCATGAGACATTTCACTGTTCCTATAAAACATTTTTCTCCACCCATCTACCAGATTTTCCCAAATACAGTATAAATCACAGAACATAAGCCTACTTGAAAGCTTCTATAAACCAAGAACTTGTCTTACTGTATTATCTTCCTACGTTCAGCAACATATTTGATCAAAATCAAATAATTTCTTCAAAAATTACTATGGTGAGAGTAGATAAAAGGATTAGAATTTGAAAGACTTTTATTCATCAACAGTGTTTTTTCTCCTGGTATCACATTTTAATGTGGTAATTATATTAAATATTTTCTGCACATCTAGACAATTACAATGTTAGATGGATTACTATAAATCATGAAATAGTATGAATTCAGTGCTGTATCTAAGATCAGCCATGGCAGCCTGCCTGGCGTTCAGTAAGGTCGGCAGTAAAGGAGGACCACAAAGCTGGGTGAACATGTGGGCACTGCCATGAGCAAATGACAAGAGGCAGCCATCCAGGCAGACAAGAATCACCACAGGTAAATGCAAGAAAACAAGTCACAATGATAAGGCGCAGGTACATGGGACTTAAGATTCAAGAGAGACCCACTAGGATGCCTATAATAAAAAATACAGATAATAACAAGTGTTGTTAGCAAGGATGTAAAGAAACTGGAACCCTCACACACTGCTGGTGAGAATGTAGAATGGTGTAGCCACAAATATTCATAAAGCTTTTAGTCATAATAGCCAAAAAGTGTAAGTATCTGTCAACTGATGAATTAATGAAATCCAATAGGATATTACTTGTTTATTAAAAGAAATGAAGTACTGATTCAAACTACAACATGATACCAACCTCAAAAACAAACCAGTATACTAGTTTCCTTAGTATACTAAGTAAACAAAATCGGTCACAGAGATCACATATTGTAAGAGTCCCTTTAAAGCCAATGTCAGATTAGTGACTGGCTTGGACTGGGGCGAACAGGAGGATTGAGCTGTGTTAGCCAAAATGTGTAGAGCTTATTTTTGGTGAACTGATAGTGTTTTAAAACTGAGTGCAGTGATGGTTGTTCTGAATTGTACACTTAGAAAGGCAGGGTTGTGTCGTATGGTTTGGTTGCACAACAAGGTGAATGTACTTAATGACAAACTCTGCGCTTAAAAATGGTTAAAATAGTGTATTTTGAATTATGTGTATTTTACCAACAAACAAAAAAAACACACTTTGGCACATTTAATACTGTTGTGGCATGTTTCTCAGAGGACATGGACTAACAGACGCTCCATTTAAAGGACCAAGTTTTTGCCATCTCTCAGGTCACATATTTTTGGCAGGTACTTGACTTTTCAGTGAGTGAAATTTTTTCCTTAGCCTATTTATTGTATATTGTACAAGTCCCTTTACTAGAATTCAGGTTCCAAAAAAGCAGTAACTCTAAACTGGCTCTTTTACCAATAAAAAGCCATACATTTTTTCAAAATACGGAAGATAAATAAATAACACCATCACGGACATGTCAGGCCTTTAAAAACATTTTGAAACACTGTAATTTTTTCAGATAGTCTAAATACAGAAACTTAAACAGTAATTCAAATTCATATTGTTTGCATTTATTTTCTCATCGTTTAGTTCACTGGAACTTTCAAAAAGGGAACATTAATTTGAAATAATAACTGCAAGTTTTATGGAGAAGTGAGCAGGACAGAAGTGAAAGGGAAAATTTGAACTCAGGTGTCTTTTCCTTTTTGTAAATCAATCTTTGATTTTTACAAGAAAGATAAAATTACCATATACTCCAAAACTGCTAAAAAATGCTTTTAAATGAGGTTGATCCCGTACCAACTGATTGAAAGTACAGCTAATTTGTAAAAGAATAGTGCAAATAAATGTTATAATGGGATTCTTTTTTGTAAAACAACTTATGTTGATAATACGGTGGGGACGAAGAAAACATACCCTTAGTTTGGGATTGAAATTATAGGGTAGAAATTGACAGCACTGGGTTGAGAGCTTTCATCTTTTGCATTAAGGTTTCTGTATGGTTTGAGTTTTTTGGAAAGCAATCATTTACCACTCACTTGAAATCAAAGTACAAGAATTTCTTAAAGGTATTAAAAGTGAGAACGGAATATACTTTCTTTTTTCCAGTAGGACCCAACTTTGTTAGTAACAGATCACTATACAAATCAAACGCATGCTAGTATGACTTTTACAGGCATCTTGGTGAGGCATGAAATCCCTCCTTAGTAAGTAGAAATGACCAGCAGTCTCTGAAAAGTGTCAATACTTTTTGAAAGAAGAGGGAAGAAACTGACAGATGGCATCTGACTGTTGTCCAATTTGAATGAACTTGACAAATTTGAGAGTTGAAGGCATGTTGTTTCTGAACTTACTTAAATTTCATTCAACTGTTTCACAAAATCTTTCATCACCATAATTAGTGTTGATGGGTTAGCTGAAAAGTGTCCATACAAAGTAACAAACCTGGGTTAGCTGAAAAGTGTCCATACAAAGTAACAAACCAATACAAGGGAAACAAACCTCCGCAAGCTATCGGTCTCGACCCTTAAGTAATTAATCAGCCAACTTTGAAAGCTTCCCGTTTACAAACTACTCTCAGAGAGGAGTTCCTGCAACGTCCAGCTTCCACAGCTGAAAGTCAACTGAACTGGCTCGAGGCCCCCTCCTCGAGATGGGAACTCAGGGCTTGAGAGTTCTCTCTTCTTAAAGAGACAGAAGCCAACTTAAAGATTCACATTTAAAATTTTTTTATTTATTTTTATTTTCAGATCATTAATGTACAATTACTTGAAAAACATTATGGTTACTAGTCCCCACCACATACCCCATTACAGTCAATGTTGATCAGCATAGTAAGATGCTATAGAATCATTAGTTGTCTTCTCTGTGTATACTGCCTTCCCCGTGCCCCCACGCCCCTACATTATGTGTGCTAACAGTAATGCCCCATTATCCCCCTTACCCCTCCCTTCCCACACATACTCCCCAGTCCTTTTCCCTTTGGTAACTGTTAGTCCATTCTTGGGTTTTGTGAGTCTGCTGCTCTTTTGTTCCTACAGTCCATTTCTCTGTTTAGTACCCAGAGGCCCCAGTCTCTGGAGCTGCGCTGCCCATAGAGTGATGTTGGGGGCCTTAGGGTCGCGGAGCTGCTGCCTGGGGGGAGGAGAGATCTGTTTCCTGATTCCTGTCAGCGCTGTCAGTCTCAGGTGTCAGAGCCAGTGGGCGGAGCACGCAGGTGGAAGCCTCCGTGCTCTCCGCCTCTAGCTGTGGTGGGCGGGGCCTCCCTCTGGCTGGCCTGCCGCCAGCGCAGAGACTGCTGGTTTGCGACCCGGTGCCCGCAGGCTGGGAGGGGGGCGCATCAGGCTGCGTGTGACAGTGGGGGACCTCGGCGCTGAACAGAAAGGGGGATGGAGCGGCTGATGCTCCACAAAGTTCCCAACCTGCTGGGCAGCAGGCGCAGACAAGCTAGTGCATCTGTCCCCTCCTCCTGCACAGCAAGCTCCACGCGAACCCCGCCCCTTCAGCAGCGCTCTGGCTGCAAGGAAGCCTCTCAGACAGCCTGCCTCTCCCGTGACCCAGCGTGGCCCGGTGTGGGTCCCATCCTCCACTAATGGTCGGAATGTCAAATCTCACAAGCACTCTGCCTGTTCGAGCCGCCCATCCTCCGGAGAAGCACACAAGATAGGTTTCGGCTCACAAAGCAGAGCCCTGGGACAGGGTGTTCGGCAGTCCCAGGCCTCCAAGCCCTCCCCGCCCTGTTTCTCTTCCTCACGCCGGTGAGCTGGGTGTGGGAAGGGCTCGGGTCCCGCTGTATCAAGGCCTTCGTTCGTTTCCGTTTTGGGTGAGGTCTGCTCTGTTCGTGAGGTCGGCCTGCAGTCTGGTGCGGCCGTCTTTCCTGATGCTGTTTGAGGATTAGTTGCCTGAATTTACTACATTTTCATGCTATTTTTGGTTTGGGGAGGAGTTCTCCGTCTCACCTCTTACGCCGCCACTTTGAATCTTGAACTTCTCGGAGCATATTTAAGAGTTTATGATTTTTCCAGATTACAGGAGTACCACATATGAGAAATATAAAAAAATTCTTAGGTCACGTGTATATCATTACCTTGCAGATAACTTGGTAATATTTTAGTGCAAGTATATACATAAAGCTGTAAGGAAATCTTTCCCTACAATAAAATTTGGATATTTATAATTACATTCTGGTTGTATTTATATTTTATTTTTCTATTAGTATTAACAATGCTGATGTTATTTCATACTGTGTAAATGTAGTTTAAATAGATAATTTGTTATGTGGATATAGGAGAATTTACCTAATCATTTCCTGTAACGGTGGTGGCGGGAAATAATCTGGATGGTATTGTGGCCTCCAAAGATACTCTCCTAGAAGACATAAACAGTCCCACAGACCAAATTAAGCTGTTTAAATTGACTTAATAAGTGATTCAAACACCCTAAGAAGCAAGGGAAATTCAATAGAGTACGTGAATACATTAGACTATAGTATTTGGATCCTGGCTTGGGCAACATTCACGTAGCCTGTCTCTTTCAATCTGCTTCCCCACTATTTTCATTTATGTAAATTATTAAGATTAATTCTTCAAAGTTGCTGGTAAAAGGAATGAATACTCAAAAACTGGTATATTTTGCCAAATTTCTCTGTTGAGGAAAGATTTAAGAGAAGTCTTGTTTCCCCATTCCCGTGTCCGAACTGTTACAATTTTCGATCTTTGTCTTTACAAAAGATGATAGAGTACTGTTTTAATTTCCATTTCTCTTATAAGTGGGGATGTGTGCCTGTAACTTATTGAATGACTGCCTGTCTACCTGAAATTTTATACATAATTTTGTGGCCTGTTATTTATTTATTATTTATTTCTTAATTTTGGTATCATTAATCTACAATTACATGAGGAACATTATGTTTGCTACACGCCCCCCATCACCAAGTCCCCCGCACATACCCCATTACAGAAACTGTCCATCAGCATACTAAGATGCTATAGAGGCATTACTTGTCTCCTCTGGGTTGGGCAGCCCTCCCGGTGCCCACCCTCCCTACATCATGTCTGCTAACAGTAATGCCTCCTGTTCGTTCCCCCTTATCCCTCCCTTGACACCCATCCTCCATAGTCCCTTTCCCTTTGGTAACGGTTAGTCCATTCCTGCACTCTGTGAGATTGCTGCTGTTTTGTTCCTTCAGTTTTTTCTTTGTTGTTATACTCCACGGAGGAGTGAAATCATTTGGTACTTGTCTTTCTCTGCCTGACTTATTTCACTGAGTATAATACCCTCTAGCCCCATCCATGTTGTTGCAAGTGGTGGGGTTTGTTTTCCTCTTATGGCTGAATCATACTCCATTGTGTATATGTAGCACATCTTTATCCATTTGTCTGCTGATGGACACTTAAGTTGCTTCCATTTCTTGGCTATTGTAGATAGTGCTGCGATCAAAAGAAGGGTGCATATGTCTTTCTTATTTTGAACTCCGTTTCAGGCAGATTGGTGAGTTTTTCATTTGGGCCTTTTTCTGGGGTTTGTGATGTTTTGGTGTGAAGCATGCTCTTTTGACATTTCATATCTGTGAGGTGCCCACTAGTGCCCACAAGCTCTAGTCTCTGGAGCTGCTCAGCCCCGTAGAGGGAGGTTGGGGGCCGTAGGGTCGCGGAGCTCCCGCCTGGGGGGAGGAGAGATCTGCTTCCTGATTCCTGTCAGCGTTGTGTGTCTCTGGTGTCAGAGCCAGTGGGCCGAGCACACAGGTGGAAGCCTCGGTGCTCTGCGTCTCTAGCTGTGGTGGGCGGGGCCTCCCTCTCGCTGGCCGGCCGCCAGCACAGTGACTGCTGGTTCGCGACCCGGTGCCGGCAGGCTCGGACGCGGGCGCATCGGGCTGCGTGTGAGAGTGGGGAACCTCGGAGCTGAGCAGGCAGGCAGGGGCATGGAGCGCCTGAAGCTCCCCGAAGTTCCCAACCTGCTGGCAGAGCGCGTGCAGACCAGCTCGTCCAGCTCCCCCCTCTCCCAGGCAGACACGCTTGTCATGCTCTTCCCTCCCGCGCGCCGCGAGGTACGCGCAAACCCCGCCCCGTTCAGCAGCCCTCTGGCCGCAAGGAAGCCTCTCAGACCGCCGGCCTTTCCCGTGACCCAGGTCCTCCACCAATGGCCGGAATGTCAAGTCTCTCAAGCACTCCGCCCGTCCGAGCTGCCCATCCTCCAGAGCACCACACAAGGTAGGTTTCTGCTCGCCAAGCAGAGCTCCGGGACCGGGTGTTTGGCAGTCCCAGGCCTCCACCCCGTGCCCCGCCCCCTGTCTCTTCCTCCCGCCGGGGAGCTGGGCCGTGGGAAGGGCTGGGGTCCCACCGGATCAAGCCCTTCGTTCGTTTCCCTGTTTGGTGAGGTCCGCTCTGGTCGTGAGGTCTGCCTGCAGTCTGCTGCAGCCCTCTTTCCTGTTGCTGTTTTATGGTCACTTGCATGAAGTAACCACATTTTCCTGCTATTTGTGTTTTTGAGCGGAGTTCTCTGTCTCACCACTCATGCCGCTGTCTTGAATCTTGAACTTCTCTGTGCATATTTTAGAGTTTATTGTTTTTCCAGTTTACAAAGTGACACATTTAAAAAATATGAAAAAATTTAAAGATCATGTGTATATATTTACCTTCGAGATAACTTGGTAATATTTTAGTGCAAGTAGATACATAAAGGTGTAAAGAAACTTAGCCCTAGAATAATATTTGGATATTTTTAATTACATTCTGTTTGTATTTGTATTTTATTTTCAATTTATATTAGCAGTGTTTATGTTGTTTGAAACTGTGTAAATGTAGTTTAAATAGATAATTTGTTATGTGGATATAGGAGAATTTACCTAATCATTTCCTGTAATGGTGGTGGCCGGAAATCATCTTGATGGTATTGTGGCCTCCAAAGATACTCTCCTAGAAGACACAAACGGACCCACAGACCAAATAAAGCTGTTTAAATTGACTTAATAAGTGATTCAAACACCCTGAGAAGCAAGGGAAATTAGACAGAGTAGGTGAATATATTAGACTATGGTATTTGGATCCTGGCTTGGGAAGCATTCACGTAGCCTGTCTCTTTCTCTCTGCCTGCACGCCATTCCTTGCTGGTGATGTGGTCCTGAGGACCCGGTCTGGGAATTGGCATCGGTACTCGGGAGATGGAAGGGGCCCAGAGCCCATACACACACGCTCTGTTGGAGAAGTGCACGGGCAAGCATGTCTGGCCATAGGTCTCTTGTCAAAGCCCCTCTTGGGTATCAAGAGCTTGTCTCCCCCTGTCTCAGGCTGATGCTTTTATCCAAAATGGGTGCCAACACTGGGTGTCCAATTTTGGGTGCTCATGAGTACTAGGTGACCACTTGGTTCTTCGATCCCTTCCTGTCTATGTTTAGACCATATGTGTTCTACTTCATTTATAACTAACATGTCTTGCAAGCCCCATGCTTGTTTACAATCTGTACTTGACATGTCCTTAGTTCTATCCATCCAGTTGTCTTGTTCTGTAGAGCAGAACTGCGGATTATTCTTTTGTTGTTGTTGTTGTTGTTCTAAACACTTGATTTTCTTTTAAGGAGATTTAGTAGTGAGATTTAATGTTTATATAGTTCTTATGCTCATCATTCCTTTGTTTAGATAGAAATTTTCATGTGGCCTCACTTTTGTGTTACTTGAAGGACTTAACATTTTTTGTAGTGCAAGTCTACTGGTGAATTGTTTTATCTTTTGTATGTTTCAAAAGTTTTCCTTTCACACTACTATTTTTCTCTACCAAATTCTGCTTATTCATTATTTATCTCCATACAATTCAAATTTCCAAAGACACTAATGCTTTCATATTCATTATTTGAAAGATACTTTTAATGGGTAAAAGCTTAGAGGGTGAGGATTTTTTCTTTCATCACTTTAAAGGTGTTCCTCTGCTGTTCCCTGTTTATAATTGTTTCTGATGAGAAATGTTCCGCCATCTCTATCTTTGTTCCTCCACATACAGTGTCTTTTTTCTTTGGTTGGTTTTGAGGTTTTGTCTTTACCATTTGTTTTGAGCAGTTTGATTATAAAGTGCCTTCATGTGGGGTTTTTTTTGTTTCTTGTACTTGGGATTCATCGAGCTTCTTGGGTCTGTGGGTCTATAGTTTCATCAAATTTGGAAGATTTTGGCCATTTTTTTCTTTAATTCCCTCTTTCTCCTCTCTCATAGAGACTCAAATAAAATGGGGCTGCACCAGATTTCACTGGAACTCTGCTTCTTTTATATTTTTTAGTCTCTTTACAGTCTGTTTTTCATGTTGGACAGTTGCTGTTGCTATGCATTCAAATTTATTAATTTTGTGTAAGTTCAAGTCCACTGTTAATCCCATCCAGTGTATTATTCATGTCAGAAATGGTATTTTTTTAATCATTAGAAATTTGGTATGAGAGTTTTGTTTGTATATTCCACATCTTTACTTATATTCAACCATTCCTGTAGCTTCCTGAACATGTGGAATAAACATATAACGATCATTTAAATCTCCTGTATACTGAGTTTGTCAATTGTGTCATTTCCAGTTTAGTTCTGATTCATTGCTTTTTCTTATTATGTGTCTTATTTTTCTGTTTTTTACATGCCTGGTAATTTTTGATTGGCTGATAGACTTTATGAATTTTATCTTATTGAGTGCTAGATATACTGCATACCTATAACATTTTTTGAACTATTTTTAGGATATGGTTAAATCACTCGGAGACACTTTTATTCTATCATGTCTTGCTATTAAGCCCTGTTAAGTGGGACCAGTCCAAGGCTGTTGTTTTTCTTCCCTCATACTACTGAAGCAAAACTCTTCTGATTTTTCTATTGAGGGCCCCAATTCATGAGGTTTATCTTTCTAGTTGTTGATAGCAAGCATTATTCTTGCACCTGTATGAACTATAGATATTATTCGTTCTAATATTTTCTGTTGGCCTTTTCTTGGTAGTTGCCTGACATACATGCATTGGTCATTACTCAGCTGAATATTCAAGAGCCTCTAAAGATCTCCTGGACTTGCTTTCTGAGCAGCTCTCTTCTCTGTGGTACTCTGCCCAGAACTGAGGATTATTAAACAGGACAGCCAACACACACGGTACTTGTTTCCAACTTTTCTTGAGTATAGATAAGTCTTTGGACACATGTGAACAGAAAGCTTTTTCAGTACTTCAGGATGGATTACTAGAAGTGGAATTACATGGGCTGAAGCAAGATTTTTAGGGCCTTTAGCACAGACTGTCCAGCTACTACTGAAGAGGCAGGTAGGGGAGAGCGCTCACTGCAACTTCACACTTGGTTGGTTTCTTCTCGCCCATCCCATGAGTGTGTCGACAAGCATATGTGTGTGTGTGTATTTGAGTATAATTATTTTGAAGGGCAAGTGATAGCATACTACATTTACTTTTAGTATTTTGCTCTATATTTTGTCAGTTTTTGTACTTAAGTACCTATAGAACAGCCCATTATTTAAAATGGCTCCTTGGTATTCTGTCACATGTACACACCATAACTTACTTGGCAAGACGCAGATCAATAGACAATTTTTGGACCCTAATACTTTGTTAGCCAAAAAGACTATCTGTGAACAAGTAGCATTTTGCATATATGTGAATATATGAGATTAATTCTTAAAAGTAAAATTGCTGGGCAAAAGAAATATAAATTCAAAGAGCTGATATATTTTGCTAAAGTTCTCTGTGGAGGAAAGATTTAAGAGAACTCTTGTTTCCCCACCCCCGTGTCCAGAGTGTTACACTTTTTGATCTTTGTCTTTACAAAAGATGGCAGAGTATTGTTTTAATTTGCATTTCTCTTATAAGTGGGTTGACTGCCTCCTAGTTATTGAAGGACTGTCTTTTTTCCTGACAATTATTCATACTTTTGTGCTCTGTTATTTATTATTTATTTCTTTTTAATTTTGGTATCATTAATCTACAATTATATGAGGAACATTATGTTTACTAGACTCCCCCCATTACCGAGCCCCCCCATAAACCCCATTATAGTCACTGTCCATCCGCATACTAAGATGCTGTAGAGTGACTGCTTGTCTTCTCTGTGTTGTACAGCCCTCCTCGTGCCCGCCCCTCCTGCATTATGCCTGCTAATAGTAATGCCTCCTTTTCTTCCCCTTTGTCCTTTCCTTAACACCCATCCTTCCCAGTCCTTTTCCGTTTGGTAACAGTTAGTCCATTCTAGGGTTCTGTGAGTTTGCTGCTGTTTTGTTCCTTCAGTTTTTTCTTTGTTGTTATACTCCACTGACGAGTGAAATCATTTGATACTTGTCTTTCTCTGCCTGGCTTATTTCTCTGAGCATAATATCTTCTTGCTCCGTCCATGTTGTTGCAAATGGTAGTATTTGTTTTCTTCTTATGGCTGAGTAATATTCCATTGTGTATATGTACCACATCTTCTTTATCCATTCATCTACTGATGGACACTTAGGTCACTTCCATTTTTTGGCTATTGTAGATAGTGTTGCATAGGGGTACATATGTCTTTTTCAAATTGGGCTGCTGCATTCTTAGGGTAAATTCCTAGGAGTGGAATTCCTGGGTCAAATGGTATTTCTCTTTTGAGCTTTCAGAGGAACCTCTATAGTGCTTTCCACAATGGTTGAACTAATTTAATATTGCCACCTGCAGTGCAGGAGGGTTCCCCTTTCTCCACAACCTTGCCAACATTTGTTATTGTTTGTGGTTTGGATGGTGGCAATCCTCACTGTTGTGGGGTGATATCTCATTGTGGTTTAATTTGCATTTCTCTGATGACTAGTGACGTGGAGCATCTTTTCATGTGTCTGTTGGCCATCTGAATTTCTTCTTTGGAGAAATGTCTGTTCAGCTCCTCTGACCATTTTTTAATTGGATTATTTGCTTTTTTTATTTTTTGAGGTGCATGAGCTCTTTATATATTTTGGATGTCAACCCTTCATTGGATCTGTCATTTATGAATATATTCTCCTATACTGTAGGATGCCTTTATGTTCTATTGATGGTGTCCTTTGATGTAGAGAAGCTTTTCAGCTTGATATAGTCCCACTTTTTCATTTTTGCTTTTGCTTCCCTTGCATGGGGGCATATATTCATGAAGAAGTCGCTCATGTTTATATCCAGGAGATTTTTGCCTATTTTTTTTTCTAAGAGTTTTATGGTTTCATGGTTTACATTTAGGTCTTTGATCTATTTCAATTTTTTGCCAACACCAACTGTTGAAAAGGCTTTTATTTCCCCATTGTATTTCTATGGGTCCTTTATCATATATTAATTGATCATATATGTTTGGGTTAATGTGTGGAGTCTGTATTCTGTTCCACTCATCTGTGGGTCTGTTCTTGTGCCAGTACTAAATGGTCTTGATTCCTGTGGCTTTGTAGTAGAGCTTGAAGTTGGGAAGCGGGATTCCCCCCAGTTTATTCTTCCTTCTCAGGATTGCTTTGCTGATTCAGGGTCTTTGGTGGTTTCATATGAATTTTAGAACTATTTGTTCCTGTTCGTTGAAGAATGCTGTTGGTGATTTGGTAGGGATTGCTTCAAATCTGTATATTGCTTTAGGCAGGATGGACATTTTGACAACATTAATTCTTCCTAGCCAAGAGCATGGGATGAGTTTCCATTTGTTAGTGTCCTCTCTAATTTCTCTTAAGAGTGTCTTGTAGTTTTTAGGGTATAGGTCTTTCACTTCCTTGGTTAGGTTTATTCCTAGGTGTTTTATTCTTTTTGATGCAATTGTGAATGGAATGTTTTCTTGATTTCTCTTTCTGCTAGTTCATCATTAGTGTTTAGGAAAGCAACAGATTTCTGTGTTTTCATTTTGTATCCTGCAACTTTACTGAATTCAGATATTAGTTCTAGAAGTTTTGGAGTGGGGCCTTTAGGTTTTTTTATGTACAATATCATGTCATCTGCAAATAGTGACAGTTTGACTTCTCCTTTACCAATCTGGATGTCTTGTATTTCTTTGTTTTGTCTGATTGCTGTGGCAAGGACTTCCAGTACTATGCTGAATAACAGTGGGGAGAGTGGCCATCCCTGTCTTGTTCCCAATCTTAGAGGAAAAGCTTTCAGCTTCTCGTGGTTCAGTGTCTTGTTGGCTGTGGGTTTGTCATATATGGCATTTATTTTATTGGGGTACTTGCCCTCTATGCCCATTTTGTTGAGAGTTTTTATCATGAATGGATGTTGAATTTTGTCAAATGCTTTTTCAGCATCTATGCAGATGATCATGTGGTGTTTGTCCTTTTTGTTGATGTAATGGATGATGTTGATGAATTTTCTAATTACATTTTGTACTTTTGCCTACATGCAGTGAAAGGCTGCCTGTATATACGGCGACACAGTGGTTCTGTCTCTCCTCTGTGGGCCATCTGAGCATGTGGTAATCCCAGCATTAGCCCAGCAGTGGGCACTCTTCTCAGTGACGTCATCAGGCTCATTTGTGCTTATGTTGCGGCAGTGAGGGAAGCGATGGCTGCACTCTGCCTGGGATTTGTGGAGGCTTTGTGAAATGCTTTCCAGACTGATCTGTTTCCTAGAACAGGTGCTGTAATTGTAGTTCGAAAAGGGTGCTTTCTAAATAAGTAGTATTCAGGAATACCTTCACATCTAGGACTAAAAGCGCCTGGATATTCAGGAGCTAAGGGCTCATCTCACTGTGCTTATTTAATCTACAGGTTGAAACATTTCACCCAGAGGTGCTCAGCTTCTCACGTGGTATAATGCCAAAAAGCTTTGTATAAAGTTACCAAAAGAGCCTTATTTAAAAAATTATCTCATTGGCTGCTTACAACAATCCCATTTCAGGGATAAGGAAACTGAGCCTCAAGGGAAGTGATTAACTGAGTTGCTCAGTTGTTTCTTACTCTGAGCCCACTTGAGACAGTTTAATCAGGGCCTTTTCCTTGTGATGGTGTTCAGGAGCCTGCTAAATTGTCTAACCCACTTTCTCTCGTCACAACAACTCTGCTCCTCCTAGGCCTTGAAGGACACAAGCCTTCTCTTTGTTTTCACTATTCTAATACCACTCCATTCTTTCTAGAGTTTCAGGCTAACAGAGTAAGGAATGGCTATTTGGTAAGGAGCGTCTACGAGCATTTCTGCCTCACTAGCCCAGCTTTGTAAAGGACCACTGCTATGAGGGATTGTCATCAGTATTTCACATGAGGTAAAACAGAATTTGTCTAAGGCATCAGAGGTGTTAGAGTGGAAGTCATCTGTGTCAGATGAATAAATTATTGCAAAATTTTGGAATGGAAAGTCTTTTCACGGACATATACTTACAGAAATAAATTATGTTGAGGCATGTCAGCTTGAGGGGCCCTTAGAATGTCCTTCCTCTTTGGTTATAGATTTGGGGTCTTAGTTGATTTTTCCATCCCAGGGTTCCATGTATAATTCCTAAAAGGCAAAAGAAAAAATGTTAGTGCTACCTGTAATTTAGTAGGTTAAATCCTCTCTTTAACCGATCTGTATGTGAAGAAAAATAACCCTACTTGACAGACTTGCGCCATTTGTGAATCAATAAACCTAGGACCATCACTGAAAAATTGTTACAACTTCTGGAACAAAGGAAAGGCCTTAAAAAAATTGTTGGGGGAAGATTTATCTGATTTGATTTGCTCTGGAGAGAGGGTGAATGCTTTATAACCTGCTTATTACCATAATCAAACTTCTTTATTTTTCAGGGGAACATAAAATGACAATAGAATTCAAAGTACAGGATCCTGTAGCTTTCATCTGGTGGGGGATTTAGGACGATTCAATTGTGATTTGCAAAGAGAATACTAGTGGAATCGAACTTTTAAGGCTTACCTCAAAGCACTAACTGTAACTTGACTGCAGGGAGAGATCTGATGACTCCCCCTCTCTCTCGTGGCTGCCCCCCACCCCGCAGGCCCCACAACATACCTTCGTCAATACAAGTAGACAAAGTCCAAGGCAGTGCTAATAGTGATATGGCATTTCTCAAAGCAGTTTTGTTCTTAAACGTGAGGAGTGTTACAAGATGCATGTGCCAAGATTGGGTGCTGGGTGGGATTGGTACCTTGACGCACAGCGCTTTGAACAGTCTTCATGGTGGTGATGTGGCATTCCTAACAAATCCATGGCTGAGTGGGCCCAGGCCCAGAAAAGGCTAGCTCTCATGATTGGGGTGATAGTGCATCCTGAATGGGAGTGGGGTGCTCCACAGAGAGTAGGAGTGTGCGGACAGGGTCAGACAAGGGCCTGATGGAAGGGATGAATAAGCCAGCATCACCGTGAAGGGCGCGGGCAGGGTGTCCACATGCTTGTCTCTCCAGTAAGTGACCATTAGGATTAGTGGAAGAGGAGAGAAGGGTTAGGAGAGTTGGAAGAAGTTCCAATGCATGGTGGGCAACTGACCCTAGAGGCTTATTACCTGGGTGGGTCAGTCAGACACCTAAGCATCTACCAGCCTTGAAGCCCTCGTGAGAGACTTTACAAAGTGGAAGGTGTGCTCCCTGCTATCCATCTGGCTGTCGTCTTACCCTTCCATTGCCTTGTTTTGTTCAGTAAACATCATCTGAAGGCCTATTATGTTCCGGGTCCTTTGTGAGGCATGGGAGACTAAAAAATGAGCAAAAGTATATTTTTACTTAGCTACTAGATCTCCAGCTCCTTGTGCAGATATTCATAAATACTCTTACTTGGACTCAGTCCAAATGAACTCACTGTGTCCTGGGTTTCCATTAAATGCAAAAAGAAAGGGATTGAAAAATGAGTAAATGCTCAAGGAGTGCTGCATAAAATGGGCAGTGGGAGACGTAAGGACCAGTCAGTATGAACAGTGTGGTAATTATGCAGAAAGAAATGTACAAGGCATTATGGGAATACAGAGGCATGGTTCCCAGCTCACTCTTGGGATAGGATGGATTATCACAAAAGGCTCTGTGAAGCTAAGGAAAGGAATGTCAGCCATAGCCAGGCTGCATGGGGACCCTGGCAGGTGGCATGGAAGAGGAGGACATTTCAGTCAAAGCATAAGAGGCGGGAAAACGCTTGCCGACAGCTGGAGCTGCACATTAGAACATGAAGATCTTCCATGACCTTGGGGTGTTAGGAGTGGTGACAAACTAGGGAGATATGTGAGTGCCAGATGTGGCAGCCCTTTCTGCCCTCAGGCAGTAGTTTCGATTTGATCCCGAAGGGGTTTAGGCAGTGGACTTACAGGGTCAGAGTCCATGATGTGGTTGGAAAGACAAAGTTAACATACTCGTCAGGAAAATAACCAAGGAATTCAGTCAGCATTAGTGTGCCGAGAGGCAAAGGTATGTCCCTAATGAAATATATGGAGAATGGGTGGGATTTGGAGATCTTTCCCCCATGTTTTTAGATGTGGCAGTGTGGGATTCACATATAAATCAAGTATAAAAATCCAATGAATAATCATATCTGACTTGACTGTTCGTAGTTCGTGATGCGTGATCAAAAGCGAAACAGTTTCTGTGATATGACTGCCGTTGCATTGTTCACCATGTATGAACTTGTTCCCTATGGAAGAACTTGTTCGCTATGCTTCAGAAGACTGGAGGCTATTGAGAGTTGGGCTCGAGGTTGATTAATGATTGTGTATTGAGTCCCCTGTACAGAATTTTATTGTTAACAACCATTTGATCAATAAATATGAGAGGTGCCCTCTCAGCACCACTCTTGTGCAGTTATGCCTCGAGTCCCCTGGCTGGTCCTTTCAGGTTTCCTCATCGCGTCTCCTCACTTGTCTGCGGGTCAGAGGCTGGGAGGGACCCTCATGGCAGCACCAGTTGTCTCACAGGTGTTTTCTGGGGTCACTGCTGACGACCGAGCAGAGATGGAGCCTATTCCTACCAGGGGAAGGGAGATTCACGTGCTTTAGAAACCAGTCCATAAGCTTTCGAAGTCAAAACTATGAAGTTGACTCAGATTTTTGCCTGAGCTTGCTGACATGCCTTGCTGGTGATTTCTTGGTACTGATGGTGAGAACAGTGGTGAGAAGCAGGTAGAGAAGTACCGATACATCAAGGGTTGCCATAGATCACTTTTACGGTTAGCCATTACAGATAACGTTTCATGTACTACACTCTTTACTACTATGTATGATACAATTTTTCCGGACGTTTAAAACGAGGGAGAATAACAGTTTCAAGGGTTCTTGTGAGAATTAAATGAGATCTATAACACAAGTAAAGATCTTAATGGTGTTGTGCTTAGTAAGTATTGACTGTTGCTGATATTGGCTTCTGATCTTGGCTGAGTGTCACTCTTCCTTCCCCACTGTTGTCTCTTACGTCTGACTTCCGTGGCCCTTTCTCCCCTGTCCGGCCTGGACTTTGCCCTGTGGAATTGAGGCAACCTGGCTTGTCTGGCTTTGCCTCTGGATGGTTCTTGCAAGGACGCATCTTTACCTCCTTTTTCTGGCTTGTCCTACTCGTCTAGGGAACCCCCTCTACTGAGCACCGCAGTCTTGGGGTCAGCCCACCTGACCGGAACCTTATTTGTCCTGGTCCCTCCGTGTGTACTGTGCGTGCTGGGAGGTGCAATGGGGAGGGAGCGGGTTGGGCAGGGAGGGATCCAAACGCAGCCCAGCTGATCACGGCCCCCTTCAGGCAGTGAACGTCTTCTTGGTTTGTAAGAATTAGATTTTTATTGCGTCACATTTTTGTTTATACATAGGTATATGGATAATAAAGTCCGTGACTCTGTGTGCTTGTAGACATTACATAGATGTTTATTATAACTTAAGGGATGTTTGTTTCCATTTTGCATTGAGCTTCAGTTATCATTGACATTCAACCTTTTCATGCCTTTATTTTTGGCTGCTCTTGCTACTTTGCTAAGTGTGAGATCATTTGTAAATCATTTCTTTAGTGTATTGGGTGAAAAGGCTCTTTAAAGGAACTAGGTGGTGGAGCCTTCCATAGAAGTAAAGAATATTTAGGGCTGGTTAAGTGCCAGACATTGTTTTAGGCTCTTTCTTTTCCTTCATTGATCTACAAGATGTCCTTTTGAAGTGAACGTTATCTCCATGTTTACTTTTCCAGTGTGAGACATCTAGTACATACTAGGATTTTGTTTTGGCTGCAAGCAAAAGAAAACCCTCAGACAGGCTTAAATAATAAAAGGAATTTAGTGGTTCTTGTAACTGAGACATCCAGCCATGGGATGGGCATCAGGTATGGTTTGATCCAGAGCTTCATCCTGGTGTTAGGGAGTTCTAAATCTCATGCATGAGTGCTGCATCGACGGTCGAAGGACCATCAAACAGCATCAGAAGCAGAGGTCTTGACATTCACTGAGGCCGACCTGGGTGAGTCTGGTGGTTGGCTCTGCATTGGTCATTGTAGGCTCGTTGTGGACTCCCCTGCTGGGTGTGACCCTGAGGTGTGTACTCATGCTGCGGAGTGAGGTTAGCTTCTTCAGAAGTGCAGTGACAGTGAGGCTCTTTGTTAGGAGGAAAGGAGCTCTGGGAGGCTATTCGTAGGTGTCCAGTGCAGAGACACAGACCTGAGGCTTGAATGTAGTGCTCTTTGTCCAATTGCAGGGTGCTGTAATCCAAATAATGCCTCCCTTAAAGTTGCTCTCCCCCAAGCAGTGTCTGATGAGCCTTTACCATCAGCATTGTTCCTCAGGCAGCACTGGTCTTACTCTGGGTGGAGCATGTCATCGTCTGGGAGTATGACTTTGCCCATAGCATCTAATTGTTGAGAGGCACAGTATGCTCCACTGTGAAGTAAGGGGGTTGAACAATATGAATTCATCCCATGTTCATTAAGTGCGTATTATGTCTAGATCTATGTCAGGGGTTGAATTTACAAACATGCAATGTACACATGGCTGCTGTCCTGTTGGGCTATTGACTGTTGGTCCAAAGAGGCATTAAACTAAACGGTGAAAAATATGTAATATGGAGCCTGTCACATTTGCCTGGCCGTTAGCAAATAGTTAATGAATCAAACAGTCTCCATTTTTATCTGTTATTATTAACAAATATATCATTTTATGTTCTGCCAAGTGTTCCAGTGGGAAAGCACGGAGCACCCCCAGAGAGGACTGTGAGGACTGGGAGAGGAGCGGGATGGTCCCTGGGGGACGCCCACACCCAGGGCCTGGGGCGAGTGTGAGGGGCGGGGGTGGGCTCCGAGACCCCTTCCAGCCCTGAGGTACACTGATCTCCTCCCAGCCCCGGTGTTTCCCAGAGTCAGTGATGGACGCTGCGGCCCCTTATGCTCCTCCTGTGTCAGGGAGCTGGGCAGGCGGGACACACACCTCTGGAGCCCTGCAAGGGGTTCATTCATGTTCTTACACTTGGTGAATTTCTACTCAAACAGGTTGTTTAAGTTAAATAATCCAGATTTCAAAATGCCTTAAAAATAATTCCCCTTCAATGGATAAAGGTGTGTGTGTGTGTGTGTGTGTGTGTGTGTGTGTGTGTGTGTGTGTGTGTGTGTGTGTGTGTGTGTGTGTGTGTGTGTGTAATGGTCTATTCTTCAGCCATGAGAAGGAAGCAAATCCTCCCATTTGTCACAACATGGATGGACCTGGAGGGCATTGTGCAGAGGGAAATAAGTCAGACAAAGGCAAGTACCATGTGGACTCCACAATAAACAAACTCATAGAAACAGAATGGTCATTTCTAGGGCTGGAAGGTGGAAGGAATGGGGAGATGTTGGTCAAAGGGTACAAACTTTCAGTTACAAGAGGAATAAGTTTTGGAGACCTAGTGTATAGCACGGTGTTTCTAGTTAACAACACTACTTGAAAGTTCACAAAATAATGTTCCTTGTTTCTCCAGAACTTTTTTCTTTAAGTGGTTATTTAAAATTTGTTATTAAGGTATATTGATGTACAATCTTATGAAGGTTTTGCATGAGCAACATTGTGATTCCCACATTCACCCTTATAATCAAGTCCCGCTCTCACACCCAATTGTAATCACTATCCATCAGTGTAGTAAGATGGTAGAGAGTCACTACTTGTCCAGACCTTTTAAATATTGCAGAGACAGTTCTTCCCTGTCACAGGTGCACATGGGGTCGTCCGAGCCCCACCCAGTGCCTCTTCCCTTATCCCCCCTCCCTCCTTGAGCTAGCTCATGGGGCCCCTTCCTCTTGACTCCCACCCCTCTGTTCCCAGCTTCCCCTGGGGCATCTGTATCCTCAGCCATCTTCTCATTTGTCTTTCCACAGTTTTGTAAGTGATGATGACCAGGAAGGAAGACAACAGGTCTATCATGTATTTCTAGAACAGCTGTCAGCACAGATGCCTGGAAGAAAAACCTGTATAGTGTGGACAGGAATGGTCCTATTTTCTTGGAAAGGTGATACATAAACTCCACAACTTTGCAAAGATTCTAGGCTCTGATCTGCTTTGAAACACTTCTCATTTCCTGGAGCACCCGTTCCTACCTTATCTGCCACTACGCCATCACACACTTTCTCTTCTCTCCTACCCTCTGAGCATTTAATCTTTTTGGAAAAAAAGTCTTTCAAAAGCAAGTTTGAGTAGAGTTACCAAAAAATCAGTGCGGTATCTCCACAGTGAGTCATAATGGAAGTAAGAAAATGGTGTCATGACAAATGAGCTTTATTCTGGTTTTCCCTGTGGCTTCTCGATAGTGGCCGTGCAGCCCTTCCACTAACAGCCCTGGAGCTGTACTGGGTCAGCGGGGATTCGGGGATGACTTCAGGCAGCAGCTTCCTGTGTGTGTTCCTGTTTTTCTTCTATTGACTGATGTGTGGAGGACAATTGGGAGTGAAGAACAGTACGTTTCTTTGCTCTTCCTTCCGTAAATTGCTTCTTACAGCAGTGATTTAAAGTCGTGGAAAACAAAAGTTCGCAGTCTTCCGTGGAAGAGGAAAGAGGGAGATGGTGGGAGAAGGATGGTTAAAAGGGTGGGAAACGTTAGTAGTGAGGCAGCCTCTTGGTGACCTTACATTTGCACAGTACCTCTTGCTGCTCTCTGTGTGTGTGTGGATGTGTTCTTCCCCGAGTTTTCTGGCAATGTTCCAGGCATAGCAGAGGCTACAAATCTTTGGCAAATTGGCATATCCTTTTTCTGCTCATGTAAATCAACAAGGAGCAATTGTTTCCTGTTCCTGGACAGAGGCCTTAACTCCATATTGCTGTCTGTGCACTGGTGAAACGTAATCATCTCAGAACCCTGGTACAGACTTAACTGGGTGTGCATTGACAGTGCCTTGTTCCGACTGGGCACTCAATAAATAATAGGTTGAATGATACCCAGAATATCAGCTCAAAGCTGAGGACCTAGACCGATCCTGTCAGTTCTTTCCACGTCCTTTGGAGGAGCACCTGGGGAGGACTTAGCTCTCTGTGTGCATCCCATCCCAGGTCTTTGGATTTTGTTTCCTTTCGATATTGGGCTGGTTCTGTGAAACAGGAAGCCAGACATTCAGGCAGGACATTAGGTGGGGCTGGAACATTCTGGAAGAGTGGAAACTTGATGAGGTGACAGCCGTTTCTGCAGCTCCTCTGATATGGGGTGTGGGTAGTCGGCCTGGCTGACTGTGGGGAGGGAGGGAGGCCCTGACTTGAGCTCCCTGCTCTCTTCCACCTCTGATAGGGGCTCTTTCCTGACCAGTTGGTGGACAAAGAGAAGCAGTTGCTGCAAACCGTGTGGCTTTATTGAAATAGAATGTTTCTGGGGACTTCCCCTTTAAGATTGAGCCAGATAGTGGAGCTGTATTATAATGTTTCAGATAATAGAAAACCCATATTCACAGGGCTGATGCGCCTCTGTGTAGGACTCATGAAATGGATTTAAGAGTGTGGACAGAGATTTCGTGATGGTGGTTGGTTGGTTTTTCCCCTTGATGCAGTAGCAGCTATTTGGGTTCAATCCTCTGCTTTTGTCATACTAATTTTGGTTATTTTGTGTCTTGCCCCGCAGCTGTGAACTAGGAAGACATTCTTGAAAGGACTGGAAAGGGAGGTGCTGTTCCGAATGGCATCTGGGAGACAGTCTTGGTCACATCACTTTACTTAAGGTTTGCTCTTTTTGTGTAGTCATAAGGACAGGAGAGAGGGCCCCTCTTAGTGGTGCCGGTGTTCTTGTTCACAAAGCCGAAGAATGAGCTTCAGAAACAGTCAAGGTAGGAGAGCAAGGTACAGGCTTTTATGTAGAGATAAAGTGAAAGGACAGAGCTCCCGGCTCACGCCAGGAGGGGTCAACAGAGTCCAGGAGGGGTCAACAGAGTCCGTGGTGGTGCGTTGTCTGGGGGTTTTATAGGCAGTTGAGGATTTTTTGAGAACATGAAGAAGACTTTGGGGTGTGGACTTGTTAGGTGTTCCCTGAATATTAAAGACTAACTTCACGTAATGAATTTCCTGCCTTGATTTCTCTCTGGGACATTGGCCCCTTGGTCTGGGATAACATCAAAAGGCTGCCTGCCCAGCCCCCAGGGTGGGCTGAGGTATTGTGTATTTGTTCAAGAATCCTGCCTTTTGAATTTTCTGGGTGTTAAAATGCAATCTTCTCTCTAAGATGGAGTACTTCCTGCCTGTTACCATGTCCTGTACAGCTGGGTCTGCATGCTAAGTTAGTTGCTCAGTTTGCAAAATCACCTCGTCAGATCTGAGGGAGGAAAGACAGCACATAGGCCTGGGCCCTTTAGTGTGCTAAAGTGAATCTTACACGTGGCTACAAATGATTAGCGTCACTGAACATGTGCCACTCTTCCCCGCCTGAGGAACATCAACTGATCTGTGGAGGTGATCATGTGGTTTTTGTCCTTTTTGTTGATGTAGTGGATAATGCATAATAATCTATTTTTAGTTTAGACCTTTGTCTTAAAGATTTGTGAATCCCCCAGTTTCTAATAGTCCTATTAATACATAATTTTTGCCATAAAATACAGTAATGTAGACTTTAAAGATTATGAAACAGTTTATTTGTGCTTTCCCAAGGACGGTCATTTGTTAGTCTTTGCTTTCTCCTTCTCCAACACCGTCTTTATGCATTCAGTAACTAGTTAACAGTTCTTAATATCAGTTTTGTGACTCAGTGTGTCCCAACCAATTGTAAGGACTGTTGAAGTAATTAGCTACTAATTTCTGGTTAAGGTCCTAAGCTTTGTGGCTGACCTACGAGAAAAGAGGAGGTGAGGTGATTCCTGTGAGACTGCTTTTCCCTTGTATGCCTTCCAGTGTGCTTTGGGTGGGGCAGAAGGAGTAGAAGTAGAGCGAGCTGCTGATGGGGGTGCACATGGTGGTGCTGGGACTCGGCACAGGGAAATGGGGTTGTGCAGCCCTGCGTGTTAATTGCGTGTATGTGGGTTTGTGTGTGCACGTGTGTGGAGAATCGCTTGGCCCTGGTGAGGAACTCCAAAGAACCGCAGCTTATGCTTTAAGAAAACGATCATCACCATGAATCGCGGCCATGGATTTGCAAAGGGACTGCTCAGTGTCGAATTCTAGAACAGGAGAGAGAGTGCCCAGCTTAGGGGAGCCAGGGTCAAGGAGGCCGTGTTGGAGGGATTGACCTTTATGAGTTGACCCGGATGTGTTGAGATGCCCAGGAGGCAACAGCTGCCAATGAGACAAGTGGAGACCCCAGGCCTCCAGAGCAGGGGTTCTCCTCCCTATCTGTGGACTCTGTAACAGTGCAGAGACCTCCACCTTCCCTTTCAGAGGTCTTGATTCTGTATTAGCAGAGAACAACCCACCTGCCCACCCCAAATGAACCTGATGTATATGCTTGGGTTGATTGCACAGTCCTTTGAGGTTTGTGGAGGGATAAGAGGGATCACAGTTTCATCACTGGACCTCTGAGGGAACAAGCAGAGTTTCACACATGTATTCTCCCACACACGCATTCAGACACAGGCAGGTACATGAACACTGTCATGTAGCATTTGTTTGAGTATAATCAGGTCTCACATGTGTAAATGTAGCTCTAAGAAATAAATCCTGAAATTTTTAATGTGGTGTCTCAGTAGTCAAATGTGTTATTCAGCTCTACAGATTAAAGTGCTTGTTCTTGAAGCCTTAAACTCCTAATAGTCATCGTGGAGTCTTCAAAGAGTGCCTAACTCCTCTCTAGTGAGCTCTGGTATTACTTGGATGTTTTCTTTTGTTGTTCTTTTGTTCTTGATAGGATTGTGTACCAGGAGGGTGGGAAGGAGAGGGAGGGCCACAGTTCCGACCGTGGTGTTAATTTTCACGTGGCAGCTGGGCTTCGATGTCCCCTCTGCATAAGGGGCATCTCGTAGTTGTAGCCAGCCACTGGTCAATGCACACTTGATGGAAAATGTGCATGCAGGGAAGACGTCTATGAGAGGCAAAAACAACGGAAAGCACAAAATTAATCTTACGGCAACTGCACGTGGTATACCTGTAATAATTCAGGAGTGTTTCAAAGTTACCAGACATCTATCTTTTATCTGTAAAAACATTAAACAACCTCGAGGCCTCTCTAATGACAGTCACACCTACATTAAATCAACACTGGGGAAAATAAGGCATGAAGACACAAGATGACTAACTGTTTCAGCTAATGAACCAAATCCTGTAAAACCTCAAGGATTTTAAAACCTACACTGGCCGTTATTCCAGTTTTGTTTCTGTACGTGAGCTGCCAATCTGCCGAGTTGGCAGTATGTCCCTGTTACCTAAAATTGCAAAAATATCTATTTCCC
Organism: Manis javanica; assembly: GCF_040802235.1. Taxonomy (NCBI): domain Eukaryota; kingdom Metazoa; phylum Chordata; class Mammalia; order Pholidota; family Manidae; genus Manis; species Manis javanica. Next base: position 46,265,980 of record NC_133171.1, read on the forward strand.
TATCAAACAAATTTGTGAAACACTTTGAAAAATGTATCTCTCTCTCTCAAAAATATCAGAACTCATTCTAGCATGAGTTCTAGTCACACTAATTAAGAAATCTTATATGTAATAATATTTTCTATCTAGAGGATCTTTATAAAGTACAGATTGATTGAAGGTTAATAAGGGTTTTATGGGTCATTTTTACAGCCACTGAATACTATGGCACTCTTTTTTAAAAACAGCTTAATCCATTTTGTAATATATTTGTAATATCGAATCATGTACACTTGAAACTCATATGTGCGAGTTATATCTCCATGAAAAGTAATTAATGGGAAAGAAAGTAGCTTCAAAGGAGATATTTACTTTGGTATGCTACGCTAAATCATCACTTAGCAATTGACAAACAAAGCATCGAGGCAATACAGGGTAAATCTAAGTGAAGAGTGTGATAGAAGCATCCATTTCTAATCCACTGCTAAGAGCTGTCACACATTTTTAGACTTCCTGGTTCTTCCTAAAAAGAGATGCTCCCATTACTCTTTGAACAGTATTTCCACTACCGTACGAAAAGTTACCTTCCATATTTATAAATTTCACTGGCAATACAGGGTTCAAATAACCTATATGTGGTCTGGCGGACAAATGTTTATAATGTTTTTCTCTCTCAGCCAAGTGAAGACATACGATAAAGTTACCCTTATCAATTAGGGCAGCAGAGTTAGCATACGGTTCTGTTACATATGTTATAGAACCTTTTTCACATGGGATTATGTAGTTTGGATCAAAACAGAGCAGGTGCAAAATAATGAAGAGATTATAAAAAGAAAATACCTAAAATTAATATTGGGTTAGCATAACATTTTCTAAATTGCAAAGTTGTAAGAACTGAATAGTCCCCAAGAAGTAAGAGGGCATTTTAGGACAAAATCAATTTCTGAAAAGATGCTTGTCTAACACTGCGTGGAGTTAATCGAGTTCCCCCTTTTTAAGCCTTGGAGAACGCATTGATTTGACAGTCTCTGCCTCCAAAGCCTGTCAAGTTCTCCTTTCTGCAAGATTTAGAAAAGACAATTTGACCACAAAATTTCCCTGCCCAAGTATATTTCCCATCCCAACCCACTGGTAGCAATACAGAGCCTTAAATCTTTTTCTTTCACTCACTATGGGAAGGCAATTCTCTACCCATCAGAGATTGGTAACAGGATATGCCAGGAGTGATCTTTCGGTGGCTTCTAGTCTCCTTTCACATAAAATCTCATGCACAGTTTTGACAACGGATTTTAGATAATTCATGTCTAGTTACCTCACATCTTCCCCTTCCTCTAAAGTGCACAAGCAGATGGTGCACTGCTCGTCGGTGGCTTCCTGAGTCGGTGCTTCGCCGGCTTGTTGGCGGGGCAGGTCCCTCTGTGAGAGGCGATCGGGTGTCACCGTGTTAGTGGGATGACATTATTGAACAACTGACTAAAGTCTGTGTTTATTTGACAGACAATGCAAAACAAAACTACACATTCAGCCACAATTTATCTCCCAGGTATGACTGTGATGAATTAGTGGATGAGTTAAGTGACTAATTTCAACTAAGTTATTTTAGGGCTTAAATAAGCAGCATCAAAAGGAAAATAAAAAGTAACTAATTAACTACTTGGAAAACTACTATTTTTAATACACCGTTAGGATGATTACAAACTCTATTTTTGTCCCATCATAACACATAGCCTTTACTAAGGAATTTTCAAATAATCTCCAAATAAATTAATCCGATGACATGGTCTTTAGCTTCAACAACTGAAAGGACTTAAATTTAGTGGTAATAGCTCTTTAATACTCTTAGAAAACAGAAGAAAAATACAGTGATTTTTCCCTTTCTTATTATTAGTCTGCATAGCATAGTTGTTTGTTGAAAGAAATCTATATAACATGTCTACTGCACAACTTCTCTAAATAACACTATAAATTGAGGGTACGATGTAAAGAAATGTAGGTTAACTAAATGTCAAAATAAGTGGCCAGTTTAAATTACAGTCTAAGTCATTAAAGAGAATATGGGTGGCATGTGGGTGCTGATCCGGAATGAAAACATAATGCACAAAAACGGTGCACTTGTCATCCTCTTTGTGTTATTTTTAAAAGTGGAAGGGAAAATATGTACATGTGTACATTATTAATGCCTAAAAATGCCTAGATTACGTAAGAAACCCTTAACTATGAGTTTTCTTCTGGGAAGAAAAACTTGGGTCATCAGGGTAAGAAACCTCAGAATATATACTTTTAAACTTTCAAATTTTTGAAAATCGTATGCATGTGTTGCTTTAGTAATAATGTAGCTGAATTCAGAGGTCCATAATACTAAATCTGATACATTTCCATAATGTAGACATCACACAGAATAAATTCTTACTTTTTTGTATTTATGTGGGTATGTGCATCTCTCGATCGTCTCCTGAGATGCTCCATTGTTGACCTCTTCTGTTTCTTGTAAAGGTTCCAGTATCTGAAGGTGAAGAATAACCAGTGTTAAAAGCCAGGATGACTATTCCTTGAAAAGCACTGTCAATACTGTGAAAGCAATAAAGCTCCATATTTATAAACCTGCAATATAAATACAGTGTTTGCAGTACGTTAAGGCAAATGGTTGTCTGTACTTCTTTTCTCAGCCCACTGAACTGGTGCGACAAAGTCACCCTTACATTCTTCAGTGACTCCTCCTGCCCACCTCTTGCTTCTGTGTCCTCTTCTCATGTTCTCTTAAGCCTAAACATAGCTTCAGGTTTATCCCCAAGTGTCATCTCCTTAATCCTGGAATAACTGCAGCCCTGTTTCCTGCTTTCCCTTCACAGCCAGGCTTTTAAAGCAAGCAGTTTATATTCACTGTTCCCACATTTTTACCTTCGTCCCTGGAATCTAAGAGGGACACCATCCCCATCCTCACCAATAACCACTCTATAATGCATTCAACATTTTCCCAACTTTGTATTTTTGTGGTGACACACTAATGACCATATTATTTTGACATTATTCTAATTTGTTTCTTCTCAACTCCTCTAGCCAGTGCTCAGAATCCTTTCTTTGAAGAACAGGATTACCTTTCAGATATAGTATTATCACTCTCCAAGGTTTTTTCAATTTGTCAGTCTATACATTTTTTTTCTGGCAATCTAATCCTCTTCCATAGATTAGTATTTTAAGACAGTATGTGGCTCATATATATTGACAACTCACAACATATCTTGAACTCAGGTATCAGTTTATGGCTTTGAGGTGCAGACTATAAACTTAAACCCCTACTGGACATTTTACCTTGATATCCACTTATCACAGATTCAGTATGTCTAAAAGCTAACTCACCTAACCCTCTTGCCTAAACCATAATCTAATACTCTGCAACTCAGTGAAAGGCACCACGCTAGCATCTGGGAGTCATGCCAAATGTCATTCAAATGTGTCTCATCATTATTACACCAACTGCCACTGTCCTTGTTCAGGTATTTACCAACTTTTACCTCTTCTGCTATGTCTTAACTAACTAGATCCCGTCCGCTCTCCTTCAAATCTATTTTTCGAAACAAGTGAGGAGGTGGTCTTTCTAACTACAATCTGAGTAAATCTCTCCAAAAGCATAAGTAAGACCAAGTCATTTCGCTTTCAGTGGTTCCCGAGTCCCAGTTTCTGGGCAGGGCAGCTTTATTTCTTATTGCTGAGTGATCCCTATTCCTAAGATCCAGAAATACCAACGTATTTGCAGTTGCTTGTGTGTATGTTATTTCAGATCTCTTAACATGCTGTAATCACTGCAAAAGCATCATTCTCAATTCCAAAACCTGCTGAGAAGTCACATGCATAATAAAGCATCTCGGAAGCCTTTCCTACAGTACGTCTACCTCCCCAAGATGAAGCCACTCCCTTCTCTGTACTACACTTATAACTAGTATGTATTATGAATTGCCAACTCAATGAATTTACACCTTAGATTGGTATCTAGAAAATGTTCATCTGTTCAAATCAGATACAGAGAATAAGTACAGTCCTTTGGCAGATGAGTAAAGTAGAAATGCATAGGAACAGACCAATTACCCCTTGAGAGAAAATCAAGCTCATGTCCCACTGACAGTGGATCAAGACTGGTGTCTTTGTACAAAAGAAAAAACTTGTATAAGGAGAGAGAAATACAGTACATTTTTCAGTGCAAATACAAATACAGATTTTAATATATCTCATACATTCTTATACCACAATTTCTATTTACTAATTCTCAAATGTCTACTAAAACACCTGTAACAAATCATGGAGAATATTTGCAATAAAGTAAATTAGAAAAAGAATACTCTTAAGAAGAAGAATATTTCACCATTTTGAAATGTTTTTGTTTTACCAGTATAGGAAGAAGTAGTACAAATACGAAGTTCAAGTCGAAGTGGTACATGGTTGATGGTGCCGGTGGGGATGCGATGCTCCAGGTGCCTCAGCAGCTGCGGCGCCTCGGCTTCATGTCCCAGGCCCCTGACAAAGGATGAGAGCGCTTTAGCTTGTAACCATCTCTGCAATGTCTTATGATAATCAGTAGGAATGGGGGAGTATGTTTGCATTTTTTAAAGTTACCTAAAACTTCTTAACGTACACAACTGAGACAAATTTAGCCCCTAAGATATAACTAACAAAAATCTCAAATTCAATTCAGAAAGTAAAACTCAAAAATTCAATTTTGTCATTACAAGGAGCAAAGCACTGTAGTGAGTTTCATTCACATCCTACAAAGGAAACAAAATGCATAGGTTCCTTCCAATCTAAAAGTCTGATTCTACTTGAGGAGCACACAAATTAGGTGTTTCTGTTTGTTTGTTCATGTGAATGTTACAGATGCTCCCAAGACTTTTGTTTGTTGAATTGTGTCTCTGGGTTGCTGGCTTCGAACATAATTACAACCACAAACACCTCTGTACCTTACAATACACGGGTAAACAAAATTTTTTAAAGAGTAAAACTGTTAAATGCCAAATCTCCATTTCTTTATTCTCACTTTATGTTCTGCCTCAAAAGCTACTGTAGACCAAGATCTCAATGACTTCCTAACGAAAATGAATTTCATAGAAAGTTAATGCACATCTACTTCCATTCTTCTGGTAAACACCGTAAGACCACGGAGGCACAAGCTGGTGTCCTCTTGTCAGTAGCCAGGGTTAGAGGCAGTCAAGTAGATGTAAGTACTCTGAACGGGGAGGGTGTATAAAGAAGTTGTGAGAAGCAGGATGTATTTTGGGAGCTGGCTTGAATGGTAGACACCCCTGAAGGACAGCAGAACAGCTTCCTCCTGTGTGACGTGGCCTCCTGCCCCAGAACTCAAGGTCCTCCTGTTGCTTCTCCAGGTCTCTAACTTGCCCAGAGGCAGTGCCTCACAGCTAAACTGAATTCAGTTTCTCCACAGCACCAGCCTGGGTGGCATTTCCACTATGAAAGCATTGAATCTGGCCGTTCTGTTCGACCACAAGCTACTGAGCATATATCCCTGAAACAGACAAGATAGTGATGGAGCCGATCTCTCTGGAGCCTACCGAGGATGTGAGGACATAGTCCCAGGCACAGGATGTCCGTGTCCACTGTAGGGGTGCATCCTGTGTGTGTGAGGTGGGGGGCGCTCAGGTCCCTGCCTGGAAACAGAACACAGAAAGACCACCGGAAATAATTGAATGATTGGTTATTTCTTAATGTAGAAAAAATAGCCTAGTATGAATATTCAAATGTCCATAGATTAGTCATGAAATTCATTATCTAATAACAAATTATAAAAATGTAACGTAAATTTAATGATTCATAAATCAAGGAATGATAACCCCACAAATTCTCACTGCTCATTTCTTACAATACCTCCAATTCAAATTTATCCAAGGAAAAAGACAATTTGAATGTTTTTGTTATATACCTTCTTTACAGCAGATATTTTAAGTAAAATAACACGAATCTGAATGGAAATAAAATTTTTAAAATTAAACACTGCAGCAAACGCTACAGGAGCAAGTAGGATACATCTATAAACACGTAAGGCAGGGAAAATAGAAGAATCTTGTTTTGCTTTACTTTTATATTATAACATTCAGCCATTTCAAAAGATAAATCTTTTAAGAGAAAAAAATGTTAACCTTGTGCATTTATTTCAAACGCATGCAAGAAGAGGTTCCACATCTGGAAATAATATATTTTCTCTTTCTAGAGTCAGTCAAATTTACAAATAGAAGCACAGTTCTGAACAGAGTACTTCAAAAAAAAGTTCCAGTGATGCATTTTTATACTCAAATTCTTATTTCCTATTAGCTTGTAACACATTTTCAAATTTTGCGTGTTTAATCTTTTTTTTTATGAAGGTATCATTAACAGACAGTCTTATGCTTAAGTCTCACATGAGCACCACTGCGATTACGACTGCATGTTTAATCTTAACAATTTAGAACAAGTAATCTCCTAGGTACTGGAAAATATTAATGTTACATTGGCAACTTTCTATATAAAGGGTTACTATATTACAATGGCACCACAACCAGAGATTCTGGATATAATCATAAATTATCCGACTCAAGGAAGAAGTCACAGAAGTGGTAGATCATTAATTATTTCAAGAGATTTGCAAACATTTCTGTAAGGGCCAAATACTTCTCTATAGGCCATACTCCACTAGGTCTTACTAAGTAGTTACTAAGTCTTTGTGATACTCAGGTTAGTCTCCGTAATGTGAAAGGGGCCGAAGACGCCACAGACAAAATCAACCACATGAAGATGCTGCGGGATTGGTGCAGCTGTGCTGGCTAAACGCATAAATGAACAAGGGTCGCTGTTTTCCTGTAAAATTGTATTTACAAAAACAAACAGGCAGGATATAAAGAACAGAATTTGCTGCCCTAAAGTAGAAAACCAGATGCTTAATTTTCAAAGAAAAAGCAAAAAGTTCAGTTAGTCTTCCCATGTTAAGGTAATAGAATGATATTTAAATTAACAAATAAACTAAGTTAAAAAGACATTGAAAAAAGCACGGCTGAAAAATGTTAATACTCTTTTTCCGTCTGGCCGGTAACATATAATAAGTCAAAGCATATATTTCAGCACTGTATCTTGTTTCTCAAGATCATCAGTTTTAACATTAACCCTACTATGGAAACTGAAAAAAGAAACAAGAGACTGGTTTGCAAAAATAAATGACCCTTTGTTGCATCCTGAAAATGTTTTGGTTTTGTTAAATAAATTTCTTTGGTCAACCTGTTTTGTCAACACCTACAAGTCAGGGTAAGACAGAGGAAGATTTTGGTTAGTAAACAATAACCTAGTGAACTGGGGTTTAGTTTACTTAAATTGCCTCTACTGATTTTATAGTGTTATAATCCAATGGGAATAGAAGGAAAAGGAATAATGTGTGATTATCTTTTTAAAAACATGAAACATACATTGTATGCTGCATCATCATCCTTGTGATCTTCCATCCTCTGTCCAAGTTCATGACGATGCAGTCTCTGTCCTGGAGGTGCAGTGCCTGGAATGTAATACGGAATTGGCTGGTTTGTGGCATGAGGATGCTGCGGGATTGGGGCAGCTGTGCTGTCTAAATTAGTAGGGGGTGGGGGTGCCACGGGGTGAGGTGGGGGTGCATGACAAGACATGTTAGAATGGGAGGCATGCACGGGGTGAGGAGTAACAGGTGGAGACTGAGCCTGAGCAGGTGGGTTTCCGTAGGAGTTTGGGCCGGCAGAGGCTTCATGACGTCGTCTTGTCAAAGCAGCATCTGTAAGGAAAACAGAGGCACCATGCAGTTGAGCGTCCATTGCTAGTATAGATTCCTACTGTATTTTAGAAACGTATTAGCATATGTTTAATTTTTTATGTATGCTTTAGCAATGCTTGAGTCTTCTCTGTTCTATTTGCAACCTGTTTTCTTCTTTGAATAATCTTAGATATCTTGCCATGTCAATGTACAGTTTTACTTCATTCTCAGCTTCACAGCATTCTACTATAGGAATGTACCAAAATTTTTCAGAGATTTCCATTGATAAAAATTGGAAACAACCCGAATGCTCCAATAAATATCTATCTGTATGAGCCCTCTCATGCTAGTCTTCTTTTGTACATTCACGTGCACGAGTGCGTGTGCAAACACACACACACACACACACACACACACACACACACACACACGTCATTCATGGACAGTGTTTGTAGCATAAATTTCCTGTAAGTAGTTCTGAGTCTCAGAAAATAATTTAAACTCAGATACCAGTTGACAAAAGACCCTGCCCAAAAGGTGACCATAATTAATACACCTGTCACCAGTACACAGGTGTCCCTGAGGACCCCCACTGTCACTCAGTCCTCACATGCCAATCTGAGAAAAATCTTGTATATATTAGCCACTTACATTTCTTCCCAGAATTACCTATTCACCTTCGTAGCCTATTCTCCTTTTTCTTGATGATTTATAAGTAGTTCATATACAATGGAAGCTTTTGTCATAAGTGTAAACATGTTTCCAGACCGTCTTTTGTTAATTTTATTTTGCCATACACAGGTTTGTTGGCTTCTGTGTCGTCAGCTGTATTAATTACACATTTATAAACATATAAAGCTCTCTTTCCTTTATCATTTCCCAGTTCAGAGCAGTATAGAGAAGAAAGGCAATTGTAGTCCTTCTGGGCAAGACTGTGGAGACGTCCTTTCCTTGCTGCTCCTCTCCCCCCGCCCCAGGCCGTTTTCCCCACACTTCATTAATACCATGACAGGAGCATGTCTGCCGGGAACCGGCCGTGGACATCAGCCCTTCACACAGACGCCTTCCCCCCATTTCTTCATTCTAAATCTTTGTGTGTCAAAGTAACTGTTGGAAGATCCTTCTGCAGAATACGCATCCGTCTTACTCTACAAAACATGCATCTATTTGAGGTAAAAAACATGTTTATAGATTTCAGTCCGAATTTCATTTTATTTGGAAGAATTTCTTGGTAGTCTGGTATAGGCTATGGGCAGTCTCTAGTTGCATTATAGAAGGAGTTCCTTCAAATTGTAATTCTTTGATTCATTCAGCTGGGGTAAAAGGTAGGTAACCATGAAAACATTCAGCCATATTTTCAAAGGAAACCTTGCTATCAAGTATCTGAAAGTTTCACTGAGCTCAATAAGTTGTGAGAAAAGTTTTAAACTTATTTTCTAAAAGTTATGTTTTCAAATCAGTGTGTTACTCCAAGATATCACAAAGCTTAGTATTTCTTGGCAGTAAAAATGATCACAAAAAAGCAAGTGTGTCTGTTTTACCACAGTTAACTATCCTTCCTCAAATTTACAGCATTTTTCCCAGTTTCACCTAAAAATTTTCTATTTGTGTATTCATTATGCAAGAAGTAATATTCACAAGTATAAAATTTTAAAGTTTCTTTTCAGGATGAATCCATTTATTTAAGTCTTCAACAGTCATTTCACTTCTTTCAGCTTTATTGAGGTATAAGGAACAAAATATTACTGTGTAAAAAAATAGTTTTCCATAAATAAGTAAATAAAGAATTAAAACATGTTTGGTAAATTGAAATCTCTGTAAATAAGAATGTGATAGTGCCACATTCTTAACATGTATATCATATAATTTCAGGCAGGAGTCTTCATTGAGATTTTCCTGAAAGCCTGAATTCTTTAGGAGCCTCATATATACCATGACATTTAAATATGACAGTAGATCATCTTCTCCTGGGCCATAACAAGTGATTTGTTTTTAATGGCATTAAAACTTTTTTTAATATCCAGTGAGTCCTTCTATTATATGCAATAAAGCAAAATTCTCCTGAACTCCAGGAACCCCTAATACCACAAATCATTCCTACGTAATGCAGACTATGTGTTAAAAATCTTATCTTCTGAAGACATAACCACCAAACCAGAGCCTGTCTGGCTGCCGTTCTAACCTTCAACGTCTCTTCCCTTCCTATGGTCTCTAAACTCAGACCCAACAGGATGTAAGAAATAAAATTCTGATGTGTGTAGAATTAATGGTGTCATAATAACCTGATTTCTGATTTCCCAAATCCCCTCGATCAGTAATAAATGAGAACTTTCAGACAATCCTAGAGACTCACTTAAAAAAAAATCACAGGCCACTAAATTAGACCATCGTTGCAAGGGCAGTAAGATAAATCACTGATTTATTACATATGATATATCTGAACTAGTGAATTAGTGCTGAACAGTGTGAAAAAAGCATGGAGTCAAATGGGCCTGAGTGTGAATCATGAGCCTGTCTAATCCCGAGCAGTGTGACCCTAGGAAAGTCATCTAACCCTTCTCACCTATTAAGTGGAGCAGTCACTGCCCTGCATAGCTGTTGTTAGAGAAGAAGATAATCTGCTAGGTATGAAATACACGAGTTGTGACTATGCTCTCTGCCCCATGCCCATAGTTATTTTGGAGGAATGCCCTTCCCTGTCAGAAGACATGCAAAAGTGCCCCCCCACCCCGGAGGGCCTAGCACAGTGTTACAAAGTCATCTAAAAGACAGCATCCTTTCCTCAAACTATTATGTGGGAAGCAGATAAAAATGTAGATGAAATTTTTTACTTATAAAATAAACACAGGAAGAGTGGAGTGCCCACAGGCCTCTCCACCCCCTGCCCCGTGTGCCTCCTGAGGCCTCCCCGCAGAGTCCGCAGGGTTCTGGAGCAACACCGTTCCAGTCTGATCTCTAGAGTCTCCCATACCAGAGTTCACCTGCTCCTGTTTGGCTCATAGGACCCACCTAATCTCTTCTGGGCCAAGGTACCAGTCAGGAATCTCATGGTTACTTACAAATAATAGAAAAATCCAATCAAAACTGGCCAAAACAGTGAAGGGAATTAATGGGGTCACATAAAAGGATCTGCGTGGAGGTACTTTGGGCTCTGGTTGAGAGGTCTGAAAGCGGGCGGCAAACCTCCCTGCCATTCTCCTGGGCTGCCCTCCCATACACGTCCTCTCTTGTCTTTGCTGATTCTCTCCGGAGGAAGTTCTGTGATCTAAATTCTGCTACAGAGTGTCTCTATTCTAAATCTCTGTATATTGGTTTTCTCCAAGCTTCCGGGTCTGGCCTATTTGGGCTAATCTCATGAACCCAAATAAAGGTAACCCGAGAACTAGATTTAGGAGTCTGTGGACTTGGATTAAAAAAATTACCAGTTTTTTCTCATCTCTAATTGCCTCCTGGCATTCATACCACCTTGTTAGCATCAGTTGAGAGGTTAAATATTACAAGTGATTTGTATCAAAAAACAAGGAAAATAAGTTGGTTACTATGAAAACATAAATTATAGCAGATTCAAAGTCAGTTATAATTCTATAACTCAGTATATAATTATATCATTTTCATTCACTTGGATTCCAAACTTTTTAAATAACTTGAGCAAAGTTAAAACTATCATATGAGGAAATGACCATCACCAAAAGCCTATAAGGAACTATTTTCTATATGCTGTGATATATGTACAATAATTCATTACTACAGTAGCTTTATTTCCTGCAACATTTTCAGGACTTTATCTCAGCCCCCATGTCAACATGTTGTACAAGTGTATGTCGTTCAGGGTGAAATTACTTCAGAGAAAAGATTGAAAACCTTTGCGATGAAATCCAGTCAGTGGGTGGACTAAGCGACCTTCATGGTTGCTTCCAACATGGACGCTTTAATTTTACAGATCCAGTTATTTGAGGATTCTGGGCAACCCTAAGACTCAGGAGATGAATTTGTAAGCACAGCAAGAGCGCTGCGGACTGCTGCGGCCATGACGGAAGTGCGAGAGATGACCCTTGTGTGTTCAGAAAGAACTTGCCCTCATTATCTTCAGATATCTCAAATACAAAACTTAGAGTGAGAGAATAGGAACCACCACTGAAAGGAAGTAAAGGGAACTGACTGAGATACATTACAGTCTGGCATCTTACTACCAAAACCCACATTAGGTACCCTAAATTCATGAGGCACCCATCTGCTTGCTTCTATGATTCTGACCAGCCCTGTGCAGCCCCATTTAGGAACCTGGTTGAAGCTAGATGGCTTGAGTGCTTCAAGGCTGGAAATATGCAATGTGCTAAGTAAGGACAGGATGTGAACAAAATAGGCGAAGGATGTTCTACAAAGAATTTAAACGAAATGCAGCCAGCAGAACTGGTTCTCTCAGGCTTATTATATACAGGAACAATCTGGCCTAGAACAGTGTTCTTCTCCTAATCTAGGGAAATACAACCTAAGCAAGTCTGTCTGTCCAAAACATCATCATCAATATAGTTACAGTAATACGGTGAGAAGGGCATTCAAGTAGTAAATTGCTACCTAAGAGATTAAATGTGAATCCTGACTGATTAGGGTATTAACAAAGAAATAAGTAGTTTCAACAGCAGCTGCACCGATTTACATTCCCACCAAGTATTCATAAGGGTTCCAGGTTCTCCACATTGTTGTCAACACTGGTCATTTACTCTCTCCAGTGTTTCGGTTTTTTGTTTCTAATTATGATGGGTGTAAGGTGGTTTTCATTTGTATTTCCCTCATAATGAAGGAGGTTGTTTTCATTTGCTTCCCATTATTTGCATATCTTCTTTGGAAATATATCTATGCAAGTCCTTTGCCCATTTTTAAACTGGGTTCTCTTTTTACTGTTGAGTTGTGCAAGTTCTTTATATATTCTGGATACTCGAGCCTTATCAAATGAATGATTTTCACATGATTTTCTCCCTTTCTGTAGGCTGTCTTTTCACTTTCTCAGTAATGTCTTTTGATGTGCAGAAGTTTTAGATTTTGGTGAAGTCCAAGTTACCTATGTTTTCTTTTGTTGCTGCTCATATTTTTGGTGACAGCCCCCGATCTCTTTCAGTTGTGCTATGATACTTCAATAACATACAGCACATCCAATACGAAATCTCAGTCTAATAGAGATGACTTTCCTCACATACTATGTTCACTCTAAGATTACACTTTTGCTAACATAGCTAAAATCCTTAAAACAATACTTTTTCTAACAAAAGTAATGAAAAATTCCTTCTCCCCAGCCCTTTTTTTTAAACGTACCTCCTGTATAAGTCCCAGTCATTCTGTTGCTTGTACGAGGAGCTGACGTCTCTGGCCATTCGCTGCTATCGTCAGTTGATTCACTGTCAGAGGCCTGCTCAGAGGCAGATGAATCTGAGTAGTTGTGAACCCAAGGGCTCGTGGTCGGAGATTCCATTGTTGAACTAGTGAGCGGTACTACAGTAGGTTCTGCACAATGTAAAATAGTTATTTAGCATTTCAAAACAAATTAGGTAATGGACTATATTTTAATCTAAGCTAACATTTTATGGTAATTAAAACCAACTTTAAAACTGTTAACTCTGGTAAGTACAATATATAGTTTTACAAAATGCTTTCATAAAGCTAAACTGCAACATTAAAATGATGTTACTAGAATGTGATTACTGCGTTTTAAAAATCCAACACGTGCATATTCCAATAATTCAGGTTATTGAAATAGTCTTTTGAGTAAACACTATGGAAGTTTTGTGATCTTCTACCAAGCAGAAGAGAGGAAAAGGAAAGAAAAAGTGCTTCCGCTCTGTTCATATACATTGTCACAGGCTGTAACAGGGTTAGAAACTGTCCTTTCTTTGGTACACTATGGATCCTAGATTCAGACTGCTTGAAAAGCAGTTTTAATTTCACCACTGACAGTATGGTCATGGATAAGTTACCTAAGCACTCTCTCACTTTTTACATGGCTTATTGTTTATTTTCCCAAAAAAATGCAAATATTAATTCCATCAGTGTTTTATAATAAAAGTGAAAAAGTTCTGTAGTAGGAAGTAAATTTGAGGCAGACATTAACTTCTGAATGAGCTTTATTTTAGACTCTGATTATAAAATGGCTGTTTAAAAATTGAGAAGAATCGAAATAAATCTGTCCAAAGCATAGTCACAACAATTTGGTTCAAAAAGAAGGGATTCTCTTAATGTGTTACAGATCAAGAATACAATGTTTTCTATACAGTGCAGAGTGGTAGGCTGATTTCTGAAATGCAGACAGTACCTGTTGCCCTATATGGGAAACTACTGTGGATGCTTAAACATATTTGCTACATATAAAAAGGGGAGGGAGGAACCTCTGTTTATTTGCAAATGACTTATCTTAGTTTCTCAACCTTGGCAGTATTGACCCTTGTGGCTGTGCAATTCTGTGTAGGGGAAGGAAGTGGGGATACAGGGTGGGCTGTCCTGTGGATTGTGGGGTGATTCGTAGCATCCCTTGCCTCTACCACTTGGGTGATGGCAGCCCTCTACCCCAAAAGAGAGACCTGAGAATGTCTGCAGACATTGCAGATGCCTCCAGGAGACTAAATGGCTGCCAGTGAGGAAGCAGGGGACCCAGACACTTAAGCTTTGGATTTATTTTTAATAGGTTAGAAGCTTTCCACTGAGAGAAATCAGTGGGGGAGAAGAGGCATCTACTTATCACTGGCAGTCTTTTAACCTGGTTAAAGTATTCTGCCTGAACTAATTCCAGTGGGTTAGAAGGCTATTCTGTCACCTTCTCCTACTGACTGGCTGGTAGGTGTCGCATGGGAAAACACACAAGAAGTTTGCAAAACAGTTGTCATATATTTAATTAACTCTGAGCAATCTTAAATTGATCCCTATCATATTAACCACTCTCTTACAGATAATTTGTGGTGCTTCAGAATAAAAAGCAAGACACTGTTGAATGAAATGCACCTGGTAAAAATAAACGATCTTTTCATACACAGAATCCCAGAGCCCTGGTGCTCTGAGAGTCATGATCACCCAGACTGCAGAGCGTCCGTGGGAGCCGAGTGCACAGGCCTCTGACGCTTCCTCCCTCCCTAATGGATCCTTTCGCCAATTTATAGCTAACTCCCAAAGCTAACAAATTTATATATGACTTGCCTTCATCCTTTAAGAAAATCATGACTGACCATACTGACATGTAACTGATAATTCCTAAAGATAATTCTCAATATGTGGGGAAACTTACAGATGTATTCATGTAGTCACACGTGCTACCGCGTTCCCTCACCTGTTTCCAGTTCTAGTTTGTTTCCTCAGTGACTGGAGTGCAGTGCTCAGCCGAAACAAAACGCTAACGCTGAGCAGCACAGAAGGGAAGAACAATATTACACTAAAGGATAGCAACTTTTAAAAGTAAATTAGTTTGCTGCTATTTTGTTCTTTCAGTTCTGCTTCCTTACTCCAAGAAGGGACTAGTGGTAACCAAAAGGGAGGGTTGGGGAGGGCACGTGGAGAGGGAGGGAGAAGGGGATGGCGGGGTATCATGACTGGTGCACATGGTGTGTATGGGGTCACGGGGAAGACAGTGCAGCTCAGAGAAGACAAACAGGGACTCTGTGGCATCTTACCACACTGACGGACAGTGACTGCAGTGGGGTATGGGGGGAGACTCGATAATAAGGGTGAACGTATTAACTACAATGCTTTTCTTGTGAAACCTTCATAAGAGTGCATATCAATGATAACTTTAAAAGAAAAAAATAAATTAGTTATTTCAAATAAACAGTATTAACCATTTAAGTCAGTCATACTGGCTTTCTGTTGTGTGTACTTAAAAAGTGCCATTTCAGGTCTTCACAGCAAAGTCAAAGTACGACAATAATATTTGAAATGAAATTAGCAGGGAAGTATGAGGATCGATTAAACTACCACTTGTCAAAATATCTTTTGTCCAAGAAGATCACGGCCAAGTAATGAAGTGATAACCAGAAAGCATTGTAGGCACAATTTGCAAACCTCAGTTTATGTATCAATTAAAAAATAAGATTAGGATTTTTGACAACTTCGCTGTAGTCTAATAATGTACTACCAGTAAGCAAGAGTAGAAGTGTCTAACATTTTAAGATATTTCATTTTATCAAATTCTCCTCATAGTTGTGCGCTGCTGCTACTCCAGCGTACCATCGTCATCATCGTCAGCAGTGAGGTCCACAACCTCTGCTGGATTCGGCCTGAAACGCTGCATCACAGCAGAAGCCCCGCTGCGGGTGCTTGTCTCCTGTGGCCACCGAGTATAGGGGCTTGGACGTTGGCTCCAGGGGTATGTGGAGCGTCCAAGCGTTGAAGGAGACCTTAAATGACATCAGTATTAAATTAGTAAATGTAAAAAAGAACAAAAGTTTTAGTTACCCAAGAAGTCATAAGCCTTTCTTTCAAAATACACTGTAAAGTCCTTCATGCAAAGTATCTCCATAGAAATAATGAAACAGAATTCAAACTTATGACTAGCACAATGCCCAGCACTCAGTAAACATGCTGAATGAAATATTCAGCAAATATTCTCCACAATCCACTGACCTCAGGATGTGAGAAATGATATGCCAGACCAATCACTGGTGGAAAATACAGGATTCTGGTTCAAGAATGCTGCACTCTTTTCAATGGTTATTTTGAGTATACATCTGGGGTTATAATCAAATATTCACATTTTCTGTTAGTACGTGAAATTATGCACCAGCCGTGAAATAACAAAACAATCAACACCCTAAACATTTAATAACATCTGCATGATCTTGTATATTTAGTCCAGATTGAATTTGTGAAACACAGCTTTGGGAGCTCTAAACCAAGTTATGTTTCTGGTGCTGCCCTAAAAGAGATCGAAGGCGCAGAGAAATTTCCTGGGATCAGCAGAGGCGAGGAGAGCTGCAGCTCGTTGACCAGTTTGGGAGTCATAACAAGACATCACTTGTTTGCGCTGAACATTTTTATCATCTTTTTATGATGTGTTGGCATTGCATTGCATTGTTACTGTATGTTTCATTTTTTTTAATTTTAAGGGATTGTCTGTAATGATGTAGACTGAGCGTACAGAGGAATAGCATGTAGAATACACAGTCAGTCCTAAAGCTCCCAGAGAAAAATGAGTGTTTTTGAAAGGTGGGGCTTATGAAAATGTCTTTTTCTGTCTTATCCAAACTGAATGTGAAACTGACTGTGAGTTTATCGTCAGCTTGCGTGGAAAGGGTGAGCCAGACCCGTTGACATGCAGTCATGGGGGGCACAAGCTCGACCACTCAGCAAAGAACCCCAGCGTTCACACTGGGCTGTAGATGGGCTCAGCAAGTGTAAAGCCTAAGAGTTTATGAAGAAGTTCGAACTCTAAAATGAAATTCTCGAGTATCAGGAGTAAAAAAGATTAATTCTGAGACAGTAAAGGAAGGGCAGCTCATTCCAGCAAGGGCAGTACAGGCTGAGGCCGGAGAGTAAGAAATGTCTCAGGATCACAATGGCTTTGAAGGAGGACAGAGGTCACCGTGTAAAATCCTTGAGAAACAAACCCAGAGTCTGTGATGCGAAGTCTGTCATTCATGAAAAGCTGGTAATAGCTACCAAAAGTTCCAGGTCCATTTTGTAGTACTTTTGTGAAAGCTTCATAGGATGTCCTAACTCCAATTTAGCAGCATGTGTCAAGTGCTGACATCAAAGAATCTGAAATGCAGATGCAGTGTCTCTAGGGGCCAGCTAAACAGTGACAAAGTTAGTACCCCCAGTAACAATAAGGAAAGACACGCGTCCAGAGCCCTATCCATTCACTATGGTAAATGTATCTGCTTAAATACTCAGCAGCTCCGTGGCAAGAAAGGTATCCAGTTCCACAAAGAAAAGGAGATCCTTCATTTCAGCAGTTCTTGTAGCTCATAGGAACTGAGTCACTGTTGTACCAGGCACTGTGTAAAGTCACTGGATAATGGGGCACAACCTGGGGAGTGTCAGTGTGAAAATCCTTTAAAACTTAAACCCGGGAGATATTCCAGAGCGCTCTCTTCCAGGCCATGAGAAGCAGCGCTTCAGTGGGACAGTGGCAAGTGGAGAAGCACACACTCTAGGTGTGTTTTGAGATATTCCAAAATTAGAATGTGTGTTTTTTCAACCTATAACAACACACATTAAAGCATCATCAGCAAATGCATTTCTAAATTCATTTCAATACAAAAATTGAGGTTAATCCAGAGCTTAGTATGATGAATCAAATGGAAGAGGGACAAATGGAACAGAGGGACTCTTACCAATGTCTGTAATCATCTAAAGCTCAAGATGAATGCAGTGTCAGGGTTTAGTTTAGTTTAGTTTCTTGAAGGGGGTGTCAAAATGATTCCCAAGGGACAATGTCATTTCCAGTTATTTATCAAAGCAAATGAGGGTTTTCATTCATTTTTTGGCACAGGGGTTAGATGAAATTACTGAGTGAAGGTCAAAAGAATGTTTCCTGCTGTGCTGCCCTAACATAATAGCACAAGCTTCCCTGGTAGCACTGCGATCTTGTGATGAAACAAATCAGAACAAAAAGTACTACTTCAGCATCAATACTCCTTTAAAGTTTTCTTCACTTTTAATTTTAGCCCATACCCAGTATTCATGCATTATGAACATCTAAACTCCAAAGGAGCTCGTGAATTCCCTTAATCAGAAAGCAAACTGAATTTTGTAAAACACTAAGTGAAATTACCATTTACCTCGAGCAAAGACTCTTAACTCTGAGTGTACACTGTTTTTAAAAATAGTCACCCCTAAGATTCTGGCACAACTGGTGGGGGTGGGGGGATACAATCCAGGCAACAATGTATCTTTATTTTATGATCTTTCCAGGGGAGTCTACAGTAACCTGGTTTGAAAACCACTAAAATCACTTATCTGGCATATACATACACAAACTAAATCTCAAGAAAAGAAAAGAATGGAAATATCTGCAGCATAAAGATGTTTAAGTTTACATTTAAAAATTCAAATGTTAAATTCTTTCAATCTTACTGATGGCTTTCTCCATCTGTCGCAGTCTCCACTTCACTGTCACTCAAGGTGACATCAGTCTCTGCATAGTCACTGTCCGTCAAGGTAACAACAATTTCTGCACGGGCAGTGACCTGGGGAGTGGAGGGAGCCTCCTCGATTTCATCAATACGTGCTAGAAACAAAAGGAGAAAACTTGTAAAGGGCGTCTGCTTTTCAACTAATTGATAGCCAGAATGTTTTACTTTGAAGACTATGAAATTCGTTACAAACATAAAAATCCTATCTGTCTAAATGAAAATTTCTAAAAAGCAGCTCAACGCACATACTGAAAGGAATACTTACTCTCTGGATCTGTACATCTTCCCATATTTCCTCTTGTATGATTTTTGTTTATAGATTTAATAGTTTCCATAAGAATTTGTATGATCCTATTATAGTGATATCAATCCTGCAATTTCTAAAGGTGTTAAGATCTTATGCACTCGTATTCTTTAAGATATTAACCCTTTAGTTCTAAAATAGGGTACATTTGTTGTGTATTTTTTCCAAAGTTATTTTTAACAAAATGATATGTAATTCTTCTAAGAAATACACAACAGCTTTTCAGTTTTGTGCTCTGAAATCTGTAATATCTAGGGCATGTGTTCTTCTCCAAATTAGTGTAAGTTTGGAAAGTGTTTCCTTATTTGGAAGATGGGTACATATTATGTTTGGTTCAGTATGTTTCCTTAATTATTTACTTCATCTGGAACTAATTTCTGTTTTATGGTGTCTGATAAGATTGTAAACAGAATGCACTCTTGTTCCTCCGTGGGTAACTGGCTATCACCAAACCACTTACTGAAAATCCCTTTCTTTTCCGTCATTAGGTTTTGGTACCTCCATTAAATATTCTTACATTTTTTAGATTATATTTTGAAGCCATCTATTCATCTCCTTTGATATAGAATGTGTCAGCAGGGTGATTCTTTTTTTTTTACATAGGTTTTCTGAGGTATAACTTTCTGCTTTAAAATTCACATTTTTTTTTTGTCTTAAAGAGATATTTCTATACCCATGCGCTTGGTCAAGAGATCAAAGCAACCCAAATACCTTCAATGGATAAATGACTTTTTAAGATATGGTATATGCACACAATGGATTGTACCCAAAGAAAACAACTTCTCAGACGTATGCACCCCTGTGTTTATTGCAGCACTATTTACAATAGCCAAGATACAGAAACAACCTTAGTGTCCATCCAAAGATGAATGGATACAGAGGATGTGGTACATATACACAATGAAATACTACTCAGCCATAAGAAACAAATCAATCCTACCATTTGCAACAACATGGATGGAGCTAGAGGGTATCATGCTCAGTGAAATAAGTCAGCCAGAGAAAGACAAAGCAAATGATTTCCCTCATTTCTGGAGTACAACAATGAAGCAAAACTGAAGGAACTCAACAGCAGACTCAGAGACTCCAAGAAGGGACTAGTGGTTACCAAAGGGGAGGGGTGTGGGAGGGTGGGTGGGAAGGGAGGGAGAAGCGGATTGAGGGATATCGTGATTAGTGCACATGGTGTGTATGGGGTCACGGGGAAGACAGTGCAGCTCAGAGAAGACAAATAGGGACTCTGTGGCATCTTACCACACTGATGACAGTGACTGCAATGGGGTATGGGAGGGGACTCGATAATAAGGGTGAATGTAATAACCACTTTGTTTCTCTGGTGAAACCTTCATAAGAGTGTATATCAATGATAACTTATTTAATTAGTTATTTCAGATAAACAGTATTAACCATTTAAGTCAGTCATACTGGCTTTCTGTTGTGTGTACTTCAAAAATGCCATTTCAGTTCTTCAAAGCAAAGTTAAGGTACAACAATAATATTACAAACTAAATTAACAGGAAAATATGAGGATCGATTAAACTACCACTTGTCAAAATATTTTTTGTCCAAGAAGATAATGGCCAAGTAATAAAACAATAACCAGAAAGCATTCTAGACACAATTTGCAAACCTCAGTTTATGTATCAATTTGTGATATCAATTAAAAAATAAGATTAGGATATTTGACAACTTCCTTGTGGTCTAATAATATACTACCAGTGAACAAGAGTAGGAGTTTCTAAAATATTAAGATATTTCATTTTATCAAATTCTCCTCATAGCTGTGCCCTGCTGCTACTCCAGCGTACCATCGTCATCATCGTCAGCAGTGAGGTCCACAACCTCTGCTGCATTCGGCCTGAAACGCTGCATCGCTGCTGAAGCCCTGCTGCCGGTGCTTGTCTCCTGTGGCCGCCGAGTATGGGGGCTTGGACGTTGGCTCCAGGGGTAGGTAGGTGGAGCGTCCAAGCGTTGAAAGAGACCTTAAATGACATCAATATTAAATTAGTAAATATAAAACAGAACAAAAATTTTAGTTACCCAAGAAATCATAAGCCTTTCTTTCAAAATGCACTGTAAAGTCCTTCATGCAAGGTATCTCCATAGAAATAATGTAACAGAATTCAAACTTATGGCTAGCACAATGCCCAGCACTCAATAAACATGCTCCCCCTACTTTACTAGTAATCCTCTCAGCTCCTGCAGGAAGCCTTCTGGCTGCCCCGGTGGGCCTGGGTGCACAAGGGTCCCTTTCAGGCTCTCCTGTGTCTTTGGGCATCAGGAGGAATCTCCCTCTTCACATCCACTGATAAGGTATAGGGTTTGTTATATCCAGGAGTCCGTTGAGAGGTGGGAAGCTTTAACAAAGGCCTAGGAGGCATAATTGGAAATTTACAAGATTGTCAGTGTGTTTTGTCACACTACTTCACTGAAGAGAGTTCTCAGATTTCACTGACAACTTCCCTCTAAATAGGGCAAAATGGCCTTTTCCGCTTCAGGATATAAAGGTGTTGTCATGAGACATTTCACTGTTCCTATAAAACATTTTTCTCCACCCATCTACCAGATTTTCCCAAATACAGTATAAATCACAGAACATAAGCCTACTTGAAAGCTTCTATAAACCAAGAACTTGTCTTACTGTATTATCTTCCTACGTTCAGCAACATATTTGATCAAAATCAAATAATTTCTTCAAAAATTACTATGGTGAGAGTAGATAAAAGGATTAGAATTTGAAAGACTTTTATTCATCAACAGTGTTTTTTCTCCTGGTATCACATTTTAATGTGGTAATTATATTAAATATTTTCTGCACATCTAGACAATTACAATGTTAGATGGATTACTATAAATCATGAAATAGTATGAATTCAGTGCTGTATCTAAGATCAGCCATGGCAGCCTGCCTGGCGTTCAGTAAGGTCGGCAGTAAAGGAGGACCACAAAGCTGGGTGAACATGTGGGCACTGCCATGAGCAAATGACAAGAGGCAGCCATCCAGGCAGACAAGAATCACCACAGGTAAATGCAAGAAAACAAGTCACAATGATAAGGCGCAGGTACATGGGACTTAAGATTCAAGAGAGACCCACTAGGATGCCTATAATAAAAAATACAGATAATAACAAGTGTTGTTAGCAAGGATGTAAAGAAACTGGAACCCTCACACACTGCTGGTGAGAATGTAGAATGGTGTAGCCACAAATATTCATAAAGCTTTTAGTCATAATAGCCAAAAAGTGTAAGTATCTGTCAACTGATGAATTAATGAAATCCAATAGGATATTACTTGTTTATTAAAAGAAATGAAGTACTGATTCAAACTACAACATGATACCAACCT
Organism: Manis javanica; assembly: GCF_040802235.1. Classification (NCBI taxonomy): domain Eukaryota; kingdom Metazoa; phylum Chordata; class Mammalia; order Pholidota; family Manidae; genus Manis; species Manis javanica. Next base: position 46,288,470 of record NC_133171.1, read on the forward strand.
CAAAAACAAACCAGTATACTAGTTTCCTTAGTATACTAAGTAAACAAAATCGGTCACAGAGATCACATATTGTAAGAGTCCCTTTAAAGCCAATGTCAGATTAGTGACTGGCTTGGACTGGGGCGAACAGGAGGATTGAGCTGTGTTAGCCAAAATGTGTAGAGCTTATTTTTGGTGAACTGATAGTGTTTTAAAACTGAGTGCAGTGATGGTTGTTCTGAATTGTACACTTAGAAAGGCAGGGTTGTGTCGTATGGTTTGGTTGCACAACAAGGTGAATGTACTTAATGACAAACTCTGCGCTTAAAAATGGTTAAAATAGTGTATTTTGAATTATGTGTATTTTACCAACAAACAAAAAAAAACACACTTTGGCACATTTAATACTGTTGTGGCATGTTTCTCAGAGGACATGGACTAACACACGCTCCATTTAAAGGACCAAGTTTTTGCCATCTCTCAGGTCACATATTTTTGGCAGGTACTTGACTTTTCAGTGAGTGAAATTTTTTCCTTAGCCTATTTATTGTATATTGTACAAGTCCCTTTACTAGAATTCAGGTTCCAAAAAAGCAGTAACTCTAAACTGGCTCTTTTACCAATAAAAAGCCATACATTTTTTCAAAATACGGAAGATAAATAAATAACACCATCACGGACATGTCAGGCCTTTAAAAACATTTTGACACACTGTAATTTTTTCAGATAGTCTAAATACAGAAACTTAAACAGTAATTCAAATTCATATTGTTTGCATTTATTTTCTCATCGTTTAGTTCACTGGAACTTTCAAAAAGGGAACATTAATTTGAAATAATAACTGCAAGTTTTATGGAGAAGTGAGCAGGACAGAAGTGAAAGGGAAAATTTGAACTCAGGTGTCTTTTCCTTTTTGTAAATCAATCTTTGATTTTTACAAGAAAGATAAAATTACCATATACTCCAAAACTGCTAAAAAATGCTTTTAAATGAGGTTGATCCCGTACCAACTGATTGAAAGTACAGCTAATTTGTAAAAGAATAGTGCAAATAAATGTTATAATGGGATTCTTTTTTGTAAAACAACTTATGTTGATAATACGATGGGGACGAAGAAAACATACCCTTAGTTTGGGATTGAAATTATAGGGTAGAAATTGACAGCACTGGGTTGAGAGCTTTCATCTTTTGCATTAAGGTTTCTGTATGGTTTGAGTTTTTTGGAAAGCAATCATTTACCACTCACTTGAAATCAAAGTACAAGAATTTCTTAAAGGTATTAAAAGTGAGAACGGAATATACTTTCTTTTTTCCAGTAGGACCCAACTTTGTTAGTAACAGATCACTATACAAATCAAACGCATGCTAGTATGACTTTTACAGGCATCTTGGTGAGGCATGAAATCCCTCCTTAGTAAGTAGAAATGACCAGCAGTCTCTGAAAAGTGTCAATACTTTTTGAAAGAAGAGGGAAGAAACTGACAGATGGCATCTGACTGTTGTCCAATTTGAATGAACTTGACAAATTTGAGAGTTGAAGGCATGTTGTTTCTGAACTTACTTAAATTTCATTCAACTGTTTCACAAAATCTTTCATCACCATAATTAGTGTTGATGGGTTAGCTGAAAAGTGTCCATACAAAGTAACAAACCTGGGTTAGCTGAAAAGTGTCCATACAAAGTAACAAACCAATACAAGGGAAACAAACCTCCGCAAGCTATCGGTCTCGACCCTTAAGTAATTAATCAGCCAACTTTGAAAGCTTCCCGTTTACAAACTACTCTCAGAGAGGAGTTCCTGCAACGTCCAGCTTCCACAGCTGAAAGTCAACTGAACTGGCTCGAGGCCCCCTCCTCGAGATGGGAACTCAGGGCTTGAGAGTTCTCTCTTCTTAAAGAGACAGAAGCCAACTTAAAGATTCACATTTAAAATTTTTTTATTTATTTTTATTTTCAGATCATTAATGTACAATTACTTGAAAAACATTATGGTTACTAGACTCTCCCTATTATCAAGTCCCCACCACATACCCCATTACAGTCAATGTTGATCAGTGTAGAAAGATGCTGTAGAATCATTAGTTGTCTTCTCTGTGTATACTGCCTTCCCCGTGCCCCCACGCCCCTACATTATGTGTGCTAACAGTAATGCCCCATTATCCCCCTTACCCCTCCCTTCCCACACATACTCCCCAGTCCTTTTCCCTTTGTTAACTGTTAGTCCATTCTTGGGTTCTGTGAGTCTGCTGCTCTTTTGTTCCTACAGTCCATTTCTCTGTTTAGTACCCAGAGGCCCCAGTCCCTGGAGCTGCTCATCCCATAGAGTGATGTTGGGGGCCGTAGGGTCGTGGAGCTGCTGCCTTGTGGGAGGAGAGATCTGCTTCCTGATTCCTGTCAGCGCTGTCATTCTCAGGTGTGAGAGCCAGTGGGCGGAGCACACAGGTGGAAGCCTCCGTGCTCTCCGCCTCTAGCTGTGGTGGGCGGGGCCTCCCTCTGGCTGGCCTGCCGCCAGCGCAGAGACTGCTGGTTTGCGACCCGGTGCCCGCAGGCTGGGAGGGGGTCGCATCAGGCTGCGTGTGACAGTGGGGGACCTCGGCGCTGAACAGAAAGGGGGATGGAGCGGCTGATGCTCCACAAAGCTCCCAACATGTTGGGCAGCAGGCGCAGACAAGCTAGTGCATCTGTCCCCTCCTCCTGCACAGCAAGCTCCACGCGAACCCCGCCCGTTCAGCAGCGCTCTGGCCGCAAGGAAGCCTCTCAGACCGCCGGCCTTTCCCGTGACCCAGGTCCTCCACAAATGGCCAGAATGTCAAGTCTCTCAAGCACTCCGCCCGTCCGAGCTGCCCATCCTCCAGAGCACCACACAAGGTAGGTTTCTGCTCGCCAAGCAGAGCTCCGGGACCGGGTGTTTGGCAGTCCCAGGCCTCCACCCCCTGCCCCGCCCCCTGTCTCTTCCTCCCGCCGGGGAGCTGGGCCGTGGGAAGGGCTGGGGTCCCACCGGATCAAGCCCTTCGTTCGTTTCCCTGTTTGGTGAGGTCCGCTCTGGTCGTGAGGTCGGACTGCAGTCTGGTGCAGCCTTCTTTCCTATTGCTGTTTTAGGGTCACTTGTATGAACTAACTACATTTTCCTGCTATTTGTGTTTTTGAGAGGAGTTCTCTGTCTCACCTCTCACGCTGCTATCTTGAATCTTGAACTTCTCATTGCATATTTTAGAGTTTGTAGTTTTTCCACATTACAAAGTGACACATTTGAAAAATAGAAAAAAATTTAAAGATCATGTCTATATATGTACCTTCGAGATAACTGGGTAATATTTTAGTGCAAGTATATACATAAAGCTGTAAAGAAACCTTGCACTACAATAAAATTTGGATATATTTAATTACATTCTGTTTGTGTTTATATTTTATTTTCAATTAATATTAACAGTGTTTATGTTGTTTCAAACTGTGTAAATGTAGTTTAAATAGATGATTTGTTATGTGGATAGAGGAGAATTTACCTAATCATTTCCTGTAATGGTGGTGGCAGGAAATCATCTTGATGGTATTGTGGCGTCCAAAGATACTGTCCTAGAAGACATAAACAGACCCACAGACCAAAGTAAGCTGTTTAAATTGACGTAATAAGTGATTCAAACACCCTAAGAAGCAAGGGACATTCGACAGAGTGGGTGAATATATTAGGCTATAGTATTTGGTTCCTGGTTCAGTCAACATTCATGTAGCCTGTCTCTTTCTCTCTGCCTCCCCACTATTTTCATTTATGTTAATTATTAAGTTTAATTCTTAAAGTTGCTGGTAAAAGGAATATAAATTCAAAAACTGGTATATTTTGTCAAATTTCTCTGTTGAGGAAAGATTTAAGAGAAGTCTTGTTTCCCCTTTCCCATGTCCAAACTGTTCCACTTTTCGATCTCTGTCTTTACAAAAGATGATAGAGTATTGTTTTAATTTCCATTTCTCTTATAAGTGGGGTTGAGTGCCTGTAACTTATTGAATGACTGCCTGTTTTCCTGACAATTTATTCATAATTTTCTGGACTGTTATTCATTTATTATTTATTTCTTTTTAATTTTGTTATCATTAATCTACAATTACGTGAGGAACATTACGTTTCTACACTCCCCCCATCACCAAGTCCCCCCCACATACCCCATTACATTCACTGTCCATCAGCATACTAAGATGCTATAGAGGCATTACTTGTCTTCTCTGTGTCGGACAGCCCTCCCGGTGCCCACCCTCCCTACATCATGTCTGCTAACAGTAATGCCTCCTGTTCGTTCCCCCTTATCCCTCCCTTGACACCCATCCTCCATAGTCCCTTTCCCTTTGGTAACGGTTAGTCCATTCCTGCACTCTGTGAGTCTGCTGCTGTTTTTTTCCTTCAGTTTTTTCCTTGTTGTTATACCCCACGGATGAGTGAAATCATTTGGTACTTGTCTTTCTCTGCCTGACTTATTTCACTGAGTATAATACCCTCTAGCTCCATCCATGTTGTTGCAAGTGGTGGGGTTTGTTTTCCTCTTATGGCTGAATCATACTCCATTGTGTATATGTACCACACCTTTATCCATTTGTCTACTGATGGACACTTAAGTTGGTTCCATTTCTGGGCTATTGTAGATAGTGCTGCGATCAACATAAGGGTGCACATGTCTCTCTTATTTTGAACTCCGTTTCAGACAGATTGGTGAGTTGTTTCATTTGGGCCTTTTTCTGGCTGGGGTTTGTGATATTTTGGTGTGAAGCATGCTCTTTTGACATTTCACATTTCTGTGAGGTGCCCACGAGTGCCCACAAGCTCTAGTCTCTGGAGCTGCTCAGCCCCGTAGAGGGAGGTTGGGAGCCATAGGGTCGCGGAGCTGCTGCCTGTGGGGAGGAGAGATCTGTTTCCTGACTCCTGTCAGCGTTGTGTGTCTCTGGTGTCAGCGCCCAGGGGCCGAGCACACAGGGGGAAGCCTCGGTGCTCTGCGTCTCTAGCTGTGGTGGGCGGGGCCTCCCTCTTGCTCGACGGCCGCCAGCACAGAGACTGCTCCTTTGCGACCCGGTGCCGGCAGGCTGGGAGGGGGGCGCATCGGGCTGCGTGTGAGAGTGGGGGACCTCGGAGCTGAGCAGGCAGGCAGGGGCATGGAGCGCCTGGAGCACCCCAAAGTTCCCCACCTGCTGGCGGAGCACGTGCAGACAGGCTCGTCCAGCTCTCCCCTCTCCCAGGCAGACATGCTTGTCATACTCTAACCTCCCCCGCTCCGCGAGCTACGCGCAAACCCCGCCGTTCAGCAGCCCTCTGGCCGCAAGGAAGCCTCTCAGACCGCCGGCCTTTCCCGTGACCCAGAGTGGCCGGGTGTGGATCCCGTCCTCCACAAATGGCCGGTATGTCAAGTCTCTCAAGCAGTCCGCCCGTCCGAGCTGCCCATCCTCCAGAGCACCACACAAGGTAGGTTTCTGCTCGCCAAGCAGAGCCCCGGGACCGGGTGTATGGCAGTCCCAGGCTTCCACCCCCTGCCCCGCCTCGTTTCTCTTCCTCCCGCCGGTTAGCTGGGGCGTGGGAAGGGCTGGGGTCCCGCTGGATCAAGCCCTTCGTTCGTTTCCCTCCCACTGGCTGGCCCGCCGCCAGCACAGTCACTGCTGGTTTGCGACTGGGTGCCGGCAGGCTGGGAGGGGGGCGCATCAGGCTGCGTGTGAGAGTGGGGGACCTCGGAGCTGAGCAGGCAGGCAGGGGCATGGAGTGCCTGAAGCTCCACAAAGTTCCCAACCTGCTGGCGGAGCGCGTGCAGACAAGCTCGTCCAGCTCTCCCCTCTCCCAGGCCGACACGCTTGTCATGCTCTCCCTCCACCTCCCCGCGCCCCGCGCTGGCTGGGAATGTCAAGTCTCTGTTCCTGAGGTCGGCCTGTAGTCTAGTGCAGCCCTCTTTCCAATTGCTGTTTTAGGGTCAGTTGCACAAATTAACTACATTTTCATGGTCTTTATGTTTTTGAGAGGAGTTCCCTGTCTCACCTCTCCTGCCGGTATCTTGAATCTTGAACTTCTCTGTGCATATTTTAGAGTTTACGGTTTTCCAGATTACAAAGTAACACATTTGAAAAATATAAAAAAATTTAAAGATCATGTGTATATATTTACCTTCGAGATAACTTGGTAATATTTTAGTGCGTTTCCTTAAGCATATCTAAAGAAACCTTTTCCTTCAATAAAATTTGGATATTTTTAATTACATTCTGTTTGTATTTATATTTTATTTTCAATTAATATTAACAATGTTTATGTTGTTTGAAACTGTGTAAATGTAGTTTAAATAGGTAGTTTAAATTTGTTATGTGGATATAGGAGAATTTACCTAATCATTTCCTGTAATGGTGATGGCGGGAAATTATCTTGATTCTATCGTGGCCTCCAAAGATACTGTCCTAGAAGACATACACAGACCCACAGACCAAATTAAGCTCTTTAAATTGACTTAATAAATGATTCACACACCCTAAGGAGCAAGGGAAATTAGGCAGTGTCGGTGAATATATTAGACTATAGTATTTGGATCCTGGCTTGTGCAACATTCATGTAGCCTGTCTCTTTCTCTCTGCCTCCACACTATTTTGCATACATGTAAATTTATAATATTAATTCTTAAAGGTTGCTGGTAAAAAGAATATAATTTCAAAAAACTGGTATATTTTGCTAAAATTCACTGTTGAGGAAAGATTTAGGAGAAGTCATGTTTCCCCATTCCCCTGTCCAAACTGTTACACTTTTTGATCTTTGTCGCTACAAAAGATGACAGAGTATTGTTTTAATTTGGATTTCTCTTATAAGTGGGGTTGAGTGCCTGTAACTTATTGAATGACTGCCTGTTTTCCTGACAATTATTCATACTTTTGTGCCCTGTTATTTATTTATTATTTATTTCTTTTTAATTTTGCTATCATGAATCTACAATTACATGAGGAACCCTATGTTCGCTCCTCTCCCTCCATCACCCAGTGCCCCCCACTTACCCCATTACAGTCACTGTCCATCAACATACTAAGATGCTATAGAGGCATTACTTGTCTTCTCTGTGTTGGACAGCCCTCCCAGTGCCCACCCTCCCTACATTGTGTCTGGTAATACTAATGCCTCCTAGTCGTTCCCCCTTATCCCTCCTTTAACACCCATCCGCCCTAGTCCCTTTCCCTTTGGTAACTGTTAGTCCATTCTTGCATTCTGTGAGTCTGCTGCTGTTTTGTACCTTCAGTTTATTCTTTGTTGTTACACTCCAAGGATGACTGAAATCATTTGGTACTTGTCTTTCTCTGCCTGACTTATTTCACTGAGTATAATACCCTCTAGATCCATCCATGTTGTTGCACGTGGTGAGGTTTGTTTTCCTCTTATGGCTGCATCATACTCCATTGTGTATATGTAGCACATCTTTATCCATTTGTCTACTGATGGACACTTAAGTTGGTTCCATTTCTTGGCTATTGTAGACAGTGCTGCGATCAGCATAAGGGTGCACATGTCTCTCTTATTTTGAACTCCGTTTCAGACAGATTGGTGAGTTGTTTCATTTGGGCCTTTTTCTGTGGTTTGTGATATTTTGGTGTGAAGCATGCTCTTTTTGCATTTCATATTTCATTGAGGTGCCCACGAGTGCCCACTAGCTCTGGTCTCTGGAGCTGCTCAGCCCCGTAGAGGGAGGTTGGGGGCCGTAGGGTCGCGGAGCTGCTGCCTGTGGGGAGGAGAGATGTGTTTCCTGATTCCTGTCAGCGTTGTCTGTCTCTGGTGTCAGCGCCAGTGGGCGGAGCACACAGGTGGAAGCCTCGGTGCTCTGCGTCTCTAGCTGTGGTGGGCGGGGCCTCCCTCTGGCTGCCCGGCCGCCAGCACAGTGATTGCTGGTTTGCGACCCGGTGCCGGCAGGCTGGGAGGGGGGCGCATCGGGCTGCGTGTGAGAGTGGGGGACCTCGGAGCTGAGCAGGCAGGCAGGGGGATGGAGCCCCTGAACCTCCCCAATGTTCCCAACCTGCTGGCAGAGCGCGTGCAGACCTGCTCGTCCAGCTCCCCCCTCTCCCAGGCAGACATGCTTGTCATGCTCTTGCCTCCGCCGCGCCGCGAGCCACGCGCAAACCCCGCCCCGTTCAGCAGCCCTCTGGCTGCAAGGAAGCCTCTCAGACCGCCGGCCTTTCCCGTGACCCAGGTCCTCCACCAATGGCCAGAATGTCGAGTCTCTCAAGCACTCCGCCCGTCCGAGCTGCCCATCCCCCAGAGCACCACACAAGGTAGGTTTCTGTTCGCCAAGCAGAGCTCCGGGACCGGGTGTTTGGCAGTCCCATGCCTCCAACCCGTGCCCCGCCCCCTGTCTCTTCCTCCCGCCGGGGAGCTGGGACGTGGGAAGGGCTGGGGTCCCACCGGATCAAGCCCTTCGTTCGTTTCCCTGTTTGGTGAGGTCCGCTCTGGTCGTGAGGTCGGCCTGCAGTCTGCTGCAGCCCTCTTTCCTGTTGCTGTTTTATGGTCACTTGCATGAATTAACCACATTTTCCTGCTATTTGTGTTTTTGAGCGGAGTTCTCTGTCTCACCTCTCATGCCGCTGTCTTGAATCTTGAACTTCTCTGTGCATATTTTAGAGTTTATTGTTTTTCCAGTTTACAAAGTGACACATTTAAAAAATGTGAAAAAATTTAAAGATCATGTCTATATATTTACCTTCGAGATAACTTGGTAATGTTTTAGTGCAAGTAGATACATAAAGGTGTAAAGAAACTTAGCCCTAGAATAATATTTGGATATTTTTAATTACATTCTGTTTGTATTTGTATTTTATTTTCAATTTATATTAGCAGTGTTTATGTTGTTTGAAACTGTGTACATGTAGTTTAAATAGATGATTTGTTATGTGGATATAGGAGAATTTACCTAATCATTTCCTGTAATGGTGGTGGCGGGAAATAATCTGGATGGTATTGTGGCCGCCAACGATACTTTCCTAGAAGATATAAGCAGACCCACAGACCAAATCAAGCTGTTTAAATTGACTTAATAAGTGATTCAAACACCCTAAGAGGCAAGGGAAATTAGACAGAGTAGGTGAATATATTAGACTATGGTATTTGGATCCTGGCTTGGGAAGCATTCACGTAGCCTGTCTCTTTCTCTCTGCCTGCACGCCATTCCTTGCTGATGATGTGGTCCTGAGGACCCGGTCTGGGAATTGGCATCGGGACTCGGGAGATGGAAGGGGCCCAGAGCCCATACACACACGCTCTGTTGGAGAAGTGCACGGGCAAGCATGTCTGGCCATAGGTCTCTTGTCAAAGCCCCTCTTGGGTATCAAGAGCTTGTCTCCCCCTGTCTCAGGCTGATGCTTTTATCCAAAATGGGTACCAACACTGGGTGTCCAATTTTGGGTGCTCATGAGTACTAGGTGACCACTTGGTTCTTCGATCCCTTCCTGTCTATGTTTAGACCATATGTGTTCTACTTCATTTATAACTAACATGTCTTGCAAGCCCCATGCTTGTTTACAATCTGTACTTGACATGTCCTTAGTTCTATCCATCCAGTTGTCTTGTTCTGTAGAGCAGAACTGCGGATTATTCTTTTGTTGTTGTTGTTGTTGTTCTAAACACTTGATTTTCTTTTAAGGAGATTTAGTAGTGAGATTTAATGTTTATATAGTTCTTATGCTCATCATTCCTTTGTTTAGATAGAAATTTTCATGTGGCCTCACTTTTGTGTTACTTGAAGGACTTAACATTTTTTGTAGTGCAAGTCTACTGGTGAATTGTTTTATCTTTTGTATGTTTCAAAAGTTTTCCTTTCACACTACTATTTTTCTCTACCAAATTCTGCTTATTCATTATTTATCTCCATACAATTCAAATTTCCAGAGACACTAATGCTTTCATATTCATTATTTGAAAGATACTTTTAATGGGTAAAAGCTTAGAGGGTGAGGATTTTTTCTTTCATCACTTTAAAGGTGTTCCTCTGCTGTTCCCTGTTTATAATTGTTTCTGATGAGAAATGTTCCGCCATCTCTATCTTTGTTCCTCCACATACAGTGTCTTTTTTCTTTGGTTGGTTTTGAGGTTTTGTCTTTACAATTTGTTTTGAGCAGTTTGATTATAAAGTGCCTTCATGTGGGGTTTTTTTTGTTTCTTGTACTTGGGATTCATCGAGCTTCTTGGGTCTGTGGGTCTATAGTTTCATCAAATTTGGAAGATTTTGGCCATTTTTTTCTTTAATTCCCTCTTTCTCCTCTCTCATAGAGACTCAAGTAAAATGGGGCTGCACCAGATTTCACTGGAACTCTGCTTCTTTTATATTTTTTAGTCTCTTTACAGTCTTTTTTTCATTTTGGACAGTTGCTGTTGCTATGCATTCAAGTTTATTAATTTTGTGTAAGTTCAAGTCCACTGTTAATCCCATCCAGTGTATTATTCATGTCAGAAATGGTATTTTTTTAATCATTAGAAATTTGGTATGAGAGTTTTGTTTGTATATTCCACATGTTTACTTATATTCAACCATTCCTGTAGCTTCCTGAACATGTGGAATAAACATATAACGATCATTTAAATCTCCTGTATACTGAGTTTGTCAATTGTGTCATTTCCAGTTCAGTTCTGATTCATTGCTTTTTCTTATTATGTGTCTTATCTTTCTGTTTTTTGCATGCCTGGTAATTTTTGATTGGCTGATAGACTTTATGAATTTTATCTTGTTGAGTGCTAGATATACTGCATACCTATAACATTTTTTGAACTATTTTTAGAATATGGTTAAATCACTCAGAGACAGTTTTATTCTATCATGTCTTGCTATTAAGCCCTGTTAAGTGGGACCAGTCCAAGGCTGTTGTTTTTCTTCCCTCATACTACTGAAGCAAAACTCTTCTGATTTTTCTATTGAGGGCCCCAATTCATGAGGTTTATCTTTCTAGTTGTTGATAGCAAGCATTATTCTTGCACCTGTATGAACTATAGATATTATTCTTTCTAATATTTTCTGTTGGCCTTTTCTTGGTAGTTGCCTGACATACATGCATTGGTCATTACTCAGCTGAATATTCAAGAGCCTCTAAAGATCTCCTGGACTTGCTTTCTGAGCAGCTCTCTTCTCTGTGGTACTCTGCCCAGAACTGAGGATTATTAAACAGGACAGCCAACACACACGGTACTTGTTTCCAACTTTTCTTGAGTATAGATAAGTCTTTGGACACATGTGAACAGAAAGCTTTTTCAGTACTTCAGGATGGATTACTAGAAGTGGAATTACATGGGCTGAAGCAAGATTTTTAGGGCCTTTAGCACAGACTGTCCAGCTTCTACTGAAGAGGCAGGTAGGGGAGAGCGCTCACTGCAACTTCACACTTGGTTGGTTTCTTCTCGCCCATCCCATGAGTGTGTAGACTTTCTGTTTTTTGCATGCCTGGTAAATTTTGATTGGCTATGAAGTTGACTCAGATTTTTGCCTGAGCTTGCTGACATGTCTTGCTGGTGATTTCTTGGTACTGATGGTGAGAACAGTGGTGAGAAGCAGGTAGAGAAGTACCGATACATCAAGGGTTGCCATAGATCACTTTTACGGTTAGCCATTACAGATAACGTTTCATGTACTACGCTCTTTACTACTATGTATGATACAAATTTTCCGGACGTTTAAAACGAGGGAGAATAATAGCTTCAAGGGTTCTTGTGAGAATTAAATGAGATCTATAACACAAGTAAAGATCTTAATCGTGTTGTGCTTAGTAAGTGTTGACTGTTGCTGATATTGGCTTCTGATCTTGGCTGAGTGTCACTCTTCCTTCCCCACTGTTGTCTCTTACGTCTGACTTCCGTGGCCCTTTCTCCCCTGTCCGGCATGGACTTTGCCCTGTGGAATTGAGGCAACCTGGCTTGTCTGGCTTTGCCTCTGGATGGTTCTTGCAAGGACGCATCTTTACCTCCTTTTTCTGGCTTGTCCTACTCGTCTAGGGAACCCCCTCTACTGAGCACCGCAGTCTTGGGGTCAGCCCACCTGACCGGAACCTTATTTGTGCTGGTCCCTCCGTGTGTACTGTGCGTGCTGGGAGGTGCAATGGGGAGGGAGCGGGGTGGGCGGGGAGGGAGCGGGGTGGGCGGGGAGGGATCCAAACGCAGCCCAGCTGATCACGGCCCCCTTCAGGCAGTGAACATCTTCTTGGTTTGTAAGAATTAGATTTTTATTGCGTCACATTTTTATTTATACATAGGTAGATGTATAATAAAGTCTGTGACTCTGTGTGCTTGTAGACATTACGTAGATGTTTATTATAACTTAAGGGGTGTTTGTTTCCATTTTGCATTGAGCTTCAGTTATCATTGACATTCAACCTTTTCATGCCTTTATTTTTGGCTGCTCTTGCTACTTTGCTAAGTGTAAGATCATTTGTAAATCATTTCTTTAGTGTATTGGCTGAAAAGGCTCTTTAAAGGAACTAGGTGGTGGAGCCTTCCATAGAAGTAAAGAATATTTAGGGCTGGTTAAGTGCCAGACATTGTTTTAGGCCCTTTCTTTTCCTTCGTTGATCTACAAGATGTCCTTTTGAAGTGAACGTTATCTCCATGTTTACTTTTCCAGTGTGAGACATCTAGTACATACTAGGATTTTGTTTTGGCTGCAAGCAAAAGAAAACCCTCAGACAGGCTTAAATAATAAAAGGAATTTAGTGGTTCTTGTAACTGAGACATCCAGCCATGGGATGGGCTTCAGGTATGGTTTGATCCAGAGCTTCATCCTGGTGTTAGGGAGTTCTAAATCTCATGAATGAGTGCTGCATCGACGGTCGAAGGACCATCAAACAGCATCAGAAGCAGAGGTCTTGACATTCACTGAGGCTGACCTGGGTGAGTCTGGTGGTTGGCTCTGCATTGGTCATTGTAGGCTCGTTGTGGACTCCCCTGCTGGGTGTGACCCTGAGGTGTGTACTCATGCTGCGGAGTGAGGTTAGCTTCTTCAGAAGTGCAGTGACAGTGAGGCTCTTTGTTAGGAGGACAGGAGCTCTGGGAGGCTATTCGTAGGTGTCCAGTGCAGAGACACAGACCTGAGGCTTGAATGTAGCGCTCTTTGTCCAATTGCAAGGTGCTGTAATCCAAATGATGCCTCCCTTAAAGTTGCTCTCCCCCAAGCAGTGTCTGATGAGCCTTTACCATCAGCATTGTTCCTCAGGCAGCACTGGTCTTACTCTGGGTGGGGCATGTCATCGTCTGGGAGTATGACTTTGCCCATAGCATCTAATTGTTTAGAGGCAAAGTATGCTCCACTGTGAAGTAAGGGGGTTGAACAATATGAATTCAGCCCATGTTCATTAAGTGCATATTATGTCTAAATCTATGTCAGGGGTTGAATTTACAAACATGCAATGTACACATGGCTGCTGTCCTTTTGGGCTATTGACTGTTGGTCCAAAGAGGCATTAACTAAATGGTGAAAAATATGTAATATGGAGCCTCTCACATTTGCCTGGCCATTAGCAAATAGTTAATGAATCAAACAGTCTCCATTTTTATCTGTTATCATTAACAAATATATCATTTTATGTTCTGCCAAGTGTTCCAGTGGGGAAGCACGGAGCACCCCCAGGGAGGACTATGAGGGCTGGGAGAGGAGTGGGATGGGCCCTGGGGACGCCCACACCCAGGGCCTGGGGTGAGTGTGAGGGGCGGGGTGGGCTCCGAGAGCCCTTCCAGCCCTGAGGTACACTGATCTCCTCCCAGCCCCGGTGTTTCCCGGAGTTCGTGATGGACGCTGTGTCTCCTTATGCTCCTCCTGTGTCAGGGAGCTGGGCGGGTGGAACACACACCTCTGGAGCCCTGCAAGGGGTTCATTCATGTTCTTACACTTGGTGAATTTCTACTCAAACAGGTTCTTTATGTTAAATAATCCAGATTTCAAAATGCCTTAAAAATAATGCCACTTCAATGGATTAAGGGGTGTGTGTGTGTGTGTGTGTGTGTGTGTGTGTGTGTGTGTGTGTGTGTGTGTGAAATGGTCTATTCTTCAGCCATGAGAAGGAAGCAAATCCTCCCATTTGTCACAACATGGATGGACCTGGAGGGCATTGTGCAGAGGGAAATAAGTCAGACAAAGGCAAGTACCATGTGGACTCCAAAATAAACAAACTCATAGAAACAGAAAGGTCATTTCTAGGGGCTGGAAGGTGGAAGGAATGGGGAGATGTTGGTCAAAGGGTACAAACTTTTAGTTACAAGAGGAATAAGTTTTGGAAACCTAGTGTATAGCACGGTGTTTCTAGTTAACAACACTACTTGAAAGTTCACAAAATAATGTTCCTTGTTTCTCCAGAACTTTTTTCTTTAAGTGGTTATTTAAAATTTGTTATTAAGGTATATTGATACACAATCTCATGAAGGTTTTGCATGAGCAACATTGTGATTCCCACATTCACCCATATAATCTAGTCCCGCTCTCACACCCAATTGTAATCACTATCCATCAGTGTAGTAAGATGGTAGAGAGTCACTACTTGTCCAGACCTTTTAAATATTGCAGACAGTTCTTCCCTGTCACAGGTGTACATGGGGTCGTCCGAGCCCCACCCAGTGCCTCTTCCCTTATCCCCCCTCCCTCCTTGAGCTAGCTCATAGGGCCCCTTCCTCTTGACTCCCAGCCCTCTGTTCCCAGCTTCCCCTGGGGCATCTGTATCCTCAGCCATCTTCTCATTTGTCTTTCCACAGTTTTATAAGTGATGATGACCAGGAAGGAAGACAACAGGTCTATCATGTATTTCTAGAACAGCTGTCACCACAGATGCCTGGAAGAAAAACCTGTACCGTGTGGACAGGAATGGTCCTATTTTCTTGAAAAGGAGATACATAAACACACCTTTGCAAAGATTCTAGGCTCTGATCTGCTTTGAAACACTTCTCATTTCCTGGAGCACCCGTTCCTACCTTATCTGCCACTACGCCATCACACACTTTCTCTTCTCTCCTACCCTCTGAGCATTTAATCTTTTTGGCAAAAAAGTCTTTCAAAAGCAAGTTTGAGTAGAGTTACCAAAAAATCAGTGCGGTATCTCCACAGTGAGTCATAATGGAAGTAAGAAAATGGTGTCATGACAAATGAGCTTTATTCTGGTTTTCCCTGTGGCTTCTCGATAGTGGCCGTGCAGCCCTTCCACTAACAGCCCTGGAGCTGTACTGGGTCAGCGGGGATTCGGGGATGACTTCAGGCAGCAGCTTCCTGTGTGTGTTCCTGTTTTTCTTCTATTGACTGATGTGTGGAGGACAATTGGGAGTGAAGAACAGTACGTTTCTTTGCTCTTCCTTCCGTAAATTGCTTCTTACAGCAGTGATTTAAAGTCGTGGAAAACAAAAGTTCGCAGTCTTCCGTGGAAGAGGAAAGAGGGAGATGGTGGGAGAAGGATGGTTAAAAGGGTGGGAAACGTTAGTAGTGAGGCAGCCTCTTGGTGACCTTACATTTGCACAGTACCTCTTGCTGCTCTGTGTGTGTGTGTGGATGTGTTCTTCCCCGAGTTTTCTGGCAATGTTCCAGGCATAGCAGAGGCTACAAATCTTTGGCAAATTGGCATATCCTTTTTCTGCTCATGTAAATCAACAAGGAACAATTGTTTCCTGTTCCTGGACAGAGGCCTTAACTCCATATTGCTGTCTGTGCACTGGTGAAACGTAATCATCTCAGAACCCTGGTACAGACTTAACTGGGTGTGCATTGACAGTGCCTTGTTCCGACTGGGCACTCAATAAATAATGGTTGAATGATACCCAGAATATCAGCTCAAAGCTGAGGACCTAGACCGATCCTGTCAGTTCTTTCCACGTCCTTTGGAGGAGCACCTGGGGAGGACTTAGCTCTCTGTGTGCATCCCATCCCAGGTCTTTGGATTTTGTTTCCTTTCGATATTGGGCTGGTTCTGTGAAACAGGAAGCCAGACATTCAGGCAGGACATTAGGTGGGGCTGGAACATTCTGGAAGAGTGGAAACTTGATGAGGTGACAGCCGTTTCTGCAGCTCCTCTGATATGGGGTGTGGGTAGTCAGCCTGGCTGACTGTGGGGAGGGAGGGAGGCCCTGACTTGAGCTCCCTGCTCTCTTCCACCTCTGATAGGGGCTCTTTCCTGACCAGTTGGTGGACAAAGAGAAGCAGTTGCTGCAAACCGTGTGGCTTTATTGAAATAGAATGTTTCTGGGGACTTCCCCTTTAAGATTGAGCCAGATAGTGGAGCTGTATTATAATGTTTCAGATAATAGAAAACCCATATTCACAGGGCTGATGCGCCTCTGTGTAGGACTCATGAAATGGATTTAAAAGTGTGGACAGAGATTTCGTGATGGTGGTTGGTTGGTTTTTCCCCTTGATGCAGTAGCAGCTATTTGGGTTCAATCCTCTGCTTTTGTCATACTAATTTTGGTTATTTTGTGTCTTGCCCCGCAGCTGTGAACTAGGAAGACATTCTTGAAAGGACTGGAAAGGGAGGTGCTGTTCCGAATGGCATCTGGGGGACAGTCTTGGTCACATCACTTTACTTAAGGTTTGCTCTTTTTGTGTAATAAGGACAGGAGAGAGGGCCCCTCTTAGTGGTGCCGGTGTTCTTGTTCACAAAGCCGAAGAATGAGCTTCAGAAACAGTCAAGGTAGGAGAGCAAGGTACAGGCTTTTATGTAGAGATAAAGTGAAAGGACAGAGCTCCCGGCTCACGCCAGGAGGGGTCAACAGAGTCCAGGAGGGGTCAACAGAGTCCGTGGTGGTGCGTTGTCTGGGGGTTTTATAGGCAGTTGAGGATTTTTTGAGAACATGAAGAAGACTTTGGGGTGTGGACTTGTTAGGTGTTCCCTGAATATTAAAGACTAACTTCACGTAATGAATTTCCTGCCTTGATTTCTCTCTGGGACATTGGCCCCTTGGTCTGGGATAACATCAAAAGGCTGCCTGCCCAGCCCCCAGGGTGGGCTGAGGTATTGTGTATTTGTTAAAGAATCCTGCCTTTTGAATTTTCTGGGTGTTAAAATGCAATCTTATCTCTAAGATGGAGTACTTCCTGCCTGTTACCATGTCGTGTACAGCTGGGTCTGCATGCTAAGTTAGTTGCTCAGTTTGCAAAATCACCTCGTCAGATGTGAGGGAGGAAAGACAGCACATAGGCCTGGGCCCTTTAGTGTGCTAAAGTGAATCTTACACGTGGCTACAAATGATTAGCGTCACTGAACATGTGCCAGTCGTCCCCGCCTGGGGAACATCAATTGATCTGTGGAGGTGATCATGTGGTTTTTGTCCTTTGATGTAGTGGATAATGCATAATAATCTATTTTTAGTTAGACCTTTGTCTTAAAGATTTGTGAATCCCCCAGTTTCTAATAGTCCTATTAATACATAATTTTTGCCATAAAATACAGTAATGTAGACTTTAAAGATTATGAAACAGTTTATTTGTGCTTTCCCAAGGACGGTCATTTGTTAGTCTTTGCTTTCTCCTTTTCCAACACCGTCTTTATGCATTCAGTCACTAGTTAAGTCAACAGTTCTTAATATCAGTTTTGTGACTCAGTGTGTCCCAACCAATTGTAAGGACTGTTGAAGTAATTAGCTAGTAATTTCTGGTTAAGGTCCTAAGCTTTGTGGCTGACGTACGAGAAAAGAGGAGGTGAGGTGATTCCTGTGAGACTGCTTTTCCCTTGTATGCCTTCCAGTGTGCTTTGGGTGGGGCAGAAGGAGTAGAAGTAGAGCGAGCTGCTGATGGGGGTGCACATGGTGGTGCTGGGTCTCGGCACAGGGAAATGGGGTTGTGCAGCCTTGCGTGTTAATTGCGTGTACGTGGGTTTGTGTGTGCACGTGTGTGGAGAATCGCTTGGCCCTGGTGAGGAACTCCAAAGAACCGCAGCTTATGCTTTAAGAAAACGATCATCACCATGAATCACGGCCATGGATTTGCAAAGGGACTGCTCAGTGTCGAATTCTAGAACAGGAGAGAGAGTGCCCAGCTTAGGGGAGCCAGGGTCAAGGAGGCCGTGTTGGAGGGATTGACGTTTATGAGTTGACCCGGATGTGTTGAGATGCCCAGGAGGCAACACCTGCCAATGAGACAAGTGGAGACCCCAGGCCTCCAGAGCAGGGGTTCTCCTCCCTATCTGTGGACTCTGTAACAGTGCAGAGACCTCCACCTTCCCTTTCAGAGGTCTTGATTCTGTATTAGCAGAGAACAACCCACCTGCCCACCCCAAATGAACCTGATGTATATGCTTGGGTTGATTGCACAGTCCTTTGAGGGTTGTGGAGGGATAAGAGGGATCACAGTTTCATCACTGGACCTCTGAGGGAACAAGCAGAGTTTCACACATGTATTCTCCCACACACGCATTCAGACACAGGCAGGTACATGCACACTGTCATGTAGCATTTGTTTGACTATAATCAGGTCTCACATGTGTAAATGTAGCTCTAAGAAATAAATCCTGAAATTTTTAATGTGGTGTCTCAGTAGTCAAATGTGTTATTCAGCTCTACAGATTAAAGTGCTTGTTCTTGAAGCCTTAAACTCCTAATAGTCATCGTGGAGTCTTCAAAGAGTGCCTAACTCCTCTCTAGTGAGCTCTGGTATTACTTGGATGTTTTCTTTTGTTGTTCTTTTGTTCTTGATAGGATTGTGTACCAGGAGGGTGGGAAGGAGAGGGAGGGCCACAGTTCCGACCGTGGTGTTAATTTTCACGTGGCAGCTGGGCGGCTTCGATGTCCCCTCTGCATAAGGGGCATCTCGTAGTTGTAGCCAGCCACTGGTCAATGCACACTTGATGGAAAATGTGCATGCAGGGAAGACGTCTATGAGAGGCAAAAACAACGGAAAGCACAAAATTAATCTTACGGCAACTGCACGTGGTATACCTGTAATAATTCAGGAGTGTTTCAAAGTTACCAGACATCTATCTTTTATCTGTAAAAACATTAAACAACCTCGAGGCCTCTCTAATGACAGTCACACCTACATTAAATCAACACTGGGGAAAATAAGGCATGAAGACACAAGATGACTAACTGTTTCAGCTAATGAACCAAATCCTGTAAAACCTCAAGGATTTTAAAACCTACACTGGCCGTTATTCCAGTTTTGTTTCTGTACGTGAGCTGCCAATCTGCCGAGTTGGCAGTATGTCCCTGTTACCTAAAATTGCAAAAATATCTATTTCCCTATCAAATAAATTTGTGAAACACTTTGAAAAATGTATCTCTCTCTCTCAAAAATATCAGAACTCATTCTAGCATGAGTTCTAGTCACACTAATTAAGAAATCTTATATGTAATAATATTTTCTATCTAGAGGATCTTTATAAAGTACAGATTGATTGAAGGTTAATAAGGGTTTTATGGGTCATTTTTACAGCCACTGAATACTATGGCACTCTTTTTTAAAAACAGCTTAATCCATTTTGTAATATATTTGTAATATCGAATCATGTACACTTGAAACTCATATGTGCGAGTTATATCTCCATGAAAAGTAATTAATGGGAAAGAAAGTAGCTTCAAAGGAGATATTTACTTTGGTATGCTACGCTAAATCATCACTTAGCAATTGACAAACAAAGCATCGAGGCAATACAGGGTAAATCTAAGTGAAGAGTGTGATAGAAGCATCCATTTCTAATCCACTGCTAAGAGCTGTCACACATTTTTAGACTTCCTGGTTCTTGCTAAAAAGAGATGCTCCCATTACTCTTTGAACAGTATTTCCACTACCGTACGAAAAGTTACCTTCCATATTTATAAATTTCACTGGCAATACAGGGTTCAAATAACCTATATGTGGTCTGGCGGACAAATGTTTATAATGTTTTTCTCTCTCAGCCAAGTGAAGACATACGATAAAGTTACCCTTATCAATTAGGGCAGCAGAGTTAGCATACGGTTCTGTTACATATGTTATAGAACCTTTTTCACATGGGATTATGTAGTTTGGATCAAAACAGAGCAGGTGCAAAATAATGAAGAGATTATAAAAAGAAAATACCTAAAATTAATATTGGGTTAGCATAACATTTTCTAAATTGCAAAGTTGTAAGAACTGAATAGTCCCAAGAAGTAAGAGGGCATTTTAGGACAAAATCAATTTCTGAAAAGATGCTGTCTAACACTGCGTGGAGTTAATCGAGTTCCCCCTTTTTAAGCCTTGGAGAACGCATTGATTTGACAGTCTCTGCCTCCAAAGCCTGTCAAGTTCTCCTTTCTGCAAGATTTAGAAAAGACAATTTGACCACAAAATTTCCCTGCCCAAGTATATTTCCCATCCCAACCCACTGGTAGCAATACAGAGCCTTAAATCTTTTTCTTTCACTCACTATGGGAAGGCAGTTCTCTACCCGTCGAAGATTGGTAACAGGATATGCAGGAGTGATCTTTCGGTGGCTTCTAGTCTCCTTTCACATAAAATCTCATGCACAGTTTTGACAACGGATTTTAGATAATTCATGTCTAGTTACCTCACATCTTCCCCTTCCTCTAAAGTGCACAAGCAGATGGTGCACTGCTCGTCGGTGGCTTCCTGAGTCGGTGCTTCGCCGGCTTGTTGGCGGGGCAGGTCCCTCTGTGAGAGGCGATCGGGTGTCACCGTGTTAGTGGGATGACATTATTGAACAACTGACTAAAGTCTGTGTTTATTTGACAGACAATGCAAAACAAAACTACACATTCAGCCACAAGTTATCTCCCAGGTATGACTGTGATGAATTAGTGGATGAGTTAAGTGACTAATTTCAACTAAGTTATTTTAGGGCTTAAATAAGCAGCATCAAAAGGAAAATAAAAAGTAACTAATTAACTACTTGGAAAACTACTATTTTTAATACACCGTTAGGATGATTACAAACTCTATTTTTGTCCCATCATAACACATAGCCTTTACTAAGGAATTTTCAAATAATCTCCAAATAAATTAATCCGATGACATAGTCTTTAGCTTCAACAACTGAAAGGACTTAAATTTAGTGGTAATAGCTCTTTCATACTCTTAGAAAACAGAAGAAAAATACAGTGATTTTTCCCTTTCTTATTATTAGTCTGCATAGCATAGTTGTTTGTTGAAAGAAATCTATATAACATGTCTACTGCACAACTTCTCTAAATAACACTATAAATTGAGGGTACGATGTAAGAAATGTAGGTTAACTAAATGTCAAAATAAGTGGCCA
The DNA here is from genome assembly GCF_040802235.1 of Manis javanica. Taxonomy (NCBI): domain Eukaryota; kingdom Metazoa; phylum Chordata; class Mammalia; order Pholidota; family Manidae; genus Manis; species Manis javanica. Next base: position 46,309,611 of record NC_133171.1, read on the forward strand.
GTTAAATTACAGTCTAAGTCATTAAAGAGAATATGGGTGGCATGTGGGTGCTGATCCGGAATGAAAACATAATGCACAAAAACGGTGCACTTGTCATCCTCTTTGTGTTATTTTTAAAAGTGGAAGGGAAAATATGTACATGTGTACATTATTAATGCCTAAAAATGCCTAGATTACGTAAGAAACCCTTAACTATGAGTTTTCTTCTGGGAAGAAAAACTTGGGTCATCAGGGTAAGAAACCTCAGAATATATACTTTTAAACTTTCAAATTTTTGAAAATCGTATGCATGTGTTGCTTTAGTAATAATGTAGCTGAATTCAGAGGTCCATAATACTAAATCTGATACATTTCCATAATGTAGACATCACACAGAATAAATTCTTACTTTTTTGTATTTATGTGGGTATGTGCATCTCTCGATCGTCTCCTGAGATGCTCCATTGTTGACCTCTTCTGTTTCTTGTAAAGGTTCCAGTATCTGAAGGTGAAGAATAACCAGTGTTAAAAGCCAGGATGACTATTCCTTGAAAAGCACTGTCAATACTGTGAAAGCAATAAAGCTCCATATTTATAAACCTGCAATATAAATACAGTGTTTGCAGTACGTTAAGGCAAATGGTTGTCTGTACTTCTTTTCTCAGCCCACTGAACTGGTGCGACAAAGTCACCCTTACATTCTTCAGTGACTCCTCCTGCCCACCTCTTGCTTCTGTGTCCTCTTCTCGTGTTCTCTTAAGCCTAAACATAGCTTCAGGTTTATCCCCAAGTGTCATCTCCTTAATCCTGGAATAACTGCAGCCCTGTTTCCTGCTTTCCCTTCACAGCCAGGCTTTTAAAGCAAGCAGTTTATATTCACTGTTCGCACATTTTTACCTTCGTCCCTGGAATCTAAGAAGGACACCATCCCCATCCTCACCAATAACCACTCTATAATGCATTCAACATTTTCCCAACTTTGTATTTTTGTGGTGAGACACTAATGACCATATTATTTTGACATTATTCTCATTTTGTTTCTTCTCAACTCCTCTAGCCAGTGCTCAGAATCCTTTCTTTGAAGAACAGGATTACCTTTCAGATATAGTATTATCACTCTCCAAGGTTTTTTCAATTTGTCAGTCTATACATTTTTTTCTGGCAATCTAATCCTCTTCCATAGATTAGTATTTTAAGACAGTATGTGGCTCATATATATTGACAACTCACAACATATCTTTAACTCAGGTATCAGTTTATGGCTTTGAGGTGCAGACTATAAACTTAAACCCCTACTGGACATTTTACCTTGATATCCACTTATCACAGATTCAGTATGTCTAAAAGCTAACTCACCTAACCTCTTGCCTAAACCATAATCTAATACTCTGCAACTCAGTGAAAGGCACCACGCTAGCATCTGGGAGTCATCCCAAATGTCATTCAAATGTGTCTCATCATTATTACACCAACTGCCACTGTCCTTGTTCAGGTATTTACCAACTTTTACCTCTTCTCCTATGTCTTAACTAACTAGATCCCGTCCGCTCTCCTGCAAATCTGTTTTTCGAAACAAGTGAGGAAGTGGTCTTTCTAACTATAATCTGAGTAAATCTCTCCAAAAGCATAAGTAAGACCAAGTCATTTTGCTTTCAGTGGTTCCCGAGTCCCAGTTTCTGGGCAGGGCAGCTTTATTTCTTATTGCTGAGTGATCCCCATTCCTAAGATCCAGAAATACCAACGTATTTGCAGTTGCTTGTGTGTATGTTATTTGAGATCTCTTAACATGCTGTAATCACTGCAAAAGCATCATTCTCAATTCCAAAACCTGCTGAGAAGTCACATGCATAATAAAGCATCTCGGAAGCCTTTCCTACAGTACGTCTACCTCCCCAAGATGAAGCCACTCCCTTCTCTGTCCTACTTTTATAACTAGTATGTATTATGAATTGCCAACTCAATGAATTTACACCTTAGATTGGTATCTAGAAAATGTTCATCTGTTCAAATCAGATACAGAGAATAAGTACAGTCCTTTGGCAGATGAGTAAAGTAGAAATGCATAGGAACAGACCAATTACCCCTTGAGAGAAAATCAAGCTCATGTCCCACTGACAGTGGATCAAGACTGGTGTCTTTGTACAAAAGAAAAAACTTGTATAAGGAGAGAGAAATACAGTACATTTTTCAGTGCAAATACAAATACAGATTTTAATATATCTCATACATTCTTATACCACAATTTCTATTTACTAATTCTCAAATTCTACTAAAACACCTGTAACAAATCATGGAGAATATTTGCAATAAAGTAAATTAGAAAAAGAATACTCTTAAGAAGAAGAATATTTCACCATTTTGAAATGTTTTTGTTTTACCAGTATAGGAAGAAGTAGTACAAATACGAAGTCAAGTCGAAGTGGTACATGGTGATGGTGCCGGTGGGGATGCGATGCTCCAGGTGCCTCAGCAGCTGCGGCGCCTCCGGCTTCATGTCCCAGGCCCCTGACAAAGGATGAGAGCGCTTTAGCTTGTAACCATCTCTGCAATGTCTTATGATAATCAGTAGGAGTGGGGGAGTATGTTTGCATTTTTTAAAGTTACCTAAAACTTCTTAACGTACACAGCTGAGACAAATTTAGCCCCTAAGATATAACTAACAAAAATCTCAAATTCAATTCAGAAAGTAAAACTCAAAACTTCAATTTTGTCATTACAGGGAGCAAAGCACTGTAGTGAGTTTCATTCACATCCTACAAAGGAAACAAAATGCATAGGTTCCTTCCAATCTAAAAGTCTGATTCTACTTGAGGAGCACACAAATTAGGTGTTTCTGTTTGTTTGTTCATGTGAATGTTACAGATGCTCCCAAGACTTTTGTTTGTTGAATTGTGTCTCTGGGTTGCTGGCTTCGAAGATAATTACAACCACAAACACATCTGTACCTTACAATACAAGGGTAAACAAAATTTTATAAAGAGTAAAACTGTTAAATGCCAAATCTCCATTTCTTTATTCTCACTTTCTGTTCTGCCTCAAAAGCTACTGTAGACCAAGATCTCAATGACTTCCTAAGGAAAATGAATTTCATAGAAAGTTAATGCACATCTACTTCCATTTCTCTGGTAAACACCGTAAGACCAGGAAGGCACAAGCTGGTGTTCTCTTGTCAGTAGCCAGGGTTAGAGGCAGTCAAGTAGATGTAAGTACTCTGAACGGGGAGGGTGTATAATGAAGTTGTGAGAAGCAGGATGTATTTTGGGAGCTGGCTTGAATGGTAGACACCCCTGAAGGACAGCAGAACAGCTTCGTCCTGTGTGACGTGGCCCCCTGCACCAGAACTCAAGGTCCTCCTGTTGCTTCTCCAGGTCTCTAACTTGCCCAGAGGCAGTGCCTCACAGCTAAACTGAATTCAGTTTCTCCACAGCACCAGCCTGGGTGGCATTCCACTATGAAAGCATTGAATCTGGCTGTTCTGTTCAACCACAAGCTACTGAGCATATATCCCTGAAACAGACAAGATACTGATGGAGCCGATCTCTCTGGAGCCTACCGAGGATGTGAGGACATAGTCCCAGGCACAGGATGTCCGTGTCCACTGTAGGGGTGCATCCTGTGTGTGTGAGGTGGGGGGCGCTCAGGTCCCAGCCTGGAAACAGAACACAGAAAGACCACCGGAAATAATTGAATAATTGGTTATTTCTTAATGTAGAAAAAATAGCCTAGTATGAATATTCAAATGTCCGTAGATTAGTCATGAAATTCATTATCTAATAACAAATTATAAAAATGTAACATAGATTTAACGATTCATAAATCAAGGAATGATAACCCCACAAATTCTCACTGCTCATTTCTTACAATACCTCCAATTCAAATTTATCCAAGGAAAAAGACAATTTGAATGTTTTGTTATATACCTTCTTTACAGCAGATATTTTAAGTAAAATAACACGAATCTGAATGGAAATAAAATTTTTAAAATTTAACACCGCAGCAAATGCTACAGGAGCAAGTAAGATACATCTATAAACACGTAAGGCAGGAAAATGGAAGAATCTTGTTTTGCTTTACTTTTATATTGTTAACATTCAGCCATTTTAAAAGATAAATCTTTTAAGATTAAAATACGTTAACCTTGTGCATTTGTTTCAAACGCATGCAAGAAGAGGTTCCACATCTGGAAATAATATATTTTCTCTTTCTAGAGTCAGTCAAATTTACAAATAGAAGCACAGTTCTGAACAGAGTACTTCAAAAAAAAGTTCCAGTGATGCATTTTTATACTCAAATTCTTATTTCCTATTAGCTTGTAACACATTTTCAAATTTTGCGTGTTTAATCTTTTTTTTTATGAAGGTATCATTAACAGACAGTCTTATGCTCAAGTCTCACATGAGCACCACTGCGATTACAACTGCATGTTTAATCTTAACAATTTAGAACAAGTAATCTCCTAGATACTGGGAAATATTAATGTTACATTGGCAACTTTCTATATAAAGGGTTACTATATTACAACGGCACCACAACCAGAGATTCTGGATATAATCATAAATTATCCGACTCAAGGAAGAAGTCACAGAAGTGGTAGATCATTAATTATTTCAAGAGATTTGCAAACATTTCTCTAAGGGCCAAATACTTCTCTATAGGCCATACTCAACTAGGTCTTACTAAGTAGTTACTAAGTCTTTGCGATACTCAGGTTAGTCTCCGTAATGTGAAAGGGGCCGAAGACGCCACAGACAAAATCAACCACATGAAGATGCTGCGGGATTGGTGCAGCTGCACTGGCTAAACGCATAAATGAACAAGGGTCGCTGTTTTCCTGTAAAATTGTATTTACAAAAACAAACAGGCAGGATATAAAGAACAGAATTTGCTGCCCTAAAGTAGAAAACCAGATGCTTAATTTTCAAAGAAAAAGCAAAAAGTTCAGTTAGTCTTCCCATGTTAAGGTAATAGAATGATATTTAAATTAATAAATAAACTAAGTTAAAAAGACATTGAAAAAAGCACAGCTGAAAAATGTTAATACTCTTTTTCCGTCTGGCCGGTAACATATAATAAGTCAAAGCATATATTTCAGCACTGTATCTTGTTTCTCAAGATCATCAGTTTTAACATTAACCTTACTATGGAAACTGAAAAAAGAAACAAGAGACTGGTTTGCAAAAATAAATGACCCTTTGTTGCATCCTGAAAATGGTTTGGTTTTGTTAAATAAATTTGTTTGGTCAACTTGTTTTGTCAACACCTACAAGTCAGGCTAAGACAGAGGAAGATTTTGGTTAGTAAAGAATAACCTAGTGAACTGGTGGTTTAGTTTACTTAAATTGCCTCTACTGATTTTATAGTGTTATAATCCAATGGGAATAGAAGGAAAAGGAATAATGTGTGATTATCTTTTTAAAAACATGAAACATACATTGTATGCTGCATCATCATCCTTCGATCTTCCATCCTCTGCGCAACTTCATGACGATGCAGTCTCTGTCCTGGAGGTGCAGTGCCTGGAATGTAATACGGAATTGGCTGGTTTGTGGCATGAGGATGCTGCGGGATTGGGGCAGCTGTGCTGTCTAAATTAGTAGGGGGTGGGGGTGCCACGGGGTGAGGTGGGGGTGCATGACAAGACATGTTAGAATGGGAGGCATGCACGGGGTGAGGAGTAACAGGTGGAGACTGAGCCTGAGCAGGTGGGTTTCCGTAGGAGTTTGGGCCGGCAGAGGCTTCATGACGTCGTCTTGTCAAAGCAGCATCTGTAAGGAAAACCGAGGCACCATGCAGTTGAGCGTCCATTGCTAGTATAGATTCCTACTGTATTTTAGAAACGTATTAGCATATGTTTAATTTTTTATGTATGCTTTAGCAATGCTTGAGTCTTCTCTGTTCTATTTGCAACCTGTTTTCTTCTTTGAATAATCTTAGATATCTTGCCATGTCAATGTACAGTTTTACTTCATTCTCAGCTTCACAGCATTCTACTATAGGAATGTACCAAAATTTTTCAAAGAGATTTCCATTGATAAAAATTGGAAACAACCCGAATGCTCCAATAAATATCTATCTGTATGAGCCCTCTCATGCTAGTCTTCTTTTGTACATTCACGTGCACGAGTGCGTGTGCAAACACACACACACACACACACACACACACACACACGTCATTCATGGACAGTGTTTGTAGCATAAATTTCCTGTAAGTAGTTCTGAGTCTCAGAAAATAATTTAAACTCAGATACCAGTTGACAAAAGACCCTGCCCAAAAGGTGACCATAATTAATACACCTGTCACCAGTACACAGGTGTCCCTGAGGACCCCCACTGTCACTCAGTCCTCACATGCCAATCTGAGAAAAATCTTGTATATATTAGCCACTTACATTTCTTCCCAGAATTACCTATTCACCTTCGTAGCCTATTCTCCTTTTTCTTGATGATTTATAAGTAGTTCATATACAATGGAAGCTTTTGTCATAAGTGTAAACATGTTTCCAGACCGTCTTTTGTTAATTTTATTTTGCCATACACAGGCTTGTTGGCTTCTGTGTCGTCAGCTGTATTAATTACACATTTATAAACATATAAAGCTCTCTTTCCTTTATCATTTCCCAGTTCAGAGCAGTATAGAGAAGAAAGGCAATTGTAGTCCTTCTGGGCAAGACTGTGGAGACGTCCTTTCCTTGCTGCTCCTCTCCCCCCGCCCCAGGCCGTTTTCCCCACACTTCATTAATACCATGACAGGAGCATGTCTGCCGGGAACCGGCCGTGGACATCAGCCCTTCACACAGACGCCTTCCCCCCATTTCTTCATTCTAAATCTTTGTGTGTCAAAGTAACTGTTGGAAGATCCTTCTGCAGAATACGCATCCGTCTTACTCTACAAAACATGCATCTATTTGAGGTAAAAAACATGTTTATAGATTTCAGTCCGAATTTCATTTTATTTGGAAGAATTTCTTGGTAGTCTGGTATAGGCTATGGGCAGTCTCTAGTTGCATTATAGAAGGAGTTCCTTCAAATTGTAATTCTTTGATTCATTCAGCTGGGGTAAAAGGTAGGTAACCATGAAAACATTCAGCCATATTTTCAAAGGAAACCTTGCTATCAAGTATCTGAAAGTTTCACTGAGCTCAATAAGTTGTGAGAAAAGTTTTAAACTTATTTTCTAAAAGTTATGTTTTCAAATCAGTGTGTTACTCCAAGATATCACAAAGCTTAGTATTTCTTGGCAGTAAAAATCATCACAAAAAAGCAAGTGTGTCTGTTTTACCACAGTTAACTATCCTTCCTCAAATTTACAGCATTTTTCCCAGTTTCACTTAAAAATTTTCTATTTCTGTATTCATTATGCAAGAAGTAATATTCACAAGTATAAAATTTTAAAGTTTCTTTTCAGGATGAATCCATTTATTTAAGTCTTCAACAGTCATTTCACTTCTTTCAGCTTTATTGAGGTATAAGGAACAAAATATTACTGTGTAAAAAAATAGTTTTCCATAAATAAGTAAATAAAGAATTAAAACATGTTTGGTAAATTGAAATCTCTGTAAATAAGAATGTGATAGTGCCACATTCTTAACATATATATCATATAATTTCAGGCAGGAGTCTTCATTGAGATTTTCCTGAAAGCCTGAATTCTTTAGGAGCCTCATATATACCATGACATTTAAATATGACAGTAGATCATCTTCTCCTGGGCCATAACAAGTGATTTGTTTTTAATGGCATTAAAACTTTTTTTAATATCCAGTGAGTCCTTCTATTATATGCAATAAAGCAAAATTCTCCTGAACTCCAGGAACCCCTAATACCACAAATCATTCCTACGTAATGCAGACTATGTGTTAAAAATCTTATCTTCTGAAGACATAACCACCAAACCAGAGCCTGTCTGGCTGCCGTTCTAACCTTCAACGTCTCTTTCCTTCCTATGGTCTCTAAACTCAGACCCAACAGGATGTAAGAAATAAAATTCTGATGTGTGTAGAATTAATGGTGTCATAATAACCTGATTTCTGATTTCCCAAATCCCTTCGATCAGTAATAAATGAGAACTTTCAGACAATCCTAGAGACTCACTTAAAAAATAATCACAGGCCACTAAATTAGACCATCGTTGCAAGGGCAGTAAGATAAATCACTGATTTATTACATATGATATATCTGAACTAGTGAATTAGTGCTGAACAGTGTGAAAAAAGCATGGAGTCAAATGGGCCTGAGTGTGAATCATGAGCCTGTCTAATCCCGAGCAGTGTGACCCTAGGAAAGTCATCTAACCCTTCTCACCTATTAAGTGGAGCAGTCACTGCCCTGCGTAGCTGTTGTTAGAGAAGAAGATAATCTGCTAGGTATGAAATACACGAGTTGTGACTACGCTCTCTGCCCCATGCCCATAGTTATTTTGGAGGAATGCCCTTCCCTGTCAGAAGACATGCAAAAGTGCCCCCCCACCCCGGAGGGCCTCGCACAGTGTTACAAAGTCATCTAAAAGACAGCATCCTTTCCTCAAACTATTATGTGGGAAGCAGATAAAAATGTAGATGAAATTTTTTACTTATAAAATAAACACAGGAAGAGTGGAGTGCCCACAGGCCTCTCCACCCCCCTGCCCCGTGTGCCTCCTGAGGCCTCCCCGCAGAGTCCGCAGGGTTCTGGAGCAACACCGTTCCAGTCTGATCTCTAGAGTCGCCCATACCAGAGTTCACCTGCTCCTGTTTGGCTCATAGGACCCACCTAATCTCTTCTGGGCCAAGGTACCAATCAGGAATCTAATGGTTACTTACAAATAATAGAAAAATCCAATCAAAACTGGCCAAAACAGTGAAGGGAATTAATGGGGTCACATAAAAGGATCTGCGTGGAGGTACTTTGGGCTCTGGTTGAGAGGTCTGAAAGCGGGCGGCAAACCTCCCTGCCATTCTCCTGGGCTGCCCTCCCATACACGTCCTCTCTTGTCTTTGCTGATTCTCTCCGGAGGAAGTTCTGTGATCTAAATTCTGCTACAGAGTGTCTCTCTTCTAAATCTCTGTATATTGGTTTTCTCCAAGCTTCTGGGTCTGGCCTATTTGGGCTAATCTCATGAACCCAAATAAAGGTAACCCGAGAACTAGATTTAGGAGTCTGTGGACTTGGATTTAAAAAATTACCAGTTTTTTCTCATCTCTAATTGCCTCCTGGCATTCATACCACCTTGTTAGCATCAGTTGAGAGGTTAAATATTACAAGTGATTTGTATCAAAAAACAAGGAAAATAAGTTGGTTACTTTGAAAACATAAATTATAGCAGATTCAAAGTCAGTTATAATTCTATAACTCAGTATATAATTATATCATTTTCATTCACTTGGATTCCAAACTTTTTAAATAACTTGAGCAAAGTTAAAACTATCATATGAGGAAATGACCATCACCAAAAGCCTATAAGGAACTATTTTCTATATGCTGTGATATATGTACAATAATTCATTACTACAGTAGCTTTATTTCCTGCAACATTTTCAGGACTTTATCTCAGCCCCCATGTCAACATGTTGTACAAGTGTATGTCATTTAGGGTGAAATTACTTCAGAGAAAAGATTGAAAACCTTTGCGATGAAATCCAGTCAGTGGGTGGACTAAGCGACCTTCACGGTTGCTTCCAACATGGACGCTTTAATTTTACAGATCCAGTTATTTGAGGATTCTGGGCAACCCTAAGACTCAGGAGATGAATTTGTAAGCACAGCAAGAGCGCTGCGGACTGCTGCGGCCATGACGGAAGTGCGAGAGATGACCCTTGTGTGTTCAGAAAGAACTTGCCCTCATTATCTTCAGATATCTCAAATACAAAACTTAGAGTGAGAGAATAGGAACCACCACTGAAAGGAAGGAAAGGGAACTGACTGAGATACATTACAGTCTGGCATCTTACTACCAAAACCCACATTAGGTACCCTAAATTCATGAGGCACCCATCTGCTTGCTTCTATGATTCTGACCAGCCCTGTGCAGCCCCATTTAGGAACCTGGTTGAAGCTAGATGGCTTGAGTGCTTCAAGGCTGGAAATATGCAATGTGCTAAGTAAGGACAGGATGTGAACAAAATAGGCGAAGGATGTTCTACAAAGCATTTAAACGAAATGCAGCCAGCAGAACTGGTTCTCTCAGGCTTATTATATACAGGAACAATCTGGCCTAGAACAGTGTTCTTCTCCTAATCTAGGGAAATACAACCTAAGCAAGTCTGTCTGTCCAAAACATCATCATCAATATAGTTACAGTAATACGGTGAGAAGGGCATTCAAGTAGTAAATTGCTACCTAAGAGATTAAATGTGAATCCTGACTGATTAGGGTATTAACAAAGAAATAAGTAGTTTCCACAGCAGCTGCACCGATTTACATTCCCACCAAGTATTCATAAGGGTTCCAGGTTCTCCACATTGTTGTCAACACTGGTCATTTACTCTCTCCAGTGTTTCGGTTTTTTGTTTCTAATTATGCTGGGTGTAAGGTGGTTTTCATTTGTATTTCCCTCATAATGAAGGAGGTTGTTTTCATTTGCTTCCCATTATTTGCATATCTTCTTTGGAAATATATCTATGCAAGTCCTTTGCCCATTTTTAAACTGGGTTCTCTTTTTACTGTTGAGTTGTGCAAGTTCTTTATATATTCTGGATACTCGAGCCTTATCAAATGAATGATTTTCACATGATTTTCTCCCTTTCTGTAGGCTGTCTTTTCACTTTCTCAGTAATGTCTTTTGATGTGCAGAAGTTTTAGATTTTGGTGAAGTCCAAGTTACCTATGTTTTCTTTTGTTGCTGCTCATATTTTTGGTGACAGCCCCCGATCTCTTTCAGTTGTGCTATGATACTTCAATAACATACAGCACATCCAATACAAAATCTCAGTCTAATAGAGACGACTTTCCTCACATACAATGCTCACTCTAAGATTACACTTTTGCTAACATAGCTAAAATCCTTAAAACAATACTTTTTCTAACAAAAGTAATGAAAACTTCCATCTCCCCAGCCCGTTTTTTTAAACGTACCTCCTGTATCAGTCCCAGTCATTCTGTTGCTTGTACGAGGAGCTGACGTCTCTGGCCATTCGCTGCTATCGTCAGTTGATTCACTGTCAGAGGCCTGCTCAGAGGCAGATGAATCTGAGTAGTTGTGAACCCAAGGGCTCGTGGTCGGAGATTCCATTGTTGAACTAGTGAGCGGTACTACATTAGGTTCTGCACAATGTAAAATAGTTATTTAGCATTTCAAAACAAATTAGGTAATGGACTATATTTTAATCTAAGCTAACATTTTATGGTAATTAAAACCAACTTTAAAACTGTTAACTCTGGTAAGTACAATATATAGTTTTACAAAATGCTTTCATAAAGCTAAACTGCAACATTAAAATGATGTTACTAGAATGTGATTACTGCGTTTTAAAAATCCAACACGTGCATATTCCAATAATTCAGGTTATTGAAATAGTCTTTTGAGTAAACACTATGGAAGTTTTGTGATCTTCTACCAAGCAGAAGAGAGGAAAAGGAAAGAAAAAGTGCTTCCGCTCTGTTCATATACATTGTCACAGGCTGTAACAGGGTTAGAAACTGTCCTTTCTTTGGTACACTATGGATCCTAGATTCAGACTGCTTGAAAAGCAGTTTTAATTTCACCACTGACAGTATGGTCATGGATAAGTTACCTAAGCACTCTCTCACTTTTTACACGGCTTTTTGTTTATTTTCCAAAGAAAATGCAAATATTAATTCCATCAGTGTTTTATAATAAAAGAAAAAAAGTTCTGTAGTAGGAAGTAAATTTGAGGCAGACATTCACTTCTGAATGAGGTATATTTTAGACTCTGATTATAAAATGGCTGTTTAAAAATTGAGAAGAATCGAAATAAATCTGTCCAAAGCATAGTCACAACAATTTGGTTCAAAAAGAAGGGATTCTCTTAATGTGTTACAGATCGAGAATACAATGTTTTCTATACAGTGCAGAGCGGTAGGCTGATTTCTGAAATGCAGACAGTACCTGTTGCCCTATATGGGAAACTACTCTGGATGCTTAAACATATTTGCTACATATAAAAAGGGCAGGGAGGAACCTCTGTTTATTTGCAAATGACTTATCTTAGTTTCTCAACCTTGGCAGTATTGACCCTTGTGGCTGTGCAATTCTGTGTAGGGGAAGGAAGTGGGGATACAGGGTGGGCTGTCCTGTGGATTGTGGGGTGATTTGTAGCATCCCTTGCCTCTACCACTTGGGTGATGGCAGCCCTCTACCCCAAAAGAGAGACCTGAGAATGTCTGCAGACATTGCAGATGCCTCCAGGAGACTAAATGGCTGCGAGTGAGGAAGCAGGGGACCCAGACACTTAAGCTTTGGATTTATTTTTAATAGGTTAGAAGCTTTCCACTGAGAGAAATCAGTGGGGAGAAGGAGGCATCTACTTATCACTGGCAGTCTTTTAACCTGGTTAAAGTATTCTGCCTGAACTAATTCCAGTGGGTTAGAAGGCTATTCTGTCACCTTCTCCTACTGACTGGCTGGTAGGTGTCGCATGGGAAAACACACAAGAAGTTTGCAAAACAGTTGTCATATATTTAATTAACTCTGAGCAATCTTAAATTGATCCCTATCATATTAACCACTCTCTTACAGATATTTTCTGGTGCTTCAGAATAAAAAGCAAGACACTGTTGAATGAAATGCACGTGGTAAAAATAAACGATCTTTTCATACACAGAATCCCAGAGCCCTGGTGCTCTGAGAGTCATGATCACCCAGACTGCAGAGCGTCCGTGGGAGCCGAGTACACACGGCCTCTGACGCTTCCTCCCTCCCTAATGGATCCTTTCTCCAATTTATAGCTAACCCCCAAAGCTAACAAATTTATATATGACTTGCCTTCATCCTTTAAGAAAATCATGACTGACCATACTGACATGTAACTGATAATTCCTGAAGATAATTCTCAATATGTGGGGAAACTTACAGATGTATTCATGTAGTCACACGTGCTACCGCGTTCCCTCACCTGTTTCCAATTCTGGTTTGTTTCCTCAGTGACTGGAGTGCAGTGCTCAGCCGAAACAAAACGCTAACGCTGAGCAGCACAGAAGGGAAGAACAATATTACACTAAAGGATAGCAACTTTTAAAAGTAAATTAGTTTGCTGCTATTTTGTTCTTTCAGTTCTGCTTCCTTACTCCAAGAAGGGACTAGTGGTAACCAAAAGGGAGGGTTGGGGAGGGCACGTGGAGAGGGAGGGAGAAGGGGATGGCGGGGTATCATGACTGGTGCACATGGTGTGTATGGGGTCACGGGGAAGACAGTGCAGCTCAGAGAAGACAAACAGGGACTCTGTGGCATCTTACCACACTGACGGACAGTGACTGCAGTGGGGTATGGGGGGAGACTTGATAACAAGGGTGAATGTATTAACTACATTGCTTTTCTTGTGAAACCTTCATAAGAGTGTATATCAGTGATAACTTTAAAAGAAAAAAATAAATTAGTTATTTCAAATAAACAGTATTAACCATTTAAGTCAGTCATACTGGCTTTCTGTTGTGTGTACTTAAAAAGTGCCATTTCAGTCCTTCACAGCAAAGTTAAAGTACGACAATAATATTAGAAATAAAATTAACAGGAAAGTATGAGGATCGATTAAACTACCACTTGTCAAAATATCTTCTGTCAAGAAGATAATGGCCAAGTAATGACGCAATAACCAGAAAGCATTGTAGGAACAATTTGCAAACCTCAGTTTATGTATCAATTAAAAAATAAAATTAGGATATTTGACAACTTCCTTGTGGTCTAATAGTATACTACCAGTAAACAAGAGTAGAAATTTCTAAAATATTAAGATATTTCATTTTATCAAATTCTCCTCATAGCTGTGCCCTGCTGCTACTCCAGCGTACCATCGTCATCATCGTCAGTAGTGAGGTCCACAACCTCTGCTGGATTCAGCCTGAAACGCTGCATCGCAGCTGAAGCCCTGCTGCGGGTGCTTGTCTCCTGTGGCCGCCAAGTATGGGGGCTTAGACGTTGGCTCCAGGGGTATGTGGAGCGTCCAAGCGTTGAAGGAGACCTTAAATGACATCAATATTAAATTAGTAAATATAAAAAAGAAAAACAATTTTAGTTTCCCAAGAAATCATAAGCCTTTCTTTCAAAATACACTGTAAAGTCATTCATGCAAGGTATCTCCTTAGAAATAATGAAACAGAATTTAAAATTATGACTAGCACAATGCCCAGCACTCAGTAAACATGCTGAATGAAATGTTCAGCAAATGTTCTCCACAATCCACTGACCTCAGGATATGAGAAATGATATGCCAGACCAATCACTGGTGTAAAATACAGGATTCTGGTTCAAGAATGCTGCACTCTTTTCAATGGTTATTTTGAGTATACATCTGGGGTTATAATCAAATGTTCACATTTTCTCTTAGTACCTGAAATTATGTACCAGCCGTGAAATAACAAAACAATCAACACCCTAAACATTTAATAACATCTGCATGATCTTGTATATTTAGTCCAGATTGAATTTGTGAAACACAGCTTTGGGAGCTCTAAACCAAGTTATGTTTCTGGTGCTGCCCTAAAAGAGATCGAAGGCGCAGAGAAATTTCCTGGGATCAGCAGAGGCGAGGAGAGCTGCAGCTCGTTGACCAGTTTGGGAGTCATAACAAGACATCACTTGTTTGCGCTGAACATTTTTATCATCTTTTTATGATGTGTATGGCTTTGTATTGTATTGTTACTTACTGTATGTTTCTTTTTTTATTTAATTTTAGGGGATTGTCTGTAATGATGTAGACTGAGCGTACAGAGGAATAGCATGTAGAATACACAGTCAGTCCTAAAGCTCCCAGAGAAAAATGAGTGTTTTTGAAAGGTGGGGCTTATGAAAATGCCATTTTCTGTCTCATCCAAACTGAATGTGAAACTGACTGTGAGTTTATCGTCAGCTTGTGTGGAAAGGGTGAGCCAGACCCACTGACATGCAGTCATGGGGGGCACAAGCTCGACCACTCAGCAAAGAACCCCAGCGTTCACACTGGGCTGTAGATGGGCTCAGCAAGTGTAAAGCCTAAGAGTTTATGAAGAAGTTCGAACTCTAAAATGAAATTCTCGAGTATCAGGAGTAAAAAAGATTAATTCTGAGATAGTAAAGGAAGGGCAGCTCATTCCAGCAAGGGCAGTACAGGCTGAGGCCGGAGAGTAAGAAATGTCTCAGGATCACAATGGCTTTGAAGGAGGACAGAGGTCACCGTGTAAAATCCTTGCGAAACAAACCCAGAGTCTGTGATGCGAAGTCTGTCATTCATGAAAAGCTGGTAATAGCTACCAAAAGTTCCAGGTCCATTTTGTAGTACTTTTGTGAAAGCTTCATAGGATGTCCTAACTCCAATTTAGTGGCATCTGTCAAGTCCTGACATCAAAGAATCTGAAATGCAGATGCAGAGTCTCTAGGGGCCAGCTAACCAGTGACAAAGTTAGTACCCCCAGTAACAATAAGGAAAGACACGCGTCCAGAGCCCTATCCATTCACTATGGTAAATGTATCTGCTTAAATACTCAGCAGCTCCATGGCAAGAAAGGTATCCAGTTCCACAAAGAAAAGGAGATCCTTCATTTCAGCAGTTCTTGTAGCTCATAGGAACTGAGTCACTGTTGTACCAGGCACTGTGCAAAGTCACGGGATAATGGGGCACAACCTGGGGAGTGTCAGTTTTTCTCAGTGTGAAAATCCTTTAAAACTTAAACCGGGGAGATATTCTAGAACGCTCTCTTCCAGGCCATGAGAAGCAGCGCTTCAGTGGGACAGTGGCAAGTGGAGAAGCACACACTCTAGGTGTGTTTTGAGATATTCCAAAATTAGAATGTGTGTTTTTTCAACCTATAACAACACACATTAAAACATCATCAGCAAATGCATTTCTAAATTCATTCCAACACAAAAATTGAGATTAATCCAGAGCTTAGTATGATGAATTAAATGGAAGAGGGACAAATGGAACAGAGGGACTCTTACCAATGTCTGTAATCATCTAAAGCACAAGATGAATGCAGTGTCAGGGTTTAGTTTAGTTTAGTTTCTTGAAGGGGGTGTCAAAATGATTCCCAAGGGACAATGTCATTTCCAGTTATTTATCAAAGCAAATGAGGGTTTTCATTCATTTTTTGGCACAGGGGTTAGATGAAATTACTGAGTGAAGGTCAAAAGAATGTTTCCTGCTGTGCTGCCCTAACATAATAGCACAAGCTTCCCTGGTAGCACTGCGATCTTGTGATGAAACAAATCAGAACAAAAAGTACTACTTCAGCATCAATACTCCTTTAAAGTTTTCTTCACTTTTAATTTTAGCCCATACCCAGTATTCATGCATTATGAACATCTAAACTTCAAAGGAGCTCATGATTTCCCTTAATCAGAAAGCAAACTGAATTTTGTAAAACACTAAGTGAAATTGCCATTTACCTCGAGCAAAGACTCTTAACTCTGAGTGTACACTATTTTTAAAAATAGTCACCCCTAAGATTCTGGCACAACTGGTGGGGGATACAATCCAGGCAACAATGTATCTTCATTTTATGATCTTTCCAGGGGAGTCTATAGTAACCTGGTTTGAAAACCACTAAAATCACTTATCTGGCATATACATACACAAACTAAATCTCAAGAAAAGAAAAGAATGGAAATATCTGTAGCATAAAGATGTTTAAGTTTACATTTAAAACTTCAAATGTTAAATTCTTTCAATCTTACTGATGGCTTTCTCCATCTGTCACAGTCTCCACTTCACTGTCACTCAAGGTGACATCAGTCTCTGCATAGTCACTGTCCGTCAAGGTAACAACAATTTCTGCACGGGCAGTGACCTGGGGAGTGGAGGGAGCCTCCTCGATTTCATCAATACGTTCTAGAAACAAAAGGAGAAAACTTGTAAAGGGCGTCTGCTTTTCAACTAATTGATAGCCAAAATGTTTTACTTTGAAGACTATGAAATTTGTTACAAGCGTAAAAATCCCATCTGTCTAAATGAAAATTACTAAAAAGCAGCTCAACGCACATAGTGAAAGCAATACTTACTCTCTGGATCTGTACATCTTCACATATTTCCTCTTGTATGATTTTTGTTTATAGATTTAATAGTTTCCATAAGAATTTGTATGATCCTATATAGTGATATCAATCCTGCAATTTCTAAAGGTGTTAAGATCTTATTTGCTCATATTCTTTAAGATATTAACCCTTTCGTTCTAAAATAGGGTACATTTGCTGTGTATTTTTTCCAAAGTTATTTTTAACAAAATGATATGTAATTCTTCTAAGAAATACACAACAGCTTTTCAGTTTTATGATATGAAATCTGTAATATCTGGGGCATGTATTCTTCTCCAAATTAGTGTAAGTTTGGAAAGTGTTTCCTTATTTGGACGATGGGTACATATTATGTTTGGTTCAGTATGTTTCCTTAATTATTTACTTCCTCTGGAACTAATTTCTGTTTTATGGTGTCAGATAAGATTGTAAACAGAATGCACTCTTGTTCCTCCGTGGCTAACTGGCTATCACCAAACCACTTACTGAAAATCCCTTTCTTTTCCCTCATTAGGTTTTGGTACCTCCCTTAAATATTCTTACATATTTTAGATTACATTTTGAAGCCATCTATTCATCACCTTTGATATAGAATGTGTCAGGGTGCTTCTTTTTTTTAATATAACTTTCTACTTTAAAATTCACATTTTTTTTATCTTAAAGACATATTTCTATACCCATGCTCTTGGCCAAGAGATAAAAGCAACTCAAATACCTTCAATGGATAAATGATTTTTTAAGATATGGTATATGCACACAATGGATTGTACCCAAAGAAAACAACTTCTCAGATGTATGCACCCCTGTGTTTATTGCAGCACTATTTACAATAGCCAAGATACAGAAACAACCTAAGTGTCCATCCATAGATGAATGGATACAGAAGATGTGGTACATATACACAATGAAATACTACTCAGCCATAAGAAACAAATCAATCCTACCATTTGCAACAACATGCATGGAGCTCGAGGGTATTATGCTCAGTGAAATAAGTCAGCCAGAGAAAGACAAAGCAAATGATTTCCCTCATTTCTGGAGTACAACAATGAAGCAAAACTGAAGGAACTAAACAGCAGACTCAGAGACTCCAAGAAGGGACTAGTGGTTACCAAAGGGGAGGGGTGTGGGAGGGTGGGTGGAAAGGGAGGGAGAAGGGGATTGAGGGGTATCATGATTAGTGCACATGGTGTGTATGGGGTCACGGGGAAGACAGTGCAGTTCAGAGAAGACAAATAGGGACTCTGTGGCATCTTACCACACTGACGACAGTGACTGCAATGGGGTATGGGAGGGGACTCGATAATAAGGGTGAATGTAATAACCACTTTGTTTCTCTGGTGAAACTTTCATAAGAGTGTATATCAATGATAACTTATTTAATTAGTTACTTCAAATAAACAGTATTAACCATTTAAGTCAGTCATACTGGCTTTCTGTTGTGTGTACTTAAAAAATGCCATTTTAGTTCTTCATAGCAAAGTTAAAGTACAACAATATTACAAACTTAATTAACAGGAAAATATGAGGATCGATTAAACTACCACTTGTCAAAATATTTTTTGTCCAAGAAGATAACGGCCAAGTAATAAAACAATAACCAGAAAGCATTCTAGACACAATGTGCAAACCTCAGTTTATGTATCAATTTATGATATCAATTAAAAAATAAGATTAGGATATTTGACAACTTCCTTGTGGTCTAATAATATACTACCAGTAAACAACAGAAGGAGTTTCTAAAATATTAAGATATTTCATTTTATCAAATTCTCCCCATAGCTGTGCCCTGCTGCTACTCCAGCGTACCATCGTCATCATCGTCAGCAGTGAGGTCCACAACCTCTGCTGGATTCGGCCTGAAACGCTGCATCGCTGCTGAAGCCCTGCTGCCGGTGCTTGTCTCCTGTGGCCGCCGAGTATGGGGGCTTGGACGTTGGCTCCAGGGGTATGTGGAGCATCCAAGCGTTGAAGGAGACCTTAAATGACATCAATATTAAATTAGTAAATATAAAACAGAACAAAAATTTTAGTTACCCAAGAAATCATAAGCCTTTCTTTCAAAATGCACTGTAAAGTCCTTCATGCAAGGTATCTCCATAGAAATAATGTAACAGAATTCAAACTTATGGCTAGCACAATGCCCAGCACTCAATAAACATGCTCCCCCTACTTTACTAGTAATCATCTCAGCTCCTGCAGGAAGCCTTCTGGCTGCCCCGGTGGGCCTGGGTGCACAAGGGTCCCTTTCAGGCTCTCCTGTGTCTTTGGGCATCAGGAGGAATCTCCCTCTTCACATCCACTGATAAGGTATAGGGTTTGTTATATCCAGGAGTCCGTTGAGAGGTGGGAAGCTTTAACAAAGGCCTAGGAGGCATAATTGGAAATTTACAAGATTGTCAGTGTGTTTTGTCACACTACTTCACTGAAGAGAGTTCTCAGATTTCACTGACAACTTCCCTCTAAATAGGGCAAAATGGCCTTTTCCGCATCAGGATATAAAGGTGTTGTCATGAGACATTTCACTGTTCCTATAAAACATTTTTCTCCACCCATCTACCAGATTTTCCCAAATACAGTAAAAATCACAGAACATAAGCCTACTTGAAAGCTTCTATAAACCAAGAACTTGTCTTACTGTATTATCTTCCTACGTTCAGCAACATATTTGATCAAAATCAAATAATTTCTTCAAAAATTACTATGGTGAGAGTAGAGAAAAGGATTAGAATTTGAAAGACTTTTATTCATCAACAGTGTTTTTTCTCCTGGTATCACATTTTAATGTGGTAATTATATTAAATATTTTCTGCACATCTAGACAATTACAATGTTAGATGGATTACTATAAATCATGAAATAGTATGAATTCAGTGCTGTATCTAAGATCAGCCATGGCAGCCTGCCTGGCGTTCAGTAAGGTCGGCAGTAAAGGAGGACCACAAAGCTGGGTGAACATGTGGGCACTGCCATGAGCAAATGACAAGAGGCAGCCATCCAGGCAGACAAGAATCACCACAGGTAAATGCAAGAAAACAAGTCACAATGATAAGGCGCAGGTACATGGGACTTAAGATTCAAGAGAGACCCACTAGGATGCCTATAATAAAAAATACAGATAATAACAAGTGTTGTTAGCAAGGATGTAAAGAAACTGGAACCCTCACACACTGCTGGTGAGAATGTAGAATGGTGTAACCACAAATATTCATAAAACTTTTAGTCATAATAGCCAAAAAGTGTAAGTAAGTATCTGTCAACTGATGAATTAATAAAATCCCATAGGATATTACTTGTTTATTAAAAGAAATGAGGTACTGATTCAAACTACAACATGATACCAACTTCAAAAACAAACCAGTATACTAGTTTCCTTAGTATACTAAGTAAACAAAATCAGTCACAAAGATCACATATTGTAAGAGTCCCTTTAAAGCCAATGTCAGATTAGTGACTGGCTTGGACTGGGGCGAACAGGAGGATTGAGCTGTGTTAGCCAAAGTGTGTAGAGCTTATTTTTGGTGAACTGATAGTGTTTTAAAACTGAGTGCAGTGACGGTTGTTCTGAATTGTACACTTAGAAAGGCAGGGTTGTGTGGTATGGTTTGGTTGCACAACAAGTTGAATGTACTTAATGACAAACTCTGTGCTTAAAAATGGTTAAAATAGTATATTTTGAATTATGTGTATTCTACCAACAAACAAAAAACACCACTTTGGCACATTTAATACTGTTGTGGCATGTTTCTCAGAGGACATGAACTAACACACACTCCATTTAAAGGACCAAGTTTTTGCCATCTCTCAGATCACATATTTTTGGCAGGTACTTGACTTTTCAGTGAGTGAAATTCTTTCCTTAGCCTATTTATTGTATATTGTACAAGTCACTTTACTAGAATTCAAGTTCCAAAAAAGCAGTAACTCTAAACTGGCTCTTTTACCAACAAAAAGCCATAGTTTTTAAAAAAAATACAAAAGATAAATAAATACCACCACCACAGACATGTCAGGCCTTTAAAAACATTTTGAAACACTGTATTTTTTTCAGATAGTCTGAATAGAGAAACCTAAACAGTAATTCAAATTCATATTGTTTGCATTTATTTTCTCATCGTTTAGTTCACTGGAACTTTCAAAATAAGGAATATTAATTTGAAATAATAACTACAAGTTTTATGGAGAACTGAGCAGGACAGAAGTGAAAGGGAAAATTTGAATTCAGGTGTCTTTTCCTTTTTGTATATCAATCTTTGATTTTTACAAGAAAGATAAAATTACCATATACTCTAAAACTGCTAAAAAATGTTTTTAAATGAGGTAGATCCTGTACCAACTGATAGAAAGTATAGATAATTTGTAAAAGAATAGTGCAAATAAATGTTATAATAGGATTCTTTTTTGTAAAACAACTTATGTTTATATACGATGAGCACGAACAAAACATACCCTTAGTTTGGGATTGAAATTATAGGGTAGAAATTGACAGCACTGGGTTGACAGCTTTCATCTTTTGCATTACAGGTTTCTGTATGGTTTGAGTTTTTTAGAAAGCAATCATTTACCACTCACTTGAAATCAAAGTACAAGAATTTCTTAAAGGTATTAAAAATGAGAACGGAATATACTTTCTTTTTTCCAGTAAGACCCAACTTTGTTAGTAACGGATCACTATACAAATCAAACGCATGCTAGTATGACTTTTACAGGCATCTTGGTGAGGCATGAAATCCCTCCTTAGTAACTAGAAATGACCAGCAGTCTCTGAAAAGTGTCAATACTTTTTGAAAGAAGAGGGAAGCTTAATGAAAGAAGAGGGAAGAAACTGACAGATGGCATCTGACTGTTGTCCAGTTTGAATGGACTTGTCAAATTTGAGAGTTGAAGGCATGTTGTTTCTGAACTTACTTAAATTTGATTCAACTGATTCACAAAATCTTTCATCACCATAATTAGTGTTGCTGGGTTACCTGAAAAGTGTCCATACAAAGTAACAAACCAATACAAGGGAAACAAACCTCCGCAAGCTATGGGTCTCGATCCTTAAGTAATTAATCAGCCAACTTTGAAAGCTTCCCGTTTACAAACTACTCTCAGAGAGGAGTTCCTGCAACGTCCAGCTTCCACAGCTGAAAGTCAACTGAACTGGCTTGAGGCCCCCTCCTCGAGATGGGAACTCAGGGCTTGAGAGTTCTCTCTTCTTAAAGAGACAGAAGCCAACTTAAAGATTCACATTTAAAATTTTTTTATTTACTTTTCTTTTGATATCATTAATGTACAACTACTTGAAAAACATTATGGTTGCTAGATTCCCCCTATTATCAAGCCCCCACCACATACCCCATTACAGTCACTGTCCATCAGCATAGTAAGATGCTGTAGAATCATTACTTGTCTTCTCTGTGTATATACTGCCTTCCCCGTGCCCCCACGCCCCTACATTATGTGTGCTAACAGTAATGCCCCATTTTCCCCCTTATTCCTCCCTTCCCACCCATACTCCCCAGTCCCTTTCCCATTGGTAACTGTTAGTTCATTCTTGGGTTCTGTGAGTCTGCTGCTGTTTTGTTCCTACAGTTTTTCTTTGTTGTTATACTCCACAGATGAGTGAAATCATATGATACTTGTCTTTCTCCGCCTGGCTTATTTCACTGAGCATAATATCCTCTAGCTCCATCCATGTTGTTGCAAATGGTAGGATTTGTTTTCTTCTTTGGGTTGAATAATATTCCATTGTGTATATGTACCACATCTTCTTTATCCATTTGTCTACTGATGGACACTTAGGTTGCTTCCAGTTCTTGGCCATTGTAGATAGTGCTGCTATAAACATAAGGGTGCATATGTGTTTTTTATTTTGAACTCTATTTCAGGCAGATTGGTGAGTTCAGTTTCATTTGGGCCTTTATCTGGGGTTTTTGAGATTTTGGTGTGAACCGTGTTCTTTTGACATTTAATATTTCTGTGAGGTGCCCACTAGTGCCCAGAGGCTCCAGTCCCTGGAGCTGCTCAGCCCCTAGAGTGAGGTTGGGGGCCGTAGGGTCGCGGAGCTGCTGCCTGGGGGGAGGAGAGATCTGTTTCCTGATTCCCTCCAGCGCTGTCTGTCTCTGGTGTCAGAGCCAGTGGGCGGAGAACACAGGTGTAAGCCTCTGTGCTGCGCCTCTCTAGCTGTGGTGGGCGGGGCCTCCCTCTGGCTGGCCTGATGCCAGCACAGTGACTGTCGGTTTCCGAACACCCGCGGGCTAGGAAGGAGGCGCAGCAGGGTGCATGTCACAGTGGGGGGCCTCGGAGCTGAGCAGGCAGCCAAGGGGATGGAGCGCTTGAAGCTCCCCAAAGTTCCCAACCGGCTGGGCAGCAGGCGCAGACAAGCTCGTCCATCTCTCCCCTTCTCCTGCACAGCAAGCTCCACGCGAACCCCGCCCCTTCAGCAGCCCTCTGGCTGCAAGGAAGCCTCTCAGACAGCCTGCCTCTCCCGTGACCCAGCGTGGCCCGGTGTGGGTCCCATCCTCTACTAATGGCCGGAATGTCAAATCTCACAAGCACTCTGCCTGTCCGAGGCGCCCATCCTCTGGGGACCCACACAAAGTAGGTTTCTGCTCACAAAGCAGAGCCCTGGGACAGGGTGTTCGGCAGTCCCAGGCCTCCACCCCCTGCCCCTCCCTGATTCTCCTCCTCTCGCTGGTGAGCTGGGGCGGAGGAAGGGCTCGGGTACGCTGGATCAAGGCCTTCATTCGTTTCCCTTTTGGGTGAGGTCAGCTCTGTTCGTGAGTTGTGAGTACTGTCTGGTGCGGCCGTCTTTCCTGTTGCTGTTTTAGGGTTAGTTGCCTGAATTAACTACATTTTCATGCTATTTGTGGTTTTGGGAGTTCTCCGTCTCACCTCTCACGCCACCACCTTGAATCTTGAACTTCTCTTCGCCTATTTAAGAGTTTATGATTTTTCCAGATTACAAAATTACCACATATGAAAAATATAAAAAAATGTAAAGGTCATGTGTATATCATTACCTTGCAGATAATTTGGTAATATTTGAGTGCAATTATGTACATAAAGCTGTAAAGAAACCTTTCCCTACAATAAAATTTGGATATTTATAATTACATTCTGTTCATATTTATATTTTGTTTTTCTATTAGTATTAACAATGCTTACGTTATTTCATACTGTGTAAATGTTGTTTAAACAGATAATTTGTTATGTGGATATAGGAGAATTTACCTAATCATTTCCTGTAATTGTGGTGGTGGGAAATTATCCTGATGGTATTGTGGCCTCCAAAGATACTGTCCTAGAAGACAAAAACAGACACACAGACCAAATTAGGCTGTTTATATTGACTTAATAAATGATTCAAACACCGTAAGAAGCAAGGGAAAGAAGACAGAGTAGGTTTATATACTAGACTATAGTATTTGGATCCTGGCTTGGGCAACATTCACGTAGCCTGTCTCTTTCTCTCTGCCTCCACACCATTCCTTGCTGATGATGTGGTCCTGAGGACCAGGTGTGGGAATTGGCATTGGAACTCGGGAGTTGGAAGGGGCCTGGAGCCCATACACACACGCTCTGTTGGAGAAGTGCAGGGGCAAGCATGCCTGATCATAGGTCTCTTGTCAAAGCCCCTCTTGGGTATCAAGTGCTTGTCTTCCCCTGTCTCAGGAAGACGCTTTGGTCCAGAATGGGTACCAGCAGTGGGTGGCCAATTTTGGGTGCTCATGAGTACTAGGTGACCACTTGGTTCTTCGATCCCTTCCTGTCTATGTTTAGACCATATGTGTTCTACTTCATTTATAACTAACATGTCTTACAAGCTCCATGCTTGTTTACTCTCTGTATTTGATATGTCCTAAGTTCCATCCATCCAGTTGTTTTGTTCTGTAGAGCTGAACTGAGGAGTATTAAATGGCACAGCCAACACACATGGTACTTGTTTCCAATTTTTCTTGATTATAGATAATTCTTTGGACACATGTGAACAGAAACCTTTTTCAGCATTTCAGGAGGGATTACTAGAAGTGGAATTACATGGGCTGAAGCAAGATTTTTAGGGCTTTTAACACAGACTGTCCAGCTCCTACTGAAGAGGCAGGTAGGGGAGAGCACTCACTGCAGCTTCACACTTAGTGGTTTCTCCTCGCCCATCCCATGGGTGTGTAGGCAAGCATGTTTGTGTGTGTATATGTGTATCTGAATATAATTATTTTAAAGTACAAGTGTGATAGCATACCACATTTACTTTTTAGTATTTTGCTTTATATTTTGTCAGTTTTTGCATGTAAGTACATATAGAACAGCCCATTTTTTAAAATGGCTTCTTGGTATTGTGTCACATGTACACACCATAACTTATTTACCAAGACCCAGATCGATAGACATTTTTTGGACCCTAATACTTTGTTAT
Source organism: Manis javanica (assembly GCF_040802235.1). Taxonomy (NCBI): domain Eukaryota; kingdom Metazoa; phylum Chordata; class Mammalia; order Pholidota; family Manidae; genus Manis; species Manis javanica. Next base: position 46,335,128 of record NC_133171.1, read on the forward strand.
CCTTAAAGGCTATCCGTGAACATATAGAATTTTGCATATATGTCGAATTATAAGATTACTTCTTAAAAGTAAAGTTGCTGAGCAAGAGGAATATAAATTTAAAAAACTGATTTATTTTTCTCAATTTGTCTGTGGAGGAAAGGTTTAAGAGAAGTCTTGTTTGCCACCCCTGTGTCCAAACTGTTTCACTTTTTGATCTTTGTCTTTACAAAAAATGATAGAGTATTGTTTTAATTTGCAGTTCTCTTGTAAGTGAGGTTGAGTGTCTCTTACTTATTGAAGAAGTGTCTTTTTTCCTGACAATTATTCATACTTTTGTGCCCTGTTATTTATGATTTCTTTTTAATTTTGTTATCATTAATCTACAATTACATGAGAAACATTATGTTTACTAGACTCTCCCCATCACCATGTCTCCCCAACATACCCCATTACAGTCACTGTTCATCAGCATACTAAGATGCTATACAGGGACTACTTGTCTTCTCTGTGTTGTACAGCCCTCCCCTGCCCACCCCCCCTACATCATGTCTGTTAAGAGTAATGCCTCCTATTTTTCCCCCCTTACCCCTCCCTTAACACTCATCCTCTCCAGTCCCTTTCCCTTTGGTAACTGTTAGTCCATTCTTGGGTTTTGTGAGTCTGCTGCTGTTTTGTTCCTACAGTTTTTTTCTTTATTGTTATACTCCACAGATGAGTGAAATCATTTGATACTTGTCTTTCTCCGCCTGGCTTATTTCAGTGAGTACCATACCCTCTAGCTTCATCCATGTTGTTGCAAATGGTAGTATTTGTTTTCTTCTTACGGCTGAATAATATTCCCTTGTGTATATGTACCACATCTTCTTTATTCATCTACTGACAGACACTTACATTGCTTCCATTTGTTTGCTACTGTAAACAGTGCTGTGATAAACATAGGGGTGCATATGTCTTTTCAAAGTGGGCTGCTGCATTCTTAGGGTAAATTCCTAGAAGTGGAATTCCTGGGTCAAATGGTATTTGTATTTTTAGTTTTTTGAAGAACCTCCATACTGCTTTTCAGAATGGTTGAACTAATTTACATTCCCACCAGCAGTGTAGGAGGGTTCCCCTTTCTCCACATCCTCACCAACATTTGTTGTTGTTTGTCTTTTGGATGGTGGTGATCCTTACTGGTGTGAGGTGATATCTCATTGTGCATTGACATACAATCTTATGAAGGTTTCACATGAGTAATATTGTGGTTTCAACATTCACCCATATTATCAAGTCCTCCCCTACCCCATTTCAATCCCTATCCATCAGCATAGTAAGATGCTATAGAGTCATTACTTGTCTTCTCTTCAGGAGTGTTTTAAAGTTTTCTTTGTATACATTCTGTGCATTTTAAAAGTTTATTCTTCCATATATTTTTCTTTTATTTTAGTACTTTTGCAGGAAGATATTTACTCTCATGTGTTTTCTGACTGTTCATGTATCTATATGAAATCTGTTGACTTTTCTCAGTTGTGTAGCCTCCAACTCTTATTGTGTAGTACTTCTATTTGGTTGTTTTGGAGGCATCCAGGGATACAGTCATATTGTATCTGTTAGCTCTTATGCCACATTTAGTAGTTCAAAGCACTGGACGTTTCATATTGATCATGAGTTTGTCGGTTCTTCTGGTCTTGACTGGGCTCTTGTACATAGTTTGGAGCTGCCTGGAGGTAGGCTGGCTTAGGATGGCATTGGGTGAGACAACTGTGCTCTTCTCATGTCCTTTACTTTTTAGTACCCCAACAGACTAGACTGGGCATGTTCTTAAATCAGCTCTATCATGTTCCCATGGGGTTGTAGAGGAGCAAGGGGAAGGAGAATGCACAGGGACCTTTTCAAGCCTTTATTTTTTCCCTCAGGTCTTCCAGTGTCTTAATGGCCAAGGCAAGTCATATGGACAAGCCCAGATTCAAGAGGTAGGGAAATAGACTTTGCCTCTTTATGTGAACTGCAGTGTCAAAGGGCAGGGATCAAGGAGAGGTCAAGCATGGGGGTCATCAGTACAATCTGTACATAGTGATAGTTCTCCATATTTCTTTCCAGTTTTGGTTTTTTCTAATTTCTTTCTCTTGCCTATTCACATTGGTTAACTCCTCCAGAACAATGTTTAACAATAATCTGTGGTGATGGTTGTTTTCAAAGAGCCAGCATTTGGATTCATTGGTTACACTTTTTCTGTTCTCTGATTGCATTTCTGCTTTTCTTTTCTTTGTTATCTTTTCCTTATTTAATTTGTTGCTGTTGTGGGTCTCTAACTTATCTGGTCAGCTGCTATAGCTGTTGATGTTAATACCCCTCCCCATCACTTGACCAGGCCTGGCCCTCTTCTCGGCTGCTGTCATGTTGACTGGTACCAGCTCACAGCTGAGCCTCCTTGGAATCATCCTAGACCCATGGAAGTTCACTTTCTGGGAAACACGAGAGGTTCTGCTTGCTCCTTGGGAATGATGAACTGATAGAGTGCACGACTCCGAGGTGCATTTATACTCCAGGGCTTCCCATTGAGTCAGGCTGAAGCAAACCTGCAGCCAAGCCCACATCTTTGCAAGCTCCCCAGTCGCCCACTTGTGGGGAAAGCCTCCTGAGGCCCCACTGATGCCTGGAATCACACTGCATGCCCTTGCTACCACTTGCTTGGTGGTCACTTCCCCACCTACACTCCCAAAGATGGTTTATTGTTTGCCAAGCAACTCCAGGCCTTTTTGGCACTCTTCAACTAGGGAGAACTTTTCTTGGAGTATTTTTTGTCTGTGCTTGCTGGAGAATCTGGGTTGGAAGATTCTACAGTGTCTTGTCTGGCTTAGATGGGTGGCAATAAGGAAACCCAGAGAATTTGCTGCCATGTCATTCCTCAGGTCCTGAGTTCCCTCAGATAGTCTGACTTCTTTTTTGCACCTTTCAGAGTCTTCCTGTGCCTGTTTATTGTGTGATGTCCAGGATTTGTTAGTTTGTAGGAGGATCTGGGAGGAATGGGGATATTACATCTTGGCAAAATTGGCCCTTTATTATCCTTACAGTACTTCTGCCTGAAGAGCTTATAATAATAAAATAACTAGGGAGTGATGAGCTTTGAGTATTTATTACCTTTATTTAAAAATATAAATATCATTTATACAAAGTGTAACTTTGTATAAATTAAGTTTGAGTAATTTATTTATCAAACCAAAGTCAGGTTTGTTGAGGAGCAGACCACAAGGTGGGACTAGATATGCAAGCAACTTAGGGGGCAGCATGTGTGTGGGCAGGCTGACATCTGGCGGTGAGAAAAGGAGGGTGCAGGGCAGCGGTGGGGGAGTCTCAGTGGGTCGGTAGGGGCTCCCTGGGCCCGAGTTGTCTGTTGGGCAGGAATGGCCTGACTGTAGAGCCTGGCTGTGCTCCATCACCAGCTGGAACAGTGGGAGAGAAAAGTAGCCTTGGTGTGAACACCACAGTAAGTTCCAAGGTATGGCCACTGGAGGCTTTGGGGAAGATGCTCCCTGCTGCAGGTTCTCTTAAAGGAAACCCTAAGCAACCCTCCTTATGGCCGCCATAGTCCACCCCTTGTACTGCACAGGTCAGTTCATTCTCCCCCATCTCCTCAAGTGCTGGTCTTGAGTCATTTCAGACCATGAAAACGTCCTTTACTCCTGCAGAGATGTTGGAATCTTGTTTCAAGATTGTCTTGTCAGGAAATCCTTCCTGCCTCCCATTTCCCCCCACCCCTGTTTTGAACACACAGCCTATGTTACATACACAGGGGGCCTTCTTTGACACATAGTATCTAACAAGAGATACAAAGAGATGAAACAAAGATGCTCCTTCTAGCAGGTCCCTAGGTCTGGAGGCTCTTCTCAGAGTCACCAGCAATTCAGAGTGTTAATGCCCATTTTGTGTCTGTCATCGACTCTTATGATCTAAGTCTTGATGAAATGAGAGCTTTGACAGTTCAGAGAGTGAAGTTTATCATGGGTCTACCTCTGTTAAGACGTGCAATTCAGGAACAGGTAAGTGTCATTGTCACTGTATTGTAATGTGTGTCGGTGAGAGAGAAAGAGAGACAGAGAGAAAGAGGTTTTGGTTTCGTTTGCTTCTGTGACCTGTGAAAGGATACTTATTTTGTCCTGGGGCAAACTGACAATATCCTCAGTATGGCGAATGCCCTCTTCTGCCCCTTTTCTGCCCCACTGCCCATTACCCTAATAGACCCTTTACCTTGGCCCCCACATTTACTCCTCCTAAGCTCAGAGGCTAGGGAATAGGGGAAACAGGAGAAGTAATGAAATATTTGTTCACAAAACAAAGATTATCTTGGGCATAAAATTTCAAATATCTGAGAAGTGTAATTAACTCATCTTATAGGCTTTTGAAGCATGTTAGACTTGTCCAAAATGTATGAGCTATTTGTCTGAAAAGTGCCCTACTAAATTTAATTAAATTATTTAGTCAGTGTAACCTCATTAAAAAGAAAAAAGGAAAGAAAGATGGGTCTGAGGATTCTTGTGTGGTGCTAGCATTAGGAGCCATATATTAGCCAAGTTTAAACCTCGGTCCACTCCATTCAGCTTCATGGCCTTCTTAATCCTAACACTTAAGTAAGGGAAAATGAAACCCCTCCTGGGGAGACACCATGGGGAGGGGCCTGAACTGGTGATGAGCTTCAGCTTTAGAGGAGGCCCCAGGCCTCTCCTGCAGGGGGCTGGCCCCTTCCTGGCCAGTGTGGTCTGTGGCGGGATCGCTGAGGTTCTCCCCATTCAGGAGGCCACTGGGGGCTGGTTCCTCTGTGCAGTGTGGATCAGAGCCGTGGGGGGCCTAAGGTCCCTGTTTGAGAATAGATCACACCCTATGACCCCCTTTGGCTGGCTGTCCCGAGGAGGCAAGGACAGAACTCGGCGTCGGTTTGTCAGCAAGAAATTACAGGCAGAACTTTGCACCTCCTGTTGAGAGACTGTAGCCACCTCCAAGGTGACAAGGAGGTGGTATTGCCACACTCAGATGGAGAGTGTGTGGAAGGAAAACTAGAGTGATGCATGCTGCAAAGCCTAAAAAATCATTTCACACCAAGCAGTCTGGCAAGGTAGATTTGCAAGCTAGGAGGCTACCTCTCAACATGCATTTAGAGCTGAGGAAACAACCAATAAAGGAAGAAGAAAAGAAAAAAACCCAAACCCTCTTTGCTTTCAGTCACTTTCTCTATCAGTCTGGCCTCCAAATGTATCTGGCGTGGGGCTGGTTGGAAGGTGTAATCCTGACATATGGCCAGTCTCAGCCCAACGTGTCTGTGGCTTAACTTTGCATCCATGCTCAAGACCCGGATGTGAGGGTTGATCCTTTAATGAGGTTTACTAATGGCTGTGTGACCCACTGAGTCTGGAGGATTAGCCTGTATAATTGTGTTCCTGATGAAGCATGTTGAGTCCTGGATCCAATTATCTTCCTGTTCTCCTGGTTCCCTTCGTGGTCTTAGGCCATCCGGAAGACTCTGTCCTGGATGATTAGATATAATTCCTCCAGGAGGCACAGGATTGGCCCTAGACGGCCCCTCCAGTTCATTTCTGTTAGTTATGGCACTTAATTAAGTGCCTGTTTGGCACTTCTCTGTGTGAATTCAAAAAAGCTACGGAGCCAGAAGGCCGGCCAGCTGCCCGGTCATCAGTGTGGCAGGCTCACCGTGTCGGGTGGATGTCCTGAAACTCAGCAGCACTGAGAGTGTTTGAAGGCTCTCAGATTCCACCCTACAAACACTGGGGGAGCACTCATGTCCAGGAATGAAGTATTACATGGCCCATTGTGCCTCTTAGTGAAACATGGCTACACTGCCTGTTCAGAGTGTTCCAGGTCCCTCCAGCTTTCCCTGCCCCATTTCGTGTTGCTGTTAACTTCTGTGGGTGATCTGCTGAGCTCCGAGGCAGAACGCAGTGTGTGTGGAGTAATGAAGTGTTCTCAAGGACAAGTGAGGAATGAGCCCCATTCGTTTCGGGTCTCTATGAACAGTCCACAGGCCAAGAATAAGCCATTAAAATATTTCCACTCTATGTTTCCCTTCTGCCATCTGCATTAGATTTGAAATGTTCTAATAATTTTAAAAGGAAACAAGAGTATCTGAGTTGACTACAGAGTGTGCACACACACACATGTGCACACAGTGTGAGCACCATCAGTGCACCTGGTCGACTCCTCCACCTATTTCCAGTGACATCACGTTTGTGCGTCAGCCAGCTGCTGGCACCATGCGGATTCCTGCAGGGCTGGATCGTGGGCAGGGGAAGTCACCGACACCCTGTATTTCCTGAGGAGAGAGGAAGCAGGTGGGACGTCTACTCTGAGCAGTGCTAGGACTACAGCTGTGGCCTGCCCTCGGGTGCCTTATCCTGTGTGTGTGGCCGCTTCCTCTGAGTCACTGGCCCCTGGAAGCTGGCAGAGGCTGATGACCTGCACCCAAATCACCATAGCCAATAACAGCAGCTCAAAACTTACTGACTTTATGTCATTCACAGTGCTAAGAACTTTATATGGATGATCTTGCCTCATATTCGCAATAGCTAGCATGATATTCCCATTTTACAGAAGGGTAAACAGAAGCTGAGTGTTGGGTAGTGAGTTATACATATAACTGGTGGAGCATGGATTCAAACCCAGGTGGTCTGCTTCCTGAGCCCACTACAATCTTGTGGTTCTGGTGCCTGGCTACACTCCTGGTGGGACTTCCCTAACTCCTGCTGTCTGGGCCTTTCTCAACCTGGTCAGAGGAACATTTAAATCTCCAGGTGATCTGTGCATCCTGGCTTGAGTACTGCTGCACTGCCCTTTCCAGGTCCCCCGTGCTTTCTCCCCCTTCAGCATTTGGTCCCTGCCAGTTGTGGTTCAGGGACGACTCGTAGGAATGCTCCATCTCAGCATTTACTCCCCCTGGGAGGAGGGAGCCAGGTGGAGTCAGGCTGCTCCTGGCCAAACGTGGTGAGGCGTGGGGACAGAGGGGAGGACAATGAAGCACCCGCTCCATGATAGCTCCCTGCCCTGTCTTCTTTCCCATCCTGAGCTCTGCTCACCCTCAGCCTCAGGGCATGAACAGGTGGTGGGCATGGGAGCCTCATCATTTTCTAAACCAGTGGTTTTCCAAGCATGGTCTGAGGACCTCTGGGGGTGCCCAAGACACTTTCAGGTACTGTTTGAAGAGCAGATGCCCAACTACCTGAGTGCATGACACCAGATTTTCATTAAACTTCAACCCAAACAACCCCATGGTGACTGATGGAGTGCAGAAGCAGAGAGGAGCATCTGGCTGTCTTTTATTAAGCCAGATGCTCAAACAATCTGTAAAAGTGCAGGACAATGCCATTCTTCTCACCGATTGCTTTTTGGTTTGGAAATTACGATTATTTTTGTAAGAATTACGTTATTTATATTAACATGTAATGGGATTATTATTGTTACTTTTTAAATGAATAATCATTTTAAAACATCTCAGTTTTAATTACTGTTATGGTAAAATGATAGGTAGAATCTGGATAAGCAAAAGCTCTTTGGTATTGTCAGTAATTTTTGAGAGTCTAAAGGGGTTCAGAGACCATAAATTTTGAGAACCACTGACCTAAATCATCCACTGTTTTCTCAGGAAGCCCAATTTCACATCAACTTGGAGGAGAATTGGAAGGAGGTGTGGGGCTTTATATTTATTATGACTCTCTATTATTTTGATTATTTTGATCGGGATTTTAGATAGTCTCAGTTTGGGATGGTTTTTAAATGTTTTTATGTTTAGAGAAATACCAGGTAGGTGATCAAATCTAAAATGGAATGGTCCTCCTTGCCACCCTACTTCCTGTACACTTCCCTGTTCTTTCTGGGGCAGTTTTACATGTTCCTTTATACCTTCATCCAGGCAGGATGAAGGTGGGCACACCCCAGACTGCACTGAAGGCAGTGATTGAATATGGAACCTGTCCCTGAGGGCAGGGGACATCTGACCCATGGAGCACCAGGGAAACATCAAACAAAAGAACCCTAAGTCTGATGGAAGAGTGCACCCAGCTTGAGTGGGCACGGCTTCACTGTTGGGACACCAGTGGAACAATGACAATTGGGCAAAAACTTTGAGACTTGACCCCATGTCGTGACAAAGCCCTTATGCACCTGGGCCATTGTGTAGGGATCATTTTCCTGTGGGAGCTCACATTCCTGGTTATGGGCCAGAGGAACAAAGCTCCCTTCAGTATTCTCTGCTCTCTCTCTTAAGAGTGCTCTTTACTGTTGAAAACCACCACCACCCAATCTATTCCACCTAAGGAGTTAGGTCAGGTGGTTAATAGAATTTTTGACCACTATGCAATTTGTTGTTTAAAAAAGTCTTTATCCTAGTAAATCTGAGTTTGCAATCTTTTCTTCCTAATTAAGGGACAAGAAAGACTTGCCCTTCATTTGCCCTACGTGACCATTTGTTATGGGAGACCCTCACACCAGCACTAGTCAACAAAATTCTAACAGCACTGCTCGCACCAAGCAGTGGTACCTTTGCTGAAAGCCACGGCCCACTTCCCTGGCACTCCACGTCGCTGATGCTGACATTTCCAGCATCCCACACACACATTGGGCCACCCCAATTTCATGAGTACTGAACAGCTCAGGGTATCAGACGTACCCTACGTAGGACACCAGCACCCTTCATGTACCTGCTGTTCCCCTGCCCCGGGGGCCCCTTGGGAATCGCTATGCATAGCAGCCCAGGCCGCCGCTGCCCGGCCGTGGCCCCTGGGCCCCCGCTGCGACGCCGCCATCTTGGTAAGGGGCGCGCGGGGAAGCTCTCGCAGGCTGGAATCACCGCACACCCTGCGTCTCGTCGAGGGGTTGGGGCGAGGCCTGGATTAAGAGGCCCAGGGGACTTCCAAACGCGGCGACCGTGCGCCCCTAGGATCCAGGTGAGGGAACTTGGGGTCTGGTCCTTAGGAATTGGGAACGACACAAGAATGGCAAAGAACACGGTAATAGTCTCAAACGCCATCTCCCTGTTGACATGCCTCCATTCTCCCCTTCCCCCTCAGATCTGTCCCAGACCTCAACGCTGCCACCTACTTTATGCCTGTTGTCGGCCCCACGACCACCCAGAAGAGCGTCCCCACAACTCGTGAACCACTCGGCGCAAACCTGTCGGGCCCTCTAAAGCCTAGGCCGGGCAGGGGGCGGGGCGAGCGGCAGTGACGCGACCGTTGCTATGGGAACCCGCCGCTCGTTCAGGCTTAGGAGCGGAAGCCAGAGCTGCCACCGGCTGCCCGCTACCTGCTGCCCGCCTTCCCACTTCGGGCTCTCCCTGCGGGGCGGTAAGGGAAGCCGGGCTGAAGGAAGGGAGGGAGTGGATGTAGCCTCCGAGCGAAGACCGGAGCCGCGGGTCGTAAGCCGAGGCCCCTGAGCCTCTGCCGTAACCGCGAGGAAGGAGGGCAAGCGCAGAGCAGCGTCCGCCCGGCGCCAGATCGCGCACCCGGCCCTCCGCCCAGACACGGACCGCACGGTTCGTTCCGGCCCCTGCACCGCGCGGTCTCAGCCCGGCCGGTGACCTCGGCGAATCCGCAACACCGGCCGGCTCCCACCGGGGCCCAGGCTCTCTTCGTCGCCGCCTCCGCCTGCGCCTCTGTCCCCTCCTCTGCCCCCGCTCCGTCCGCGACCCCAGCCCCGGCCCCGCCCCCGCCAACCTCGGCCGCGGCACCGGCCGCGACCCCCACCCGGGAGGCCCAGTCGTGGGTGCGATGCTGCCCAGCTCAATCCAGATTTCAGGGGAGCCGCTGTCAGGCGCCGAGGTGCGGGACATCTGCCGCGGCCTGCGCGACAACGCCGTGCGCCTGCTCTCACTGCGCGGCTGTCGCCTCTGCGACCGCGACTTCGGCCGCATCTGCAGGGCCCTGGCCGGGGCCGCGTCCCTGGCGCAGCTCAACCTTAACCTGGGTGTCGTTTCCAGCCCTAGTCGCATCAAGCAGCTGGCGGAGGCGCTGCGGACCAACCGCTCCATCCAGTCCCTCTTGTGAGTGCACTCCCTCGCAAGCGGTCCCGGGCCCTGCATCCCTCCTTTCGCCCTCCGCCACTTCCTATTCGTCCGCACTCCTTCCTTTACCTGTCTTTCCACTCACCTACCATCTCGCCCTATACATACATCTCATCCCTCTGCCCATGCCTCCACAATGCCCTCCAAGCATCTATCTCATCTGCGGACTTTGCACACGCAGCCCCACGCCAAATGAGATGGGATACCACCCCCTTCTGAAAAGGCGTATGTACCTCACTACTTAATCACCCGCAGTAACTTCTCGCGGAATATTCCCCAGAGCGAATAGTTCCTTCAGACTGGACCCCTTCCCCTACATTCTGCTCACTGAAGAATCCCAATCCACCACCCTTTCTCTGTTCTCTGTCCTGGATCCCAGTCCCTGCCCCAGAAAAGAAACCAGACTCCCCTTCTGCCTGTACTCCTTTAAAATCTAGAATTTTCTTTCTCCCTTCCCAAGACCTCTCCTAAATGCTGTTACTGAGTGCCCGCCTCAACTCTAGGGCTCCCATAAAGGAGGGTGCCTCTTCCCCTTACAGAGAGGGCCGATGAAAGCAGTAACCTCTGCTCTCTGGTCTCACCACCAGCCTGCATGGGAGTCCCCTGACAGATGCAGGGCTGGCCTTGCTGAACCCAGCCCTGGCCCTGCACCCTGCCCTTGTGGCTCTGGACCTGGGGGACTGCATGCTGGGTGATGAAGCCATCAACCTCATCTGTGGCCTCCTCCCCCCAGATGGAGCCAAGTCTGGTGAGCAGGGTCCTGCGGAGGGTATGAGCTGGTATGGCCTTGAAGAGTTAAGTGCAGAGGGCAGGGAGCATAGCCGAAAGTTGAGGGCTCTGACAGTATGCGTACAATGCTTTTTAAACCCTGTCAGGAAGGAGAAACACTGGGGGCTGAGCAGTATGGAGACTCAGGCCTCCAGGCTGTGGTGGGCAGGGAAGGTACGGGTCTCTAATGGCCCTGGAGCTCAGAGGTGGAGGGTGGGATGGCTCCCAGCCACTGCCTGCCAGAGTAGGGTGGGGCCAGGGTAATGGGGACGACTTGAGGAGAGCCTGACCTCCATCCCTGGTACTCCCCAGGCTTGAAGGAGCTAACACTGAGTGCCAACCCTGGCATCACCCCTAAGGGCTGGAGCCGCCTTGCCATTGCTGTGGCCCACAGCTCCCAGGTCCGCGTCCTCAATCTGGACTACAATCCCCTAGGTGAGGCTCAAGAAAGCCCCCTGTGATTCCCCCACCCAAGAAACTGGGACTATCAGTTGGTAACCCCCACACTGGAGGGGCAGAAGGTCAGGGAGTGGGTTCTGGAAGGTAGTAAAGGAGCCACCTCTGTGGAGGAACAGATGACCAACAGGTACATCAAAGCCTCTGTTACCACCCATTCACTCACCAATCACAGTGCTCCCATCCTGGCTGCCTACCAATCCTAAATGCTTTCTGGCCTGGGGGTGGGTCTAAGTTTGTTGGAGCAATGGGGAAAGCTGTGGGAGGAAGGGTTAGCAGGCCTGAGTTTAAATGCAGATGAGTATGTGCTCTCTCCCCAGGTGACCACGTGGCAGGGATGCTGGCTGTGGCCGTGGCCTCCAGCCGCACCTTGGAGGTCCTAGACTTGGAGGGCACAGGGCTCACTAACCAGTCAGCTCAGGTGAGTCTTCATGTTTGGGGATGGACCAGGGGTTGGAGTGGAGGTTAGCCGGTGTGCCTGGGGACATACCAAAGGGGTGGCATATTGCGGCTGAGGAGGCACCCTGTGTTCATCCTTTTCCACACTCTTCCCCACCTCAGACCCTGCTGGACATGGTAGAAAATTACCCCACAGCTTTGCGGAGCCTGGTGTTGGCTGAGAACAGCATTAGCCCAGAGCTGCAGCAGCAGATCTGTGACCTCCTCTCTGAGGGGGAGGAGGAGGAGGAGGTGAAAGGAGGGGCTGGTGATGCCCAGGAACGAGAGAGAAGGCAGGAGCCTGCTGCCCACCAGAGGGGCAGCAGCTCCTGGATGTGCCCCGGTGGTAAGAGCCCTCAAGGTTGATCATATATCCATGTCTGAAAGTGGCTTGAGACCCCAAGGATGAGTGGGTGTGGGAAGCCTAGGCCACCTCTCACCTATTTGTGGTCCCCAGTGGAGGAATGAATGGTGAATGGTGGTCTGAATACCCTTCTGCCCTTCTGCCCTTCCACAGATCCCAGCTCTCAGATGGTGCTAATGACATCAGGACTAGGGGACAGTCTGTTGGCAGAGACCGAGATGTGACTCTCCATTTGGGCCCATCAGTACATTTGTCTGTCCCAGCACTTTGCCCCAGATGTCAGGGCCAGGCCCAGGCCCTGGGGCTTGGGGAGGGCGGGGGGAGGAGTGGGAAGTGCCTGGGGCTCTGGCAGCTCGTGGCAGTGTGGTGGGAGGCTCTGGAAGCTGTGACTGAGCAACAGCCTTTGGGGCACTTGAACCCAAGGCGGTGCCTCTGGACTTGCTGGCAGCTCTGGCTGCAGCCCGCTGTCTCGGAAGAGATTTTATGAACTCTACAACCTGGCGTGTGGCTGTGGTCACTGGGGCTGGCAGTAGGGGAAGAACTGGAACTACCACGAGACACCACTAGGGGACAGTGCCGCTTCATGGCCTAAGCTCTACGTAGCTTCCACGGGTCCCAAGTGTCTCACGGGTCTCGCTCAGGTCTCCGACTTCTAGGACCTGGGGTTCTTAGCCGACACCTAACACAGGCCCTGTAAGGACTAGAACTAAGGTAAAGAGCCCACCTCCAGAGTTGGCCTGGACTGACCCTCAAGGAGAAACTCTGGCCCTGGCAAGGCTACACCCACTCCCACTGCCTCCTGCAGTGCCCCAAGAAGCTCCAGGCAGAGTGGGGCAGGGGAGAGTCACTAACTGGCAGAGACTAGGCCATGACTAGGACTGGGAATACTGACAGAAGGAAGGTCATTAATAGACAAATTAGGCCATACCGGTAAAATAGTTTTATTTAATTTTAAAATAGTCATCAGTGAGAAAATTTCCCAAAGCTGGGAGTAACAGTCTAGAGCCAAGGTTGGGAGGGGGCCAGGCCTCACCTTGAGTCCAGCTTGAGACCCCTGAATCCCACCCTCTACTCCCTTCCAGAGGGAGGATGGAGCCAGCAGAGGGGAGCCCTGAGTCAGTCCTCTCCCTCCTCCCCCAAGGGCCCCTTGAAGGCAACAGCTAGCACAGATTTGAGGGAAGAGGGAAACAAGTAGAAAATAGGAATTGGAGGTTAGTAATCCTGACAACACTGCCCCCACCTCAAAAAACACAACACAGCTTGTGGATGTGAAAGGAGGGTGGCATGAGAACACTGATGAAATAAACCCTCAGCTCCCCAGAACAGCCCAATTTGGGCTGACTGGAAGAAAGGTCTTGAGCCCAGCTGTGTGCTACCTTTGGAGAATAAATATTCCAAGGAGAAACAGGAAAAACCATGAGGCAAGCTGGTGCCAGTTATAGTCAGTGCAGCTGAGAGGCCTGGTGTGGCCCACTGCCTGACCCCACCCACACAGGAAGAGCTGTGCGGGCATGGGGGAGAGTTCAAGGCCTTGGGCTGGGAAGGGGACCCCGAGCTGCAGGGTAGGGCCTCCCTGCAGTCCCAGTGCAGCAGTGGCAGGCAGGCAGGCAAGCAGGGGTCCTAGTTGAGCAGGTTGCCCTGCTCCTGGGCCTGGGTCAGGCTATCCTTGCGGTGCAGGTGGTGCACCCCCATCCTCTTCGGGCTACGCTGGGGGCGGCTGGAGCTGGGGAGTGCCCAGGCCCTGCCCTCAGTGTGGGAAGTGCCAGGCCCCTCCTCTGGGCCACTATCACTTGGCAGCAGGCTCTGGCGCTCCTCCTCAGGGCTGATGGGCAGGTTCAGCTCTTCCTCTTCCTCCTCCCTGGGAAGGCTAGAGTCAAGTTCTGTTGGCAGCAAAAGCCCACTCCCACTGGGTGGGGATGAAGGTGCCTGAACCTCCTCATCTCTGTCAGGGGGGCTAAGGGCAAAATGGCGCTGTAGCTCAGGGAGTGCTTCCCGTCCAAAGGCTGTGCGCTGGGCCACAGTGGCAAGTGGTGGAGTGCGGTCCACAAACGCCCGCTGCCAGCTGGCCAGCAGGTCTTCCTCAGAGCTGGCAGAGCTGGCTGGGGCACTGAGTGTTGGGAGCACAGGGCTGGGCTGGTGGTGGGGCGAGGCCTGGGCTGAGGCAGGGCTGCTGGGTGCTGGGCTGGGCCGGGCCTGCTCACTCCCTTCGTCCACCAGGCTCAGGGAAATGGCCTGACGGGTAGCATAAGTGCAGTTGGGCAGGGGGCTGTTACGGGGGATTCGCACCTTATCCTCAGAAAATTCTATTACCTTGCGGCCAGGATACAGTGGGTGTGGAGGAGATGGGGTAGGGTAGGGGCTCAGCTTCTCAAAGGCGGGCAGGGGCAGCTCCTCCTCTGGGGAGCCCCCAGCAGTACCCAAAGAGCGGCACTCTCCATTGGGTTGGGGTACAGGGCTGCCAGCGGCTGGGGAACTGGCTGGGTCGCCAGAGGCACCCCCACTCATGTCCACATGCACAAAGACATCCTCAGCCAAGGGGCGCCCAGCACTGCCCGACTGGGCCGAACTGAGCAGTAGAGACTCTGGCTTCTCCAACACCCGGGCAATGATTGAGGTGGGCACCACGGCCCCTGGTGCCAGGCTGGGGGCAGGGCCTGGGCTGGCAGTCTCCTGACCACGGTGCAGATGTTTCCGAACCATGTCCTGTAGCTCACAGGGCAGCTGCGGTACAGGAGTGGAAGAAGGGAGACACAAATGATCCAGCCTAAAATAGCTTGACTCATAGCAAAAATAATGGCTACCACATAGAAGTACCACTGTGTGCTCAGCACTTTGCTGTCTCCTATTCCTGAAGTATGCCAAAGTATATCCTCATTTCACAGATATCTGAGGCCCAGAAGGAGTAAAATAACATGAAGATTCACCTTAATGCAGTCAGGACTTGAACCCAGAACTGAAGCCCCATATGCTCTCCCCTATCTCAGCAGTGGCTTCTGCCCAAACCAGACATAAGCTGAGAATCTGTCCTGAAGAGCAGCCTTGGGAACACCTTCACTCCATCCTTAGGCCCCATCAACCTCAGGCCTGAGGCTCTGGGGTCTCAAGTCTGCCCCCTGGGATCAGTTAGGCCAAATTCTCTCTCAATATTCTTATGGTTGATAGCTCCTGGCCACCCCCACCTTCCTGCATGGGATACTGAAATTGAGTCCCTCTCTCCATGTCTCTGTTCCAGAAACACCAACAGTCCTAGTGATAATGGGCCTTTGACAGCACTGTGGAACACCAACCAGTAGCAGAGCTGACTGGCTGGAGAGGAGACATGGAGAGGAGACCTGAGACATTAACAGGGAAGGCAAAGCAGAAAGGGGATGGAGAAAGAGGTGTAGAAACTGGAGTTAGAAGAGTCCTAAAAAGGTGGGACTGGCATTGACAGGGAGAGTGTTCTACTCACATCAGCAAACTTGTGGTTACGGAAGTGAGACTTGTTGCACTTGAGGAGCCGCACAGCCAGGTTGCAGTCTAGCCGGTACCGCTCCTGCAGATACAGACCTGGCTCAGAGCCCGGCCCTGCCCAAGGAGCAGGGCTGGGCCAGGCAAAGCCAGCCACAGGCGAGGAAGCCCCCAAGAGCACATACATTGAGCTCCTCCAGCTTGTTGATGGTGTTCTTGGCATCCAGCAGCTTGTTGGTCAGCTCCACAATCTCCCAGTCCAGTGTCTTCCTATCCATCTCAGCCTTCTTGATCTGAGGCACAAGACGCGGTGAATCCAGCCCACGCCCCAGACAGCCCTCCCTCCCCTCCCTTCTCCCAGACTAGAGACACAGGAAGCTGCAGGTGCCATGGCAACCAAGGCGGACAGAGACAGATGATGGACAGACAGAAGGACACCAGACACTTCTCCTGTGGTCTGGATAGCTGTGGGGTCAGCACTTTCTGGGCATGGCCTACTGTCACCTGGGCCAGGACAGAGACAGCAGAAGAGCTGCCCATCCCTTGAGGGAGCATGAGGAACTCTATGCACCAAGTAAGGCAGCTGGCACCTCAGAGGCAATAGATGTGCAAACCCAGGGAGTGAAGCCTAAGTGTGCAGCTGTCTCCCGGATCAGGCTGGGAGGAGGGAGGAGGTAGTGGCTGGGTGGCAGCTGGGGGAGCCTGTGAGATTAACTAGTTCAACAGGGAAGGGGCTGCAGGCTCAAAAACAGCCTTCTGATCTTCAGCTCATGGACTGGCTCTGCACCCCCCTGCCCCCAAATGGCCTGGGCTTGCTGCCACTGCAGCCGAGAAGCTGTGCGTTTTCAGTGGTGACATCAATCAGTACTTCTGCCTAAGCCAAGAGCAGGCTCCCCAGCCGTCCCCCAGGAGGGAGGTGGTGATGACTGAACGGGCCTCACAGAGGAAAGAGGAAAGGAGTGGGCAGGGGGAATAGCCAGGGCCCCAGCAATCCCCGATCTCAGCCGAGGAGGAGGCCAGGACAAAGGAGAAAACACTCAAACTCAGACGCAACTGCAAAAATCCAGCTGTGGCTAAGAGAGGCCTGAGAGGAGAGTGCAGCAGCAACGATGGCAGCATGAGGGAAAGACAGAGAGAAACAGAATGAGCATTAAGACAGTCCTGACTCACACAGCACACTGCCATGGCCTTCCCACCACTGCCTGCACCGCCCCCTCCCGCCCAAGCCCCAGAGCAGAAAGGCATTCCCCAGGCAGGTCCTAGCCCCTTGCTATGCTGTGAGCACAGTGCCAGCCACACTGCCTCCTCAGATTACCAGCGTGTGCAGCTTGTCCTCCAGTTCCTGGTTGGTCCTCTGGGAAGCTGTGTAGCTGTTCTGCAGCCTGCAGAGGAATACAAGGCAGACCCCTGGGTCAAGATCCCGCCTTCATGTGGGATCTTAAGCAAGTCATTCTCCTCCCAAGACTTCAGTTTTCTCATCAGAATCAATGCTCTCCAACGCCTCTTCCAGGCAGATGTGTGATGTATGTAATGGGGAGATGTGTGTATGTGTGTCCTAGCCCCTTGTTGCCACACCTGCGGAACTTGTCCTTAAACTTGTCCAGCTCCTCACGGCTCTGGCCCAGCTCCAGTTCCAGGCAGTTCTGCCCGATTTCCAGCTCACGCTCCAGAGCTTCAGTGCGCCTGGTGGCTGAAGCCAGGCGCCTGCGAAGCTCCTCATTCTCCTGCTGCAAGAGCCTGGCAGGATGAGGGGTCAAGAGTAGAGGGGCATCAGAAAGAGAAGCGCCAGCCCTGGAGCCCCAGGCTGGGCTCAGGACGGAAGGAGCAGGGAGGACATGAAAACAAGCATCTGGGGACAGGGGACTCGGTGAAACTCAGCCTGCACATCCCAAAGGCCTGCGGGTGCTGAGAACACAGCCTGGCTTGGAGACTGTGAGGAGGCAGAGGGGACAGCAAAGGACAGCCCAACCCCCCTCAGTGGAGAAGAATGGAAACACAGAATTGGAGGAAGGGTACAGTTGTCTCTGGTTACAGCCTAAGTCAGCCAGCCACCGAGCCCCAAGCTCCAGTTTCCCCACTTCACAATCAGACTGCTCCATTATTAATCTCTTGGAAATCCAGCCCAGCACTGCACTCCCCTCCAGGGGCCTCGTGTGGCTGACAGACAGGACTGCAGGGAGGCAGCTGGTGCAGGAGGGCTAGGAGCTTGGGAAAGGCTCTTTGACAAGAGCAGTCCCCTCACAGCCATCCAACTCCTTGATTCCAGGTTCTCTTGGGGTCCATGGAACAAAGTTTCTTTTTCCAGAAGGAATATGCACATCAAGCCTCCTGTCCCAGAGTTCCTGAACAGCCCACCCCTACCTCTACTTAATCCAAGGAAAAGCCCAACTGTACCAATAGCCTTGCCCCAAGCTAAGTGGGACAGAGCTACGGTAAAGCAGGTCAGGCTCTCAGGCAGCAGATACTCACTTCATCCGCTCCGCATCAGTCAGGGGCTCCTGGGCACAAAAGAACAGAACTGTGAGACTCATCTCTGGACCACTGGCCGCCTGCTTGGCCCACCCTCCAAAGAGCCCTGGCAAGGGCCATGTCTGAAGCCCAAAGAATCTGACAGCAGAAGTGGGCAGCAGGGCCCTGCAGAGATGGAGGCAGTCCAGTAAGACCTGGACAAGCCTAGATGACTCTCTTCCAAGCCAACCAGAAGACTCAAGGACCCCTTCCAATCCTCACCCCAACCCATACCTGCTCTAACCCCTCTCTTAATCCGACATCCAGTGGCAAATGAATCCTGGTACCCATGCCACCTTTCCCTGAGATAGAGAGCCTCTCAGCTGTTCCCAGGGCTCCTGGGAGGCCCTGTAGGCATGGCAGAAACCTTCCTTCCAGAGAAGTGAAGAAGTTAGGCAAGCTATGGCAGGGTTCTGAGCTCTGATCGGGCCCTCCTGGCCTCTGGTGGGAAAGAAGGGGCAGAATGAGGCCATTACAGAGGCCAGGGGGAATGAGTGCACAGTCAGATCCTGACTGAGGGGAGTCAAGGGTCTTCTCTTGATTTTGACCTCCTGCCCCATCCTCCCCAAGCCGTCCCTTGTCCTCCTCCTGCCCCAAGCCCTCCATCTTGGTCATGGCCCAAGAGATAGAACTCAGCTAACCACAAAGCAGAGCAGGCATATGCCATGGCAAGAGGGAAGGGTCCTCAGCTGGAGAAGGACCCACCCCGAATGGAGCTGACTGCTTCAGCACACCAATCACAGGCAGGAAAATGAGGCAGGGAACCCCGACCATGGACTTGGGAGCCACCGGAGCCTGGATTTGATCCCGTTCTGCCACACACTGGCTATGTTAACCTCACTGAGCTTTAGTGTCCTCATCTTCAAAACCAGGGGTAGGCCTACTGGGTGGCACCTAGTACAATACCTGCCCTTTTAATTTAATGTTCCCTGAACTGAAAATGGGCAAGTCATGGCCTTTCTGCCCTGAGGCTGACCAAAGCAGGCCATGGCACGCCTGAGGCTCAGCACATGTTGACTATCAAGTTCTTTAACTGTCCTCCACACACAACAGGGTGGAAACACAGCAGCAAGACGAACACACGCCAACACTTGTTTCCACCTGAGAGTGCGCTTAATGAGGAAGCATGGCCATTTAGGCCAATACTTTGCAGCTGCCTGCAAAACGCTCCTTAGGAACCTAAGGCAGTTCCTGGTATGAAGCATGTATTTAACAAATGTTAGCCAAATACAGCAAAGCTGGAGGAAGGGCCAGACTTCTGGGGATAATGAGGAACAGCTGGTCTGGTGGGCCATGGCTGGAGCACCACCTCCTAATAGCCCCCAAAGGACTGCAGGGTAACTGGCTCTCCTCTACTAATAAAGGATAGAAGTCCCAGCCTCCAACAGGCTAGGACCCCTCAGTCTGGTGGGCTGCCTCTTGCAGGAATAATAGTACCGCATGAGATCATTTCTACTGGACCCCAAAGGCTCTGAGGTTCCCTGACATGTGGACATGTAGCACAGCTATCCCCTGAGTCTGCACTGCCCCCACCAGCAGCGCTGCAGCTGGGAGACCCCAACGTTTGTCAGTAACCCTCACCCTGACTTGGGGGGCCAGAGGTCCCCTCGGGCAGAAGTCAGATAGACATCCAGCCTCTGGGGCTGCATCTGCCAGCCAGGGAAGGGCTACCAGTCTTGCTGACCTCCTGCTCCAGCTGCGATCCAGGAACCTCCAGCCTCAACTCCCGATGCTCAGGCGGTGCCTTGCGGTAGGGTTTCTTAGCAGGGGCTGCACTGGTCATTCTGGGAGTTGGGTGCTCCTCAACCTGCTAAGGGGAAGCAAGGAAGGAGGAGGCTCAGAGACATGGGTGAGATGCCTCTGGACTGAGGGAAAAAGTGAGTAAAAGGGGACATGACATATATAGGAGCCACCGGGCAGGCAGATGGGCCTGAGCCATTGCTGGGGTCATTAGAAGGGCTGGACTTTGGTGTGTCAGTGCCCATAGGTCAGGGGAGTGCTGGAGCAGGGCACGGGTCCAATGGAAACAGACAGGTGGGAGAGGCAGAGCCTAGGGCCTGGGTACCAAGAAGAGGAGACTATGCCCTAGCAGTGGGGCGAGGGGTCCAAGAGCAGCCCACCATGCACCTTTCTGGGTTTAGAAGGCCTCAGAGGGAAAACTGCCCCCAGTGTATCAGTTTCAACTCTAAACTGGGGATCAAAAGAGCAACAATTTCATAGGTCATTGTGAAGATTATATACAGCACTAACAACAGTACCTTGCACTTAGGAAATGTGCAGTAAATGCTAACCTAAAAAGTCATAACCAGGTGAGGGTTGAGGATGTGTACCTAGGCTTCTCAGTGGGGGGTCTCCCAGTTTGAGAGCCCTGAAGGCCAAGCCTCTCTGGCCTCCACCACTCTTTCCACCAACCCCCACCAAGAGGTGGGCTGCCCCTCACCTGCCATCCTCCCCGGAAGGGAGCCAAGTGGGGGGCACAGGCCTCATGGAACATACCGTCTGTTTGTCGGCAGCTCTCTCTGTTCCGCTGTCCAAGAGTTAGCCCTCGGCTCTCCACATCCCACGGCCCCTCCACTTCCTCTAGCCAAAAGCTCCTGAAACCAGAGAAGGGAAGAAAGTGGAAACCAGGTGTCAGCCGCCTGTCTGTCAGCACCACAGGCCAGCCTGTCCAGTGGAGGACCTGAAGGCCCCCTAGGGAAAGCCAAGAAGGAAAGCCATGGAACAGGGTCTGAGGGGGAAATGGTAGGGACAGGAGAGACCTAGAAGTGCTGGGCTCCTGACTTTCTCCACGAAAGCAATGTCACAGGCCCAATAGGATACATGTGTGTCTGTAAGAATTCATGGCATCAGTTTACCACATGCCTGGTTCTGGAACAGCTCTGGCCCTGTCCTGTCACCATCCTACCCACATATGTCCTCTCAGAGTCTGGAAATAACTAAGAGATTTGAAGAACCTAGGTTGTAGAAGAGAATACCAGGAAAAAGCCTAGTAGAGACCTGAGAAGATGGGAAAGAAAGCTCCTATAATGGTTCCAAAATGAGCCCAAAGATGACTACTGTGTACAATGCTAGTAAACAGACCTTGTAATGAGGAGGATTAGGTCCAGGAGGGACACACACACACACACTTTGCCCCTCCCCCTCCCCCTCCCAGATATTTGGCAAATGTCTATAAACATATTTTGGGTTGTCATAACACAGCTGGGAGCTACTGCCATCTAATGAATGGAGGCCAGGGATGTGGCTAAACACTGTGCGGTACACAGCACTGCCCCCTCAGGAAAGCTAATTCTTTGAAAGGTTGACAAGTGCCAATGTTGAGAAACCCTGGTGCAGAGAGCCCAAGTCTTGGGAGCTGAGACACCTGGGTTGCAGGCTCAGTGCTGCTTCCGACACACTGTGTGGCCCTGGGTAAGGCCTTTCCTCACTGGATAAGCCTGTTCCTCATCCACACAGAGGTGGCTGACTGCGTGACCTATGAGGTCCCCTCCAGGTTCTCAGGGTTCCAAGCTCTTCCCCCACCTGTAATGAGCTGGGCTGCAGCACGGGGGCAGCAGCCACCACAGGGACCAACAGAGTAACCTTAGGTGGCCTTCTGGGCATAAACCCTCTCCCCCTGCCATCCATCTAAATAGAGCTGGGGGCTGAGGGAAGCCTTGCAGGCTAAAGCAAGTGCTGCTGCTGTCAGGACCTGCTCTGGCCATGACTCCTGTCACATTCCAACGGGCCCGAAGCAGGAAGGACTGTGAGGAGTAGAGGAGGCAGGGAAGCAGGAGTGGCCTTCCTCCTCCATCTGGGCAGCCTGGTCTCTGGCTTGGGGTTCTGGGGCGTGGCAGCAGGCACGAGCCGCCAACCTCCACCCCTTTGATGGTGAGGCAGAACATGTCCCCACAGGGCACAAGCAGCATGCTGTGTCTGGCTGACTCCCTTCTCAGGAATCCGGGCAGGCCTGAAAGGACAGCACACTCCTGGGGTGTGCGGGAACAAACAAGCCACCCCCACAGGTTCCCTGGGGCTACCCCTCCAGAGGGCCCCAGGGTGGGAGCTACTATGGCCTAGGGACAGGCCCAGAAAGTCCCAAGCCAGCCTGGGTACTTGAGTTGTGATACTCAGAGTGAATTGAGTATGGCATGTACATGAGCTGAAAAAGGGGGAAGAGCAAGAGACACAGGATTAAGAGATACTCTTAATCCTTAAGGTCGCCAAGAGCTTCTACAAAATCTAGGAGTGGCTCCAGAGCTGGCCTCTGCCTTATTCCCTTCTCTACAGAGAAAACAGGCCCCTTGTTCCGTTCCCCATCAGTTCCCTAACCAGTTGAGTAGCCCCCAACCCCCAGCAGGCTTCTTCGTGACCCCCACCTCTATTCTTGGTGTCTTCTTTACTTCTCTAGCCCTATTCCTGCCAATGCCCACGCTGTCTTCCAGGCACCAGGACTCCTGGCTGAGCAGTATGCACGCAGGGAAGACACTGACATACTCAGGTACCCGGTAACTACCTGTAGGAGAGTGGCCTCCATGCTCTGCAGCCCAGCCTCTAGTTGTCACACATCCTACAAGCTCCTCCTGCTTCATCTTGACCTCAGTCCCCACTCCTCTGCCCCACAGCACATATTCCCAGCGTTTTCTGGCCAGATGAGCTGCCCTGCTGAAGAGACAGACAGCATGGATGTGGTTTGCAGTGAGATGGGGAGTAACTGCAGATGGACTCTATGGGATGAATGGTAGTGGTGATGGAGGTTTCCCTCTCCCAGCCAAAGCCTCCTCTTTTCATACACATCAGTCACAGCGGGTAGGACCACTCCCAACTGGGGAGACAGTCTACCAGGGGGCCGGCAGCGTCCCCAACACAAGTTCCCAAGGGAGAATCTATGCTACTCCCTGCTCCATGTTTATAAATACCAGTGTTTACTGGGGCCCTAGCTCCCACTCCTGAGATCTCCTAAGTGCCCCAGATCCAGTCCACAGAGGGCCACAATTCCAGCAGTAAACAGGAACACAATGGCTGTCCTTAACTGGAAGTGCTTCAAGGAAGGACAGACCCAGGGGTGAGAGCAATGCCAGATGCAGTGGAGAACAAAGCCAAGAAGCAGCTAGACCCAAGGCCCACAGGTAAGAGATGAAAGGTGAGTTGCAAGGGAGCAGAGCAGTCCCTCCAGGAAGATTCAGCTATTAGGTGCAGCCTCCACTGGCCACATCTCCTTCCCCCAAAGTTCCCAGGTTGTTTCAGCTCACGGAGGACTCCCAATATTGTGTCAAGTTGAGAAGGTACCCAGGGTAAGCAGCTGGACAACTGAGAATGGGACATGGGCTGTGATGAGCAAGCCAAGAGCCTTTAGGGCCTCTTGCTTGATGCTGAGCTTGTTCCAGGGCACCACCAAGAAAATGGTCTTCTGGAAGTAGAAATTGGCAGGGAAGAATCCAACGCCCACCCCTCACCCCAAACTACTGGAGCTTCGAGGAATTGGGAGCAGATGCCTGAGGATGTGGGCCTACCAGATCACATGCTGGGTTTGTACTCCAAGAACAGCTGTGCTGTGGGAAAGGCCGAGGCCTGGGTTAAAACCTCTGGCTGACCCAGGCTAGTCTGAGGCTCCTGGGCTGGACCTGCAGGCCCTGCTGAGGGAGACACCCAGAGCAGCGGCACACCTTCCCCACCTCATGCAGATGAGGTGAGAGGGGAAAGCAGCTCTCATTCCTCACCGCCCCCACACCACTCCACCTAACCCCGCCTCCTCCCTCCTCTGCATAGTATTCATTCTTCCCTTACTCAAAATCAGACCAGTGGAGAGACTCAACCCCGTATCTGCTGGGATGGAGAGGGGGGTGATAGCCTCCTAATTGCCATGTTGCAATCTGCCAGTCAGTGCAGGCCGCCTCTTGCCTCCTGCCCTGTATTAAATACCTTCTCCCTGATTACAGCCCATGGGGCATGATTAGCTGCCTCCAGAGAACAAAGTCTACTTTCATTAGAAATGGGACTCGGCACGCACAGCAAACCTGCACTGTGAACCCACTGAACAGCTGAGCCAGAATGTAGTCAGAAACAGATACAAGGAGAAACGTGCACCAGAAGTTGACTGAGTAGAGTCCTTTAATCAAAGGACACAAAGCACGCCAATCATCACCCTTTAACCAGGAGACAGGACTCATACCTGCTGCCTTTTGTGGACATGGAGAGTATGTGTATGTAGGTGACCAGAGGCTTCCACCATGGTCAGAGAGCACTGCTGCTGGCGACAGAGTAGGCCAAGGAGAATCCACTTGAGAATACTGAACTGACTCCAAACTCTATCCTTACCCCTACTCCCGGAAAACATCCACAGGAGGCAACAGCAAAAAGGTTCAAGCCCAAGAGCCAAGGACACCCTCTTACTTCCTACTGCCACACTTTCTCTGGGGCTGCCCAAGGCCCTGGGCAAAGTCAAAAGCACAGGAGAGGAAGGGAGATCCAAGTATCCAGCTTTCTCCCTGCTGAGGGCTCAGAGGCCACCCCCTTAACAGTGGTCCAGCAGAGGAAGACAGGTTGAATTAAAAATGGGTGTAGCTCTAGCTTTTCAAACTTCAGCCTTTCCCCACCAGATTATCTTGTTCGGTTCCCCATGTTCTACGTGACTATCTCCCTTTGCACCCCTACTCCAGTTCAGCTGTCCTGCCCTGGAGAGACAAGCTGCCTCCCCAACTCCCCACATCACCCACATTCTCTTTAAGAAATTATGGCCCAACAGTTTGTCTAGGCTCAGACCATTTCCAAACCTACTGATATGCCTTTCTGCCAACAGCTGCCACTGATCGGGCAGTGAAGGACCTGAGGAGTCAATGAACCCAATCTTTGGGATCAAGGAGCCCATACATCACCATAAAAATCATTAAAGTTCTTCCTCATAATTCACCCAAAGAAAGTCAAAAGGAAGTTAGCAAACACTACTGCTTTTACAATGAAAGGAATACTGGCTCTTTTTCATAATATTCAAGTCATATTGTATCCTGCAATTCCCTTGGAACCCAGCAGGATGAAAGTAATAAAAAACACAGACCCTTCCTAAAGCCCCTAATCAACTGCTAAAACATAAACTCAGGGACTAGTGCCTCCGCTGTGGGAAGAGTCCTCAGCTATAAACCCTGGACACAGTCTCTGAACTCAACAAGCCTGGAGGAAACTGTGCCACTTGGGGCAAGGCACACTCCTTCCATACTAGCCTGGCTGCTTCTCAAATCTCTGAAATCTTGGCTCTGCCTCCAGCTGACGCCCAAGAAACAGAAACCACCAGCCTGCAAGGGCCAGCCCTGTAACCAGCTGA
Organism: Manis javanica; assembly: GCF_040802235.1. Classification (NCBI taxonomy): domain Eukaryota; kingdom Metazoa; phylum Chordata; class Mammalia; order Pholidota; family Manidae; genus Manis; species Manis javanica. Next base: position 46,360,433 of record NC_133171.1, read on the forward strand.
CCTAGCAGGGACCCTGGGGACTGCCCACAAGGGCCACCCCCCACCCCACCCCCACCATTATTCTAGTCCCTGTCCACCCTGCCTGTCAGTAACAGCAGCACAGTGAGCCAATCCTACCAAAGCTGGCTATGTTCAGCCTTTCCCTCCTGCTTGCCACCAGCCCCCCCACTTCCGGCCTGCAGCTGTTCCTGAGATACATGAGCAAAGCCCTCAGCAATCCTGGACGCGTGGCAGGCAAGCAGCCAACAGAGCATGAGGTGGAGCCTGGGTGCGCTCCACTCTAGGCCAAGGACTAGGCTGGCAGATGCCAGTCTGTGCCCAGGCCAGCCCTGCTGCCCTTCTAACAGCCATGCCTGCTGCCCCTCTGGGCAAGTACAACCTCACCCTCTTAGGACAAGCTGCCTGTGGCCCTGACCTGGAGCCCTGCCTGCTCTAAGCAGAACAGACTGATAGGTTTTTAAAAGCCAAAATGGGTAGGAATTACTTTGCCCAGAATGAACACTGGTGACTTGTAAGAGCTCATATGGCTCCCCACCTGAGCAAATACCTCAAGTCTATCCACCTGGTCTCTCTTTCAAGCAAACACTTGACAGGAACAAAGGGGCTGAAGAAACTGATGATGATGATCCAAGTAAGCCAAACTGCCCACCCCATCATAAGGGGAGGGCAAAAAAATCCCCAAGGTCCTAACCAGCATTTGACACCAGTCCCCATGCCCTCTCCTAAGGAAGGGCAAAGTGAGGCATGGGCCTGAAGCAGCCCTCCACCCCAGACCCCTTGCGCTTTCCTTGTCAGACCCAAGCCACAGACCCCTCCAGCTTGCTGACTCCCGATTCAAAGTCCTTGCACATCCATGCAGGACCTATACCTTCTCACATTTATGCACTCCCACCCCCTGCTAGCAAGCAGTTCCCTGCCTTCTTCCCTCTAGCCCAGGGGAAACAGAATCCATATGCTTATAGGGCCTTCTGGTCTCAGGTTCCTGCAACCAGCCTACCCATACTGCACTGCCTCCAGAGGCTAGAGACACTGAGAGTCTGTCTAAAGAGTTGCTGTGCAGAACACCAAGGAGCCCAAGCAATTGGCCTTCTTTCTATCCCCAGAGCCCCCTTGTCCTTTCCAAGCCTGGAGGGAGAAGGGAGCTTGGCAGGAGCTTTTCCACGGCAGGCTGAGGACAAGGCCTCTCTTAGGCCCATGGTGGAGTACACAGCCACGTCCTGCCCTTCGGGCTACAGTCCTTCCTAGCTATTCTTCCCCACTCAAGTCAACCTGAAGCTCCAGCCTGGAAAGAAGTAGGGGACCAAACTGCACCCATGCCACCTACGAGAGCAACAGTCACCAACAGGAGCTACATCTCAGATGGGTACCTAGTTCTGGGCTCCAGCTTAAGTAGCTTCACTCTTCTGCCAAGGGAATTTCCCACAGCCAGGCCAAGGTTCTCCTCAACCTCCCCAACCCCAAGGAGAACCTTCTGATCGATCTTAAATTATTATCCTGGGGTGAAAATAATGTGAACACGATTCCATACTCCCTCTTGAAAAAAGGAAATTATCCATCTAGAAGGAAATTACCTTCCCACTCTAGCTCCATCTGTCTGAGGCATGAAACACAAACAGCATGGTAGCTGAAAGGTATTCTCAAACTCCATGTGCTAAAAGCAGATTCAACAGAACTAACCAATTTTCTTTTAAGGGAGAACTGAGAGGGGTGGAGGGCAGAATCCAGCAGCAGCTGGTAGATGAGCAGGTGACTGTGCACAGGAAACCCCCTCTCCTGGCCCTGGAAGAGGCACATCCCCACCCCAGAAAAGACACTGGGAAGAGGGAGAGAATCCAGTATAAGGACAAGGGAGCAGAAGGGATGGCATGATGTAAGCTACAAGGAGGGGGCTGGGAGAGGGGGCTCGGGGAGGGGAGAGGACAGGCACTGCTGATGGTACTCCCAGGGCAGGTTAGCAGGCCCGAGTCAGACTCACAGGGTTAGTGTCTTCTCCCCAACCAGCCAGCTCTCCTGGTTAGCATGGTTAGCGACAGACTCATGGCAGACGCCCTCCAGGCACTCCATATAAACAGACAGCTTGGTTTGTGAGCAGCCCAACTCCGGAGCTGCAAAGAGAGAGCAGAAGGAATGCCAAGCTGCAGGATGCCCAAGGGTACACACCACTCTCCTGAAAGGGGAAGCTCCTCCAGACTTCCCACTAGATTCCCAGGGATTTTCTCACATCCAGAAACCACGCCACATGGAAGTGCAGCAATCCCCCTGCCATCCAGTGAGCCCAGCTTGCTGACCCCAGGTAACAAGGCTCTCTGGTTGGTCAAAAAAAGATGGCTGTTCTGGAAGGGGGCCCTCCCACCAGGGGGGCAGTTCCCCTGTCTCACCTAGTCCCCAAACACCACTGCCAGGCTGAACCATAGCTCTGAAAGCTGGGCTCTAAGAACAAAGCCACCCACAGCTGCAGCTGCCACCCATCCCATGCCTGTGCCAACAGAGTTCACCTTATTCTCACAGGCTCCAAGGAAAGGGGCTGGGAGAGAGCTGGTCCAGGGATCAGAGGCTTCAACCAGAGCTGCATCAAAGCACAGTACAATCGGGCAGTGTGTGACCTGGCCCACACCTGGGCCAGTTAAGGGAAGGGGTGGCACACTGCCACCTTTCAGTTTCTAAAAAAGCCAGGGGGATGGCACTTCCCAGGGAGCTGGCCCCAGAAAAACCAACAGAGCAAGAATAAAGCCAGGACAGAGCCAGGCTCCCCAGACTCCAACAGGGACTATTTCACCCCCAGCTAGCTCAGTACACAGCAGAATGCACTCTTCCTGAAGCCTCCAGAACTACCCTAAAGGAAGTGACACACTCTGGCTTAGAGATCTCAAGACAACTGCAGCCACAGCAGAGTCCCCAAGACCCACAAGATGCAACCCCAAGGGTGCAGGACAGGAAAGCCAGAGAATACTCAGCAAATACTGCTGGTGCTTAGTACAGAGGGGCAACATGTTGACAGGGAAAAAATAAGATAAAAAAAAAAAAAAAAAGCCCTGCAGATGATGAGATGACTCAGGGTAGAAAGGGAAGATAGTGGCCACTCTGGCTCCAAATACGATGAGCCTGGCCTCTCCGAAGCCTCAGTTAATGATTACCATGGGCAGGAAAAACCTCCACTAGGCTTCCCAACCACCTAATCATCGGGCTCCCCATATTGCTCTGACAACAGCCCCAGAGCTCAAAAGGCCAAGGCCTGACCACAGAGGGTGAGATAACCCTCAAGAAGAGAAGAAAACTCTTCCTGTGGGCTCTGGCCTCTTCCCTAGACTGGTAAGAAAGTGAGGCCATTGACAGGCTACTTTCAGAATCCTCACCCACACAAAAAAATAAAAAAACATCAGCTAAGTCTGGTTTGCTTTCAAAAGGTAGAGCAGCAAGTGACCTGCTGATCCAAGGTTTCAGAGACCAGGGACTCTCCCTGTACTAAAACAGAGGCTGAGAAATCAGGTAAGTTCACTCTCTTCCTAGGCAAAGATTAAAGAGGAATGAAGGTGAGAAACGCACGTGAGAAGAAATGTTAATGCCCACATCAGGCTCGTATTCGACTCCCACTCGAGGACACCCCTACCAGACAATTCATCTCAGAGTGAAAATCAATCCCTCAGAGACAACCAGGGAGCCTGCTGTGGCAAGCACCTCGAGTGAAGCTTCACCATCCCCCCAAGGAGCCAGCGCCAGAGGAACCCACCAAGCGGGAAGTGGGCTACAGCCAGGCCCTTCAAAGCCTCCACAGGCACTCCTCTACCCCTAGGTAACTTGCTAGGTAACAGAGCAAGCTGAATAACAGTACATATGATTATTGAGTTTTGTTTCTTTTACAGGCAACACATGATGAGTAATGTCTAGAAACACAAACACACAAAAATGATTAGAAGGATCCTGATTAAGGATGATGAGAATGACTAGGAGATACTGATTGAGCAAAAAAATATACTGGTGGTGTGTATTTTGCCTCATCTTTTCACCCCTTCCTGCTGGTTTAGGGATGTGTTATAGAACATAAGGCTGAAAGGTGAGATAGCTGAAGCCAAATACCTGAAAGATCATTTAACCACATTAACTCAACCCTGGAAAATAATTTTCAATGCTACTGTTACTACATTCATTTTGTTTCTGCAAAATATTCTTCTTAGGAATTCAAAAGATTTTGCCAGATAATCTTTTAGTCTCATTGAGGAAGGACTGGATCAGATCACACAGTAACCAGGATTGTTTAGCACCTGCTATTTAGGGCCTAAATGCTCAGCCTTCAGTAAAACACCCTGCTCCTAAGAAGCTTCAGATAAAAGACCTTGCCCCTAGTTGGGGAGAGACAAGTTAACAGCCACTTGCCTGACAGTGTGGTGAGTGCTTTAAGATCACAGAGAGGCACCTGCCTGGGGCAGGGGTTTAAAGACCAGACAAGAAGGCTGCCCTCCCAAGAACTCAGATATACCTTCCTCATCTGATTGTAAACTCACACTGGACCACCACCTAGCTTATACAGTTAAGAGGTCTAGGGATCTGGAAACAAATTCCTTTGGTGTTTGCTGGTGCCTTAAGAATGACCCCCATTATCTAAACAAAAAAGGACAGCAACTCTCAGCTACCAGCACCACTTCTGGGGAGTATCTGAGCTAAGCCCATTCTGTGGAACAAGGACATCATCAAAGCCCTAAGAAAACTGGGGCCAAGAGGTCTGGCTTCCTCAATGCCTAAATGTGTTCCATCAGCGTCACTCAACATTTTTAGTCCACAAAGTACCATGGAGTATGGATCCTCAAACACCACGAGTCATGCACAGCCTTAACTACATTACAAATCCACCACCTACTCACCTCCTGACTGTATCCAGCAGGGTTACCACCAATCTCACATGCATGGCATGATCCATCAAAGGGGTCATTACAACGTAAGAGATTGGGAGAAGCATCAACAATATGATTTTGCACAGGCTACTCATTCATGATATTTCCCAGTCTCACCTTTATTATTGCTTCATCACAAGAAAGGAGATTCTTTCAATTTCACTCCCACCTCAAAAACGCTCCTGGCCACCTGGCAGAAGTCAAAAGGCTTAGTCCAGCTTGAATAAACAAAGCCTTTTTTTTATCCACTGCATTTTCCAAAAATGGTATGCATTCATTCAACAAATATTTACTGAGCATCCTATCCCATGGCCAGGCACCATGCTATATCTATGAACTCATTATTCTGCAAAAAAGATGAGGTCACCCTCATTTTACATGGAAAACACCAAGGATCCTACTGGTTAAGCAGCAGGCCTGAAGTCACACAGCTGGTAAGTGGCAGAGTCAAGACTGAAAACAAGTCTGCCCAGCTCCAAACTCTATCACACTGCTCACCCTGCTGCCAATTCCTACCCCTCCCACCCTCTCAGTCTCCTCAGTATTACCCCAACCCCACCTCAAGACCAGGGAGGGCCCCTCCTCTACAGTGGGTCAGCTCAGTGAAAGAGACATATAAAGAAAGAACTCACCATACAACATGGTAAGTGCCAGAAAACAGGTTTAAACAGGGTGCTGCAGAGGCCAAAAGGAGGAAAGGAAAGCAGAGAATTCTCACTGGGCATCACAGAGGAGCTGGGTCTTAGGGAATGAGCAGAGCTTCAGACAGAGGTGAGCTGCACAAGCAAAGAATAAAGTAAATGGACTGCCATAAGAGGTTCAAGAGCAGTAGGAAATTTGGAGCAATGAAGAACAGGACAGATGAAGTTGGGTGGCAGCAATTCAGGCTACAGGGCTGAGTTTGGGCCAGAGCATAAGAAAGCTTTTTGCATGCTGAGCCAGAGGGTGGACTTTATCCTAAATGAGAGAGAAACAATGGCATTTCTAAGGGAAGAGACATCTTTTGTTTTCTTGGTATTATTAATATACAATTATATGATCAACATTGTGGTTACTAGATTCCCATTATCAAGTCCCCACCACATACCCTATTACAGTCACTGTCCATCAGCACAGTAAGGTGCTATAGAGTCACTACTTGTCTTCTCTGTGCTATACTGCCTTCCCCATGCCCCCTGACACATTATGTGTGCTAATCGTAATGCCCCTTATTCCCCTTCTCCCCCCCTTCCCACCCACCCTCCCTAATCCCTTTCACTTTGGTAACTGTTAGTCCATTCTTGGGTTCTGTAAGTCTGCTGCTGTTTTGTTCCTTCAGTTTTTGCTTTGTTCTTATGCTCCACAGATGAGTGAAATCATTTGGTACTTCTCTTTCTCCACCTGGCTTATTTCACTAAGCATAATACCCTCTAGCACCATCCATGTTGTTGCAAATAGTAGGATTTGGTTTCTTCTTATGGCTGAATAATATTCCATTGTGTATATATACCACATCTTCTTTATCCATTCATCTAGTGATGGACACTTAGGTTGCTTCCATTTCTCAGCTACTGTAAATAGTGCTGCAATAAACACAGGGGTGCATATGTCTTTTTGAAACTGGGCTCCTGCATTCTTAGGGTAAATTCGTAAGAGTGGAATTCCTGGGTCAAATGGTATTTCTATTTTTAGTTTTCTGAGGAACCTCCACATTGCTTTCCACAATGGTTGAACTAGTTTACATTCCCATCAGCAGTGTAGGAGGGTTCCCCTTTCTCCACATCCTTGCCAACATTTGTTGTTGTCTTTTGGATATTGGCCATCCTAACTGGTGTGAGGTGATATCTCATTGCGGTTTTACTTTGCATTTCTCTGATGATTAGCTATGTGAAGCATCGTTTCATGTGCCTGTTGGCCATCTGAATTTCTTCTCTAGAGAACTGTCTGTTCAGATCCTCTGCCCATTTTTTAATTGGATTATTTGATTTTTGTTTGTTGAGGTGCATGAGCTCTTTGTATATTTTGGATGTCAACCCCTTATCAGATATGTCATTTATGAATATATTCCCCCATACTGTAGGATACCTTTTTGTTCTACTGATGGTGTCCTTTGCTTTAGAGGCTTTTTAGTTTGATATAATCCCACTTGTTCATTTTTGTTTTTGTTTCCCTTGCCCATGGAGATATGCTCATGAAGAAGTTGCTCATGTTTATAATCAAGAGAGTTTTGCCTGTTTTCTTCTAAGAGTTTTATGGTTTCATGACTTACATTCATGTCTTTGATCCAGTTCAAGTTTACTTTAGTGTATGGAGTTAGACAGTAATCCAGTTTCATTCTCTTACATGTAGCTGTCCAGTTTTACCAACACCAGCTGTTGAAGAGGTTGTCATTTCCCCATTGTATATCCATGGCTCCTTTATCATATATTAATTGACCATACATGCTTGGGTTAATATCTGGACTCTCTATTCTGTTCCACTGGTCTATGGGTCTGTTCTTTTGCTAGTGCCAAACTGTCTTGATTACTGTGGCTTTGTAGTAGAGCTTGAATTTGGGAAGCGAGATAACCCCTGCTTTATTCTTCCTTCTCAGGATTGCTTTGGCTATTCAGGGTCTTTGGTGGTTCCACATGAATTTTAGAATGATTTGTTCCAGTTTGTTGAAGAATGCTGTCAGTATTTTGATAGGGATTGCATTGAATCTGTATATTGCTTTAGGCAGGATGGTCATTTTGACAATATTAATTCTTCCTACTCAAGAGCATGGAATGAATTTCCATTTATTAGTGTCCTCTTTAATTTCTCTTAAGAGGGTCTTGTAGTTTTCAGAGTATAAGTCTTTCACTTCCTTGGTTAGGTTTATTCCTAGGCATTTTACGCTTTTTGATGCAATTGTGAATGGAATTGTTTTCCTGATTTCTCTTTCTGCTAGTTCATCATTAGTGTATAGGAATGTAACATTTCTGTGTATTAATTTTGTATCCTGCAACTTTGCTGAATTTAGATACTAGTTCTAGTAGTTTTGGAGTGGATTCTTTAGGGTTTTTTATGTACAATATCAAGCCATCTGCAAAAAGTGAGAGTTTGACTTCTTCCTTACCAATCTGGATGCCTTTTATTCTTTGTGTTGTCTGATTGCCGTGGCTAGGACTTCCAGTACTATGTTGAATAAAAGTGGGGAGAGTGGGCATTGTCTTGTTCCCAATCTCAGGGGAAAATATTTCAGCTTCTCGCTGTTAAGTATGATGTTGGCTGTGGGTTAGTCATATATGGCCTTTATTATGTTGAGATACTTGCCCTCTATACCCATTTTGTTGAGAGTTTTTATCACGAATGGATGTTGAATTTTGTCGAATGCTTTTTCAGCATCTATGGAAATGATCTTGTGGTTTTTGTCCTTTTTGTTGATGTGGTGGATGTTGTTAATGGATTTTCAAATGTTGTATTATCCTTGCATCCCTGGTATGAATCCTACTTGACCATGGTGTATGATCCTCGTGATGTATTTTTGAATTTGGTTTGCTAATACTTTGTTGAGTATTTTTGCATCTATGTTCATCAAGGATATTGGTCTGTAGTTTTCTTTTTTTGTGGTGTCTTTGCCTGGTTTTGGTATTAGTTATACTGGCTTCATAGAATGAGTTTGGAAGTATTCCCTCCTCTTCTATTGTTTGGAAAACTTTAAGGAGAATGGGTATTATGTATTCTCTAAATGTCTGATAAAATTCAGCAGTGAATTCATCTGGTCCAGGGGTTTTGTTCTTGGGTGGTTTTTTGATTACCAATTCAATTTCATTGCTGAGAAATTATTTTTCATATAGGAAAGTAATTTTTACAACAGCACGTAAGACAGATTGGAGTGGGAAGAGACTCCACCACATTTTATTCATTCTATATGCACCACAGCATTATAAAGCACCTGTTAGGTGTCCTGCACTATTCTACTATACTAGAATATAATACTAAAATATGGTCCCTGTTCTCAGGCACTTAAGTCTTACTAGGGTCAGACAAGAAAATTGGCAATTACAACACAGCCTAAGTGTTAAAAGAGAAGCAAGCACAGAAGAGCACTAAAGGTGGAGGGGCAGGTGTGGGGAAGGATCCCAAGGGAAGTGACATTTAAACTGAGAACTGAGGACAAAGAAAGAAGATAAATGGGAGAAGGGGGAATTAATCCATGAAGCAGGACTATCAAGTGCAAAGGCCCAGAAGCTAGAGAGAATGAGGTTGAGTCTAGAGAGCTGTTAAGATGCTGAATGAGGTGAGAAATGTTGGCACAATTTACCCAAGTCCCTGGCACTCAAAATATGTTGATGAGAGGAGGTGAGGGATTAGATTCAAGCTAATACATGAATAAGGGGTGTTATTAGAAGACACTGATTTAGATAACAACAAAAAGAAAACAGTAAAGGGGGAGATATAAGCTCAAAATCCCTCAGCCTTTGCCCTGCAGTTCAATCATTTGCTAAAATGTGACAGGAATCTAGAAAGTCTGAGGGATTCTACAAAAACTCAAAGGTGTACTTTATGGCAATAACATGTTTCAGCATGCTGACTGCAGCGCAAATCAAAATAAAGTACATTACCCGGAGATATGTGGCTCCTAATTTAATGGAGGAGGGAAGCAAGAGTCTCAAAATCACATGTGCCATAACAAGTAGAAAAGTTCATCACAGGGCTGGGTCAGAATTCTCACGGAAAGCCCTATGTTTTGAGCCCCCAACTCCCCTGAAATCTGTTTAAGACACCAGGCTTGGGCCTACTCTGAGGGCAGAGTATAGAATCATTTACTAAAGAAAAAGATGGGCCCTGAGGGTGTGTTAAATAGACAGGACATGAGTCAGAAGGAGGGGAAGAGTGAGTCTTAAATACAGGGCAAAGGATAAGCCAGTCAATCAAACCTTGGGCACACCTCTGCCCCAAGGCTGCACACAGGCTTCCTGCCTGGCTAAAGGGTAAGAGACAAGCACTGGGCCAGGGCCTCTGCCGCAAGCCTCAGCAGCACATTTGTTTTCCATTTTCCCCTGAAGCTGGGGGGAGGGAACTATTTAAAATACCACTTATTTTTTTCTGTGAGTTTGAAACTTGCTATTTTTTTTAAATAGAGGACATCCAGATTGTCTATGAATTTAAGACTATGGCTACTTCAACTGCTCATGTCAGTAATCAAAGTCAGGAATGAGTCTTTCATCTACATCTACATTATACACACACCCCTGTAAGGCACGTTAGGAGTGGATCCTAATGTCAGTCTGCTCACCCAACCCACACCCCTAGGTTTTCCAAAGGGCAGTCACCAACTTGAATCATGAAGAGAGTCCAGATTCGGCTAACATGTCACAGAGGCCTCCTTCACCACAGTCCCTGCACCAGTCATTATTTCTGAGAGGAAGGAGGAAGAGAGCTGTGGTAAGAGCTCAGCTCCTAACACATTTTTTAAATAACCAAAACAATTTTACTACAATATGGGTATATACATCTAACCAACATGTCAAACCAATGAGATACAAACCGCCACTAAGCATATCTAAAAGTTAACTTCATACCATATCCACTCCCCCACCCAAGAAAATGGTCAATTGCTGAAGCCCCTTTGCCTGGGTTCAAACCCCAGCTCTGCCACTTTCTAGCTGGGTCATCTTGAGCAAAATAACCATTCTGCACCTCTACTTAGTCATCTGCAAAATAGGGATAATAGCAGTGTCTCTTTTGTAGTGTTGTTATGAAAATTCAATTAGTAAATACATTTAAAGCAGTCAACCACAGTGCCAGGCACATAGAATATGCTCAATAAGCAGTATTATTATTATTGCTCAATTGCAAAGAAGATAATTCTATAGCCTCACAACTTCAAACAGGAAATCACTGTCATTTTAATATTACTTTTAAAAGCTTAACGAGACCATCCCACTACATGCAAAACTATACTATCCAAAAGCTGTGTCTCACCTCTCTATCAGGATAGCAGCCCAAACCAATACGGGCCCTTCACAGACACCACATCCACTCATAAAGCAGAAATTAGTGCTGAGATCTGACTAGCATAATAATAAATACATATTGTCAGGCATCATTCTAAATGCATTCAAGTATTAACTTATTTAACTCTCACAATAACTGTATGAGATGTACTCTTACTATCACATTTATTGTTGAGAAAGTTGAGGCACAGAGAGCTAAGCAATTTCTAAAGGTTACAGAGCTACAAATGGAAAAGCCAGGATCTGAACTAGACAGTCTGGCTCCAGAGTCAGTGCTCTTAACTACTATGTGTGCTCAGCACACTGTCCTTGGTGACCACAATTTCCAGGAGGGCATGCACAAATTGTCCTCAGAAAGAGAAGGTTCTCAACCTTCTAGAAATGGAGTCACAGCTAAACAGCATTGGTTCTTCAAATGCCAGACAGTATTGAAGCTAACTTAGTAATAGTGATTTGGGTTGGCTGTCTGGAGCCTTTTTTTTGGGGGTGGGGGGGTTGCAGGAGATGATTAATGAAGAGTCCTGGATCAAACCAGACCTCCCAGTTCAATCAAGGAGCAGATGCCAGCCCTAAACAGGCTTCAATAAGAAGTCTGCTCCCAATTTGGTCTTGGACATAACCATAGGGCATATTCACTATAACTCTGTGGCTCTAGACCTCTTCCCTTTTCTCCAATCACAAATCTACTATCTCTCAAGCCATTCTTAGTTTGGCAAGTGAAGGTGATTTTTTTTTAATGTGATTTGATGAGAATACAAGGAAGAAAAGAAAGCTACTAAAAGAGAAAAGTTCCATAATCCTTTCCTTTCATTACCCACACTGGTGCAGGTTGTAAAGCAGATCTCAAACATCAAGAGTCTCAGCATCAAAAAGTCATGTGACAAACATTCCCAGGGCTTTACACTTGTCAGCTTGACCTCTTACTATAAACTGATCTAGGTTTCTTCCCCCTAATCCCAAGTTGCCTTTCCCCCCTCCTCTGAACCCACCTGCCCACCAAATGCACATCCTCAAAGGAATACTGACAGGCCCTTCTTACCAAAGGAAAGATCAAAAGAAGTAAACATGCTCCAAGAGTGAATTCAAGAGGTGGTGACAGCAGGTACCTAAATAGTCAGTGAACACCATCAGAAACTTGTTTTCTCATAACTCCCCACCATCAGTCACCCACAAATCTCACCTTCAGACAGGATGCCAAATTGAAGATGTGATGGGGTGATCAAAAAATATTCAGTGAGCACATAGGAAACCACTTCTGACAGGGATGCGCTAAAATACTTTCAGCCTTATCTCTGAAGTGTTCACTTGCACAGGTGAAGGCACACACACAAGGCTCAATTCCACCCCCAAATCTCACAAATCAGCGTGCAATCTAAGCAGAACACTAATTTAGGGACCACAGGCAAGGGCAACCTCTACAGAAGCGTGCTCTTCTCAGATTAAATGATCTCCGCATCATTCGGAGCCCATGCATCCTGCTTCCAGGATGCGTAACAGCCTGTCACTGGAGGCCACCTTACCCGCTCTGGGGTTGGGCTGGGGCAAGTCGCTACCTCTTCTTCTTTCCAAGACACTGTGATGTCTTCCAATCCCTGGGGCCCCTGGGTCTTCGGCTGAAACTGGGGCAGATGCTGCTATAGGAACTGTGGAAAGGCTGATCTGAGTCTGGAAGAGGGTCATTTCGGCTGGCTTTAGTTCCCTCCTTACCAAACCCGCCCAGCATCTTCCAGGTTTCTCTCCCCACTTCCCACTGTCCTCCTCCACATTAAAGACCCCTGTCCTCTCCCACCGGCCTGGTATAGTCGGGCCTCAGCCACAGGCTCCAGGCTTCTTTACTCTCGATTAAGAAACTCCCCTTCAATTCTTGACTGCTTATCCAGGGCTTGCACACCTACTTCTGGTTCCCCCGACCCGAACCTCCCCTAAGCCTGCCGCCGGTTCCTAGGCACCCTCCCCTCCTCCTCCATCTCCCTCTTGTTTTCTCTCCGCCTCCAACCTTCCACCATTCCATTTCCTCTTCTCAACCCCGGAGCTAGTCCCTCCTCCGCCCCTACGCCATGCTAGGGTCCCCACGATATTCCCCAGCTCTAGCATCCCAGCCCGACTACTCCAATCCCAAAACAAACTTTCTGCCGCTGCCCGATGCCTTCAGGCCGCCATCTTGCCGCAGGGCAGGCCGGGTAGTGGCCACGATCGCGGGAATCCCCACGCACTAGGCGCAGCGCGTCATCGGGGGCGTGGCCATGGGGCGTGGCCTTGGGTGGGAAACTGGGGCACCCTGTGATCGGGGAAGGTAAAACTCTCCTTAGAGCTAGGTTTGGGGGCCTGGCTGCTGGAGAAGGAAAGAGGGCAATAAGCAGGAAGCGCGGGGAAAGATGTTTCTGCTAAACAAAACAAAACAAAAAGACCATACACACAAGAAACAGGGACAGAAAACAGGACAAAAGAACAAAGATAAGTCTCGTAGCACTGACTCCAGATCATCCAAAGAATAAAAGCAGCTTCTCAGCTTGCCGCGCAGAAATCTGCATGACCCAGCCTCTAATACCCTCACCAGCCTAATTTTCCACCTCTCCAGAGTACTTCAGGTTCCTAGTTGCCCTGTTTCCAGGCCATCAGGCCGTAAAATGTCCATGCCCCCTCCTCCCTTTGCATTGTCAATTCTTACTCCTTCAACCCTCGGTTCAAATTGTCGCCTCCTCCAGATAGCCTTCCCCAATCCTCCATACTAGATTTGGTGGCTCCTTTTGCTGGGTATCTCTAGCTACTGGCAGGTAACTTCATTGTAGCTACCCTGTATTGTAATTATTTATTTCCGGTGCTCTAAACCTCGCTAAACTGCTGCTCCTTCAGGGCAAAAACTATGTCTGATTGCATCTTCTTATTCCCTAGAAGATGCCTGGCACACGGTAAATAGCTAATGAATAAACAGCATGGCATCCTCTAACACATAAACCATACTCAAAACTTTCGGGTTTTCTGTTCCCTGAGCCTGGAATGTTTTTCTTCCAGATAGTCTCTCCCATTCATGTCTTTGTTCAAATGTCACCTCCTCAGAGAAGCCTCTTCCTGGTCACTCTAAAACACACCCCCGTCACTCTCTCCCTTACTCTGCTTTAATATTTTCTTTCTTAGCACTTACTATTATCTGATGTTTGTTTATTGACCATCTCCCACTATAATGCAAACTCCAGAGGTCTGGGACTATTTCTCATTTATCACTGTATCCCCAGTGTCTAAAACAATGCCTGGCATAATAGGTGCTCAATTGTTTGTTGAATCACTAAATGGCACAGAGATGAGTGACAGAGGGAATATAGTGGAGGGGAGGAGGGCTTGAAAATACTGCACAATAGAAATGCATAGGTGAAAGTCCACCCCTAGGACCAAACTTCCCTGTCAGAAATAATAGCAAAGACAGAAGCCATGATCAGGGAAGAAGGGAGGTGGTCAGAAACCAGATGGAACTCTGGAGATGGGCATTCAGGGAGCAGGGCCCTCCTGGGAAAACCACAAGTGCAGATAGAGGAAATGGGGTGGGCTGGAGGCCAAGGAGTTTACTCAGATCTAAAGACAGCATCCACCCTGAGCCCAGGCCTCTCTTGGCCAGATGGTTCCGGAGAAGTCTCAGCATCTGTTCCCCTGTAAATTATCCACTGCTCCCTCCTGCCTGTGCTCTCTGGTGACAGCCGGAACAATTGTCCAGGAATCCATCTGCTCCCCTGTCCTTCTCCCCTCCACCAGCTCATCAACATTTCAGAGCGGAGAGGTGTCCCATTTCCCTGGGTCTAGGGATGGGAGCTGGGTCGATCTCTTGCAGAACTGGCCTTGAGCACTTGCTTCTCCATCAACACAAATAAAACCTCAGTAGAGAGTTCCAGGACAAGTCATCTTTATTTTCCATCCTGTCCATGTTTTTCAGACCCCTACAACTTTTTGCTATTATTAATTTAATAATAACATACACTAAATGATCTTAAAATAAAGACTCCCATCATTATACATCTCCACATGGTTCCCCTTACATTACCCATATGGTACTTTCAAAACGTGGCATTCATTGTGATATAAGATGACAAACTCAGATTTTTTTTGAAATATGATGTTTTATATTGTTTACTAAAATCTGCCTGAAGGAAGAAATGAGGAAGTGGTTTTCTTTTCAAAATGAGTATAACCCCTAGCTCCTCTCTATACCTTTCCAGAAATTGTTTTGGGATCCACAGAGAGAGAAAGGCCTGTGAACTGTTAAGTAAACCAACATGTTGTATAGATTTGAAAAGTGATCCAAGTTTATATTTTGGAAACAGGGAAAGTATCAGTAAACAAAGACATACCTTTGAAAGAAAGGTCACCATCCTGGAGAGTTCTAAACTTTTAGGATATGTGAGATAAACTTCTTTTCACTGTGAGGAGGCTGGTTTACCTTATCACCCTGTGGATGTACAGATGCACGTGTGTACACCTATATATGCATTAGGCCAAATTACATAATTGTTCACCATCACTGTAGGAGAACTATGAGGAGGGTGGTTTCGCAGAAGAGTCAAGTTACCACTTCCTGATGGCAGTTTTCAAGCGGCTGCACCTTTGTGTCCATGGGGCTGCCGGGTGGTGCAGGGCCCACTAGCACAAGCATGATCATGTATTTCCCAGGGCACAATCAACCCAGGGCCAAGACAGTCCTTTCTCCTGATTTCATTTATGTAGACCTAGTCTCCCTGCTGGAATGGATGTGTTGCTTGGAGTACAGGGTTGACCTGACAGACCACACAGGCAGAAAAGGGCCTTGGAATAGAAGTGCTATCAAAGATAACAACTTGAGCTCCAGGTATGGGAGGAAGGTGAAAAAGAGTTGAAACCGTCCTGGGCTCAGCCTCATAGTCCTTTGAATTGTTCATCCTGATAGCTAGAAGGCTCTAAGGCCTTACAAAGCCTTTTTAGTTATAGTTAACATTATCTACAGAGTTTAAAGCCAGGATGGCTCCTTTAGCAGCTGCTAGAGAGGCTAGAGTATGACCTGCCTGGGGTACTGGTTCCTCTCACCACCATGGGCACTGGGGGCTTCCAGGGTGGCAGGGCATCACAAGTATGTAAACAGTTGGTACTTCCATGCTTTACTCTCCTAGTTCTGGATATGGGTGAACCTCTTGTCTCCCCAGGCCTGTGCACATGTGTCTGCATACTCTCATGGTCCCAAATGGACATGTTCCCTCCCTTGACATTTTGGACACTTGCTACATTACTGCACACTGGGTCTGTCAGCAGGCAGAGTTCCCCTCTGGTGCTTTCCAACTGAAGCCAAAGCCCACTATTATATTATCCAAGTCCAGCTTCTTCCCTTTCGCTGGCAAGTACTTCCAGATACTCCAGGCATGGTATCCAGAGCCTGAGACATGACACTCCAGCTCTGAGGCACACAATAGGCCCTGCCAACACACACACAGAGTCAAACACAGCCAAAAGGTGGGGCACAATAGCTGGTTTGGATTTCAGCCCTTGAGCAGCTGGCTCCAACTCCTGCTGGGAGGTAGGGGTGGGGGTGGAGGACAGGAAACAACCAGAGGGGGAGGACATTTGTTTCAGGACCCAAAGGCCCCTGCGCTGGCAGAAAGCCCTGGTGAAGGGTGGCCTACTCAGATATGCCTGTCTCCCACTCTGCACAGGCTCTGCTCTCACCTGTAGCCCCCACTTCTTGGGCTGGCCAGACTGTTTTGGAGAGATGGTGGCAGGACAAAACAAGCAGGTAGATGATTACCCCTTAGCTGGTGAGGACAAGGGCCAGTCCTGCATGCCCCTGGATCTCTCTGAGGTCCAGGGCCCACAGGCGCATCTGGTTCCCTGTTCATTTGGAGTATGTGGGCAGTGAGCGAGTGTGCCTGCCCCACTAGACTACAAGCTGTTGAAGGTCAGGGCCCAGCAGTTTTTTTCATTTGTGTTTATTCATTTGATCATTGCACTAATGCCTATTGAGCTTCTGAGGTCCCCTTCCAGCTCCTGATCACAGTGCTTATTATCATGCTAGGCTCAGACAGTGAGGAAGAGAAGTATTTGTGGATCTATCAATGAATGTGTGAATGAATGAGTGACTACCCTTGTTCCCCATTCTCTTGTCTTTCCACCCTCCTTTGGTGTTGGCAATACATGAAATCTTATTTGAAAAGAAGGTAGGAAATGAGGAAGGGAACTTGAGAATCCACCTCCCCAGGTGAGCAGTGGGGAGGACAAGAAAGGTGGCTGGGTGCCCTGGAGGAGGGATTTATTGGCAAGTACTCAGAGAAGAAGAAATGCTCAGGAAAGTGGGGAATCCTGAGGGCTGGGAGACTTGGGTGTTCTAGAGCAGGAGTTACTGTTCAGGTCTTGGATTAAAGCCAGAAATGAGCTTCATATGTCTAGTGCCGCCCCCACTACCAAAGAAACAAACCACAGACACCACTATTAAGGCATATTTAGGAGGTCCCTAAAGTTATCAGGCTTCCAGACCAATTTGTTCCCAAAGTCCTCCAAAGAACAGCCACTAAGTTCTACTGTGAAGCAGAAATTAAAGCCAAGAATTGGCTAGTATCAGTCAGGGAGCTCTCACCACACAGTCCACACCAGTCACTCTTCCCAAGGACAGGACAGTGGTTAAGAGAAGGGTCTCCGAAGAAGACTGCCTGGGTTTATATCCTGGCTCTGTCATTTAACCAACTGCGTGAACGTGGGCAAATGACTGATGTGTTCTGTGCCTTAGTTGCCCCATCTATAAAAATGGATTAAGCACAGTACCTACCCCACAGAGTTGTTGTGAGGCTCAGACGAGTTCATGCACTTAAAGTGCTTAGAACATAAGATGCCTGTCCATTTCCCAGCAAGGACCTTGGGGCTCAGAGAAGTTAGGTCACCCAACTAAGGGTGATGGAGCCAGGATTTGAAGCAGTTTGTGGTACTCTTGCCTTGACATTGCACAGCCTGAAGAGTAGTAGGAGTGATCCTGGGCTGCTGAGCCACAGAGTGAGATGACAGTGAGGGTGTGCAGCACATTTAACCTCAAGTCACCCTGCAGACTGGGTGTGTGGGAGAGAGGGGTGGGCCTGGAACTGAGAGACCAGGTAAGAAATATTTGTCATGAGTCTGGCATGGTGAGGAGAGTGTTGACGAGGACTGAGGCAGTAGGACAAAATGGACTCAGGGCCATGGGAGAAGGAGGATGGGGTAGCATTTGATGAGCAGTCAGGACAGGGGACTGGGAGAGAGGAGTCAAGGATGACCTAAGGGTTTTAAGCCTCAGTTACCCAGAGTATCATGAGGCCTCTGACAGAAAAGGGAATTGTTTCAACAAAAGTTTTGGAAATCGACAGTGAGATGAGCCTTCTTTCCTAGGAGACTGTTAAATCAGGGAAGGATGTGTGTCAGAAACAGTTTTACAGAGACAGAAACCTGGACTAAATGATGTCCTTTTGCGTCCAGGGGCCCCCATGCCTAGTAGCAGATGGATTCTCAAAGATGATGGAACAGAAACTGTAGCTAAGAGACCAGCCCCAGCACAGCCAGAACAGTCCAGTTCAGCTTCCCATCACTGCTCTTGTCACCAAATTCTTCTCCCACTGCAGGGTGGGAAACTGACTTTACTAGGGACCCTCTCCTTCCCAAAGCCTCAGCACCCACTCAGCCCAGCCCAGCCCCTACTCTCCCACCTGCTGTTCACATCACTATACTTTTACACACCCTCTCTCATTCTATCCTCACAGTGCCCTGTTACAGAGTAAGGCTGGGACTGTTCTCCCCATTTTACAAATGAGGAAACCAAGGCCCAGAAAGGTTTCAGACTTTCTCAGAGATCATACAGCCAACACTAATCAGTGACTGGATTCATTTTACTCACTACGCCATGCCTCCACTTCAAAACATCTCAAGCCAACTGGGCCCCAGGAGCCCACCTTCTTGCCTCAGCAGATCTACAGTCATCCCCTGGTGTCTGGGGGTGTTAGTTTTTCTCTAAGAGTGATGAAATGGTGGGATAATGCCTGTAAAGGAGGCAGTGAAAATGGACAATGAAGGATGTGGCAACATTGAGGATATGTGAGAGCCATCAGGGCTGGAACCATCCTTAGAGCCCACTGAGTTAAAGCTTACAAGAGAAACTTAGGCCCAGAAAGAAAGGACATACCCACTGAATACCTCTGGCATTTTGTTAATGTCAGTTATCTATCACTGCGTATAACAACTCACCTTAAAACTTAGTGGCTTAAGACAACAATCATTTTATTATGTCTCAGATTCCTGTGGGTCAGAGAAATATGGAAATATGCCAGAGTTGGGGATGGGGTTAAAATATAGGGTGATCTGAGAGGGCTACAATGAAACTTGAACAGAGAACTGAATGACTTGAGGGAATGAGTTATGAGAATATCTGGGAAAGAGCATTCTAGGCAGAGGAAACAGCTAGTGCAAATGTCCTGAGGCAGGAAACTTGCCTGATGTGTTCAGTAATTAACAGAGTCCTGTTTAGCTGGAGCAGAGTGAGGCAGGGAAGTGGAGGGGATAAGGCCGATAGGATCCACTGGAAGACTTTGAGCAGAGATGTGACATAATCTAACTTCCATTTTTTAAAAAATTTTTATTTTTGAATAACTTTATATTTACAGAAAATTTGCAAATATAGTAAGAGAGTTTCCCATACACCATTCACCCAGTTTCTCCCAGTGTTAACATTATATACTACCATTGTATGTTTGTCAAAACTAAGAAGCTAACATTGGTACCTTAGTGTAAACTAAACTCTAGACTTTATTCAGACTTCGTTTTTCCCCTACTGATCTTTTCCTGTTTCAGGATCCAGTTTAGACTACCACATTGCATTTATCTGGCTCCCATTTGATCAGGATCACCCCAGCTGCTATATGATAATAGAAGACCCACTAGGAAGCCATTGCAACAGTCCAGGCAAGAGATAACAGCGCTTGGACCAGAGCGTTCGAGGTCAGGCTGTGAAAAGTGGTCAAATTCTGGATGAACCTGAAGGCAAGCTGACAAGGTTTGCAGGACGTGGGATTTGAGAGAAAGAGGAGAGTCAAGTATGATGCCAAGGATTTAGGCCTAAAACACTGAACTGATGGAATAACCTTTTATTGATATGGGTAAGACTGGCATAGGAAGACTGTTTCAGGCTGGAAATTAGGAGTTTGCATGTGGACTGGCTAAATTTGAGCTGCCTATTGGCCAATCCAAGTGGAGATGTTGAGTAGGCAGTTGGATACATGAGTCTGGATTTCAAGAAAAAATCTTGACTAGAAATATACACTTGAGAATTGTTAGCCTAGAGCTGGTATTTAAAGCCATTAGGCTGGATGAGATCATGAAGGGAGTGAGTAAAGGTAGAAAAAAGAAGAGGTCTGAGGACTGAGCCATGGGGCTGCAGAAGAAATTGGGGAGATGAGGAAGCAAAGAAGACCGAAGAGGTGTGGTCATCATAATAGGTGGAAAAGCTAGTGAATGGCCCTAGAAGGCCGGTGAACAACTCAGATACAGCTTACAAAGCCAGTGAGATCAGGATTTAGAAGTCATCATTGGATTTAATAATGGTGAGGGCCCTGGGGACCATGACAGGAGTAATTCTGGTGGAGTGGTGAGGTCAGAGTGAGTTCAAGAGAAAACTGGAAGAGAGGAGGTGAGGATAGCAATTACAGGCAAATGTCTTTGAAGAGTGTTCAGTAAAGTGAAGCAGAAAAATGTAGCTGGAAGAGAATATGGGATTAGAGAGGTTATTTATTTATTTTGAGATGGAAGAGAGGATGAGGAAAATTATCCCATGGAAAAGAGCAAACTGATTAAGCACAATATTTGGGGGGGCCCTGCAGGAGCCCTGTAATTACACAGGCAAGTAGGGATGGGGTCCCAGGACAGGAGTTCACCTAGGTAAGGACACAGGCAGTGCTTTTATGGTGACAAGAGGGACGGCACAGTGTGTGGAGACAGACGCAGGTAGGCGGTGGAAGCATGTGGAAATTTTCTTCAGATTCCTTATATTTTCTCCATGGAGTTGGAAGCAAGACCACTAAATAGTGAGAAGAAAGGAGGAGGGGTTGGAGGTTGGAGGAGAGAGGAGAAAGTAAAAATAGCTATTGGGGAGGGTGGGAGAGTACATAGAACGGAGGAAATGAGGAACTTAAGAGCATTGATGGTCAACACAAAGGGTGTTTGAGGGGGATGAATTTAAGTGAGATCAGTCAGCCTAAAGATGTGTTTTTATTTCAGCCACATACATTGGCTTCATTGCAGGTTGGAGAAGGCACAGTAGTGGGGTTTTACCAGATGAATATGATGGGAGAGAGGGGTCAAGGAGTTGGTATATGCAAGGGACTGATTATAATGATAGATCACAAATTAAAGAAGGGTGGTTGTGATGGGGCTAGGGTCACTGAAAAGGAGGTGGGATCAGTGGATGAGAAACAGGGCAAATTTATCCACAGGGGGCACAGTGCCTAAGGCCCATAGTACTTTTAGGGGCCCACAAAATGTTTTAATTTTATTTTAAAACCAGAAGAAAAATGAATATATAATAATATGATGCAATGCAATCATAGAATACAAATTTTAACATTCTTTTGTAGAGGAAGAGGCCCATGAAGGTGAAATGCCTATAGCCCACAAAAGTTGTAATGTGGACCTTATTAGTGATCCCAGTGGATTCAAATTCAGTATCTGTTGAAAGAATTTATAGTGGCAAAAAAAAGTTAACACAACTTAAGTATCCAGAATTGTTTGTGTTCAGGTACCAGAGGGCATGGGCTGAAAAGATAGGAGTTGGTAACAGGAAAGCACTATACTTAAAATTGAGATTAGGGAACATGTGAAGCAATTGGTCATACAGCAACATTTGGGTGGGACCATACTTCTCCCTGGAGGAGAAGAAGAAATCAAGGATATGGGAGACTGGTTTTATCAGTTGTCTTTTATGCCACAAACCATCCCAAAACTTATTGGCTTGAAACAACCACCATTTGCCTGCCAGTAGTTTGATAATATAGCTGAAATCTGCTAAGTTGTTCGGTTGGTGTGCCCAGACTCACTCAGGTAGCGGCAGTCATCTGAAATCTTGACTGGGGCTGGGTAATATGACTTCACACGCTGATGGTTGCTGGCCAGGGCACCTCAGTTCCCCTCCATGGGGCTTCCTGTCTTCTGAGAGGCTACACTGGAGTTTTTTTTACATCATGCTGGGAGTGTTCTAAGAGAGCAAAGGGGCAAGCTACAAGGTCTCTTGAGGCCCAGACTCTGAGGACTCACACAATGGCATTTCTGCCACATTCTAATCGTCAAAGCAAGACAGAAGACCAGCCCAGATTCAAGGGCTTGAGAAACAGACTTCATCGCTTGCTGAGAGAAGCAGCAAAATCATTGCAAAGGGTCACATCAGACAGGAGGAAGCATGGTGACCATCTTTGCAAGTAAACTATCACCCTTATTAGAAGAATTGTCTATGTGGTATTGAATCATCAAGATCACCAAGGATTTGACAGAAGTGGGAGGGAAGAGACTGACAACAAGCCAGGTGCTAAAATCTTCAAAGCATGAGGGAGTATTAAGTGATACAGTCTGATTCCATCAACTTCCAAATATCTTTATTGTTTCATCAGTGAATGCCAATGAGTATCATCAGTGAAAAGGACCTGCTCCTTTTTCACAACTTCTTTGAATCAGTCATTCATCAGTTCAGATGCTATCTTAAGTAAAAAACCTAAACCATGGAAAAAAACTGTGTGCATGAAAATTTGTGGCACTACTATTTACCTGGGAGCTGCATCCCCAGTGCCTAGGATGATGTCTGGCACATAGTAGTAGCACAAGGGTGCTCAGTAAATATTTGTTGAATGAATTTATAATGGCAAAAAGGTAAGCACAACATAAGTATCCCAAAATGAGAGCTAGGTTAAATAAATTATGATACATTTATTTAATGGAGTATCAGGCAACCATAAAAATAATTATGCCATTTGAGGACTATTAATATATGATGTGGAGTAAAAAAGACAAAAGCAGGATACATTAAAGGTACATTTTTAAAAAAAAAACAGGATACAACATGATAAGCACTGGTTAAAAAACATCTGGTTGGGAAAAGGGATCAAAACAATAGTGATTTTCTCAAGTTAGGATCATGGGTGATTTTTTCTTTTTATTATATTCTAAAAATTCTTTAATGTTATTGAATTTCTTTTATAATGAAGTTGTACACGTTCATTGTGGAAAAGGGGGAAATGTTGAAAAGCTTCAGTAAGAAAACAATAACCTTTATTTCTATTGTCCAGAATAAAAAAATCACTGCCAACACTGAGATAGGTTTTGCTTTATTTCTTTCTTTCTTATCCCCATTTAACGTATTCTTACTTTTTTTTAAACATCTCTAGACTTCATAAAGGTGACTTTTAATAGTCACATCGTGTTGACATACCATAATCTATTTAGCCTCCAGTAATTTTGGACATTATAGGTCGTTTGCAATTTTTCACTGAAAAAATTTTTTTAAACAAAGTAAGTGGCTAGAGCCATGGCACTCAAATTCAGAGAGCTCTTCAGGAAAGAGGTGATCAGAGTTTCTGGTAAATTGGCTCTAGGCATGTGCTGGGTGAAGCTATTTTGTCCAATGAAGACAGCAAGAAAAATTAGTCCAGCGTCTCAGCCCCTGTGGAGAAAACAGCCTCAGGGTAGGAGCTTCTCCTTCCAATGTTTTGAACTCAAAGTTGGTGAAATCTTGATGTGAAGAAACTAGAGATAAGCAGTCGTGTTCCTGATCTCTGCCTTCTTGCCCTACGCAAACTGTTTCCTGTCTTTGCCTTGCCCAGGTGTCTCTGAGCCACTGGCCTGGAGAGATAGTCCTCCGCATGTGGTCCTCTCAGTTTGAGCTCTGGGTTTAAGCAGTTGACGATTAGCCTGAGGTCAAGAATGGATGTGATCCAGGGTACAGAAGTGGGGACTTGGGGGGCACGTTTACAGAGTCCGGGGTGCTCCCAGTCTGGGGAGGCTTCCCAGTGGTGGTCGCGGAAAGGAATGGGATAGGAAACACAGACTTGATGGAAGGAGGGACGGAGAGGGGTGGGTCAGGCTGATACTTAGGTCGGCATAGGTAGATCCTCGAAGGCTATGGATGGGGCAAAGAGGTCAGAAAGAAGCTGAGAGCGTGGAGGACAGGAGCAGATGGATGTAGCAGGTGATGCAGGATTTACAAACGGAGGAGGCGTGGCTTGGTGACAGGAGGAGGGCTGGGAGATGCAAGTGTGACCTGAGCGTGCAAGGGATACAACTGAGAAGCGTTATGGGAAGCGGACTGGTGAGAGCAGAGGTGGGGCGCGCGGTGAGGGGCGCGGGTCAGGAAAGCCGGGATGCGAGATGGGAGAATAACGGCTGCGCTCATTTGGCCGGCACTTGACAGTCGGCTCTCATTTAGACTCCCATAATTTCCTCCTTTCGTTGAAGACAGCGAGGTTGGGAGAGGTTAGGTGGCAGCGGAGGGTGGGGGTCCAGAGGAGCGCGGGGCCGCGGAGGAAGGGGCGAGCGCCCGGGCGCGGTGTGCGCAGTGCTGGGAGGGGGTGGCCGCCGGGCGCCGGGCGCGGGCGGGTGGGGGACGCGCCGGCGGCAGCCCTGGGGTGGGGGAGGCGGGCTCCGCTCGCACACGCCGCCCCTGGCGGGCGGCCTGAGAGCGCTCGAGGAGCCGCCGCCGCCGCCGCCGCTCGGGGTCGCCTTGAGCCCCAGATTCCCCAGCGCTCTGCTCGCATGGCAGCCACCTCGGCGCCCGGCCCCGCAGCCCGCTAGGGGCGGCCCCGCGCTCCAGCCCCTCGGCGGAGCCCGTCGGTTCCGGCCTCGCTCTGCGCCCAGGGGCGCGCCGCCTCCCAGCCAGAGGTGAGGACCGAGAGGGCTAGGGGCGCTCTGGCGGTTCCAGGCCCAGCGCCACGGCCGAGCAGAGCGTG
This sequence comes from Manis javanica, assembly GCF_040802235.1. Classification (NCBI taxonomy): domain Eukaryota; kingdom Metazoa; phylum Chordata; class Mammalia; order Pholidota; family Manidae; genus Manis; species Manis javanica. The sequence goes on from NC_133171.1 coordinate 46,385,228, forward strand.
GCGGAGATAGGAAGGGCACAAAGGAGCAAGTGGAGACTGGCCCCGGCGTCCCCTCGGTGATCAGGGCCGCCTCTAGACGCTGACCCCTCCGGGCCGACTGCGTTCCCAGTCGCGGCCCCTCGCGCTCCCTGACCTCGCCCCGCGCCTCCCATCCTTCGCCTCCTTGCCAGAGAGCTCGCTCCAGGGTTCTTGCTTCCAACCCTCTCTCCTGCTCAACCCTTCCCCGCACCCGCCCTCCCGCTGCTCCCATTCCCTTCTGTCTGGACGCCCCTCTCGCTCCTCGGCTCCTGTCACTCGGAACCGGAATCCGTGCCGCTATCCCCGCGTCCGGCCGCCTGCCAGCCTGAGCTGTCCCACCCACAGGTGTCCGCACGTCCGGCCGTCCATCCGTCCGTCCCTCCTGGGGCCGGCGCTGACCATGCCCAACGGCTGCCGCTGCCTACATCTCGTGTGCCTGCTGTGCATCCTGGGGGCACCCGTTCAGCCTGCCCGAGGTGAGCGCGCCCCGGGGCTCGGGTCCCGGCCCTGTCCGGCCGTCCCACGCTTGCATGTTGACCTCTGCCGGCCGGAGACGGCACTGCAGCCGCTGCGATGGGTTGGAGAGATCCAGATCGTCAGCTTTAACAGGATGAGTCTGTTCTGTCCCAGAGCTAAGCGCACCCAATTATTGGGGCTCCGAATCGTCTCCGGAGACCTGTATCTCAGAGAGCCGAACCCTGACTTCGGGCTCACCTTTCTCACATCAATCTCTTGCAGCCGATGACTGCAGCTCCCACTGTGACCTGGCCCACGGCTGCTGTGCGCCTGACGGCTCCTGCAGGTACCTCTCTCAAGCACGTGCTCCCAACAGACTCTTTGCACCCCATCTCCCAGCCCTCCACACCCACCAGGTTAAGCCCCAGCCCAGAGGGTCTAATGGCCTAAGACCCCACTGTTCATTCCCCATCCCCTGGTGGCAGGCAGTGCTGACTGGGCAGCCTCTCCCTGACCCCCAGCTCCCCTGTGCCCTGCTTTTCTTTTACTTCTAGTGTATGTTTCCCCACTTCTTTATTCTCCCAAGCCTGAACCAGGAATTCTGAAACACTCCTCAAAATACCAGGAGAAAGACTTGAAGCTTGAGAGTTTTGGAGATTGGGAGCCATAGGGAGGAGATCAAGGAAAACAAACAGAATTTAGCCTGGAAAAGAAAGCCTACAGGGCGGGAGGGTTGCTAGGGAGAAGCACTTATGAAAGAGGATCTTTCCTAATGAATTTGGGTTATTGAGTCACTGGGGTGGGGTTTGGGCAAACTCTATAGCAAGATGAAATCGTGTATGGACCTAAGGAATAAGCTGACAGGGCAAGCTGCTGGAGGGCCTGAGGGTGTTTGGGACTCTCCAGAATAGATCAGGCCTTTGCCCTGGGATCAAGGGGGAAAGGTAGTCCTGATGACCTTTCAACGTCACTCTTTTTTTAAAGCATATCTGAGCAACTCAGACATGCCCGGAATTATACTGGGGGCCTATATAGATATCTTATTCAATTTCTTCCTCAACACATCCCTGCCACGTGTATCCCCAGTTTACATGTGAAAAGGTTAGACAAAGTGCAGAACCAGGATTTGAATGCTGGAGTCTGATGGTCTAATTCCATATGTGTGTCCTCTGACTCTGCACAACCCTACACCTGCCCGGGATAGGCAGGCTTTCCCTTGGCAGCTACCACACATCCTCCTGTTCCCAGCTCTGGCCTTGCCTGCTCCATTTCCTCACTTCCGCCTACCCAGAGCCTTGAGCCTCTGCTTCTCCCCATCAGGTGTGACCCAGGCTGGGAGGGGCTGCACTGTGAGCGCTGTGTACGGATGCCTGGTTGCCAGCATGGTACCTGCCACCAGCCCTGGCAGTGCATCTGTTACAGTGGCTGGGCGGGCAAGTTCTGTGACAAAGGTAGGGAAGTAGAGGGGGTAACTGTTGGACTGGGGACTCCACGTGTCTTGGGAGACAATCCATCTATATTGAGCACCTGTTGTGTCTGGCTCAAACCCTCAGATACATGGCATTGTATCATTTTAGACTTTATAACTATCTGTTGCCTGAACTGGTCCTCAACATAACCCCATGAGGTAGGCAGGGCAGCTGCTGAAAATTGTACTCATTTTACAGATGAAAAGTGAGAACCACAGATGAGATACAACTTGCCTGAAGTCACTTTTGAGACAGACAGTGCCAGGGCTAGGAGATTTCTGACTCCAAGTTCAGTTGTTTTCCCCCATGACACCATACCAGCCTCGGGTGGGTTTGTAGTATGAATCATGCCACAGAGCTCTGGGTAGGGCCTGGGCACGTCTGGGTGCCAGATGTAAGGGGCTAACCCAGAGCCTTCCCTGTCTCCTGTCCAGATGAGCACATCTGCACCACGCAGTCCCCCTGCCTGAACGGAGGCCAGTGCGTATATGATGGCGGTGGCGAGTATCATTGTGTGTGCCCACCAGGCTTCCATGGGCATGACTGTGAGCGCAAGGCTGGACCCTGCGAGCAGGCAGGGTGAATACTGGCCTTTGGGGTGAACGGGAAGTTAGATGAGACTCTGATGACAGAGGGAAGAGGAGGCAGGACTGTTGGGAGGGTGGTGGTGAGGTATTACAGCTGTCAGAAGTCCCACGTGAGGGTACCCCAGGATGAAACCCCAGCCTGCTGAAGTGTCCCTCGTTCAGGGTTGCTCAACTCTTTCAAGAAATAGTTCTATTCCATCTGAACTATTTCTCCAACAAGAATCTGTAGGAGCTGGAGGTGTACCAGCTCAATGTGTGGCTGCTCTGGCTGGGGAGGTGGGGGTGTGGGGAGGTTGAGGACCTAGGACTCCCTCATCCTCCCAGGAGAGCTGGCACACAACCCCTGAAGATGTTCCACAGCAGCTTCATGCCTCTTTGTGAATGAGGGAACGGACCTGCAGGGCTGGACTCGTTCTCATTTCTGCCTCAGGCCTGATCATACGCTTCTTGCCTTTGGGCCAGGCCCTGTGCCAACTGCTTGACGTTGGATCATCTAATTTAACCCTCACAATTTGGATAGCTGTTTGTATTCCCATTTTTAAAATGAGGCATTTAAGGCTCAGAGAGTAGCTCAGGATGGCACAGCTGGGAAGGGGGTGGAAGAGTGGTCAGGATGCTGCCCAGGGTACTCTGCAGGTATAAGTCGGTCTCAGTGCCCTCTTCCTCACCCCAGCAACCCATGCCGGAATGGCGGGCAGTGCCAGGATGACCAGGGCTTTGCCCTCACTTTCACGTGCCGCTGCTTGGCAGGCTTTGTGGGTGCCCGCTGTGAGGTGAATGCAGACGACTGTCTGATGCGGCCCTGTGCCAATGGCGCCACCTGCCTGGATGGCATAAACCGCTTCTCCTGCCTCTGCCCTGAGGGCTTTGCTGGACGCTTCTGCACCATCAACCTGGATGACTGTGCCAGCCGCCCATGCCAGAGAGGAGCCCGCTGTCGGGACCGCGTCCATGACTTTCACTGTCTCTGCCCCAGTGGCTATGGTGGCAAGACCTGTGAGCTAGTCTTACCTGTCCCAGATCCCACCACCACAGCAGGCATTCCCCTGGGGCCCACCTCGGCTGTGGTGGCACCTGCCACAGGGCCTGTCCCCCACAGTGTGGGGGCTGGTCTGCTGCGCATCTCAGTGAAGGAGGTGGTGCGGAGGCAGGAGGCCGGGCTAGGTGAGTCTAGCCTGGTGGCCGTGGTGGTATTTGGGGCCCTCACTGCTGCCCTGGTCCTGTCCACAGTGTTGCTGACCCTGAGGGCCTGGCGCCGAGGTGTTTGCCCTGCTGCGCCCTGTTGCTACCCTGCCCCACACTATGCCCCGGCGTGTCAGGACCAGGAGTGCCAGGTTAGCATGCTGCCGGCGGGGCTCCCCTTACCCCCTGACCTGCCCCCAGAGCCTGGAAAGACTACTGCACTGTGATGGACGTAGGGGCTTTCCGGCCCCTCCTTCACCTCCTCCACCCTCAGACTGGAGCAGTCCTTCCTCACCACCCCTCAGCGGGGCACACAGAGGGACCTCTGCCCCACACCAGAAGTATTATTTTTTTAATACACAGAATGTAAGATGGGAATTTTATCAAATAAAACTATGAAAGTGCATGCGGGCTCTTTTGCTGGAAAAGTGTCCCGGAGGCCCCAGATGTAAGAGGATCAGAGGAGAGGCCTGTTTCTGAGGAAGTTCGACTCTGCCCCACAAGAACACTGATTTCCAAAGAGGGAGCCCAGGTATCCTTTTCCCCTCTGGGGAGGTGAGGGAGAGGTAGACCTACAGAGGAGAATGTAAACAAGCAGCCAGCACATCTGCGCCCCCCAGCAGTGGGTAAGACAGAGGGCAGGCCTGCAGGGTGGGCGATCAGGGCGGGGCCCTCAGGGAGGGGAGGGGGCTCCCTGCTGGCTGCTCTGCAGCAGCTGCTGGAACAGCGAGTGGGGCCGGCTGCGCAGGGCGGCAGGGGAGTCCAGCTCTACGACCCTGCCTGCTTGCAGCACCAGCACCCGGTCCGAGTTCAGGATCGTGTTGAGCCTGTGTGGGAGAAGGTGGTCAGTAGGGGGACAGAGGACAATGCCCTGAAGAAAGCTGATCTGCTTTCCCCTGTCCTCTCCTGGGCAGCATGGATCTGTCCACAGCTCTGCAGAGCCGGGGCAGCCCTAGCTCTGTGCTAGGGGTGGGGCTGCAGATTCTCTCAGACAATGCTCTGCAAAGGGCCTGGGTCAGTGCCTAGAGAATGAGCTGAGACTCTGGCAGGGACTGGGATCTCTAGAGCCCTAACCCCTCGGGCCCCTGAAAGGAAGGGAGGCTCTAGGTCCATGCCACCATAGCACTTGATTAATTTTCACTGAATGTTTGCCAACCTGTGGGCAATGGTTAGCACTGTCTTGTTGGCAAAGCGTTTGCAAATGGTCTGCTGGAGCAGCTGGTCTGTCTTCTGATCCACACTTGCTGTGGCCTCGTCAATACACAAGATCTGACACATGTAGAGACGGTTGAGGAGGAGGAAGAAGAGGGTCAGCCAAGCCCCAACCACCACACCTCAGCTCCTGGTCTGGCCCAGCCTGGCCCACAGCCCTCATCTCCAGCTCTAAAGCATTAAAAGGAAAACCAACCTGGTCCCCTGAAACCTCTCCCAAACCTGTTCCCTCTCTCCTGCCAGGTCCCCTACCTTCTTCCTCACCCTCTTGAATGTCTCTTTCTCTCGCCTTACCTTGGCATCTGTGAGGAGAGCCCTGGCCAGACACAGCAGCTGCCTCTGCCCAAGGGATAAGCTCCGGCCCCCCTCACCCAGCTCGCCATTCAGACCACCTGCAAGGCACAGCACCTTCACCCCTAGGCCTGGCCTCTCCTCGCTCCCTCCTCTGCCACCCAGCAGGGGAAGGCCTAGTCCTCACCCATGGATACGATCACCTCACTCAGGTGGCACTGCTCCAGGGCCTGCCACAGGGCCCTGTCCTCATACAGGCCCCGGGGATCCAGGTTTTCCCGAACAGTCCCACTGAACAAAAAGGGCTCCTGGGGAATGATAGCAAGCTGGGACCTGGGGGATAAGGAGGGAAAAGACATGGGGTCTCGGCTGGAGATGCAGCCACTTCTGCTCCCAGCACAGGTTCTAGCTCCAGATCTAGCACCTCCAGGATGGCTCGGGGAGAAGATCTGAACATAACCCCCTCTGCTCCCCAGCTGGCCAGCCATGCCTAGAACTATACCAGTGCTATGAGGAATACCCGAAAAGCCAAAGGCCTGACTGACCATGAGGGGCTTACATCTCACTGAGGCAGAGAACACAGAGAACAGGAGTGGCCTCAACTGTGTGGCCCTGACTCCAGCAGTCACCAGGGCAGCAGTGACTGTCAAGGACCAGAGAGTTTGAACCGGGGGGTGGGGGGAGTGCTTCAAGGTTGGAGGCAGGCCTGGAATTGAGTCCTGAGGAGCCTAAGGTAAGGCCACCACAGGTTAAAGGAGAAGGCAGGAAGGCTAAGGCCAGAGCCCAGGACCAGTAATGGGCTCGAAGACAGAGCGTTCCTCTCCTTCCCATGTCAGGGAACTCAGCAAAAATGATACTAGGCTAATTTGGTGGTGGTCGTGGCCGGGTGTTAGCTCTAGATGAGGCCACAGGGGCAAGTGGCCCAGGCCCGAGCTGTCCCAAGCACCTCCTGCAGAGCCTGAGAAGTGAGGGTTTCAGAATCTCGGGCACAGCACTGTGGGAGGCTCTGTTTCAGAAGGCAGGGCTGGTGGTCTGGAATGGAGGGTGTATGCTGGCAAGTACACGAAAGAAGAAACTGGAAAGGTGGGTCTGCGTCAGCCTGAGGACCTTGAGGCCACAGCTATGAGTCTGCCCCTGAGCAAAAGAACTTGGTATCCTCACCTGCCTGTCCTATCCTCTGTCCCACCCCCTGATCGGCCCTGGCTGCCCTGAACTATATAAAACCTTCCCAGCCGGGCCTTTCTCTAAGTGCCAGTAGACTGGCTCCCCTCTTCTCCCTCCCCCAGACCTGAGCTCGGCGAGCTCCAGCTGGCTGGTGTCCACCCCGTCTAGCAGCACTCGCCCCGAACTGGGCTCCAGCAGCCGGAAGAGCACCAACAACAGGGAAGACTTGCCGGAGCCTGTGCGGCCGATGATACCCAACTTCTCCCCAGGCTGCACGCAGAAGGTCACCCCGTCCAGGGCATTGGGCAGCCCCGGCCGGTACACCAACACCACATCCTGGAACTCCACGCTTCCCTGGCTCAGCCAGCTGGTGCCCAGCTGGTGGGGTCCATGGAGAGGGTGGGAGATGTGTGAGACATGGAAGAGTGAGTGGGGGGTGGCTGGAGAGTGGAAGTGGGGGAGAACAGTGGGAAATGGATGCTGTGAGAGGAAAGCGAGGGCAAGTGCAGAGGAGATGGGAGAACAGACACAAAGATGAGGGACCCCAGGGAAGAATGGGGAGATCGTGTGGGGACCTTAGAGGAGCTGAGAAAGATGGTGAGGAGTGAAAGGAAAGCAATTGGGGGACAGATGGGCTGTCAGGAGGGTCCTCTGGAGTTCCAGCGCCCAGGCTTGGGGTGGGGGTGCAGGCCTACCTGTGGTGGCCAGCCCCGGGGCTCCTGGGGCAGGTCACAGGAGTACTCCTCCAGCCGCTCAACGCTCACCAGCATGGCTTCTGTCTGCGAGAAGCTGCTCACCAGGCCCGAGAGCAGCCCCGTCAGGGACAGGGCATAAGACAGTGACAGGCCCACCAGTCCTGGGGGGAAAGAGCACCAGCCGCTAAGGGAGGCCTGGATAATGGGATGCACGTGGGGCAGAATGGAAGCATCCAAGCTGTGGACTGTGGGCATTTAAAGGAAGCCAGCAGAGAAGCAGGACCCAGACCACAACGACAGGAGGCTAGATGCAAGAGAGGGGAGTGGGCCTGGAGAGGCTAGAGGGCAGCTAGGTGGAAGACAGGCAGGCCAGGGACGAGTGCTGGGGATGGGGTGGGGCAGGGAAGGGACGAAGGTCAGAGGACTCCTTCTAGTCTCAGGTCCACCACCACCAGGGTGAATGACTCCTTGAGACTCAGTTTCCTCAACTCTAAAACAGGGGTGATGAGAATTCCAACAGCCTCACAGGGAACCTGGGTGGGAGGCAAAAATGTTGGGGGGACGGTGCAGAGAAGGGGCTGGGACTGACACACTCCTGAGGGGAGAGGGAAGGGTCTCAGGGCGGCACCTGGGTTGGCGAGGCCCCGCTGGTGCTGCACCAGGGCGATTCCTGCGATGGCGCTGACCACGGCTGCCCCCATGAGCTGTAGCCGGATGTCCAGCCACTGCATCGTGGCACTAGCTGCAAACTGGCACCGCTGGTTTAGCTCCAGCAGCCTCTGGTTCTCTTCCTCAAACCTGGAGGAGACCAGGAGGGAAGCGAGGCCACTTGGCTGTCACAATGACCTGCCCAGACTCCTTCCCCACAGAACGCCTCCTTCCTGGAGCAGATCACAGGCCTCACCTCAGGGGTACAGAGGCCGGCATGCTCTCCTGCTGGGGGTCTGCTCTGCCTCCATCCCTATTCCTTTTTGTCTGTTTTCTTTCCTCTTCCCCCACCTCTGCCCTCACCCACCCTCTCTTCTTAGGAGACCTGAAGAAGCCCCCCCCCGGCCCACGGCATCTCATCACCCGGCTCTGTTTGAGAGAGGCAGACTCCACACACCTGTAGGTGGCCCCGGCGGCCCGGAGCACGGGGAGGCCGGCCAAGGTGTCAGCCAGGTGTGTGTAGAGCGGAGACAGGGTGAGGCTGCCCAGGCGCCGCAGCTCCCGGGAGGAGGCCCTGTAGTGGCGCTGCACACGGTAGTAGATGACGCTCAGAGGTGGCAGCAGTAGGAAGAGCCAGGGCAGGCCAGAGCCCAGCACAGCCAGGAGGCCCAGCAGGCCTGCTGCGTTGGCCAGGAGGATGTTGAGGATGAAGGGCAGACTGTCATCCACACAGGCCACGTCTGAGGAGAAGCGGTTGAGGACCCGGCCCGTGGGCGTGGAGTCAAAGAAAGTCACTGGTGCCTGGGAGAGGGAGTGTGGTTGAGGAAGGGCAGGGTCTGGCAGAAGAGGGGTTGGGGGCAGCCCTGGGGGAGGTGGGGTGGGGAGAAAGGCCCCAGGTAGAGGAAAGGAAAGGAGTAAGTGCCCCCAGAGTTTGGGGGCAGAGAGCAGGGGCTGGCGGAGCTTGGAGGAAGAATATCCCAGGGTAGATAGAGACTCCCCCATCCTTCTGGCCAGTGGCAACCCCGAGAGGCCATGCCTTTCATTCCTCTACCTCTGTGCTAGGCAAGCCCCCTCCCCTTTTGAGGGCAGGGAGCAAATTTCTCTCCAGAAGATGGGGACTTGAAGCCACTGAGTGAGATTTAGTTAGATGTCAGGAGGAACATCCTGATTGTCCGGGGCTGGACAGAGCGGGAGGGCAGCGGTTAAAGTCAGTATTACCTCCTGGTTAAACACTCCGTCTCTGGAGTCAGACTGCTATTTGGGTCCCAGCCCTGCCTCTAACTAGATGTGAGACCCCAGGCAAGGGGCTTAATCTCTCAAAAGGCCCCTGGTCCTCATTTCAAAAATGAGGATGGTAATGAAACTGTACCTCACAGAGCTGTTAGTAAGATGAAAGACCGTATATATACACAGAGCGGTCAGGTGCTTGGCACAGCCTGCCTGTCATGGAGTAACTGCTAAGCTATTTAGACCACCGTCCCAGAGACAGCCCTAGCCCTTTTCCCACCTTCCCCATCCCCAAACTCTCCGCCTTTACTCAGGGGATAGTCCTATCTTAAGGCAGGGGACTAGGTCAAAGGACTTTCTGAAGCCCCTTCTAATGTTAGCCCATGAAAAATGAATCCCTTCACAGCCTGAAGATGTCCCTCCTTGGCTCCTGGAGGAGAGGCACAACAGTGGGCAGCTGCTCCCTGACAGACAATGGGGAGACCCACAGAGGACTGGGTTCATGGCCTAGCTCTTCCTAGCACGAGCCTTGCCCAGGTCACTTCTGCTCTCAGAACCTGTTTCCTCATCTGCAGAAAGGGGTATCAGTACCATCCATGCAGGGTTATTACGAGGCCCTAATATAATGGACAAGAAAGGGCCTGGTAATAAGATCACTAATAATAATTGAGCACTTAGTATGTGCCAGGCACTACTGCACTTCCCATGTGCTAATTAATTTAGTCCTCATAATCCTATTAGCAATACACTAGATATACACAATGCAACAGAGATGGCTCTTAGAAACAGCCCTGAGTAAAAGCCATAAGAAATGGAATGTCATTTATAAAATATGTGCACACAAAACATTTTGCAAGACAAAAAGATACATATTAAACATACTAAGAACATTTGTTTATCGAGAAAAGAGGGGGGTGCAGATAAAAAGGGGATAGATAAATCAATCAATCAAAAAGGGACCTTGCATGAGCTAGGGGTGATTAACTCAGCCCTCTGTACTTCAAGTCCAAAATGGAAGTCCAAAGTGGACTCTAAGGAGATGCTTTCCTCCCCATTTTACAGATGAGAAAGCTATAGGCTTAAGGAACTGAGTTTGAACCCAGGCAGTGGTTCTGCACTTGGTCTCTCCAGGTCTCAAACTGCCAAGTGCTGCACCCATCTGAGATGGGCTATTTTCTCAGACTAGGAGGGAGGATGGGGCCCCCGATGGCACCCAGGCTCTGGGAGGGCTGCCCCATGCCACCCCCACCCTCCCATCCCCTCACCATAAGGACTCGGCAGAGCAGGCGGCGATGCAGGGTGGCAGCCGCTCGGAGTGTGCCTGCCGCAAAAAGCACTGCCCGGAGGAAGGTGCAGAGGGAGTTGACGCCAGCAATGGTCGCATATACAGTGAGGTAGAAACGGATGTCTGAGGAGCCATTGGGGGCAGCTTGGGGCTGTGGGAAGTCTGAGGTGCTGCGTGGCAGGGAGGGGGATGTGAGTAACCAAAAGTAGGTAGGGCCAGTCAGGGGCCCCCTTCCCTTCCCTGCCAATTTTCCCACCAGAAGACCAGCCCCCCCACTCTCACTCCCTGCCTGGCAACCCCTTCGGTGCACCAGGCCTGGTCCTGGGTGCACCCACTTACCAAAGGCTTCTGGGGGAGAAGAGGAGCAGCTGGGCCGAGAGAAGCCCTGCGGAGCCCCAGCTGGTCAGGGCTGGTGCCTCCTGGGAGCTATTCTTGGCTGCCTTCAGCTGAGAGATCCAGTGGGAGAGCCACCAGTCAGCAGCATTTCTGGTGGCTCCACGGGAATGGGGAAAACAGAGCTGTGAGAGAGGTTCATCTGCTTCGTTCTATCCAGACACCCTCTTCCCCCTCCCTTGACTCTATAGTTTCTACCCTTCTGCACTCCCCTGGCCTTCCCCACTCTGCCGCTATCCCCCCATGTCCTCCCTAGTGTGCACTTCTTTCCCGGACCCATTGCTCTCCAGCTCTGGGGAGAGCATGATCTTGACTTTGTAGATGGGAAGCCAGCCTTAGGAGCAGATCTTCCAATCTGACTCCAAGGCTGGCTACAGAGTGCACCCCTCTGGCCCTGGAACTCCCTTAGAATTGGGGGCACGCCTCTGTCCCAGCTGTTGCCCATGCCTGGTGAGCCTCTGGCCTTTGTAATGGATGTGATGGGGACCTAGATGACAGGGCTGCAGGTGGGACAAGGGGCTCCGGGGTTTGCTCCTACCTTGCATGAGGAGCAGAGCAAAGAGGATGGCTAGGGCCAGGCCCCAGCCCACAGCCCGCCAGTATGCTCGGTACACGGGCAAGGCCACGGCGCCCTCCTTCTTGCCTTCCTCCTGCAGCAGACGGCCAGATGTGTTTTCCTTTACCTCCAGCCCCTTCTTTGTTTTCTCTGGGCTCCGTATTGACTGGGCTGTGGCTGTGAGGATTGGGGAGCTCAGGGTGGGAATTAGGTTTGTTGGATGACAGCTGAGAACTTCAGTGTGAGGGGCAGGCAAGCTTTGTATCTGTAAGTGTGGTGGTGAAGAGCAAGCCCTTTCCTCTCACCCCTGGGCCATACCTGAATCGGACTCTTGTCCATCTGCAGTCCAGACTTTGGGGGCAGCTTGTACCAATGGCAGAATCTCAGAGGGGGGCCCTGGAAGGCAGCAGGGGAGCTTAGGAGGAGGCTGTTCTGAGTATACACTGTGCCTTTGTAAATGTGAGTGCCAGCCCGCCTCTCATTCTCCTTGGACCTCCTTCCTGACCCACCCCAGCTGAGCCCTGCCCTGGATCCCCAGACTCTGGGCAGGACCAGCAAGTCCATCTGTCTGTGTCTGGAGTCCAGCCAGCACAGACAGCAAACGGTCACCCCCAGGACAGTCACAGCCACCTGGGAGTCCCCTGACCAGAGCCACATCTCAGGACAGCAGAGCGCTTCCCTCCCACTTCACCGAATTCCGAGCACTCTGGTGAAGCCTCATTTCCTCGTGTTTCTCTCCCAGTAACTTGCAGATGGTCATGTCCCTCTAGATTGATAATCAACCAGAGGTTTGTTTTTGTTTTATTTTGTTTTTAAATAAAAAGACTATTCTAAAACTGCTTTCTCTTCTCCGAGGACATGAGTCTGTTCTCAGCGATCCTGGGCTTCGCAGTTCCAGAGCACATAGCATGAAGCCCGAGTCCCAAGCCCACAGGCATTTCACCAGTGTGCATCTTTCTCTCCTGCTCACACCAGGGTTTCTTTCCATCTCCTCCCACCAGTTCTGTGAAGGCAGGACAAGGTCTCCCATCAGACAGAAGGAAGACTGGGCCCAGGCCACACACGGAGAGGTAATAGAGCCTGCACTTGACCACCATCTGGCCTTCCCCTGTCACACCCGGGCAGATGGCTCCCTCCTTTGCCTGGGCTCCCCCCAGGGGCCCACGTTACCTGCCTGAATGAGGCGCCCAGCCTCCATCAGCAGCACCACGTCAGCCTCCTCCAGGTACTCAGTGCGGTGTGTGCAGAGCAGCCTCGTGGTGGGGCTCAGCACCCCCAGGATGCACCTGTGCAGGAGGTGGTTGGCCACATCTGCATCCACAGCAGCCAGAGGATCATCAAGGAGATAGAGGTCCTTTTCCTAGGAAGCAGGGGCACTGTGGGCACCTAGTCCCAGGTCCTCCAGCCAGAACCCAGACCTCTCCGAGGTCTTAATCTTGAGTCAGTCAGAGAAGATGGTTGAGAGGAGCTCTGGGGGCTATCTCTACAGCAGTAGCAGAGGAGATGAGACCTGAGGATGGACTTCCTTCCAGTCAAGCAAAGTCAGAGCCTCAGGGCCAATGCTCTGCTTTGCTGGGTCCCACTGCCTCAAGCCACATATTTTTTAAAAAGCCTTTACTTCTGCTTTGAATCTGCAAAGGGGGGTGGGATGGCCAAGGGACCACCACCTCAGGAGCATGGAGTAGGAAGGGAAGAAACTGATCAAAGTATCTCAGTCCTCCCTCTCTCTCAGGCTCCTGAACTCCCTCTCCCGGTTCCTAACTTACCTGGTAGACAGCGCGAGCAAGGGCAATCCGGGCCCGCTGTCCTCCGCTGAGGGTCACACCCTTCTCTCCCACTTCTGTCTGGTCCCCAGCAGGTAGGATCTGACAGGACAGGGTCCCCCAGTGTTGGTCAGTGAGCTCCCTAATACCTCATGTCCCACCCTTTTGCAGGGAAGAGGTGGCGGGGGTCAAGATAGCCAGGGAGCTTGAGGTGACTGGACCTGAATTTGGGGTGAGCAAGCCAGAGAGGATAAACCATGATTTCAACAACTAGCATTTGTTGAACACTTTCTAAGTGCTTAGCACTTTATAGGCATCATCTCCTCCAATCCCCACAGCCTTATGAAGTTGGTGTTATTTCTCATTCACAGACAAAAACAAAGTTCCAAGGAACTGCCATGTCCAAGGTTGTCCTACAGCTACTAAGGGGCGGGACACAAATGTAGATCTGCTGCTGTCACTCACTGCCAGCCTTTTTAACAGGCCAGGGTGATGATATACAAATTCGATGTGAAGCTTTCATAGATTTTTGGAGGAGGCATGTCCCCTGAGCCTTCCTGTGGCCTCGGGAGCAGTCTCCTTAGCTAAGGGGCCCCTGTATCAAAGGAAGCACCTGTGGTCCACCAGTTGGTGAGTCCTCTGAAGGGAAAGCTTTGTTACTCATTACTTTTCTTAGTGCCTAGAGGTTCCCAGCACCCAGTAGACATTTAGGAAAAGCCTGATATAGAAATGAATGATATAGACATAGACATAAGATGCCCCCTGGTCAAGTCAAAGGTCCTCTTTTCCAGGAAAGTTCCACCTTTGCCTGGACAGGGTGGCAGTGATGACAGTCCTTCAGGGAACATGGGGGCTGGGTGGGGAAGTGGAAGAAATGTAGAATCTCATCCCCACTAAATTCAGGACTCTGGATGTGGAGGGTCTAAGGGGCTTGCCAGGCTTCCCTAGAGTAACCTTAATTCTCCCAAGCCTTCTCAGTGGGAGGTTGGGAAGGGCATCTTGAATCAGAACCACTAGCTGGACCTATGCAGAGCTAAACCTCAGAGGGAACCTTCCCCTAGGCCCAGATGCCCAAAGGTTTCCCCAGCTGCTGGGAGGAACACCCAGTCACCACCACCCCTCCAGGCCCTATACGGAAGGGGAAATGGAGCAGCCGAACAGTCCAGGAGTGCTAAGCTTGACAGCCAGCCCCAGGTAAACGATGCCTGAGTAGAAACAACCCTTTCTCAGAGACACAAGTCTCTGACTTGAGGTGTCAAGGGAAGCAGGCAGCCAGGAGGAGGTTTCGGGGCCAGGTACTCACACTGAGGTCATCATTGAGAGCGCAGGCCTCTAGCACTTCCTTGTACAGCTGGGCATCAAACGCCTTCCCAAAGAGAATGTTATCTCGGATGGTGGCAAACTGGATCCAGGGTTCCTGGGTGGCCAGGCCAAAGCCTTTGGACAGCCCCCACACTGCCACCCGCCCACGCAGCCTGCAGAGAACCAGGCCAGCAGCATGGGGAGTCAGTTCGTAACTGCATCCCTCCATGCCCAGCCCCTGCCTCCCAGAAGCCTCTCCAGACTGCTGTCTTCTATATAGGGTTCCCTTTCATGTCACATGGCTCTCTGGATGGAAGCCACTAGGGTCAAGGGGTCCTAAGGAGCCTATAGGCTCATTCTGGACTAGGAAGGGAAGAAATTCAGCTACAACCAAGCAGCTGTCATATCTAGAAGTGCTCAGAAGCTCAGAGGAGTGTGGCCCCCACCCTGAACTCATTCATTCTCACTGTGAAATCAGAAGGCTCTCCTTCACACCTCTGCGCCTCTCTGGATCCCTTCCTTGTACAACCACGTTTTCTGAAAGAGCAGCTGATGCTGGATGTTTCTATTTATTTCTTCATTCACTGTTAAAGCACATCTCACACTCTGAAGTGATGATTATAACTCACCGTCTCTACTGCCTTCCTCTTTCCAGACTGAAAATTCTCCCAAGAAAGGGACAGCGTCTTGTTCATTTTGGCATCTCTGGTCATGAAAAAGGCTAAGCAAGTGTTTGCTGAAGGGCAAAGCTGAAGATAGGAGGGTGCTGGAAGTTGCTTACCTATGGAGCTCCCCAGCGACAGCAGCCAATAGTGAGCTCTTCCCACAGCCCACCTTCCCCACGATGCCCACCAGAACGCCCTGCAAGGAAGCCACACAAAGATCAGGTCTCCCTCCTGAGGTCCTGGACTGCCAGTTATCCAAACGAGGCCTCTCTCTAGGCCCTAGTTAGTCTAGAGGGCAAGAACTCTCCACCCCAAAGGCTAAGCTGTGCCTCAGTCATTTACACCATACTGGGCCTAGGGAAGTGGGTGTTTTATTCTCCATCAGAGGAGCTATCTGTTTCACTGTGCAGAGGGCCTTGGAGAGAAGCAGTAGGCCAGAAAGAATGGGAGGAAAACTGCCTAAGAACTTCTAATGAAAGCTCTGAGGCAGGCATCCTCAGAGACAGGGAGAGCGGAGGGAAGGACCCCAGGCTGTAGGGGCCTGGATGCTGGGCTGGCTAAGTTCACCTGCAGCTAGAATTACCATACATGAGTGCAAAAAGCAGCGCTTTGCCCACGTGCCCATTTTTGTGATCTGTAGTTTAAAATTTTCTGTTCTCTTTCTATTTCTTTGTTGTAACATACATTCATGGTGCTACCTTCCTGTACGCAAAGGAAAGAAATTCCTTCTACTGCAACTGGTGGGGCTTGCGGAAGCTTGTTGGTGATGCATCACCTTGCCAACAGGCTGACCCACATACAAGTGGGCACCAGATCCATTTGAGACCCTTCCCACCCTGTAAGGGGGAGGGCTCTCTGCAGTCACATCTGCTCAATGGACAGCAGTCCACAGAGAGAGAAGAGTGAGGTAAACACAGAGAAGAGGACAGAAGGAGAGAGCTCTGCGAGTTGAGGCCTGGTTCTGGGCTGTTGCTGAAATCCAGCTGCATGCTTGGGTTCTGCAGTTCATCTCCAGAGCCCTATAAATTCTTGTTTGCTCAAGCTAGCTCCAGTGAGTTTCTATGACTTATATCCAAAAAAGCCCCAACTGACACATTAGTAAAATTCCTTTAAGAAATTCCAGCCTTGTCTTGCCTGAACTAAGAGGGAAAACAAAACACACAGCCCTAGCCAGAAATGTGAGCCAAACGTGGCAGAGGAAGTTCAGGCACCACTGGAGAATGCTGGGTTGAGCTGTGGGGCAAAGGGTTGGACAGGGGTCAGGGGAGAGTGTAAACGCAAGACTCAGCACACAGGACTGGGGTGAAGAGAAGCCTCTGTCCTGCCAGGAATGTTCTTTCAATTGCTTCTTTGATGATGTGTGCTGAGGTGTGAGTCACAAGATGTGACTCCTTTAAATCAGACTAAAATCCTTCTCTGAAGGGGCTGCTGGGCCTCTCCCCTAAGCCCCCCAGCCTGGAAGAGATGTTGGGTAAGCTCTGGGGTCTGTTCTGAACCCAACAGCCTTTGTGGGACAGGGAGAGACACTTTTGTTGACCTGGACTGGGTGGATGTGAGCCATCTAAAGACCAGGGAGAGATGTCACTACTCTGAAAAAGCCGTGTGTTGGAGGAATGACCTTCAGAGATGAGGTGTCATCTCCTCTGTGATTAGAACCTGCTCACCAAAACCCCTCCAGTCCTTCCATGGGTAATTATAGCTACAGGGCATCTAGCTATGATTGGCTCCGTCCTTGTTCACTTGTCACTGCATTTGCATCTCCCTCATCAGTCTGAGGACTCTCTTAGGGTATCTGACCTTCTTCACTTCAAGGTGGCTGATGAAGGTCTCCTGGCTGGTTCCAACTGGGTCCCAGGAGAACAGGGCCTCATGCAGTTCCAACACTGTAGATGGCTCTGCGGGGGGATCTGAACAGGGAAGAGGGCATTCAACTTGGGTTTCTAATCGACAACCTATCTGCTGGGGGAGGGCAAACCGGGGGCATGTCATTGGCTTGCCTGCCCCATATCTACCTGCTCAGGGCTAATTCAGCCTGTCTTGGTTTGAGGATTCTCTCCCAGAAAATGGCCACCTACTCTGCCTGGATTCTCGCTTCTCTTGGCAGCATCTATATACAGAACCCTAGGGGCTAGTTTCCTCCCCACCCTGTGCCAGAGTCTGCCCTCCAGCTTCCCATTACCTGGACTGTAGTAGGCCTGAGGGTTGTGGTTGGGAAGGTCAAGGAAACGCTGGATCCGGTCCAAGGACACTTTGGCCTCCAGGAGGCCATTGATCACCCACGGGAAGTTGTTGAGGGGAAGAATGAGCATTCGCACCAGAGCCAGGGCAGTAAATACCTAAGTAGGGGAGAAGCTGGGGTGAAGCATCACCTGAAGCCCAGGAGCTATCTGAAGGCCTGCTCGGTGGGTGGCCCTACAGACAGGTCTGTGGAGGGAAGATGGAGCAGAGCTGAGAGGCTGGCTGGACAATCCTTGGGTCAGAGGTGGCAGACGTGGCCGTGCCAAGGATCTTAGAAATTTCAGATGTTCCTCCAAGGATCCAGGTTGCACCTTGATAAGCACACAGGCCTACCTCACTCTGAGGCCTTCTCAGAATTTCTAAGAAGCAACATCATATGCCTCTGGCTAGAGCCAGCACTAGATCATGGATTTTTCCCAAGGATTTCAGAGAACAAAGATACGAGAACCTGACATGGAGCCTGGGCCTGACTAGAAGCTGGAGAGGAAGACAGATTAGAGGGAAAAAAGGAATTCCTTCCCCAAGGGAAGGGTTATCTATCTGAGACACCAGGAAAAGCTTCCTTCTGAGAATTTCCCCTTGGTTAGGGAAGGATAAGGCAGTCAGGGAGCCCTCTTCCCTCCTTCCCAGCCAGCACTGAGGGCCTGAGCCTACCTCCCCACTCCACTGCTGTCTCCTTGGCTGCTTCCCTCCCATGCTTTCCTACAGCCAGCCCTGCCTCTCCTAGTCCTCACCTTGGTGGCAGTGAGCTGGTGCCCCATGAGCACGTAGGTGATGAAGATGACGATGGAGATGACAACTGGCAGGGCAGCCCACAGGTACACACAGGCTGCATCCAGGTATTTGATGACCCGGAGTCGCTCCAGCTCTCGAGCTCGGCAGGCCTCGACTCGGGCCTCCAGTGCCTGCTCCCACCCAAAGAACTTGATAACCCGAACGCCACTCAGCAGCTCTGTCATGAGCTAGGGAGAGGGACAAGATGGCAGTGTGAAGAGGAGATGCTGCTGATATGTATTCTCCTTTGCCTAGTCACTGCTGGCTCGAGTACTTTGCACCTGGATTCTCTCTACTTCCCTAGCCCTGGCCTTTTTCCTCACCTCAGCCCTTGCTGGAAATCCTGCCTGCAAACCCTTTTCAGCCCTGGGTTGCTTCCCCTGCCAGGCTTTCACTTCTCCTCCATGTTTCGGTTGGGGCAGGTTGGAGCTAGAATCCCCCCACCTCCCTAGGAGATGAAGTGATGGATGGTGCAGGAGAGTTACCACACTGGGGTAAAAGCACTCCTTCCATTAGATGAGGGACTGGAGATTATTTCCCTGGGCTTCTAGGGGTTGTCCCCAGTCCAGCCCATGACTTGAGCGGTATGGGAGCCATTCCTGTCAGAGTATGCAGGTGTAGGAAGCCACACTACAGCCCAGGGACAGACAGGCCAATGGGCCCAGGCAAGATAGAGGAACTCCTTGGATCCTAACATTCTTATTCCCAGCCTGCAAGTCAAGGAGGCACTGAGTGCCTTCCCAGAGGCCCTGGAGACCTAGCCATGGGTAGGGGAAAAGGCCACATGCCATTACCAGGGACAGCTGCTCCCTCAGCACTCTGAGCTATTCCAGGAAGAGGCTGGCAGCTGTGTTGTAGGGACCCCCAGGCCTGCCATCCCCTCTGTGAAAGTGGCCACAACCACTGCAGACCCAGAACTGACTCAGCCAGACCCTCAACACCAAAGCTGGCCCAGGCAGAAGAGTTCCCTACTCCCTTCCCCAGAGCCTGGCCCTAAGAGGTAGCTGGGGTTCTCCTGGCTCTCTCCACAGGCGGCTATGGGATGGTCTGTGCCCAAGGTGAGGAAGTGGGAGACTTGGGTCCTGTCTTGAACACTAAAAATCTGTTTGGTTTCTTCTACCTCTTAGGGCTGCTGCTTAGGGTTGCATGAGCTAATACTCTAAAACGGGCCACATTCATTTAGTGCTTGCTTTGTGAATGGCACTGAACCAAGTATTACCTCATATGAGCCTCCCAACAACTCTATGAGGCAAGCTATTATCATTGCTGTCACTTTACAGATGAGGGAGGCCCAAAGAGGTTCAGTTATGTCTGAGGTAATTAGCACCTGTTGATGGGATGTGAACCCATGCCTGCCTTTCTCCAGTCTGAGCTCTTAACTGCTAGATCACCCTCACTCCCTCAGGCACTGTGCATGGGAATCTGGGGACCAGCATGCTGCTGGGGTCTCCAGATTGCTGAGGGACCTGAAGCACCCTCTTACCTTAACCCGCGCATCCTTGTGCTGTAGCATCTCCTGGTTGCTGGCCATGATCCGGGTGGC
Source organism: Manis javanica (assembly GCF_040802235.1). Taxonomy (NCBI): domain Eukaryota; kingdom Metazoa; phylum Chordata; class Mammalia; order Pholidota; family Manidae; genus Manis; species Manis javanica. The sequence goes on from NC_133171.1 coordinate 46,404,696, forward strand.
AATCATTTTGTTGACGGGTACCAGCAGCAGTGCCAGGATCAACCCACCCACAAAGGCCACACCCACCTGCTGGTGCAACAGGTAGAGGGTGATGGCCAGCTGCAGGGGCAGGCCCCAGGCCTCATGGAAGCTCCCAGCAAAGTTGAGCAACCGCTCAGAGTCAGTGCCTAGCAGGTTCAGGGCCTCCCCAGCAGGAGGGCGTCTGGGCCCCAGCTGTAAAGCCTTCCGGTACAGGATGTTCAGCACGGCCCCCCGTGCCTGAAGTGTCACCTTCCGTACCTCATACCCATATTGATTCTGTAGCACAGCACCTAGTATAGCACCCCCCGCCAGCCCCAGAGCATAAAACAGGCCACTACTTAGTGGCTCCTGCCCCTCTTCCAAGAAGCCCACCAGGAGGGACAGCAGCAGGGGCCCTGAGAATCCCAGCATGGTCCCCACCAGCTTCAGCAGTCCAAGTGCCAGGTAGCACCGCCCAAAGGCCCCATATAGGGCCCTCCACAGCTGGGCCCCTTCCCGCCAGTGTGCCTGGAATACACGGGCCAGATAGGCTGGGTGCAGTCTTTGGGGGAGGCGGCAAGTGTCCTGGGGCTGCCGGAGCTCTCCACGGGCCCCTCGGGCCAGCAAGGGTGTCAGCCAGGCATAGGAAAAGCATGACAGCCAACTCTCCCCATCTTCAGCTACCTCAGGTTCCTGACCCTCGGACAGGAGGGGCTCCTGGGTCCAGGGTTCCTGAGGCCCCCCAGGGACTGCCCAGCCCATTCCATAGGCCAGGAGTGCAGCCAGCTGCAGAATTAAAAGGCCCAGGCGGAAGAGGGGCCCTGGGAGCAGTGGGGGCAGAAGCGTACCTCGTTGGCAGTGCCACAGCAGGGTGAGCACTAGGGCCGGGGCTGGCAGGAAGGCAGCCAGAGCCAAGGCCAAGGGCCCCCGGAACTGGCCATGAGGGGAATGAGCCAACGCCCACAGGGCCAGGCTGTGGCTAATCCAGGCCACTGCTGCCACACCCGCTGCAAGCACCTCCAGTCCTATGGGCCCTGGGCCTGCCCCTGGTGGCAAAGCAACTGGAAGAAGGTCTAGCAGTGGAAAGATGGCGAGCAGCAAGGAGGCTGCAACTCGAAGGCGCCAGCCAGGACTGCAGTGTAGGGTGTAACCTGGGTTCCTGGGGATGGGGAGAAAAGAGAGAAGGAGGCACATTACGGCGGACTCAAGGCCCAGACATACGTACAATGACTCACTTACCTAGAGGGAATCAACTCCTTTTCCTGCCTTGTAGACCTTATTTCTATTCCATTTTACCCTGGAAACCAGGGTCTTTTCTCTGAGGAAGTTTTTCTGGATCAATCTTATCCATTTTCTAATCTACCCATAACATTTCTGATCATTTTTTCACCACAGAAATTAACAATTTTGAGTGAAGGTTGTACCATACATGAAGACTTTAATTAGAAAAAAGAAATCTTAAATTTTCATAAAGATAACCAACCACTAAGGGATGAGTAATCATTTTTACAAAAGTATCTAAAATAACTCTTAAATTCACCTGAAGCATATCGGATGAATACAAATTTGATTTATGTACAGCTTCTACACTCTACTTCTCTAACCTAAATTTTATGAACCCTCAGAATATTCTACTCTCCAGTGGTTGTAGAAGGTGGTGTGAATCATTGTTGACACCATTAGCTGAAGAAAAACTTTTTAGTTTTGTCTATATCTTTTGGCATGCAAAAAAAAATATTTTTAATAAACAAAAGGGTGACCAGGATGCATTAAAAATCAAGTATAGGAAAGCATGCCTACAGCAGTGAATCTGAGAATGACCTGAAGGTTCATATAAAAAGAGGACTGAATCTGTTATTCCTTTTGTGGGCAAGGCTGGGTTACTGAAAAAGTTTAATCATGCATTAAAATTGCTTTGGGTGTCCTTTAAAAAGTCCAGCTGATCAGTTCTGTGGAGGGGTTTATAGTGCAATAAGAGTCAATCTTTAACTATTCTATTTCCTGAAATGTGGGGACAGAACACTGGCCCTGATTTGGCCATCAACTAGTCAATGACCTTGGGAGAGTCTCTTTCCCTTTATGCATTCTGTTTTCCTAATCAGAGCAGTGAGGAGTCTGGACCCAGAGCCCTCCGAAGTCCTTCCCTGTCTGAGATTCTGATCTTTCTAACCCTTTTCAGCAATGTACAAAAGCTTGAAAACTAAAGTGAGATAACCACAATTTCTATTGATTACAAGATGATCTTTCTTGCCTTCTTGGACTGTGAGTTCCCAGAGGACTGTGTCAATTTTTAATAGCTACTCCTCTGAGCAGCTTGTGGATGTCTGTGCTATCTGACTAACCCTCTCCAGACTTTGTCTCATTCTGCCTAAGGGACAAATCAGGATTCCTCCTAGATCAAGCAGATCCAAAACTTCTCCCTCCCAAGGAAGGGATTCATCAGCTCCCTAATTCATCCTGGATAGAGACACACACACTAGGGACTCCTCAGGCAGACTAGACTTCCCTCCTGCCTTGCCAGTAAGCAAAGTGAGACTAATTTTAGCCCTATCTAGCCATACAGGAATAAGTACAAAATCAAGGTGAGTTTAGCAGCCACACCTTATAGCACCCAAACCCAGGAAGGACAACAGTTTGGTTTTTGCTCTTCTAGTCTACCTACTGCTTCCTTTCTAGCTGAGTACATATGCTTTTTCTTAACAGAGGAACATGAGCTTTCATAGATGTAAGTGGTGAGAAAGTGGTCCTACAACTTCAACACAAATTATCCTCTTTGGCTAAAAACATTGTTCACCCAATTTTGCCTCCAATTAATAACATCTGTTTGAACATCTGAAAATCTATAAACCTCTACTATGCATCCAGCCTTTAAAAACGTGCCAAGCACTGTGTTATACGCTCACCTGCATTATCTGATTTAAACCTCTCAACAATGCTATGAGGCATAAAGAAGAAAGGTAACTTGCCCCCAAACAGCCACACTGCTGCAAGTGGTATTGCCCAGCTTTTTTTCTACTTTTGCCCTACTCCAGACTTCACTACTGTTATTACACTGCCCCAGGGATGTGGGTTTCCAGTGAGGTCTGCAGGCACACATGGACAGAAGAAGTCTTGCACCCATCTCTACCCACCTCGGGGTGCCCCAACGGCAGGCACTGAGCACAGCAAGGAGCGCGTGGGGCAGGGCGCTGAGCACCAGCTGGGTGAAGCAGTGGCCGGTGGTGTCCCCCTCCCACGCCGGGAGCGGTTGCAACGCGCTGGTGCCACACAGCTGAGCCAGGAGCTGCTCCATGGAGGCCTCGCCTGCAGTGAAGCCGAAGGTGGAGGGAGGGACGGTTCCTCCCGAGGGGAGAGGGGGGGATCGGTGTTCCCAAGGACGACGTCCAGTTCGGCGCACCTGCACCTGCGGGAGCTGGACGCTAACTAGAACGTGGTACCCCGCCGAGCGCCCCAGCCGGCTCCTCCCGCCTCCAACCACGCCCTCAAACCGGGATCTCCCCTCGCTTCCGCCCCGAAGCCAGACCCCGCCCAGTCTCGCGTTACCTCAAGGGACAGAAAGGGAAGTGGCTTGTCTCCCTGGGGCTAGCTGGCGGATATCTGGACTGGGCGCCCACCCGCCCTTGCTTTCCTCCCTCCCTTGTGTTCCAGCTTCCAGAACTCCGGAACCTCCAACCTGAAGGAGCTGCTTTTCACCGGATTCCCAGAGCCCCGGCACTGGTGGATGCAAAAGAGCGTGGTGCCGGGTTGCGGTGACAGCCAAGCTCGCTTGTCACCACCTAGAGGCGGGATGACCTCTCAGGTACCCCTACGATTCGCAGGGCTTCTGCGCGCGTGCGCACCTCTTTCTGCTTCCGGCGGCCTAAGCAGGTGCACTGCTGCGGTCGCACCTTGTATTCCCACACGCTTATGCTGCGTGCTTGAATATGGACTGGTTTCAGCTCTAGTGCCATGTCATTCATACACTCTCACGTAGAGAACTCGCTCCCATCTCACTGCTGTTTTCCCAGCAGGCATTTGCGGTGCATTAATTTTTAAAACTTCACAGAGCTGGGAAGCCAAACATGCATGCTACACAAACGAATAGTGCCGCTTAGGGACGTTTAAACAATTTGCTTCCTTACTCCAAGTCTACATGGCCTTGGGAAAGTTACCTAACCTCTTTGGGCCTCCATTTCTTTATCTGTACAAGAGGGGCAATAATACTAATACCAAAGTACTGTGGAGATAATTGAGTAATTAAAGGGCTTAGGGCAAGTATCTTGCTAAGTGTAGTCCCACAATGTATGTCTTTAAGGGAAGCAGTGAGAAAAACATAAGCTTTATATAGTTAGATGGAACTGGGTTTGAATTCTGACCCACCAATTTTTAGCAGTGTGATTTTGGACAAGTTACCTCTTCGTTTAGTTTTATTTTGTTTATTGGGCGTGCTATTGGTACCTACCTCACACAAGTGTGTACAGCACCCAAAGAAGAGTAGCTCACCAAATAGCTATGATTATCTCATTTGATTTCAATAAGAAGCCTGGTAGCTCTAACGTCAAGAATTATTGTTCCTGTTTTTACAAATTAAGAAATGTAGGTTTTCACAACCTCTAATTATTAATGGATCACCTGTGGCTACTAACTCACAAAAAAAGAGACAACCAGATTTTGTGTGCCTCCTTATGAAAAATAAAATATTTATGCCAAAAAATCCAGCTTTAATTGGATCAAGCCACTATGTTCAATTACCTTCTTGCAAGAAATACAGGAGACAGTTAAATAATACTGTGCAGCTATCTTGAGAGTGAGCAGCTATTTGTAAGTTTACATTAGCCACTGTAGACAAATAGGTCATCCTATACAGAGGTCTGAGCTAAAGTGTTTCATTGCATATGTACAAGCAGGATGAGGTATAGTCAAGTGTAGGCATCTAAGAGAGAACAAGAGGGCTGTTTGGAGAAACCACTTCTGAAAAGAGAGTAAGAGGGGCGGTTGGTGCTTCTGTTAAAGATTACTCCTCCTTTGCCATCTTCCACCCCAGCCCTTGGCCAGCTTGGTGCTTAGGCACAGTGGTAGGGCCCAAGTTCCCACTGACTATCTGAAGAAGGTGGTGCAGGATGTGGTCCCCTCAATTTCATAACACTCCAGTGTCCAAATTTTTGGCAAAAAGTCTGGCAAAAGACTCATGCCACAGACAGGATTCCTCCTGTCACAACCAACTAATTTATGTTTTCCCAGAACATAAAGGAGGAAAGATAAATAATCCTCCATTCAGTATCATTTGGCTCCATTGTTTCACCCAGTTTCCCAGAGAAATTTACACAGGGTTTCCAAACAATGAGGCCAACAGTACAAGTTTGTCTTCTTTCTTCCACCTTGGAAATTATTGGTAAGAGGATTAACAGGTGGGAACAGGAGATAAGGAGAGAAAGGTGGAAATCATTGGCCACTAGATAAGTCACAGTCCATACAGTGGAGGGATGGTCGCAGTTCCTAAAACCTGGAGGGCTGAAGGAAGGTTCTACAACTTTGAAAACTGACCTCAGACTCATCACATCCAGACCTGATGTGAACTGTCAATCTTAAAAATTAAACAACAAAGATAATTGAGCAGCAAATAAGCTAAGTCAGGATTAGCAGAGGAATTGCAATTTGAGACACACAGGCCTCCAAGAACCAGAGCAGAGGCAAGTCCAGAGAGCCAAGGAGGATAGCTGACCTTTTCAAGAGGAAGGAGGAAGTTGGGAGGGGTTGTTATGAACAAGACTTCATTGGAGGAAAGTGAGAGTTGGAACTGGTGGTAGCTTCTCATTAGCAGTAGGCAAGGACAATGCTGTTGCTGGGCAGAGGAAATCTTCCTTGTTTCTGCTAATCTACGTAAGTTGCTTGACTGGTATGCCTGACAGCACCTCCTTAATAGCTTCCTGACTCCCATTTTGAAGGAGGTTTCTTTTATTCATTTTCACAGAAGAACTGAGCTTGGATGATCAGGATCTCATAGAAATGGTAGGAGTTGGGGTGAGCAGATTCAACTGAGTGCCTTGGAGTGGGTGGGAAGGAAGGGTGGACAGTAAAGGTACCTCTGAGAAATGAAGAAGAGCTCTCTCAGATGGTGGCTTCCAAGGCAGTAGGTTCTGTCTCCTCAGTACCCTCTTGGCTTACTTGCTCTTTTCTGCCTGTACTTTGCTCCATAGTTATCAGCAAGGTGATTTGCTAGAGGGCAAAGGGGCAAATGTGGGTAGGGTTGAATCTGGGCAAGGCCCTGCCACATCCAGGTGTTCATCCAACCCACATCATCCTCCTGCCAGGTCAGCATTTGAAAGGTCACGTGGAGTGGTGCTAGTTTTAAGGCTTGGAAGGGAACAGAAGCTAGGCCTGCGCACACCACCTGTCATCTGCTTCTCTTTCCCAGAAAGAAAATTTCTCTTTCACATAAATGGAGTCATATTATGTGGTCTTTTGTGTCTGGCTTCTTTCATTTAAGCATAATGTTTTTGGGGTCTGCCAGTGTTGTAGCATGTGTCAGTAGTCTGCTCCTCTTTAAAAAACACAGCTTTGTTGAGAGATAATTCACATAAACAATTCACCCACTTAAAGTGTATAATCCTGTGGGTTTTACTATATTCACAGGTGCATTCAGCTGTCATTACAGTTGGCATCAGTGTAAGATAAATTTTAGCTGTAATAAGCAGGCGACGAGAGGCAACAAAGGGCCTGGTAGTTTATTTGAACGCAATTCCTGGGTGATATTCCCTGGTCTGGTTATCACGGGCCGGGGAAGTCACACCCAGCAGGGCAGGCAGTGAGCTTTTAAAGAAGGTAGGGGGAGGGAGAGCATAGGTTTACAGCGGCACCACGAGGATTGTGTAGCCTAAGGCACCTTTTTTAGGTTGGGGGGGGCAGCAGCCTGGGACTTTGGCAGGTCATCAGTGTCGGACTCCTCCCCCCAGTGCCTCCAACCTTACAATCAGAACATTTTCATCACCTCAAAAGGAAGCTTCACACCCTTTAGCTGTCAGTCTTTTATTCTCCACCCTCCACCCACCCCAGCCCTAGTCTACTATCTGTCTCTGTTGATTTCCCTGTTTCAGATTTTCAGGTGAATGGAATCATAAAATATCCTGTGGGTAAAATTGTAATATTTCCAGAATATCTCACCTGGCTTTGGTACGTCTGCATATCAATAGGCGCTCATAGGTGGAGAGAAGTGTGTATTTAGGGCATTTGCATCATTCCTCAGGGGTGGAGAGAAGTTCATCTCCTTATCAATGGGTAATTACCTGGGCAAGGAGGGCTTACCTGTACCCAGAGGTGAGAGGAGGGCCGGTTTTGCTGCTGCTGCTGGAGCAGGAGAGAGAGGTGGGCCTGCCTGCAGTTTGTAAGGAATAAATGGTTTTAAACTTTATTTCTCCCTTTGACTGATTTTGGTTTTTAGAGGTATTTTGCCCCTGGTATATTTTAGAGGATTTCCTTTCCCTGGACTTACAGAATGGAATCATGTAATATATAGTCTTTTGTGACTGGCTTCATTCACTTAGCATGTTTTCAAGGTTCCTCTACATTTGTAGCAGGTGTCCGTACTTCCTTCTCTCTCTTTATTTTGGCAAAGTACACATAACATTTACCATTTTAAGCATTTTAAGTGTACAGTTCAGTGGTATTAAGTACATTCACATTGTTATCCAACCATCACCACTATCGATCTACAGTGCTTTTTCCATCTTCCCAAAATGAAACCCTATACCCATTAAATACACTCAATTCCCCTTCTTTCCAGCCCCTGGCAACCACCTTATGCTTTCTGTCTCTATGAATTTTACTACTGTAAGTATTTCATATAGGGTAAATCATGCGGTATTTGTCTTTTTATGACTGGCCTATTTCACTTAATGTAATTTTTTTCCCTTTCATTTGTGGATTGCTCCAGAAATGCAAGTGATGCCAGGGTGCTTGTTCATGAAACCGAAGAATGAGCTTCACAAACACTCAAGGTAGGAGAGCAAGGTACAGGCTTTTATTTAGAGATAAAGTGAAAGGACAGAGCTCCTGGCTCACACCAGGAGGGGACAAGAGAGCCCATAGTGGTGCCTTGTCTAGGGGTTTTATAGGCAGATAAGGATTTTTGGGAACAGGATAAAAGGCTTAGGGGTGTGGACTTGTTAAGTGGTCCCTGAATATTTAGAATTAATTTAACACAAGCAACTTCCTGCTCTGATGATTTCTCCCTGAGATACCAGCTCTTGGTCTGGGAGCATATCAAAAAAGGCTGCCTGCCCAGCTCCCAAGGTGGGCTGAGGTATTTTTTGCTAAAGAGTAAGTTAAGAATTTCTAACTTCTTAACTTCCTGAGTGTGAAAATGCAGTCTTATCTTTAAGGTGGAATCCTTCCTGCCTTTTGCTATGTTGTTTATGCCTGGGCTTACTTACTAAATTAGTTGCCCAGTTTGCAAAATCACCTCATCAGATCTGAAGGAGGAAAGACAGCACATAAGCCTGGGTCTTTTAGCATGCTAAAGTGAATCTTACACATGATTACAAATGATTAGCATAATAAAAACGTGCTACTCTTCTTTATCTGGGGAATATTAACTGATCTCACTGAAGAATGACCCTAGAGCTTAATTTTTAACACAGAGTTTTGGTAGGGGGTTTCCTTACATGCAGTTACATTGCTCCGACTGCAAATATCCTACCTTGCTTTTTCCAGAGGCCCTCACCCTACTCTGACTAAGCCCACAGTCCCTGTCTCGCAAGTGTATAAAATAGTTGATTTTTTTGTATTGATCTTATATCCTACATCCTTGCTAAACTTCTTTCTAGTGGATTCCTTGGATTTCTTATACACCCAGTCATATCATCTGTAAATAGAGATAGTTTACTTCTTTCCAATTTGGATGCCTTTTATTTCTTTTTCTTGCCTAGTTTCCCTGGCTAGAACTTCCTCTACAGTGTTCGATAGGTGAGAGTAGACATCATTGTCTTATTCCTGACTTTAGGGGAAAGTATTCAGTCTTTTACCATTAAGTATGATGTTAGCCATGTGTTTTTCAGAGATGGTCTTTGTCAGGATGAGGAAATTCCCTTCTATTTCTAATTTGTTGAGTGTTTTTATCATGAAAGGTTGTTTTGTCAAATTCTTCTTTGTCTATTGAGATGAACATGTAATTTTTGTTTTTTACCCTTCTAATAGAGTGTATATTAGTTTATTTTCTAATATTAACCCAACTTTGCATTCCAATTCTTTCCTTTTTATTCCTGAATAGTGTTCCATTGTATGAATATACCATATTCTATATATCCATTCATCCATTGAAGGAGATCTGGTTGCTTCCAGTTTTAGCTGTTGTGAATAACACTATCAACATTCATCTGAAAGTCTTTGTGTGGACATAGGTTTTCATTTCTCTTGGGTAGATACCTGGTTGTGAAATTGCTAGGTCTTATGGTAAATTCATGTATACCTTTTTAAGAAACTGAGCTGTTTTCCAAAGTTACTGTACCATTTACATCCCCAGTGTCTGAGATGTCCTGTTTCATCACATCCTGGCCAACATTTGTTGTCTCTCTCTTTTATTTCAGTCCCTCCCATGGATGTGAAATGGTATTTCATTGTGGTTTTAATTTGCATTTCCCTGGTGGATAATGATGTTGAACATTTTTCCCACTTCTTATTTTCATGTACTCACCAGCCATTTATATACCTTCTTTGGTGAAATGTGTATTAAAATCTGTTGCCCATTTTAAAATTGGATTATTTTGACAAAATGCATGTTTTAAGAATGTACATGTTGGATATGGTATGGTAAAGGCAGTATGACCACTTTGAAAGAGACGAGAATGAGACTTGAAAGGAAGAAATTTATTAAGCTCCTATATTGTAGAAAGAGGTCAACACCTACCATGCAGGGCCACAGAGGAAGCAACAGCATTGGTCAGGAGGCAGAAGACAGGAGGAAGGGTGGAGCATAGTCCTTGGTGCTTATTGGGGCTTCTATGGGTTTCTATGGGAAAGACAAGGCAGGGCAGGACAAGTAATTTAGAATTGACTAGTTTGAATAATTTTGGTGGGCTGTAAAACTATAAGGATGCTCTCTCATTACCTGGTACCTGGACCTAGAATGATTTAGGACAAGGGAAATATTGGCTTGGTGCAGGAGAGTTAGATTAAATTGGAGTTGGGAGTATTGGTTATTTTGCATATGAAAAGCAGCTTGCAGGCAAGTTGTTACTATCTTTAGGAATTAGCTCCCTGGAAGAGGCAGTCTCTCTCCAGCCAGAAGGATTTTTTAAGATATCAAAATGTCATAATATACAGAAAATTTGAAAAGTGTTTACAATGTAGTGTACTTACCTGTTACATTTAAAATATTTTTTGTCAAAATTTGGAACTGTATATCTATATATTATTATTATTAAGATATCATTAACATACAATCTTAGGAAGGTTTCACATAAGCAACATTGTGGTTACTACATTCACCTATATTATCAAATCCCCACCCCACCCCATTGCAGTCACTGTCCATCAGCATAGTAAGATGCTATAGAGTCACTACTTGTCTTCTCTGTGCTATACTGCCTTCCCCATGCTCCTGTGTGCTGATCATAATACGCCTTAATCCCCTTCTCCCTCCCTCCCCACCTGCTTCCCTTTGGTAACAGCTAGTCTCTTTGAGCCTGTGAGTCTGCTGCTGTTTTGTTCCTTCAGCTTTGCTTTGTTGTTATACTTGGAGCTGTATATTTTTAACTCATTCAGTGGATGGAAAGTGTCTGCCATATCAATGTATTGGCAAAGTCAGTCCTCTTTGTCACACACTTCATCTTTCAATTCAAATACACAGGTTAATGGCCTGTAATGACAACATCTCACTCTGAAGTTTAATACTGAATGGATTGAGAAGATAGGCCTCCTGCTGTGAATTTATCCTTGAATAAAATCAGGCGACCTTATCTGCTCTGTTTCTTACCTACATTCCCTTTGCTCTGTTCTCACAGGACCCTCTCAGAAGGGTCTTTTGATAGTAGTCAGGGAGCAAAAGAGGAGAGGTTACTAGGTAAAAATTTCTTTTGTCCTTTCACCTATTGATCGAAATTTGGGTTGTTTCACTAGTTTATTTGACATTGCTTCCTAATCCACAAAGAAAATTAAGGCGCCCACCAGCACAACTACCACAGCCAGCATCTATACCCCCACACTCTGCCTGCCCTTCTTCTGCTCCAGGTGGCCTGTTTCTGCTCCCAAGGCCAATTCCTTGACTTGGATACTAGATCTCTTCTCCTCTCAAACACTCAAGAACATTGAACCAGCCAGCCATTCACTCTCTATCTTCAGTTTGTCCTGTTCCCATTATTTCCATCAGCAACTCTATAAGGCTGTCTTATCTTCCACTTTAATTGTTCTTAAGGTTCATGGTATTGTTGGAGAGACATAATTTACAGGCACAACAGGCCCTATAAATATACATAAATAAACAGAGGAAAATAAAAAATTAAAGTATAAGGTGGCAAATGATAATGTGCTAGAGTGTATAAATTCTTTAATAATGCTACAGAAGTTTGTGTGGTTTTAGGTGGTATAGAGAAAGAACTGAGGACAGCTTTCTGAAGTGCTATATTTGTCAGACTTCTCAGTCACAAGCAACGGAAATAGATTCTGATTTTAAGTTAGGTTATAAATAGTTCACAGAGTCACTGGGAAAGCTGGAGAACCAGGCTCAGAGCCTAAGAAGCTATAACCACAGCCAAAACCACTCCATAAATAGTGTCTGGCGAGGATACTACTGTCCACTAGATGTCACGCCTTACACTGCTGACACCATTAGGCCAGAACCTGAACCTGGCACTGCTGCCAAAGCTACTGTGGAAACAGGAAGTTGTTGCTGCTGGGAACACTCTTCCACTGACTGTGCTTCTTTTCACCAATAACTCCAGGGTCAGAGTCTAAGATAGCTGCATCTGATTGGCCCAGCCTAGATCTGTGCCAGCATCGAGCCACAAAAAAGGGCTGCGAAAGCAAGTATCTGGCATGTTCAGCATCTATAGTGACAAATGGGATCTGCTTTATAAAAGATTTGGAAGGTGAGAAATTCTCAGATGTTTTTCCACCTTCACCCTCAAAAAGGAAATGTCCACCTACAGCTGGCCAAAACTAGAGGTCAAGAAAAGGAAGGCGACTAGTCAGTCAAGGTATCAAGAAACGGTGCAGAGCAGTGGGAATGCACCTTAAAGAAGTTTGAGAGGAGAGTTCAAGGAAGGAAAGGTTAGGAGCTAAGAGTTCTAGGAAGAGTAGGAGTGGTCTTTGTATTTGGATAGAGAGGGGTGTCCTTTGATCTCACCAAGGGCAATTTCAGTTGAGTGTGGAGATCAAAGCCAATTATAGAGAATTATGGAGAAGATGAGTGTAATAATGATAGGAAGGAAACTGGTATTGAAAATATTGAAAGTGTTTGCATCTTTTATTTTTTCATTTTAATTTTTAAAATATTTTTAATTAAAAATTTTTTTATTAAGGTATGATTGATATACATTCTTATGAAGGTTTCACATGAAAAAACAATGTGGTTACTACATTTACCCATATTATCAAGTCCCCACCCATACCCCAATGCAGTCACTGTCCATCAGTGCAGCAAGATGCCACAGATCCACTATATGCCTTCTCTATGCTACACTGTTCTCCCCGTGATCCCCCATACCATGTGTACTAAACATAATACCCCTCAATCCCCTTCTCCCTCCCTCCCACACCCCTCCCCTTCGGTAACCGCTAGTTCATTCTTGGAGTCTCCGAGTCTGCTGCCATTTTGTTCCTTCAGTTTTGTTTCATTGTTATACTCCACAAATGAGGGAAATCATTTGGCATTTGTCTTTCTCTGCCTGGCTTATTTCACTGAGCATAATGTCCTCCAGCTCCATCCGTGTTGTTGCAAATGGTAGGATTTGTTTCTTTCTTATGGCTGAATAATATTCCATTGTGTATATGTACCACATCTTCTTTATCCATTCATCTACTGATGGACACTTAGGTTGCTTCCACATCTTGGCTATTGTAAAAAGTGCTGCAATAAACATAGGGGTGCATATGTCTTTTTGAATCTGAGAAGTTGTATTCTTTGGGTAAATTCCATGGAGTGGGATTCCGTGGTCAAATGGTATTTCTATTTTTAGTTTTTTTAGGAACCTCCATATTGCTTTCCACAATGGTTGAACTAGCTTACATTCCCACCAGCAGTGTAGGAGGGTTCCCCTTTCTCCACATCCTCAGAAGCATTTGTTGTTCTTAGTCTTTTCAATGCTGGCCATCCTTACTGGTGTCAGGTGATATCTCATTGTGGTTTTAATTTGCATTTCCCTGATGATTAGTGATGTGGAGGATCTTTTCATGTGTCTGTTGGCCATCTAAATTTCTTCTTTGGAGAACTATCTGTTCAGATCCTCTGCCCATTTGTTAATCAGGTTATTTGCTTTTTGGGTGTTGAGGCGTGTAAGTTCTTTATATATTTTGGATGTTAACCCATGTTGGATATGTCATTTACAAATATATTCTTCCAGACTGTAGGATGCCTCTTTGTTTTGTTGATGATGTTCTTTGCCGTACAAAAACTTCTTAGTTTGATGTAGTCCCATGAGTTCATTTTTGCTTTTGTTTCCCTTTCTCGAGGAGATGGGTTCAGGAAGAAGTTGCTCATGCTTATATTCAGGAGATGTTTGCCTATGTTGTCTTCTAAGAGTTTTATGGTTTCATGACTTACATTCAAGTCTTTAATCCGTTTTGAGTTTACTTTTGTTTATGGGGTTAAACAATAACCAGTTTCATTCTCTTGCATGTAGCTGTCCAGTTTTGCCAACACCAGCTGTTGAAGAGGCTGTCATTTCCCCAATGTATGTCCATGGCTCCTTTATCATATATTAATTGACTGTATATAGTTGTGTTTATATCAGGGCTCTCTAGTCTGTTCCATTGGTCTATGGTCTGTTCTTGTGCCAGTACCAAATTGTCTTGATTACTGTGGCTTTTGTAGTAGAACTTGAAGTTGGGAAGCATAATTCCCCCTGCTTTAAATTCTTCCTTCTCAGGATTGCTTTGGCTATTTGAGGTCTTTTGTGGTTCCATATGAATTTTAGGATGATTTTTTCTAGTTCATTGAAGAATGCTGTTGGTATTTTGATAGGAATTGCATTGAATCTATAGGTTGCTTTAGGCAGGATGGCCATTTTGACAATATTAATTCTTCCTATCCATGAGCATGGGATGTGCTTCCATTATTGGTATCTTCTTTAATTTCTCTCATGAGTGTCTTGTAGTTTTCAGAGTATAGGTCTTTCACTTCCTTGGTAAGGTTTATTCCTAGGTATTTTATTCTTTCTGATGCAATTGTGAATGGAATTGTTTCCCTGATTTCTCTCTTTGCTAGTTTATTGTTTTCAGTGGGAAGATTCAACTTTGACTCTGACTTCACTGTTGCCAGAAACAAAAGTTGAATTTCTTAGAATTCTTTTAATCTCTTCTATGTCTTTTCAGTTAATTTTTAATAATTAAACTCATTGAGGTAGAACTTACATATAAAAATTAATCAATTAAATGTATAGTTTAACTGTATAATTAAATGTATAGCTCAATGAGTTTGGACAAATGTATACACTCACGTAACTACCACAGTCAACATATAAAACAATGCCATCACCCAAAAAAGTTTCCTGAAGCCCCTTTGTGGTCAATTCCTCACTTTACCCCCAGTTCCAGGCAACTATTGACCTGCTATCATTATATATGACTCCTGCCTTTTCTGGAACTTCATGTAGATGGAATCATGCTCTTGGGCCTGACTTCTTCCTCAGCCTATTCTGGAGATTTATCCATATTGTTGCATGTATCTGGTTCATTCCTTTTTATTTCTGAGTAGTAAGTAATCCATTGTTCAGATATATCACGTTCAGGTCATTTTTGAGATAAGACTTCTATATTTCTCAGGGTAGAGAAAATGGAGTTAATAAATGGGAAGAAGAGAGTTATTGATGTGGAAAGTAAATATGGAAGATTCCTGCAGTATATTCCTTATTAAATGAAATCCTTCCATCTCTTTCTTCAGCCAATTAAACTGAGATCTGAAGGCCTGAATTTAGCTTTGTAGGTTAACTAGTGAAATTCTAGAGCTTGGCCTTTATTTATTTATTTTTTTTTACTTTTTAAAAAATTGAAGTATAGTGGACATAACCCAGAGCCTGGCCTTTAAAAGCAAATCTCAAAACAAAAATGTATGTGGAAAAAAATGAAGATGTCCCCTCTTCCTGGCAGCAAGAGGGAGAAGTATCATTCTGCATTGTAGAGCTAGTTCAAGGAATCTGATTTGATAAGCTATTAGAATGAGAATATTTACAAAAATGGCAATCCTGTTTTCCATTTCCATTTGTGCAAAATGGAGACTTGGTGCCTGTACATAGATACTGTCAACTTGCTCAGTTCTCTCTTAACATAATATGTCCTTGGAAGTATAATTCAAATAAAGGTGTCATATAAAACTTTTGTGCTGGCAAAATTATTTTCAAAATAAACCTATAGTTCTTATTAGTTTCTTTCTTGATCATGAATTTGATTTATTGCCCTAATATTGTGCTAATCAGTATTTCTGTGTTCCTAAACACAATGAATACTGTGAGTATAAACATTGTTTCTATTTCAGAATAGGATGATTGGCAAAAGCAAAACATAAAAACCCTAACTCTGCTGGGTTTTTAATTTCACAATGAGATTAAATCTAGTCTCATTGAAATTATTACCAAAGATGGGAATAATTGTGAAAGAGGCTCCCTCCAGAGGCGGGAAAGCACAAAAATCATTTACACTTGTAATAGTGTGGTTACAAAATTACAATCACATGTGCCAAGAAAATATAGTTCATTTGCTATAGCTAATCAAATCTTGACAGCCCCAATACCACTAGTTGGTTGGTAGCTTGAACTTGCCAATTAATAGAGCTATTATTTACATCTCTTTCTGTTTAAACAGACTTCTTGAAATAACTCCTTCAGGTAAATTTTTAGGCCTTCGGATAGTTTCCTCTTCCTTCATTCTTCCTTCTCCTCTTGATTCTTTCTAGTATGTCTTCTGGGAGTATGGCTCTGTGACCTCCCAGTGAATGGGGAGAGTCTCCGATCTGCTCTCACAGGGTCTCTGGAGAGAGGATGAGGGACTGAGAATGAGTTAATAATCAGAGACCTCTGGTTTCTGAAGCAGTTTTCCTTTTCTTTCTTTCTAATCACTGGGAACTTTGTTGGCAACTGTCCTTTAAGTCTGCATTCAAGAAAGTATTGGTCTTATCTCTTGGCTCAGTCATGACTTAGCAGCACCTCCACTGATAACAGTCCCCTATTGGCTCTTGTTCTCACGGGCACTGAGGATCTCTCTCAATATCCACGTCCTACCTGAGTTACTGGTTCAACCTGAAACTGTTCCTCCAAAACACTCTTGGGTCTCAGGAAATTTAGGAGGCTGTCTTGTGTCCCCTCTGTCTAGTTATGGCACATTATCATGTCTACATTTCTATGCATGGCATAGAGGTAGGAGAATTGAGACATAAGTTACCCTGGTTTTGAATCACTCAAAGTCCAAATTCTTTGCTTTACCTCTGATTTCCCTTTTCTCCCAGACTCAAGGAATTTTTTATTTCTTCTGGGACTATAGAGAAAAAGACCTGTCTCAAAATTTTTTCTTTAAAGATTATTGTTTATAAAATTTCTGAGGTGGGTTTTCAGGCTTCTGGGTTTTTATCCCGAAAGCTTCTCTCAAACTGTTTTCTCTGCCAGGAGTTTAAAAATAACAATTTTAAATGCAAGAGCTGATTAAGACATTAAAAGATGCTATTAAGAAAGTAAAATGGCAAGCCACTATATGGAAGAAAACTTTTTTTTGTAATGCATTTAACTGACAAAGGACTCATAGCAGAATATATAAAGAACTCTTAAAAATCAATAAGAAAAAGACAGTCCAATAGAAAAATAGGCAGGAGAATTAGGCAAGCAATTCACTGGGGCATATTTGAATGACCAATAAGCATATTAAGAGATGCTCAATCTTATTTGTCATTAGGGACCTGGAAATTCAAACAACGATATATACTGCATCAATTATATCTCCAGGATTCACAGAGGTGACTGAATGAGGACATGAAGAAGGTAATGCCATTGAAAGAAAGTTATTACTTAGTGCTTTCAGGAGAAGGGGGTACGCACACTGTGCAGGGTCACATGTGGAAGCACCAGGTTTGGTCAGGAGGCAGAAGCGGAAGTGAAGGGAAAGCAGAGGCCACAGCCTTTATTTATTTATTTGTTTCAAGAAAGGCAAGGTAAACAGATTAGGATTGGTTGGTTTGAATAATATGAGCAGGCTCTGGGCTATTGGAACAGTCTCTAGTTGTCTGGCACCTGGCCCTGGGTGATTTAGGGCAGGAGAAATATTGGCTTAGTGTGTGAAAGTTAGGTAAAGGAAGGGATTGGGGAGATGGGCTTAATATGGGTTGGGAGGTTTGTAATATGATTTTTGCATATTTACAAAAGCTGGATTGCAGGGGAAATGTAAACCACTTGGACTGTTAGTAGGGTCCTGTGATTAATGGATGCCAAATAGATGCAGTATCTAAGAAAACACAGACTAGCACCCCATCTACTAGATAGGCTAAATTAGAGAGACATACTGACAATACAAAATCTGGCAGGGATGTGGAACAACTGTAATACTTGTACACTACTGGTGTATGAAGTTCAAGAGTAGGAAAAACGCATCAAGGATATTAGAAGTCAAAAGAGCAGTTTCATCTTCTTTGGAGGAGTGTTACTGAAAGGGGCACAAAGAGGATACTGAGCTGGTGAAGTCTTTTTCTTTGGCTTAATTGACAGAAAACAGCAGATACAATATACAACAATATACATTTATCATACTGTGTCATGGTTAGAAGAATTCTCTGGCTCTGTGCCATAATCTAATACATTGAGATCTTGGTCATTTTACCCATCCCATAAGATCTTGCTAGTTATGATGTAATAAGAAATATATATTTGATCTCTGCCCCCAGTTTCTGACAGAGGCTCCTAAAACCCTTCTAATTTTCTGAGTGATGGGGGTGATAGGAGCCTCTTATACAGAGTTCCTGATTCTCTTGGAATTTCCTGGATGATTGGAGTGTCTTTTGTTCTAATGAGGTGAGTCTTGGGGAGCTCCTGGATGACCTCAGAACGGGGGCTGGTTGCCAGAAAGACCAAGCCATGATTAGAAGCTTGGAACTTTCATTCCCAACCCCCATCCTCTGGAGAGAGGATGAGGTGCTGAGAATGAGTTAATAATCAATGACACCTAGGTGATGAAGCCATCATAAAAATCCCTGTGGGTCTTAGAGAGCTTCTAGGTTGGTGAACCCATCCACACACACAGTGCTCAGACCCTTCTGGGCCTACCTGATGTCTCTTCATCTGGCTGTTCATGTGTATCCTTTATAATAAACTAGTAATAGTAAGTAAAGTTTTTCCTTGGGTTTTGTGAGCTGTTATAGCAAATAATCAAGCCTGAGAGAGGGGCCGTGGGAATCTCTGATTTGTAGCCATATCAGATTGAACTGGTCCACTGAACTGATGATGTAAGACTGACAGGACATGTCGAGTATAAAACAGCAGGTACTGTACATGCTTAAGGAAATACATGTCTAGCAAAAGGCAGGGAGACTAAAGGACAAGAGCTTTTCACTTCATTGAAATTTCTTGGTGCTTTTTGATTTTGCTTACAGGCAGTCCCCTCCAAAATGAAGGATAAATTGTTTTACTTGTGAAACCTACTACTAAATGAAAAAAACAAAGAGACATCACTCAGGTGAGTTTAGAGACAATGTTTACCATATTCAGGTGTACTTCTCTGACTTTACCTGGTCACCTAAAGTGAAGCCACATTTGAGTGAGACTCAGAAGAAAAAAAGGTTCTCCAGCTGGTCCAGTCTGCCATGCAACTTGGTCCTTACAATCTTTTTGATCACAGTGTTTGTGGCAAATGGAGGTACTGTATGAAGCTTGTGGCAAGTTCCGACAGGGGCATCATTGCAGAAGCTCTTTGACCATGACCTTTGGCAGATAAACATTCTCCCACTGAGAATCTGCTCTTGGCTAACTGCTAGGCTTTGGACACAGAATGACTGCGGAACTCAAGCTGTTCATCAAGAGCTGGTTACTATGTGGTCCTCCTCAGTTTGAAACTGACTCACAGATATGAAGTAACTAGCGGTTACCAATAGGGAGAGGTTGGGGCAGGTTTGCAGGGAAGGGTGAAGGGGATAAAGGGGCACAATATTCACAATCACAATATAAGTTGGTCACGGGGATGGTAGCACAGTTTGGAGAATACAGTCAATGATTCTGTTACATCTTTCCACATTGATAGATGGTAACTGCAGTAGAGGGGGTGAGAATTTAATAATATGGATAACTGTTGAACCACTGTGTTGTACTTTTGAAACCAATATAAGATTGTATATCAATGATACTTTAATTTAAAAAAAGGTGGCACTAGAACAAAGTGCTTTCACAGCTGCATTATATCTATATTTAAGCAAACAGATGATTCCAATAGTGTTTAATTATGCTATACTTCATAAAAAAATAAGAAATTTCACACTTTCTATAAGTCAATTTTGTTACTACTTATTTGTTAGTTTTAATGGTTCAGAGGTTTATTCAGGCTGCTACTTTTCCTTGATATAGTTGGATAAATTATATTTTTCAAGGGAACTAATTGTTCAGGGTTTGAAAATTAATTGGCACAGAGTCGTTCATATTATCTCATAACTTTTTAAACTGTTAATCCAGGGCTGCCAATACAGTTGCACATATTGTTTACTGCAGAAGCTTATCTGAACAAGGAATGAATGAGAGCAGCCTTCACCCAGCTTTCCAAGTAGCAAACCCAGGGTGAGGCTGCTACCACCCAGGGGGGTGGGTTTTTTTCTTTTCCTAACTCTTTGTGAGGGCTAGTTGTGGCCTGACTGTAACTTACCTGTATCCCTCTTTTCTTTCCAGAATTGTTGATTTGCCCTCTTTTGTTTTATTGGTCAAGTCTGCTAGAGTTTTGCCTTTTCTATTAGTTCATTTCAAATAATTTTATTTTGTCTTTTTGCAAACTCTGTTGTGTCTTTGTCTCATTTTCAGTTAATTCGTGCTTTCATTTTTTATTACTGCCATTCTTTTTCTTTCTTGAAGGTGATTGTGTTGCTTTTTTTTCCCAGGGAAACTTAGCTTAATAATTTTTTACCTTTCTTCCTTAATATAAGCCTTTAGGACTCTACATTTCTCTTTGTGAATTACTGTATCTTCATCCTATCCTATGAGGTTTTTATTTAATTCTGAAAATGTTCACACATAAAAGTTGAGAGAATTACATGGTGATACCCAATTGCCCAGCATTGAATTTCTACAGTTAAGATTCCACCAAATTTACCTTATCATGCAATTTTCCATTTATCCACCCTCCTTCTATCCATTCATCAAACATCTTATTTTTAATGCATTTCCAAGGAAGTTACAGGCATCGGTACCTTTTGCTCCTAAACGTCTCTGCATGCCTACAATTATCTGGAGTTTAATTTATTTATTTATGGAAATTTAAAGACTAGTATTCTTTTTTAGTTCAATGATGAAAACTATCAGAAGAATATTCTCCTGAAAATTATTTCTTATTAGGAGAGAAGAAAGGGAAGGAACATCATCTCACAGAGCCACAGATGGTGTGGGAGTCATGCCTCTCCAGCAGATGGAGATAGTCTGTTAGTCTGTCCAGGCACTCTCTTGGTCAACAGGATTGTAGTCTCTATCATCCTCACCCTCCTCCAGCTCCATGTGATCTATTTCTTGGAACAAAGACTCAGCTACCTCCACATTATTTCCAGCATCTTCCAGGATATCAGATGTGTTAGGACTATGATCTGTTTCAAATAGCTGTTTCCCACTTACTTAATTTTTCCTGCTTGTTCTTCCTTCATTTGTTTCTCACTAATTTCCAATGGTTCTGCATCAAACTTGGCCTTCTAACTTAAATTCTCAGTTGTAATGAGAGTGCCATGAAATAACTGCTTTTCAACTTCTGCTTCTTTCTCTTTTTGTTCCTTTTTCTTTTTTTTCCCCAGTTTTTATTTGATTGACTATTTCCTTTAAATTTTCTTGCACAGCCGTCACCAAAGAAAAGATCACCATACCAACGTTTTCTTCTGCCTATAATACTAATAATTTTTAAATATCTGAAACACCACCAATATCCTAGATTTTCCTGGGAGAATACTTCATGGGTGGGACTTCATCTGGATATTTCTTACTGTATGTAAACTTGAGAGTATCTAGACAATTTCGCTATTTTCTCCAGCCTCAGATGTCACAGTAATGGTGAAGCTGGGTGGATTTTCTAATAATACTTAGCAGAACCATGTCAGGCAGAACACTCCTGCAGGAGAATGTGGTGTCAGGAGAGTCCAGTTATATTTTGGAAGACCATTTGTTAGGAGGCTTGTACCAATGTTCATTTGAGCTGGGAAGGAGTCAGGGTAGATGGACTCCAGAGCCTCCAGCTTCTTGTGCCACTCCTCATGGTAATCTGTCATCAAGGCCTTGCTGTGCTCAAGGACTACCCAGACACTCAGGTGGTATGCAGCAGCCAGGTGGGCACAGGTGCAGAGTCCCCAGCTGGGAAGCCTGGGGCCCAAAGCCAGGCTGGCCCTGTGGTACAAATTAGTTATTTTTTTAAAGTAAAATTGCTGTAGAGTGAAATACATGCATATTAAATGTACCATTTGATGAATTTTGACAAATGTCACCCCACGAGTTTCAATGTATTATATACTCATTACCATTCAGTTCTAAGTGCCTTTTCATTTTCACTATGATTTCTTCTTTGGTCTCTGAGTTTAATGATATTTTGATATAACTGCATTAATAATAGACTTGTATTGATGAAAAAAACACATGCAGTTACTACCTGGGTAAATCCACCTGAGTTTACTTATTTGGAGGATCTAAGAAATGTCAGCAATGAGCAAGAAGCACAGTACATAAATCAGTTCTAACAATTTCCTGGATAGTAGGTGGAATTGGTTTCCAGATCCCCAAATCCTAGCAGGTGGGGTTGCCAGATTTAGTAAGTAGAAATACAGTATTTAGCCCGGCCATCCTACAAACAATGAATCATGGTTTTAGGTAACAATTCATGAGTGAGTTGAGCATCATACCATTCTTTCTAGATGGCTGGCTGTCCCTTTTCTGGCCTACTTGTTATATATGCAAGGCTGGAGTCACTGGACACACGAGCCAGTTTGGATATGTGCCAGCAACCCCATCATCAGAGTCAGTTGCTCCTCATCAATATTGGACTTAAAAAATATACAACAGGATTAGACAGTTGAGTCAAATACAGCATATACACAGATGTGAGTACATGTTAATATTAAAAATACTTAATATAGTAGATAATATAGTCAACCCGTGCCTTTCTCTTCAACTCCATGCCTCACCCTCCTTCTTCTCTGCCCTCCAGTCACATTGGCCTTCCATCTGGCCCCTGAAATCACTATGGTTTCTCCTACCACAGGGCCTTTGTATATGGCAGAGCTTCCCAAATCTTATGTCAGGAAGGTGTTAACAATTCTGTCAAGGAATGATTCCTCTCAGCCCTGGAATAAAGATGGGTGGAGACCCTCCAGTGGGTTGAAGTAGGGAGAGCCAAAGACAAAAGAAAAGGTAAATGTTGGGAAGCACTGGATAAGGGGTTCCCTTCTGCCTGGAAGGCTTTCCTCTCCACTTGTACCTCCTACTCATCTTCAGATCTCAGCTCCAACATCACTTCTTAGAGAAGACCTCCTAACTTCTCTAACCATGTTGGATCTCCTGACTACATGTTCTCAGACCATCCTGTGCCTTTCCTTCATAGTACTTATCACAGTTGTAATTTTACATTATTTATGTCTCCTTAGCTTGACCTTAAGTTCTATGAGAGCAAGGACTATGTCTTCATCTCCCTCTTCTCCTCCTCCAAACTTTTAAAATTGAAACCTAACATGAAAAACGAAACTTAACATCTTAAGTGACTAGTGTGGTGAATTACTGCAAAGTGAACACATCTAGATTAAGAAATAGAACATTAGCAGGTATAAGCACTATCTGTACTTAAAACACCATAATAAATTTTGCCTGCTTTTGAACTCAGTATAAATAGTCATACAGTTCCTATTTTTTTGTGTCTGGCCACTTTGGTGCAACATTGTATCTGTGAAATTCATATTGTTATTGCATATAACTGCTGTAATCTGTTCTTTTTCATTGCTGAATAGTATTCCACTGTATGAATCTAGTATATTCATTCTACAGTTGAAATCTTGACTATTACAAATAATGCCAAAAGTACATTTTGTACATATCTTTTTTATTGTAGTAAAACATGCATATCAAAATATTTAATGTTTTAACCATTTTTAGGTGTATAATTAAGGGGCACAAAGTGCATTCACAATACTGTACAACCATCACCACTGTCCATTTCCAGAACTTTTTCTGTACAGGTCTTCTTGATGAACATATGTCTATATTTCCTAAGGGCATATACTTAGGACATGCTAAATCATAGTGTATGTGTATGTTCAACTTACTAAATACTGCCAAACAGTTATCTAAAGTGGCTATACCAATTTACATGCCCACCAGCTCTGTATGAGGGTTCCCATGGCTCTGTGCCCTTGCGTACACTTGGTATTATCAGTCTCTTAAATTTTAATTATTCTGGTAAATGTGTAGTAATTTTTTTCAATTTCTCTGATAATTAAGACAGCTTAGCACCTTTTCGTATACTTGACGGCCATTGGATAGCTTCTTTTGTGAAATGACTGTTCAAGTCCTCTGCCCATTTGTATTTCCTTTTAGCCCATTTTTAACTGGATTACCTATAGTTTTCTTATTGATGTAGTTATTTATATATTCTGGATTCAAATACATTTTTGGTTAAGTGTTTTGCAGTTTTGTCCTTCATTCCATAACTTGTATTTTCACTCTTATAACGGTGTCTTTTGATCAACTGAAGTTACTAATTTTAATATAGTCTAATTTAAAAACTGTTTCATTTACATTATTGCTTTTTGTATCCTATTTAAGAAATCTTTGCCTCCTGAAGGTCATGAAGATATTCTTAATTTCTTTTGGGATTTTTTGGTCCATGACAGTTTTTGATTACTCTTTATTCCATGCATCTAACACAGTGATTATAAATTGGTGTTTCCCATTCCTCCTGTATTTGCATCAGACTTCGTGTTTTCTGCCATAGAAAACCACACCAGTATTATTGTTCCCTTAACATCATTAAGTCAGCTGTAAATTCTTTTTAAATTTGCCTCAAATTTAGCAATACCTGTGAAAATATAAATTTGATGTGAAAGTCATTTTTAATACAATTAAGCAAATATATAATGTATAAAACTTCATATTTGCTTTATATCAATCTCTAAGATTCCTTATTGTGCATATTTGGGATACTTTGCTGTAAATGTTAGCTATTTCATGTTGAAAATTGGGAAAATGGTTGGTACATAATGAACATTGTATTAACTGTTAATATAATTCTTGTATTAGTTTTTAATAATTTGATAAGCTGTCATATTCTATTGGTCACACAAATCAACCCTAGTACCATATGGGAAGGGACTACATAAGGGTGTAAATACCAGGAGACAGTGACCAGGGGGTCATCTTGGAGGCTGGCCACATCTTAGAAACATGGATTGCTTGCTAGCACACAAATAATACTGCCTGAGATTCAAATTTCATAAAATCACAATTTTGTCTTCTCTTTCTTTAGCCTTTTTTGTTCTTATTAAAGTGTTGTTAGTATACAATCTTGTGTTGGTTTCGAATATACATCACAGTGGTTCAACAGTCCCCATGATCAATTTACATTGTAATTGCAAATTATTGTGCCCTTTATCCCCATTCCCCACACCCATCCTTATCCCTCCCCCTTGGTAACCACTAGTCACTTCTCAGTGTCTACGGGTCTATTTTGTTCCTTCTGTTTTACTTTGTTTTTATATTCCACAAATAAGTGAAATCATCTGGTATTTGTCTTTCTCTGCCTGGCTTATTTCACTGAGCATAATACTCTCTAGGTCCATCCATGTTGTTGCAAATTCTCTCTAGCCCTTTTTACTGTGAAAAATTTCACATATGCATTAAAGTCCATAAGACAAATGTGCAGCTTATTAAGTTATTAAAAAGCTAATATCTGTGGAAAAGCAATCACTCAAGTTAAAACATGGAACAATACCAACAACCCAGAAGCCTCCTCCCCACTCTTGTGAATGACAACACTCCCCTTCCCATCCTTATGGTGACACATCACATATTTTCACAAATATTGCTAAATTTGGGCCAAAGTTAAAAAGAATTTTAAGTTGACTTAATGATATTAAGTAAATAGTAGTGGTGGTATTCTTACGGCAACAATCACCATGCTGATTTTTACAGTTTTCCATCTGTTTTTCTGTATAGCTTACCACCTAAGATTGTATTCCTATTCAGTACAGTTTAGTTTTGACAATTTAAAATTTTTATGTAAACGGAATCATCCAGTATGTAGTAGTTCTGTGTCTAAATTTTTTGGCTCAATATTATGTTCTTAAGATCTACCTATGTTACTGAATGAGGCAGTTTGTTAATTGGCAATCCTGTATAGAATGTTTATAAACATACTGAAATGTACCCATTTTACTGTTGAAGAATATGTGGACAATTTTCAGTATTTGGCTATTACAAATAAAGCTGCTGTGAGCATTCCCATACACATCTCCTGGTATACCTGTACTTGCATTTCTGTAGGATATATACCTAGAAATAGAATTGTGTAGTCATTTTCAACTTTAGTAAGTAATGCCAAACTGTTTCCAAAGTAGCTGTGCTGACTTATACTCCCCCTTTGCAATGTATGAGAATACCCTTGTTTCATATCCTCACCAACATTTGGAATTCTAACTCTATTGTTGAATGTAAAGTGGTATATCTCATAGTTTTAATTTGCATTTTCATGATCATCCATGAGGTTTCACATATTCACTAGCCATTTGGATTTCCATTTTTGAGTACTTACTCAAGAATTTTGAACAGTTTTGATTGGGGTGTCTGTCTTTTTCTTAGTGTTTTGTAGTGGTTATTTATATATTGTGGATATGAGTCCTTTTTGTGTGTAGCATATGCCTTTTCCCACTCCATTCTCTTAATGGTGTCTTTTGATAAATAGAAGTTCTTAACTTTAATGAAATCAAATATATCAATCTTTTTCTTGTTAGTTATGTTAGCCTTGGTTACCCATTTTATTATTAGGGAGTCCAGGGAGCAGGTGTGAGGGACAAGGAGCATGAAGCAGGAAGGAAAGGAGAACCAATAGAAGGATGTTTCATCAACCTGGCTGCTACTAGATTAAACTGATTGCTGGGAACTGTCCTCAATTAACAAATTGCATCTCAAGCCCATCTAGGGGAGGTGAGATAAGGGAAGATATGGGGGAAATTATTCACTGGCTTGTCCCATTGACCAAAATTCTACCCCATGGGGAATTATCTCCCTCCCATTCCTGGTTGCACATGAGTTTATACCTTTAAAAAAAAGCCTTTTACTATCATTTTAGTGGGGTCTAAAATCATATTTTCTAATTGCTTGTTACTCATTTATAGGAACATTGGTGATATCAAAGTATTGCCCATTGTAGTCACCAAGCAGGGAGTGCTTAGGCTCAGTTATCACTTATAGACTGTCAAAACTTTTGCCCTCCCACCCACTTGGCACACAACTTACCATAAAGCTATCGCCCCAAGCAGAAAGTTGGCAATAGTTTTGTTCATGTAGGGGCAGGGGTATCCTTGACTTCAAGATGAAAACCTGGTCCAGGTCCTCCACCTAATGGAAGATCCTTAATCTCCATCCACAGGAGCCAAATCTCTGACTGCTACCCTTGCTTCTAGACTTATTTCAAAAATCAGGAGGTCTGTGGCTTCAGCATGTTCACAGGGGGAGCAGGGTTATCTTATTTTAAAGCCTAGGTTGCTTTACTTTTCTCTGTTCATGTTTTATCTGTCATTGCTATATGTCTGCTATAGGGTGTGTGTGTTTGTGTGTGTGTGAGAGAGAGAGACTCAACCTATTTCACCATGACAAAAAGTTCTAGAGACAGAGATCTCTGAAATAAAAGGGTTTATTGTGCTTTTACAGATTCAGCCAGATAAGGACTGAGTCCTGACAGGAAATTTCTGCTTCACTAGCAGCAAGGCCTGTTAACAGAAACAACTTGTCCGCCAGATTCAAGGCATATATATGAGGGGTCTCAAGGAAAGAAAGTTCTCTAATTCACGGTGGCTACAGATAAGGAAGGTGGGCTAACACAAAGTAGGGAAAGTCTGGGGATAGGTGGTGAGTCCACAGAGAAGGCTCGGGAATTGGTTGTTGGTGATGGTCAGATACAACTCCTGTGCAAGGGGGATGCAGTGGTTCTTGGGACCTGCTAGATAATTGTTGACTTCCTCCAGGAATGTGGAGTTTCTGGTTAGCTACAGCCTGTGGCAATTGACTGACTCTCTCATTTGACCCTCAAGTCACTTAATTTTAGGACATTACAGAATTTTTCCTTATCAACCATTTTCATCAGATTAGTAAGAGTTTCTCTAATTGATGACAGACAGCAGTTGTTACAGGATGTTAATTAAATTCTCTTTGTTGTCTTTGAAGTTTCAGCAAAGGCCTCCAAAGCAGAAAGCAACATAATAGGTGCCAGGTACCCCTTTCCCCCATCTCCCTCAAAGGGAGATGGGAAGAGAGGTGAACCAGTCTGCCAGCGCTACTAATCATCCAGATTGAGTCTATGTGAGAGAATGGAAGTTGTGTTGCGGAACTACATGCACATTCTGTATTTCCTCTCCCTCCACTCTGGGGAGGGAGGGAGGTCATTCTCTGCCTGAAGCCAAGTGAGATAGAGGCCTCAATTAGCATCTCTCAGAGTGTTTGGTATATATCTCCTAGGGTTTGGAAGTCTGTGGATAAAATGAGTTCCTGTGGCCAGGATTCTCACCTGGCCCTGGTTGACTAGCTCACTGCACACTGGTGGGCAATTTGACTCTATATAAAGAGCTCCACCCAGTGCTCTGCACACAACACAGTGGCAGGGCTGCAAGGCTGCAGAGCAGAGCAGAGGCTGGAGTGGTGGCAGTGCCAAGGACAGAGGCCCAGAGGACGGCTGCGCAGGACGACTGTGCAGAGAGGCCTGGAGGATGGCTGTGCAGGATGACTGCAGAGAGGCCCGGAGGACGGATGAGCAGGATGGCTGTGCAGAGTGGCCCAAAGGACGGCTGTGCAGACATAGGGGCCCAGAGGTAGAGACCGGCTTGCTGCATGCAGACTCACTCCTGAGTGAACAGGATTTTAGTGACTGACCTGCCACCTGGAAATAAAGTTGGGTATAACCTTTTCATCCCAAGAACATTATGCTGTCAATTTCTTTGGTCACACTCAATCCATAGCGAACTTGCCCGGGGCTGAAACCCATTGGCAAGACAAAGTCTGTGGGGACTGATATCCTACTCCCACCTGAGAAGGTCGCAAAGCACAGTGCTGGTTGACTAGCTGCCCAGGGATGGCAAGTAAGGTGATCGCATGGAGCAATGTGGTGGTTGCAAGGGAGCTGTGCTGCCCTTGCCAGCAAGGCAAAGATGTGTGAGAAAGATCTGTGAGTTCTGCGGGACACGTGTACCTAAAGGGAACCAACCTGGAGTCATTTAAAAAGGGTCCTTCCTATGAGGGATGCCCAGAGAGGGAAGGGACCCCAGGACAGTGAGTTTTACAGGGGATGAACTTCTAGAAGGCCAAGGACTATGGGGAAAAGGTCATAGGCTGTCAAAAGAGGAGAGGCATTGCCTAAGTTCCAGCAATAGAGACAATAAAAAGCCGCAAAGGTGACATATAAAGGAAAAAGCCAACATTTGTGAGTCCTACATGTCCATAGGGAACCAACTCTCAAAGATTAAGAGCATCCTGTATTAACCAGGAATGACTGTGCCATCTCTCCCAGTCCCTTCTTCTCCTGCACCAAGCCCTGGGGGTGGAGGGTTAAGAAATAGCAGCTAGCCAGTGGGAGAGGAGGAGTAAACTGAGGAGTAAAGGTAGGCATGTGGAGAAGCCTGGCACACCTCTCTTCATTACAGCAAGGTGGCACCTGAAGCAGGACCAGCACGGGGAGGGAAGAACCTTGAGCTTGAACTTTAGAGTTGTAATTGTCACCTCGGACAAGATATTTTCACTCCTTCAATAAGACTACTTGTGACTGAAAAAGTGAAAAATGAAGGGATCGGCAAGATGCTTCGTGCAGGACATGGAAAGAATTATGTGTAGGGCATATATGAAGGGGAAGCAGGAGAGTTTTCCGATTATATACCATGGAGGCCGGCTAAACAGTTATTCAATATCAGAGAAGGATTGGAGAGGAAAAGTTGATACACAGTATAACTAACCCTGATTTAAAATGTATTAACTCCAAATATCTATAAATACCTATTTACATTTTCTTCACATTATTTAGATCCAACCAAAAGCATGAATAATCAAAATTCATATATAGGCTAATAAAGACAGGGCTTATACCTCCTATTTTTCACTAATTTTTTTCATTAAAATAAATTTTATGGTTTTAAAAAATTTGTAGATTATATAAATAACCCAAAGTCAGAAAATACGGAAAAGAAAATAAAACCATATCCATAATAGTCATATTAGGCAAGGTTATACTGGTAGCAGATTATCCCTCGAAATCTCACTGCTCACCCCGAATAGCCAAAGCAATCCTGAGAAGGAAGAATAAAGTGGGGGGGATCTCGCTCCCTAACTTCAAGCTCTACTACAAAGCCACAGTAATCAAGACAATTTGGTACTGGCACAAGAACAGAGCCACAGACCAGTGGAACAGAATAGAGACTCCAGACATTAACCCAAACATATATGGGCAATTAATATACGATAAAGGAGCCATGGACATACAATGGGGAAATGACAGTCTCTTCAACAGATGGTGCTGGCAAAACTGGACAGCTACATGTAAGAGAATGAAACTGGATCACTGTCTAACCCCATACACAAAAGTAAATTCGAAATGGATCAAAGACCTGAATATAAGTCATGAAACATAAAACTCTTAGAAAAAAACATAGGCAAAAATCTCATGGACATACACATGAGCAACTTCTTCATGAATATATCTCCCCGGGCAAGGGAAACAAAAGCAAAAATTGAACAAGTGGGACTATATCAAGCTAAAAGGCTTCTGTACAGCAAAGGACACCATCAATAGAACAAAAAGGTATCCTACAGTATGGGAGAATACATTCATAAATGACAGATCTGATAAGGGGCTGACATCCAAAATATATAAAGAGTTCACACACCTCAACAAACAAAAAGCAAATAATCCAATTAAAAAATGGGCAGAGGACCTGAATAGACAGTTCTCTAAAGAAGAAATTCAGATGGCCAACAGACACATGAAAAGATGCTCCACATCGCTTGTCATCAGAGAAATGCAAATTAAAACCACAATGAGATATCACCTCACACCAGTAAGGATCACCATCATCGAAAAGACAAACAACAACAAATGTTGGCGAGGTTGTGGAGAAAGGGGAACCCTCCTACACTGCTGGTGGGAATGTAAATTAGTTCAACCATTGTGGAAAGCAGTATGGAGGTTCTTCAAAATGCTCAAAATAGACTTACCATTTGACTCAGGGATTCCACTTCTAGGAATTTACCCTAAGAATGCAGCACTCCAGTTTGAAAAAGACAGATGCACCCCTATGTTTATCGTTGCACTATTTACAATAGCTAAGACATAGAAGCAACCTAAGTGTCCATCAGTAGATGAATGGATAAAGAAGATGTGGTACATATACACAATGGAATATTACTCACATCCTACCATTTGCAACACATGCATGGAGTTACAGGGTATTATGCTCAATGAAATAAGCCAGGCGGAGAAAGACAAGTACCAAATGATTTCACTCATATGTGGAGTATAAGAACAAAGGAAAACTGAAGGAACAAAACAGCAGCAGAATCACAGAACCCACGAATGGACTAATAGTTACCAAAGGGAAAGGGACTGGGGTGGATGGGTGGGAAGGGAGGGACAAGGGTGGGGAAAAAGAAAGGGGGCATTACGATTAACATGTACAGTGTGGGGAGGGGTACAGGGAGGGCTGTGCAACGCAGAGCAGACAAGTAGTGATTTTACAGCATCTTACTAGGCTGATGGACAGTGACTGTGAAGGGGTATGTGGGGGGTACTTGGTGAAGGGGGGAGCCTAGTAAACATAATGTTCTTCATGTAATTGTAGATTAATGATACTAAAATTTTTAAAAAAATTTTTTAATAATAAAATTAAAAAAAAATTTCACTGCTCAACACTGTGGTACTGTGCTCATGGTACTGTGTTCCACACAATCACCCAGGGACCCAGGCTGAGAGGCTGCACCATCTAAACATGTGGCTTCCTTAGCTGCCACAGCAAGGGAAGAGAGCATGGATGTCTTACAACTACTCTTTCCTGATTGGGCCTGGAAGTGATAAAAGATGCTTCTACTCATTCACACAGCCCATAGTGGCTAGAAATAGTCACATCCCTCCTGCCACCTTTCTGAAATGGGGAGGAAATGTCTTCTTCCTCATGCTCGGAATGAGAGGAGTCACAGATTTCAGTGAGCCTTGGTAATGTCTCCTAGATCTCCTAATCCCACCCAGCCAAAGATGATGAAAATAAACTTCTCTAGGCTGTTTTATATGGCAGCCTCACATACACAGACTGCTACCCTTCTCTGACAGGCCTTTTGTACTACTGAGCTGGTGTATCCAAAAGTCTGATTGCAGGTCTCTGTTGCCCTGCAATGTGCTCTGGACACATTATAAAATATGACCTGGACTGCTCAAAATCTTGCCTATAACTCACATTTTCTGATTAAGAGCCATCAGTTTTTCAGATTGTTTTACTTTCTTTGACTTCTATCATCAATCCTGGTATTTAGTTTCCTTTTCAATAGAGAAATCACATTTAAAAAGTCTGTTAAATTACTTTAATTTACTGTTAAATTACACCCCAAACAGAAAACAACGGAATTGCTTTTGCTGTCTCTCAACTGTGGATTGAGATGTGGATAATAAACTTTTGGCAAGGCTTATTCATTACAGGGTAACTCATTCCCTATGACGTTCCAGTATACAGGTAATTTTAATTCATATTTCAGACAAAATTGGCTATTCGTCTGTGAAAAATAAGTTTAGATTTTAATTGAATGGATTATTTGGTTTTATACATAAAGTTCCATACAAAGTAAATATGAAAAACAAAATGTGTTTAAAATATACAGGAGAATATATTAATAACTTTGACAGGGTGAAGGCTCCTGAAGCCACAGAACCCAAAAGTCAGGAATCAGAAATTCAAGGGAGCAAGCAAGAGCAGAGTGGAAGAAAAATCAACTACTAAAATTTTTGTTTTTACTGAGCATATGCCACTATACAAACATGAAATTGGATATATTTTAAATTTAATATAGAAACATGTGAATTCAAAATGGACATTTTTTTAATTAAGTTATCATTGATATACTCTTATGAAGGCTTCACAAGAAAAACAATGTGGTTACTACATTCACCCATATTATCGGGTTCCCCCCCATACCCCATTGCAGTCACTGCGAAATAGACATCTTTTTTTTTTTTTGGTATCATTAATCTACAATTACATGAAGAACATTATGTTTACTAGGCTCCCCCCTTCACCAAGTCCCCCCCACATGCCCCTTCACAGTCACTGTCCATCAGCATAGTAAGATGCTGTAAAATCACTACTTCGAAATAGACATCTTTTATAGTTAACATTTTCTTAGTTCTGCCTTTGCCTTGGAAATCATAAACCTGATTTTCATACCACTTTCAAGGTTTGTGTTCCTAGTTGATAGGTGAAAACTGTCAGGTCGTCGTTTTCTCTTTAAGTTTTACTGGTTCCCGTCAACATTTTTTTCATGTTTGATCACTGTTTTTCTTGGTATGTGTTGACCTTTTTTAACTTTTGTACTTAGTATGCATGAAAAGCCCTGAGACAGAGAACTACTACAGCCAGGCGTCCAGGAAAATCCTGGTCATAGATTAGGGGTTCTGAATAACTCACCTCCTGTCATAATGTGGACCCCTGGCTGGTCCTCCCAGTGACAGTAAGTATTCTGGTTGAGAGAGGTGAGTTTACTCTGATATCTGCTTTGTGTTCAATTCTCTATCCCCATCACGCACGCATTCCGCACTTTCAATTTCAATACTCAATTTCAATCTCTAGAAATCCAGGAAACGGTGAAGTAAACTGATGGCTGCTGTGAGTCTTCTGCAGGGGCCCACACTTCGGTGGCCACTCTTGCCGACGTGCATTCTAACTCCGACGTACCGAACGTTTTGGGGTTATTTATGTTCCCGCCACTTAAGACCATTTATTATCCCCATGTAATTAACAAGGTTGAGGAACAAGGAAAGGGCGCAGGTGCTCCCGCCGCCTCGAAGCCCGCAGCGTCACAGGCCCTCCAGAACCCGGGAAATATCCGGTTCTGCTCCCGCTAATGCCTTCTCTTCCGCTCCGGTCCCCCCCCCACCCCCGCGCAGAGTCCTTTGAATCACGTGGTGATCGGGGGAGGGGGAAGTGGGTGGCCCATCGGCCGCCATCTTGCGGGCTTGGAGGCGGGGCTTGTGGAGTGCGGGTTGCGCGCTTCATTCCCCCTCCCCTCGCCCAGCCTCGCGCCGGCTTCCGCGCTCCTCCCCATTTCTGGCTCCCGTGGCCGGTCCCTGAGTGGAGGAGCTGGGATCCCCGGAGGGCGTGGGGGTGTGTCGGACGCGTGCTCGCTCCCTCCAACAGCCAGCCGCGGGGGCGCGCTCGGCCGGGCCCTAGGGGCGGTGCGGGGCCGAGGGGCGGTGCGGGGCCGAGGGGAGGGGGCTGCTCCCGTTGCGGGGGCGGCGCGCGGCGGCCGTGGCGGCAGTTGCGGCGGCGCGCTGGGGCCCCGTGTCCGGGGTGCCCCCGGGTCGGAGCTGCCGCCGGGGCCGCTGCTGCCGGAGCCATGTACCGCAGCGGTGCCCGCTCCTCAGTCTCTTCGCACCGGCCTAAAGAGAGCAGCGGGGGCGGCCCGCGCACCAGTCGCAGCTCCGGCTCCTCCTCAGGCCCGGCTCGCCGCACCTCACCGCCGTCCTCCGGCTCCTCATCGTCGCGGACCGCTGCTCGCCGGCACCGCTCGCCCTCCGGGCACCGCAGCCGCCGGGCCTCGCCGTCCCCGCCTCGGGGTCGCCGTGGCTCCCCGTCCCCGCCCCACGGCCGCCGGGCCTCGCAGTCCCCCCCGCGGGGTCGTCGCGTCTCTCCGTCCCCGCCGCGGGCCCGTCGCGGTTCCCCGTCCCCGCCGCGGGGCCGTCGCGGTTCCCCGTCACCGCCGCGGGGCCGACGACCCTTCCCGCCGGGCCCGGCCGGTTTCCGAGGCAGCAGCCGGGGGGAGTCCTGCGCCGACTTCGCCCGGGACGGCCGCGGAGAACATCCAGGCGACGGCGGCAGCCGGGTAAATCCCACCCCTCCACCGGGACTCGCACCGTACTCCAGCCCCCTCCCCGCGAGTTCCCGCTTCCAGAAACGTACGCAGCCCAGGCTCCCGTAGGCCCCCAGGCCCGGGTGCCAAAACTGAAGGCCCCCGACGCGGTTGGGCCCCCTCAGCGACGTCGGAACCTGGAGGTTCCGTCAGCTCCGGGAACTTCATTTGCACAGTAACGGACCCGGGAAGCGCCGGGCGCCTGGTTGGGAGGCCGTGCACCATTTCCTAGGAATAGGTTGTTTGTCTCACTCTGGGTGAGGTGTGGAAAAGTTTGCCAGGGCGAGGGGAGTTTCCTCCAAACCGTGTGCTGGTACTTTTTCAGTTGATGTTTCCTCAGTGTTCCGTGGTTTTGTATCCCCTTAGACCTGAGCTGCCCCGCTGGATCTTTCAAAAGAAGTTGGATGTCTTTGTGGCGAGTTAGGTTGCTTTAAGTGTACAAAGTAGACGCCTAGAGTGTAAATGGTTAGCTGTCTACACTGGAGCTGCTTCTCCGAAATGAAGTGTGCATACCCACAGACATTGTAACAGCCAGTACCACTGACTGGGTTATGTGGCAGGAATTGTGCTTAGCCCTTCGTTTTACACATTCTCTTTCAGCACTCACAACTCTTCTAGGTGAGGCAGTTAAAATTATTCCTTATTGAACCGCCTAGGAACCCAGAGAGGTCATAATTAATCAAGGCCACACATCTAAGAAGTGGCAGAGCTGCGATTCAATTCATATATCCCTGGTGTCCAGCACCCATGATTTTAACCGTTATGTTTCCCTGGTAGAGAGACAGAGCATAAGGTAAAGAAGTTTAGACATAATATTGATCTCTCACCATAACCACCACTCTAGTACAGCCTCTGGGCAGGGTCTGGTGTTTTGGAATTTATTTTCAGCTCAACCAGGCTTCTTTTTAAACTCTGTAACAAAGTTTCTGTTTTCTTCAGTAGCTGTTAATAGTATGCAAGTGCTCTGGGTACGCTGGCCTTAGGTGAATTGACTTGTCACTATGTTAAGGTTTTCATAGCTGAGCAGTTGTAATCTGAGTGTTAATCACTACAGAGGAAGCAAGGAGAATAGTTTCCATAACCTCCCATTTCTTCTCTGATGCACAACCTATTGTTTCATTGTTTCACTCTTATGTCTTAGTAAATTACATCACCCATTGCTCAGCCAGAAACAGTGATCATCTCTCTTTTCTCCAAATCTACTCTAAGATTATCTTGATCTGCCTAATCTGTCAACTCTGCCTTCAAACTACATCCCCCCAAATTGCCCTCCTCCTTTCATCACTAGCCTAGACCCTGTTACCTCTTGCCTGGATTATTGCTTTAGGTTCCTTTATACCACACTGTTGTTATGGCCCAGTTTATTTTGTACTAGCAATCAAAATGATTTCTTTAAACCTTCATTTTATACATCTGAGAAGTATAAAATGTATAAAAGTATAAAAGCTGTTAAACATCTGTTCTGAGCACTGAGGTTACAACAGGGAACAAACCAGTCAAAAACCCCTGCCCTCTAGCGTTTATAATCTAACCAGGAAAGTTGAATAATAAGATGGAGAAGTAAAAAGTTTTGGCATGTTAAATGTGACTAAGTGCTAAGAAGGAAAAAAAGCAGAGAAGAGTTACAATTTTTGATAGGGTAGCCAGGGAAGACCTTCTGGAAGGAAAGAGGGTATAAGCAATGCAAGCACTAGAGAAAGGATAGTCAGATCATATCACTTCTCTGCTTGAAACCTTTCTGTGGCTGCTTATTACACTAAAAATAAAATCCAGATTTCCTAACTGTGGCTTCTGCCTGTCTTCTCTTCTGTCATTTTGCTGCAGTCATACTACCCACCTTTCTGTTACCCAGAACACACAAAGCTCATTACAGAAGTTGTTCTTTTTGCCTGAAACATCCTTCTATCTGTCCTTTGCAAGGCTGACATCTGATCATTCAGGCCTCAGGTTAAATGGTATCACCTCAGAAAAGCCTTTTTTAATGATTATCTGAAGTAGTTCCTTTTCTCCGATCTGTTTCATGTTACCATGTTTTAATGATTTTATGGCACTTACCGCTCTCAGAAGTACTTTAACACACACACGCACACACACCTGTTTTTGGCTTGCCTTCTCCTTGAAATGTATAACTTCTGAGAGCAGATGTAATTCACTCCTCTAGTTGTCCGCCCAGTACCAGTAAATGAAAGAATGAGAGGTCACTGATAAGGGAGGGTTAGAAGTACAGGCTTTCATCTAAGAAAATGGTATTTTTTAAAGGGCTTTATTTTTGAGGTAGTGTCTTACCATAGCCATTTCTCATCTTGTTGGACCAAAACTTTGTGACTAGGAAGGAAAAGATTTTTGAGTATAGGGATGTCTTGACCCTATTGACTTTTATATTATCTTTCACTTTTGTAGAGACGGTCTCCTGGTCTGCGTTCTGATTCCTCTTTGGAACAGAGCTTAAGGATCACTGTTGGCAACGACCACTTCTGTGTTGGCATACCGGAACGGCGGCGGCTTAGTGACCGACTGGGGTCACCAGTGGATAATCTGGAGGATGCGGACAGGTAGGCTTCATCTGAGGCAAGGTGCACTATAATAGTTCTTAAAGGCAGAAATGTTGCTGTTTTCTGAATGCTGTATTTGAAAGAGTAGTACCAGCATAGAAGTTAAGCCCTGTGTCCACTAGAAAGTATAATACTGGAAATGGCATTCTGAGTGGGGAGAGTATATTGATACAGGCTTATTGCAGAAAGAATTATGTAAAAGAAAAGACATTTTAAAGGGCATTCTGGTCCAACTAGAAAGGGGAAAGCTGAGATGACATTAAGTCTCCCCAAATTAAAAACAGTTGAGATGATATGGATTCCAAAATATTGGAACCTAGGGGTCCTGGACCTCTGCAAGTTCTGGGCAAAATAGGAAAACTCTTTAATGGTGTTACTTGTCCTGGCTTAAATATAGATTCAGAAAGGGTTTAGATAAATTCATGTCTAATATGTGCTATTATATTAAATACATAAACATTAATAGAAAGTTACAAACCCTTAAAAATGTTTAATTTCAGTGCTATTGAGTGCTGAGAAAGAGCAAATACACTCCAGAATATTAAATAGAGATCTCAGATAATAGGAACTTTAACTATATGTGGTAAGTAAATAATCACATTAGGTGTTTTTTACCTCACAAAAGTGAAAAAGTAAGAATGGGAGTGCAGCTCTCTTTCTGAGACCTGAGAACTGTTTCTGTTACAATCTCTGCCCAGCACATTGGGACATTGGGAGTTTTCACAAATGATTAGCAGTAGCAATAAATCAACATAATGTTCTTTCAAACTGAGACTGTCTATGCAGTGATGGAAAGCATAGGCAGGCAGGTTGGGGACTGCTAGGCAGGAGTCTGAGGACCAGTGATGCCTTTCAGTAATATTTACTTCAAAGCCCCAGAGGCCATTGGATGCAGTGAAGCAAGGCAGGACAGTTGTGTGTCATATAACACTGAAGCTTCTGAAGATAGGCCTTCAAGGTATGTGACTGTATTACTTAATTGAGGCAACAGCCCTTGCCCTTCTGGCTGCTGCTATTTTGGGCGATGATTGAGTAGGCAGTCCAAGTAGGTGGTACGCAGTGTGATTCTCTTCCTTCGTTGCTGAGGTTTTGAGCATTTCCTCTTGTTAGGTCTTAAGGTGTCATCTCCCTTTTCCATAAGCTTTGTTATTCATGTGTGCTTCAGATGCCAACTGTTTTTACATTATAAAAATCAAAATTTTCCTCTTAGGGAGTTTGGGATAGTATTCTTTGCAAAATCATGTGTTTCAGACAGGTCTATTTTAGAGAAAGTGAGATTAAGGTTCTGAAAGAAGGTACCATGCCATTCTTTAGACTTTTTGCCCCTCGCACTCTTGCTCAAACATGGTTTGTGTAGATAATTACTTTCCAAGAAAATAAAGCCATAGGACCATTGGCGTTCTCAGTTTGTCTCCTAACAGTCAGTCCAGTCTGCAGCTAATGAAACAGGCTGTTTCCATCCTTTATATGTAGGTGTTTATTTTTTCCTGAGACCGTGATATTCTTTCTCTTTCTGTATGGAATCTTTCAAATTTTATGTCAAGTTTGGGTTACAGCCAGATTGCCAGGGTAGTCAGTGTCCTCACTTTGGCAGCTCTCTGTGTAGAATTGTAACTTATTCTGAAAAGGGAGAAAGAACAGGTTGTGTGAAGACACTTAACTTCTGAAGACTTGTGGATGAGGTCGATTTCTCCTGTACATATAACTCTGCCCATTATGTATTCCATGCATGGAATTCTTAACACCTAATTCCTCTTTTCCTTGACATAGGTTGAAGGAGTGTGATTTTTTTCCCTGTAATTTGCCTTAAGGAAAAAACGGAAAAGCAAGCAGCTTTCTTTAGGCATTTTGGAGGATCAGCACAGGAAAAGAATTGGAAGTTTGGGCTCTGAAAGAACTTTTTCTTTTTTTTATTATACATTTTTTAACATCTTTATTGAGCCATAATTCATGTACCATGCATTCATCCATTTTAAGTGTGAAGTTCAGTGAGATTTAGTATATTCAGAATTACACATGCATCATCATGATCAATTTTAGAACATTTTTATTACCTGTACCCTTAGCTGTTAGTCCCCACCACCTCCCACCCTGCATATCACTAATCTACTTTCTGTCCATAGACTTGCCTATTCTGGACATTTTATATAAATAGAATCATACAATATATGGTCCTTTGTAACTGGCTTCTTTCACTTAGCATAATGTTTTCAAGGTTCATTCATGTTGTATCATATCGTAATAGTACCTCATTCCTTTATATTGCTGATAATACTTTATTGTATGTATTTTATTTATCCATTTATCAGTCATTAATGGATGGATAACATTTGGGTTGTTTTATCTTTTTGGCCATTATGAATATTGCTGCTGTGAACATTGGTATACAAACTTCTATGTGGACATATGTTGTCATATATGTTTTTTAACTTGTGTAATGGAATTTGTGAACACAAAGTGGAGAGAATACAAGACCCAAGTACCCATCACCCACATCCAAAAATCAGTTTTTTAAATAGACCACATTTTAGAAAAGAATTGGACTTAACCAAAGCTTTCAGAGAGAGTCTGTCACTGGGCTATTCTGAGCTACAAGGGCTTGGGGCCCTTTTTAGGTCTAACTTTTACTGCACAAGTTCGCTCTCTTATCCTTTGGTAGATCTGGGGAAGAAGGACATAAGCTTCTAACAGGCAAACTGATTTCTGCCTGTATTTATATGACAGCTCATTCTTTTAACTGTTTTTATGCATTTCATTGTTTTTTGTCTCCTTTTGCTGGATTGTAGATCTGGACTGAGACTTTCTGAGTCTCAGATTTATCTCATTTCTAGCTTCTTGATATTTTGTGCTGGATTAGATCGGTTTGTCTTTTGGTAATAGTTTTAGTGGAAAATTGAACATGGGAGCATGGATAAACTTGCCACTACCCATGAAGCCTGTGTTTTTCTCCCTACTCTAATATGATCAGAAACTTTTTGTACAGTACATGGTGTTATAGCAATGAAGTGACTCAACTCACAGACATTCCTCTCTGGAAATAGGTGTGTTCATGGGAGACAAACCTACAGAGTAAAATATTTTACTCTAGTTATGTGTAATTTCAGAGATTGTCCTTGATTCATTTCCATTCTTTGCTCTTTTATAATACATTGAGACCTCAAAATTCCTCAGATTCTTGAGGAAGAGATGAATAACAGGAGCGAGTTCCCACAGGTGGCGTTCTTTTAGAGGAGGTGATAACGTTTATCCTTGATAGTCTTTCATAAAGTTATTTATAGCTGTTACCTAGGTTTAAAACTC
Source organism: Manis javanica (assembly GCF_040802235.1). Classification (NCBI taxonomy): domain Eukaryota; kingdom Metazoa; phylum Chordata; class Mammalia; order Pholidota; family Manidae; genus Manis; species Manis javanica. The sequence continues at coordinate 46,445,227 of NC_133171.1, forward strand.
TGAACAAAAAAAGGGCTGGTGAATAAGAAAAGGCAACTCTTTGATGTTCTGCTTAGTCCCAGCTATAAGAAAACAATTATAAAAAGGCAAAGTCATTACTAAAAACTCACAAAACAAAAATAGCTACTAGAAACTGTAGAAGACACCAAAGAGTACCATTCTCAGGAGGGTAGTAATTCACTCTGGAATGTAACATGTAAGTTTTCTTTCTTATTACCTAAAGGTTGTATGCTTAAAGGGCTTAGACAATCTGTATTTCTATCTGTGATTTAAATCAGAAATTTGGGGTGGTGGGAAGTAGAAGCTTTGTTGACCATAGTGCCCAAAAAGGTTAGGACAGTTATGTGTGGTGTAGAGCTCTGGGCTCGAAGGACAGATGTCCCATTCTGTTGGACCTTGTTGCTGCAAAGGTCCAAGACCTTTTTATCTCTGAAATAAAAATACATAATGAGCCAAACCATCACAACAGTTTTCCTAGGCCCAATATTAGTAGAGTTCTTGTGTATATCCAGGTGAGGCAGGAAAGAGGGTAGTAACAAAAGAGGCTGTGATGAAGTTTTATGGTTTTTAATATATGAGGCAGCAAAATAGATTATAAACTTAAAAGAAAACCATTCCAATTATAGTAGTTAAAAAATATTTTCCGCACAGCAAAATCCTGTTTTCAAATGAAATACCATACAGAACTTTACTATATAAAAAAATTAAGCTGGAGCCAGTATAATTTCAGTGAAGTGGAAGACCCAGAGCCATGTGGGTTCTGCCTTCCTAGCCCCTCCTTCCATTAGGCATCTTGTGTGTACTCTTCAGAATCTCTTCAAAATGTGGAACATTGCTTGAAAATTGTTGATCCGGACTGGTGTTTCTCAAATTTTAAAGTACATACAGATCACCTGGAGATCTTGTTAAAATGCAGATTCTGATTCAGGAGGCCTGGGTGGAGCCCAACAACCTGCATTTCTAAAAAGTTCCAGGTAATACTGATGCTGCTATTCAGACCACACTTATAGTAGCAAAGAGCTAGAATATAACTAATGTAGAGGTGGGTGACTGAGGGCTTTTTGTAGCCTGGTAGTGATGTTTTCACATCTCCCAAACCCTAGCATGATATTCTGCATCCCCAAAATATAATCAAAGAGATTAGCCTAAGAGCTAGGTCTAGCTAGATTAGAAATATCTCCTTTTAGTTGGAGGCTGAAGTTTCTTGTATCCCTGGAGAGGAAATGTTCCATGTATATATATAGATCTGTTTTCAGACTTCATGATCATTGTCTTTTGTCCTAAGCATTCTGTAGCCCCTTTGCTGAATGTCCTCTCAGCCTGTCTGGTCTTCCTCTTTCCAAGTCCATAGTATTCAGTGATATTTATCTCTTTCCTCAGGGATGACATGACTGATGATTCTGTCTTCACTCGAAGCTCCCCATGCTCTCGAGGTCTAGAACGATATATTTCCCGGGAAGAGGGGCCTCTCAGTCCCTTCTTGGGACAACTTGATGAGGACTACCGAACAAGAGAAACTTTCCTGCATCGTGCTGATTATAGTCCCCATATCAGTTGTCATGATGAGCTGTTGCGGGGAACAGAACGGAATAGAGACAAATTAAAAAGTTCCTACACTATAAGACCTGAGGAAAGGAGCCGGGAAGCCAAACGGCCCCGTTATGATGACACAGAGAAGATTCACAGTGTGGGAAGTGACCATCCAAGTTTTACATCAGGGACCCGCAACTATCGACAGCGTAGACGGAGCCCGAGCCCTAGGTTTCTTGACCCTGAGTTTCGAGAGCTGGACCTTGCCAGGCGAAAACGAGAGGAAGAGGAGGAACGAAGTAGGAGCTTGAGTCAGGAACTGGTAGGAGTTGATGGTGGTGGCACTAGTTGCCCCATTCCTGGATTGTCCGGTGTCCTAACAGCATCAGAGCCAGGATATTTACATCGGCCTGAGGAAGTATCTGTGATGCCTAAGAAGTCAATTCTGAAGAAGAGAATTGAGGTGGACATGGAGCCTTCCATGCAGGTCTCTGCTGCATTTTTCCTGGAGTTCCTTGCTAGTCTCTCTAATACCTTAAAGCCTGGGGGGCTTAAGTTACTTTCCTGGGGGCTGTGTCTCTAGTGATATCTTTGTAATATATGCTGGACCAACATTGTTATGCCTATGAGCTGCACCTTAAAGGAAACTATAAACCTTATAATGTATCAGTAGAGGCCACCTATTGTCACATATTAAGCTTTCTAAACAGACATTTTCTAGAGAATTCTAAATTTTTTCTCTAAGTTGGATAGGCCTGTAGGAATCTTTGAATATGGGTTTCTTGGAAATGAAGCTTGAAGGGCAGAGAGAGATGATCTGAATTTTCCTCATGTCTCTTTAGAGAGAAGACAAAATGTATGAGTGGTAGGACACTAGATCAGAAATCAAATAATACTGATTCCGGGCCCACTTCTACCACCAACTTCCTGTGTGGTTTTTATACAAGTGACCTCGCCATTCTGGGCCTTGATATTTTTTCCTTACCTATGAAAAGATGGTCAGGCATGAGCTCTAGTTTTTAGCTGTCGTCTTAGAAGCTAAAGGCTTATGAAGAAGTGACTTTAGGCACTTATGGGAGCAAGGGGAGGATGATCAGTTAGGGTTTCAGAGTTTCTGACTCCACTTCAACCAAAGCAGTTCCATTTTTATTTTTTTATTTTTTTATTTTTTTATTTTTTTTTGAGAGGGCATCTCTCATATTTATTGATCAAATGGTTGTCAAAGCAGTTCCATTTTATGTTTGTTTTCTTTTTTCGTCGGCATCCATAGAAAAGAAAATAAGTAAGCTAGGGCATCTTTAAAAGTCCCTTTGAATTCAAATTCCTTGATAAGGACTGCAATAAATGGGCAAAAGTGAGGACTCAGTCCAGTCTGCCTGATTTCTTTTTCTCCTTGCTACACCAGAAACATCTGGAGAGATGAAGACCCAAATCTTGAACTTGTCTAAGGATACTGTATCTCCCTTTCATCCATACTTACCTTTCCCCTGCTAATTCAGACAAAGTATTCAAGTATTTATCTCAATTACTAGTTTTCTGACATTGTGCATAGAGATTAAATCAGTTGTGTTTGTCTTTGCAGCTTGAGAGTTTTTCCAGCAGCACCAGCTCCAGCCACGATCACCCTGTCTTCTCTGGACATCCATCTCTTCCATTAAGTGGTGCTATAGCTGCCTTTGCCTCAGAGATGGAAAACAACAAGGGGACTGTGGTAGAGGCTACCCTGAAGGAACCTCAAGGCAACCTCTACCAATGGGGTCCCCTCCCTGGAATGCCCAAAGACAACAGTCCTCTCAGAGAGAAGTTTGGGGGTTTTCTGTACCACAAGGAGAAATTGAATATGAAGGCTGAGGGATCTGAGCAACCCACAGACTTCTTGCTGCCCCATGAGAGAGCTAGCCAGGATGGCAGTGGTTTTTCCCGCATTCTGAGCATGTTGGCAGATTCTACCAGCACACAGGAAAAAAGGCAACGTAGTTTCCCTGACATTGAGGATGAGGAGAAATTTCTCTATGGGGATGAAGAAGAGGATTTAAAGTCAGAATCTTCAGCAAAGCCCCTTGGGGGCTCTGAGAGTGAAGTTATGAGGCAGAAGGCAAGCTCATTACCCTCTTCAGCTCCAGCTGTAAAGTTAGAATCCATAGAAGAGGCCAATCCAGAATATGCTAAGATTCACGACTTGCTTAAGACCATAGGGCTGGATATTGGGGTAGTAGAGATTAGTAAACTGGCTGCACGTACCCAGGAACGACTTCATGGCAAAAAGCCATCACGTTCTTCCACTGACCGCCGTTCCTCAGTTGACCGGCACTTTTCAGCAGACCACGGTTCCTCTGTTGACCACCATTTCTCAGCTGATCTGCGCTCCTTAGATCCTCACAGACTGAAGAACAGAGAGGCACACCATAGCAATACCCACTCCCCAGAGGTGTCCCATCCACACCCAGTCTCCCCTGTAGATCCTTACCTGCTCACAAAGAACAGCCCCCCGTTCCTAAAGTCTGACCATCCAGTGGGTCATATTGCAGGACCAGAGGTAGTTGGCAGTGGGTTTCAGTCATCCGTTGCAGTCAGATGCATGTTGCCATCAGCCCCATCTGCCCCAATTAGACTACCACACCCTGCTTCTTTGTCTCAGTTTCATATGCCAAGGGCATCTCAGTTTGCTGCAGCTCGAATACCTCCAAACTACCAGGGACCTGCCATTCCCCCTTCTTCCTTTGATGCCTACAGGCACTATATGGCATATGCAGCCTCAAGGTGGCCCATGTATCCAGCCTCTCAGCCATCAAACCATCCTCTACCAGAACCACATAGGGTAATGCCAATTACCAAACTAGCTACTCGTAGCCGTCCCAATCTCCGTGTGATCCCCACTGTGACTCCTGACAAGCCCAAGAAGAAGGAGTCAGTGCTAGGCTCAATTCCTGCTGCCCAAGTGCCTGTCCAGGTGTCCATCCCATCACTCATAAGATATAATCCAGAGAAGATCTCTGATGAGAAGAACCGTGCTTCCCAGAAGCAGAAGGTGAGTATTAGCTTTGGGCATCTTGTGTCTGAGTCTTCTATTTTAATAGAAATTTGTGTTTGTCTTTTAGAGGGAGCTGGAAATTTGTAAGGCCCTTTAAGTTCTTTGGTAGCTGCTGTCACCACTAAGTAATGTACATACCCTCTCTGTTTTTCTCACATGTTTTCTCCTTAGGACTAAATTGAAGTATGGCTCTAGGTTCTTTTTTAAGAAACTAGACTTCATTTTTAAGTTTATTTCACTGGCAGAATTATTGGCCTTAGGACACTATGTATATAAAACCTGGGAGCCCTGAATTCTTTTCTTTTTTCCTCACTTAAAAAAAAAATCATTAATACACAGTCTTATGTTGGTTTCAAATGTACATCACCATGGTTCAACAGTCTCCATGATCAACTTACATTGTCATTATGAATTATTGTGTACCTTTATCCCCCTCCCTCTTCCCCCACACCCATCTCCAACTCCTCCCCCTTGGTAACCAATAGTCACCTTTCAGTGTCTATGAGTCTACTGCTGTTATATATTCCACAAATAAGTGAAATCATGTGGTATTTGTCTTTCTCCACCTGGCTTATTTCACTGAACATAATACTCTCTAGATCCATACATGCTATTGCAAGTGGCAGGATTTCTTTGCTTTTTATGGCTAAATAATATTCCATTGCATATATGTACCATATCTTTATCCATTCATCTGTTGACAGACACTTAGGATGTTTCCACATCTTGGCTATTGGAAATAGTGCAATGATAAACGGGTGCATATGTCTTTTCGAATCAGGGATTTTGTTTGGGTATGTTCCTAGGAGTGGAATTACTGGGTCAAGTGGTATTTCTATTTTTAGTTTTTTGAGGAACCACCATATTGCTTTCTAGAGTAGTTGTACCAGTTTGCATTCCCATTAACAGTGTAGGAGGGTTCCTATTTCTCCACATCCTCAGCCATGAACTCTTTAGTAGGTCCTCATTGGGAAATGAGGACCCAAAATTTGGTTGGGTGAAGGAGAATCAGTAAATATCTGTGCTTTATCCCAATGAGTTTTGGATCTTTTTTCTATAGTGATTATGGGGGTTAAAAGCTAATAACTAGTTGTTGCTTGGTAATTAAACCAAGAGATAAGCTTTACTTGTTCTGGTTTGTCTTAGAGTCCAGGAAGAACTGTATATTTATGATACTTTTTAAATACATCTATACTGTCAAGGTTCATTGGGTTCCCAGGCTGCATGAAGGTAGCAATGGCTGGTGTAAAGATCTAATAATTCTAGATGTTTTAGAGAAATTATGTGGGGATAAGGAATACAGAATAGAAGGATTTCAAATGGAAAAATTAATACTTTCAATGGTTCTTAGTAGCTAATAATTCATCTTATTTAGAAACGTAAAATGTAATATGTATAATTTTGGTTTGGTAATAAAAATAATTAAGACCTGAGGAGAAAAAAAAAGGAAAAATAGTAGGTCCAATCTCATTTTTTTCCAGTTTAAAAGAAGTGTAGTTGATTCGTGGGAAGACAAAACATATCCTCTTAATTTTCCATTATCCAAAACTTGAATACCCTGTTTTGTTGAAGTATTTTGGAAAAGAGGGGGTTCAATTCAATAAAGCCAAAACCTAAGACTGAGACACCATTGGAGACTGAGTGCTTTCCTTTAACTTACCCTTTAAGAACCTAGCACTTAATTCAGGGCTGATAATACACAGGCTTTTAACACTAGCCCATTATAGATATAAGCTGGATTTGCTTTTTCCAGTAGGTGGTAGTAATACAGTTGAAAGATCATGAGCTTCAGGTGACATATACTTGGATTTTAAATCCTCTTACTGTATTATGGTCTTGGATGTGTTAATCTTCCACAATCTGTTTTCTTACTATAAAACAGGTAATGTCATGATTAAATAAGATGATATGGATTATAAATTAGATATGAGGACTAACTAAGATCATATGATACATAAGATATATGAGATGCAACTAACACAGTGCCTCACCCATGACATTTATTAGTTCCCTTCTTAATGGGTCCCTTTGGGCTCATAACCACTATCTAATAGTTGCTGTCAGTAGCTTTAGGTTAACATCAATAGAGTAGTGCTTCCTGCATAACAATAATACTTTCTGGGCAATGTAGCTCTAAAAAGGCTAATTCTAGAACTTGGATTGGAATGAAATACCACTTTTATTATAAAGTCAGAGCCTCTCTGCAGGCATTTAGATCCTTGCATTTAGATATTATCTAGAATGAGGGCTTAAGGAAGAGAGCAGCAGAAAAGGGAAGACATTAGAGGCTGAAGGACTTTCTCACCACTTTGCAGGTTATTGAAGAGAGGAAAAAACTAAAGAGTGACCGGGAAGCTCGTCAGAAAAAGATGTACTATCTCAGGACTGAGTTGGAACGGCTTCATAAACAACAAGGTATCAGACACTCCTGTGCATGACTGCCTTTTTTAGTAATTTGAGTAGGAGACCCAAATGGAAAGCTTTGGGGACTCTCAGGTTCCGTGACCTAAAGCCTCACTTTTTAAAAAATGTTGACATAATTAATATTAGGTCTTAGGCTTACAGAAAAGTTGTAATAATTGAGTAAATAATTCTCAGGTATTCTGTGATTATTAATTTTAACTCCTTTTTAAATTTTACTCTTTTCTTTCTTTCAACCCGTGTGTGTATGTTTGTGTAATTTTTCTTGAAGTCTTTAAAAGAGAAACATAAAATGTAATATGTATAATTTGGGTAAGTTGTAGACATGATGCTCCTTTACTCCTAAATACACCTCAGGGTGTACCTCCTAACAAGGAATTCACTTGCATAACCATAGTACACTTATCAAAATTTAGGAAATTTACATGAATACTAGTCTACCGATATTAATATTTCACTAGTCCCAGTAATGTCCAAAACCAAAAGAAAATGCAGGATTTTACATTGCATTCAGTTATCATATTCTTTTAATCTCTTTTAATCTGTAACTGTTCCTGAATCTTTGTATTTCATGACACTGACATTTTAGAAGAGAAGTCACATATTTTGTAGGCTGTTCCTTAATTTTGGTTTGATGTTTCCTTATGATTAAATTCTGGTTATGCATTTTCAACAAGAATATCACAGAAATGATGCTGAGTTCTAGAAGGTGTTGATTTTTATCCCATTACTGATGGTGTGAACTTTGGTCTTTTGGCTAAGGTGGTATATGCTGGATTCTCCACTATAAAATTACTATTTTATCTTTTTAAATAAGTATCTTGTAAGGGAGATGCTTTGAGACTGTGTAAGTATTCAGTTACTTCTTAAACTTTACCCACCAGTTTTAGCATTCATTAATGTTTCTTGCCTGAATCAGTTATGTTGGTTGTTGGTGGTTTTCTAATTTCATCATTCTTTCTACCTTTATTAGTTGACTTTCAAAGAGGAACCTCCCACCCCATTCCCCCATCTGCATTTATTTATCCTAGAAATGGATAAATGATAGAAATTCAGTATGAATGAACTCTTGGGTTCTCCATACAATAGGATATAATATTTTACTGTCATTATTATTTTCATTCTCAAATTACCCCAGATATGACCAGTGGGAACCCCTTTAAGTTGACTCCTGTTTTATTTTTTGATAGGCCCTCATCATTTTTTTGAGGACTTCCTTACTTTTAGGCACCAAAAGATGTTCCATTATGCCTTCTTTGATTCCATCTCTTCATTTGTGCTTTTAGGAATTCACATACACACTGAAGAAAGAACAAACATAACAAAGCTTCTAAATGCTATAGCTTCAATAGTGGGAAGAACAGAGAGTAGAAGATATAATTTCTTCTTTTGCATTTGGACAGTTTAGGGATGAGAAACTTAGTTTTTAATCCTGTGAGGATTAATTTATGAGGACCTGCAGTTTGGAATGGGAGATAGCATTAGGGGAGCCTGAGGCAAAACCTACAACTGTGGCATTAGTGTAGGGTTCTTGAATCAGATAAAGTCAAATATGTGATTGGATGCTTTTTATCCTTTGAATAATTCTTTGCTTCTCTGAAGAGGATAGCCAGTGGATTCATAGTTCATGCATTTTTTCGCCTTTTTGAAAGACACATGCACACAAACTTGTGTATATCATTTGGGGGATTCATGGAGCTCCTGAAGCCTGTCCATAGATCCTGGGCTAACCCTTACATAAGAGATAATGTGACCACTCATCCAGTACCTCCATAGAATCTTCACCTAAACCAGCCCATGTGGAAGGAGAGTTTTCCCTTGGTTTTGAAAGTTTTGTGAGAAAAAATTTTTCTCACAAAGTCTTGAAAGATTACTACTTATCACTGAAAAACACCTTAACTAATTTACCTTGCATTCTTTCTCTTGACATTTGACTACTTAGGGGAAATGCTGCGCAAGAAACGAAGGGAGAAGGATGGCCACAAAGACCCACTCCTGGTGGAGGTGAGTCGGCTTCAGGATAACATTATGAAGGATATCGCAGAACTTCGACAAGAGGCAGAAGAGGCAGAAAAGAAGCAATCTGAACTGGACAAAGTGGCTCAGATATTGGGAATTAACATTTTGGATAAATCTCAGAAGTCTTCAAATGATGGTAAAGAGCCTACAGAGAAACCTGGGAAAGCAGAAAAATCTAAGAGCCCAGAAAAAGTGTCGTCCTCAAACTCTATTTCCAACAGCAAGGTACCAACTCAGCTTTACCTTTTCTGTTACATCTTTTACTTCCGTGGAGTCCTAGAGAAGCTTTCTAAGTAATCATTTTTTTAGTTTCTTTTTACAATCTGTTCTTTCTCTTGTTAGAGTTATTTGTAAAACATAGGACACATCATGGTACTCTGCTTTAGAATTTTAGCAATTCTTCATTACCCACAGATTAGAATCCCATATACTCAGCATTCAGGGCCCTCTGTGTTCCTGTTCTAACATTTACTGCTTAACCTACCCCAGCCAGGCTTCTAATCTTCTCATAACTTTAGCAAAAAAGTCACCTCCATGTTGTACAGCCAATGAATGCATTTCAGTTCTCAAATTGGTATTTGATAAGAGCAACCACTGTCTATCTTCTCTTGGCTTCTATCATACTTCTTTTCCACCTAGTGTGCTGGCTGCTGCTGCTTAGTCTCCTTTGCCTCCTATTCTCTTATACCTCATTTTGAAGTATTTTAGTTTTTCAGAACTTAGTCCTAGCTCAGTTCTCCAAAATTCTGTTCTCTAGGTCGTTTCATCAGTCCTATGCTGAAATACCATGCTGACACCTTCCAGTTTTATATTCTAGTTCAAATGATTCTTCTGAGGTCCAAACCTGAGTTTCCAACAGACTATTCACCACTTCTATTTCATTGTCTCATAGACATCTCAAAATCAGCATATCCTAAACTAAACTCTTGCTTGTGCTCAACCTCCCTCTGACTTTTTCTTTCTCCAGTGTTTCCCATATCAATGAATGGCACCACTGTGCACCAGTTTTCATGCCAGCAACCTGAAAAGTATGCTTAGTGCTTCTCTTTCCCTAACTGCTCCATACCAAATCAGTTACAGATTCCATCAGTTCTCCCTCCAAAGTAAACCTCCATCCATCTTACCATATTATCTTCATTGTCATCCAAGTTCAAGCCTTTAGTTCTTGCTTGTAATGCTGCACTCTTAATCCTTTCTTCACATACAGTCAGTGGTCAAAATACTCTCTCGCCCACTTCTTCAGCCTTGTTGCATGCCTCTCTTAACCCTGCTCACTACAATTTCATTATTGACCTTTTCATTCCTCAAATGTATCATCCCCTCTAATGTCTTTGCATCTTCTCTTCCCTCTGGTTGCCATGCAAACCCTACTCTTTCCTTATTCCCACTTCTAACTAACCCATATTCATCCTACTGATCACAGCTTAAATTCTTTCCCTGATTCTTGATTACCCAGATTGTTAAATTTGCCTTATATACACTCTCATAATACCTTGTAATTTTCCTTCTTAGCATTTATGACAGTTGTAATTGTATAATTATATGTGTTCTCCAATTAGATTTTAAGGTTCAAAGGATCAGGAACCATATCTGTCTCATTTGCCAGTATAGTCCATTATATAGCTTGGTGCCTAGCATATAGTGTAAATGAGTAGTGCTCAAGAAATAATACATCTTACTCCTACCACTTCAGAATGCTTGCACTTCCCCAGATGTGCAATAGGCTATTATGCCTCCCTGATTTTGAATTAATAATCCTCTTATCCTAGACTAATATTTCTCCCAACCCTACCCATCCACTAAGCACAACTTGAGTGCCGCCTCCTCTGTGAAAAATTCCTGAATTCCATCCAGATTTAGTCAGCCCCTCTGTAACATTCCCATAATGTTTTACTTTGTTTCCTTCTAAGATTATCTCATTCTGACTTGATTAAAACACGATTAAAATCATGGCTGTTCACATGCCAGTCTCTTCCACTGTGAGACTTCTTGAGAATAAAAGAATATAACTTATTTATCTTTATGTGTTTCTCACAGCATCTGGTATGTCTAGTAAATGGTAGATGCTCAGTTAATGTTGGGGGATGGGGGAGAAAAGAGGCTATTCTCTATTCTCTATCAGCCATGCTCTGATGTTTCCATGTATTCCTGGGAAAGTTCTTTTTGTCAGCCAGGTAGGACTATATTCCTTTTATACCAGCATTATGGAGTTCAGGGCTTTTGATGGGAGAAGAGCTTGAAAGTTCTGGCCCTTTGTTTGTAGTTGACTTAAACATTGTTTGGTGTTCCATTTATATACCAACCCCATGGTAATCTATCATCTTCATTTGAGAGAGTCTTCATATTCTATGAAGCTAATAGGGATATGTTGCATTCAGTTTTCATTTCACCAATAAGGAAAGTTGTGTCTGCAATTTCTCTTTCCTGCATATTTTTGGTATTTCTTCCTTCTTTGCTTCTCTTTCAAGTGTGTAGTTGGTTTGAGGTTTTCTTTCTCTTTGTAGTCATTTCATAAAAATAAACACACAATTCCATCCACCTAGAAACAGTTATTATTGATACTTGGTGTATATATGTTCTAAATATTCTTCTGTTCATCGGTTCACTTAACAAATATTTATTAATCTCCAAGAAAGAGCCAGGTACTGTTCTAGATATGGGAAGCATAGCAGGGAACTATATAGAAAAAGTCTTTACTCTCATGAAATAGGAGAAGATAGACAATAAATAAACAAGTACAGGTTAGGGAATAGCAAGGGCCTAAAAAAAGAAAACAGGATGAGGGATATAGAGTAGTTAGGGGAAGTCTTTCAGATAGGTGACATTTGACATTCTATGCCTATTTACATATATTTACTGATTATTCAAAAGTCTTTTGTCACTTACTTTTCTCAGTATATCATGAACATCTTTCCATGCCAGTAAACAGACTTCAGTGATACCATTTTTAACAACCTTTATTTTTCTTACATGGATACCAAAATCTATTTAACCAATCAAATAGTGTTTGACATAATAATTTCCTTAGGATAAATGTCAGGGAGTGGAATTGGTAGGTCAAAGGGTATAAAGAATTTTGATATATGTAATACGTGTTTCTAATTATTTTCCAGAAAGGTGGTACCAGTTACTGCCAGCAGTGTATGCATGTATGTATCTGCCCATTCTTTACCTCCTGGGTATGATCTCTTTAATGACCCTTAAATAGGACTGTAGTAGGGAAAGATTATCTTTGAAGTCCTAATTCTTTCCCTTTCTCCATCCTATCTTCTTCTCCCCACTGGCCAGTATTCCAGGTGCCCAGTTACCTGGTATTGTCTACTATAGAACTTCATTCATACTTAGCCTTCCCACATTCCAAAACTATCTTTTTTCTGTCTCAGTCCCCAACATTAATCAAAATTCTCATTTCCTAAGTACCTTGTTTCCAGCTTGCTGACAAATGAATTCATACTAAAGTATTTATTATTGATAACTTAATGTTGGAGAGTTTATATGTTTTAAAAGAGAATTCATGTTAACTCAAAGGTGTTAAATTCTAGTGGTATTTTAGGCAGTTAGAAATACTTTACTCATATTTAAGTCATCATCCCACATAGGTGAATTGTCTGCTGTATCTATACACAACACCAGCTCTGCTTTCCAGTTTGTCATACCAGGATGCGTCTGCGATAGTGAGTTCACTGTCATCTATTCTCTGCATTAGCTTATCCTGTCCATTATCTTGACCATTTTGGTTTGCTTTCCTCCCTAGTTGTCATTATGATTTTAAAATGTAACTAATTGCATAGGTAACACTCAACATCTACCAAAGATTATATAGTAAAAAAGGCTCCTATCCATCCTATTCTCTACTTTTCCACAGAGGCAGCCAGTGTTTCCATAATCTTGGAGTCTTTTTCTAGATATTTCAGGATACATAAGTAAATATATTGCCATTATGATTTATTCTCCATTATAAGATTGCACTGTAGAGTCTACTTGGTTCTGTTTTAGCCTTGCAGACAGATTTCTTAGGGTTTTTTTCCCCAGTATGTGTAGCTTTAGGCACTGGAAATATCATATGGCCTTTTATCTATTATTGCAGTAGGCCACTTTTTCTGAGGTAAGACAGATGTAGACTGTCTTGAGTTCCTTTTAAGTGTAGGTTTATTCCCCCTGTCCAGGAATCAAAGGTAAACTATGAGAATTCCCATACTAAGAGCCCCAAGCCTGCTGAGAGCCTCCAGCCAACTGCTAAGCAGTCTGATCAGTCCGTTGCTGCCTATGAGTATTATGATGCTGGCAATCACTGGTGCAAAGACTGCAACACCATTTGTGGGACCATGTTTGACTTCTTCACTCATATGCACAATAAGAAGCACACACAGGTAGGTATCCTGCCCTCTGTTATTTCCACTCTTGCCCTCCTTCCCTTCAAACTTCTGTTCCCCATCTGCATTACAAAGCTGGAAAATGAAACATTCTCATATGGGCAGGAGCCCCAGTCTGAAGAACCAAGCAATACCAACAAAGGAGACACCATCCCCAGGGCTCAGTCCAGGGGACCTGCCTGTAACTAAACACCGTGATAAGTGTAAGTGAGGCTTCTGCCTCTTTTGATTCCTTGAGAACCTGATTATTTGTTTCATTTTATCCATTGCTAATACTTGCTCTAACATGTGTTTACCTTTTCCACAGGTGATTTCCATTTAAACAGTTGGCAGAATGGGTGGGGGTGGGTAGCTGGGGGTTTCTTTGTCCCCCCTAGTTTTGGGGAGAAAAAGAGAGAAAAGTGGGTCATTGAGTTTTTAGTGCTGTTGTGTGAGCGCCTCTGCCTCTTGCAAATAGACATTGGATCCCTACAACAGACCTTGGGCTTCAAAGACTCAGAGTGAGGCCAAGCAAGATGCTGTAAAGCGCACTGACAAGATAACTGTTCCTGCAAAAGGTATGTTTCCTCACTGCCTCTTTTGTGGTTTCCTTACAGTCAGCCAAGGAAGAGATGTACCAGAACTAAGGTGCTAGGAAGCTGCATAGGGTGAGACATACCCATTCCTTTTAAAAAAAAGTGTAAGAATGCCTTCTAAATGCAAAATAGTACACTAGGTCATGAAGAAATAAAGAGCTCTATAAGACAAGAATGTTCTCTACCCGTATGGCCCTAAATCTAACAGATGTTAAACATATACATACCATTTTAAAATATAATTTTCTTTGTCACTGGCCTATATACCAAAATCTTATTTGAAATCCAGTTAAAACAAAAAACCGTATGAGGTACAGTAATTTAACTAACTGCCTTTTCAACTAAGAAACAGAAAATATTCTTGAATAGTTATTAGGGGGTAAGTTGAGAAGTAGAAAGATTCTTTGTCTTCAAACTTCTCCATTTCTTACCTTCTTAGGTAGTCAGTCATCCTTTAGATCTGTAGAAGATAGATTCCTGGGTGATTAATATCAACATGAGAGATCTTATACAAATGGTACTTGGCTATTTGGGAGTATAGTTTTTTAATCTCCTAAGATGCTAGTGGTAGTTGGAGTTTGAGGAGAATCAGCAACAAATGAGTATGGCACAGGAAACTCCTGAATTAACCAGTTAGTGTTCTCAAGAGGAAGAAGAGGTAGAAGTCCTGAGTTCAAGCTTTAATTTGGAAACACTATGCCAGTATGATTCATATAAATGCTACTTCTGACTCAAAAATGGGTAGGGTCCTCAATACCATTAACCATTTTACTGCAAATGGGAAGTGGAATTTCCTTTGCTGTCATCCTGGGTGGAAGTGACTTATTTTTTTTTACTTTCTTCTGCTTCTTCCAGGCTCTGAGTTTCTGATTCCCATCACTGGATATTATTGCCAGCTCTGTGAGGAATTTTTGGGGGATCCAATTTCTGGAGAGCAACATGTGAAGGGTCACCAACACAATGAGAAATACAAGGTTGGTCTTTGTAGTAGCATGTGGAGTTTCCCCACTTACTGCAGTAATTTGACTTTTGACTCTATCAAACTACTTTAGAGCCAGAAAAAGTTATTGCCCCTAGGAAGTTCTCAGTCCTGGTGAGAGATACTGACCTGATAGAACTATCTATCCTTGAGGAAGATGACCAGGAATTTCTAATAAATTCTAACAGTTGCGGTGCTAAGATTTTCTCTCTTGTAGTATTTTGACTAGTTGTTGAGCTTTTATCTTTTTTCTTCCCAGAAATATGTGATTGAAAACCCATTGTATGAGGAACGGCGGAATCTGGACCGCCAAGCTGGCTTGGCTGTTGTCCTAGAGACAGAACGGCGTCGGCAGAGTGAGCTGAAGCGCAAACTTAGTGAGAAACCAAAGGAAGAGAAGAAAGAAAAAAAGGCGAAGATCATGAAAGAAGTAAAGGAGGATGACAAGGTCTCTGAGGAATTAGAGGACCAACTTTCTGAGTGTGGGAACTCCCCAGAAAAGGTGGAAAATAAAAGGAAAGCTAGCATCAAACTCCAATTAAAAGAAGAATTAAAGAAAGAATCACCAATATCTTCCTCCTTTGGGAAATTCAGCTGGAAGAAGCCAGAAAAAGAGGAAGAAAGAAGTTCAATGGCTCCAAGTATTCCCAGGGAGGATATTGTAGAAAGCAATAAGGACAAAGAGGATGGTAAAACTGAAACTGCAAAGGCAAAGCCCATTAAAATCAAGCTTTCTGGGAAAACGGTTGTTGCACATACTAGCCCTTGGATGCCCGTTGTGACAACTTCAACCCAAACTAAGATTAGACCCAACCTGCCTATCCCATCCACAGTACTCCGCAAGTCGGGCTCAGCTACAGTGAGTAAGCCAGCTCCTCTTAACACCTTTCTATCCATCAAGTCCTCTGGAACCACAGCTAAGCCTTTGCCAGTGGTCAAAGAGTCTTCAGCTGATCTCCTCTTGCCTCCTGACATCATCTCCAAAGCATTTGGAGGAGAAGAGGTGATACTGAAAGGGTCTCCAGAGGAAAAAATGGTACTGGCGGAAAAGAATGAGCCATCCCATATACCTGAACAAATGCTACCACCTCCTCCCCCACCCCCTCCCCCACCCCCTCCCCCACCCCCAGTTATACCTCATCCAGCTGCCCCATCTCCTGCTCAAGCAAATGCTGTCTTGGCTCCAGTGAAATCAAACCCATCTGTATCACACACTCTCAGCCCTGGCTTCCTGGGTCCTAACATTTTGAACCCAGTGTTGCCAGTAGCCATCATGGCCTCAGCACAGCCAACTGCCATTCCTTCTGATGAGACAGCTCCTGGGGTGAGTGAGAGTGACCGGGACCAGACCCTGTTCTCTGTGTTAGTGCGTCCTCCACCTCCCCTCTCAAGTGTGTTCAGTGAACAAGCCAAAAAATTGGAAAAGCGAAATTCATGCTTAGCTACAGCCAATGCTAAGGACCTGTATGACATATTCTACAGTAGTGGTGGAAAGGGGGCCCCTGAGACTAAGCTCAGTAGTGGTCCATTGGCCAATGGGGAAAACAGCAACCTCTCTAAAGCTGAAAGTTCAGACACCTCTTCCACTTCTACTTTGAACATCAGTGCATCCCAAGAGGAGTTGCCTCCAGATAGAAGTTTGGTCTTTGCTTCTTTAGTCAGCAACCCTGAAAAACCCATTGCAAAAACTCTGGTGTCTTTAGGGAAATGGTCAGTTGTAGAACACATAGACTCAAGAAGTAGAGGCAGCAGCTATGGCTTCCTACAGCCGTTAACAAGGTTGTGCCATAGCAGGCCTTATGAAACTATTACCCCCAAAACAAATACTTTGGCCATGTGGACTTCCAGTTCCTTCCAGGGTGATGCTAATAGGGGTTTATCTCCAGAGGGAAAAACTGAGCTTAACCTGACAGAGCCAGGGCCACCAGGTGTGGAACAAGCCCCTCACCTGTCAGATATACATGGTCATACCATGGAATCTCAGAGGTTGGTAGAAACCCACATAATGGAATCTGGTAACCAGGATAAGGAAAGTCAAAAGCTCCATCAATCTAAGGATTGTGGGAAAAGTGAGATAAAGACAGACAATGAACTAAAAGAAAGGAGAGCAAAGGTCTCTGAGAGGATGGTAGGAGAGGAAACAGGTATCAACATGTGCAATAGCATTGAGGATTCTAATTTGAGTCATGGGAACAGATATATGTGGGAGGGAGAAGTAGAACAGCCCAGGTTGCAGATGACTGACAAAAAAGCAGAACAGTCCAAGAAATTTATGACAAGAAGTGAAACTCAAAATAGAGTAGTGATTGAGTTGAGTGCACAGGTTTTCTCTAATACAAAGGCAAAAATAGATTCATTTCCATCAGAAGCTAGGTCTTTAATCCAGAACCCACAGGATAAACCTGTGAAAATTTCTGTGCCAGAATTGCTTCAGTCCCCAGCCAGGTCAGATATGTGTTTAACAGATAGTGCTCAAGAGCAAGGAGTTTCAACTGTTAATGAAGATTGGCTAGAAAATTCAGCTCCAGAATCACTTTCTAGAACTTCTAGATACAAAAGCCTCAAACTCAAGAGAGAAAGATCAAAAGAGTTTAAAGGTAAAATGATTTATGAACTGGCTGTTTGGGATGAGAACAAGAAGCCAGAGACCTGGGAGAGCCCAGAGAAGCCAGAAGCAGAAGCCCTGGAGCTACGAGGTGTCCATCCAGAATTAACAGTGACAATAGAAACCAAGGCCTTAGAAGACTTTGAAGTTACAGACTTGAAAGTAGAAAAGCTTGCTGCCCTAGGGAACCTGGGGAATATGGGTGTTGATTTCTGCAGTACTCAAGTAGACCCAGCACATAAATCCCCAACTGCCCTGTCTCAGAAAGCGTGTGAAGAAAACTCTTTGTCACTTGTAGGATGTAATCCCTCCACTCTCACTGACTTTCAACCAGTCCCATCCTTGTCTGAGTTTCCATTAGATTCTCCCAAAAGCCTGGTGCTGAACTTTGGAGCAGAAGGTAGAAAAACATCATCTAATTTCGTAAGTGGGAGGATCACTCCTAACATTTTGAAAACCGGACTTCCTGTAGAAAATGTTGACCTTGGCTTGGGGAGCCTAGAGGGAACACACCAGGCCCTTGACCTTTTAGCAGGAGGAATCATGCCTGAAGTAGAAGAAATTTCTCAATTAGAGAATCAAGATTCACTCAGATTGCAGTCAGAAACAGTTAAACCTGCAGGCTTTGAGCCATCACCTTGCCTTCCAGACCTTGTGGACTTCGTCACACGGACATCTGGAGTTCAAAAAGAGAAGTTATGTTTTCCTCTCTCTGAGCCAGGTAGCCCTCCTGAGTGTAGTTCCCTGGAGATGGGACCACTACAGCTAGAAATACCGAATGCATCCATCACAGAGGTAGCAATTTCTCAAGTAGATGAGGACAGTGACAACCCTTTGAATTTGGTAAAATCTCTGGCTTCAGGGTCCCCTACAAGGGAGCAGGTATTTGGAGGCAATATGGTCCCTCAGGAAATACCGGCACAAGAAGCTGTAGTTGCTGCCATCCAGGACCACACAGAATCCGGTGTTCATGACTAAGAATACACATCCAGATCTACTTGTAGATGAATGGAGTTGGCTTCTAGAAATCAGGTGCCCAGATGATCCAGGACTAGTTGGCTATCTTATCTGGAATCACCAAGAGATACAGTCAGCATCTTAAAGTAAATGTTCATGGAAGCCAAAAAAACCTTACCTCCTTTGCTATTTTCCTTTCTCTTTAAGATACCAGACAAATCCATCATAACTTCTATACATAACTGTAAAATATTTTCTGTTAATTTTTTTCAATTCATTTTCTCCTTCTTTGTCATTAAAAATCAAATGTCTATCTGGCTCACCACATAGTGTGCTTTGATTGTATTTTGGCTTTGACTGACATTTCTTTCTGGAATGTGGGGGAGGAGGGAGACAGCTTACTTCTCCAATTGCTGTGTTGTATTACCACCCAATTTCCTGGGCAGCTGATGGATCTCTGGGAGAAGCAACAAAGTCTGCTGAAATGGAAAACGACTAACGAAGGAAACGGATTGTTCATCTCTTAGGCTTCCATTTCAATGGGCCTGCCTTAACATTGTTTGAAATGAAGCGTGAGTAGCTCTTTTGTTTACTGTTTACTTCCTTGTGGCATGTCAACCCCTGTATTTCCCTCATTCTGTTGCCTTTGTTTGAGATGGTCATGCTAACCCACAAACCTGTTTGGAAATGGCTTCAGCAAACGTGGAAAAAAATATAGGAGGCTCACTTTTGGAAGACTACAAATCAGTCATGCTAACCCACAAGCCTGTTTGGAAATGGCTTCAGTAAACATGGAAAAAAATATAGGAGGCTCACTTTTGGAAGACTACAAATCAGTCAGGCTTATTCATGGCTCGGTCCCAGGAGCAGATATGCTTTTTGGATCACTTATTTACAAAATGACCTTTGTTCATTGTATTGTGATCCAGTAACAATTTCTATTAAATTGTTTAGCAGCCTTTTCTGTTCTGAAGAGGTACATCTGAAACTTGTTTTGGGATTGGACTCATTCTGTTTCACAACCCATATGTATTCCTTCCTCTACCTCTCCCTTTCCCAGATTATATCCACCATATAGCGTGATGTTTGGGGTTGTACATTTTGTTCAAAAAATTAAAGAATTTATGAGTTGACCTGGACAAGTTTAACTTTATTTTTTAATGTGTTTACTTGGAATAAATGTATTAATCTCATGTTTCCTTCTGGATTTTTGTTTTAAAACCTCATGTTTCCTTCTGGATTTTTGTTTTAAAACCACACGCATTTATACTCAGGAAAACTAAAACAATGAACTCCTCCTGCCCTCTTATTTCTCCCCCCCACCTCCAACTATTCTTGTCCCCTTATCAGGGCTAGTTCTTTCATGTCTGATTGTTAGGTTATATATCCAGCCCAGTGTTGCCTGGTGTGTAGAGTAGGCAACAGTGGTTGGGTTTTGGCATCTTCTTATTTTGAAGCTTTTATATTCCCTATGTTGGATCTCCCTGTGTTCATCTGGGAACTGAGCTCTGCCAAGGACACTCCTAGTATTCTTGTTGGGGGTGCTCTTAGGGATCAAGGATCGAGGCCTTCAGATTTCCTAATTTCTGTCTCAGTTTCCTCTTGACGTCCCTGTTGACAGCAGTTTAAAACCTGGCTCAGCAGAGGCTTCAGAGTCTTGTTCTACCCACCCCTCAAAAACAATGCACATTTGCTGATCTTTTTTTCCTAATTCTTGTTTCCCTGTGTCTTTGCATGCAGAGCTAGCTGTAGAATCCCTATTTGAGTTTGGGGAAGCTGCTTACTTTATTGAGAGCTTTGACTGATGTCTATAAGTCCTGGCCTCCTCTTCATGTTGTGGAAGGGGCACAGATTTGGGAGAGTCAGGTCTTTGAATATTCCTCAGCTGTTTGCCTTGCTGTGATTTTAGACAAGTTACTTTACCTCATAGTGCCAACAGGGATATTTTTCTGCCTTAAGGTGATCATTATCTCCATCTCAGCACCAAATGTGTACAGGGTAAGGCCATCCTGATTAGTCTTCCTAGGCCTGCTTTTTTGTCTGAAACCTAAGTTTAATGTACTTTTCTAGCCTGGAAACCATAGACTGACTCAGAAGGTGCCCTTTAGAAGAACATAAACCCAGGTGAGCTTCAGAGATACTTGTTTACTCCACGTTCTAGGAGTTTATAGGAATTCAGAGAACTTAAGATTTAACAATGTAAGTTGTTACTGATTTTCAGAGCTGTTAACTTGGTAAATTCCACCTCCATGTGGGGAGAAGGGTGGATTTAGGAAAGGAGTGGAGAGGGGTTAATCCTATCCGTATCCCACTCCTAATCTCACTCCCTCTCAGAGGGAGTCACAGTCTTAACTATGTTAGTAGGGGCCACTTGAGAAGAGTAGGGAAGGGAAGAAAGTCAGATCTAAGAAGGGCAGAACTAAAGTAATTGGGGCTGGAGTATGTTGAACAACTATTCTTGTGCTCTCTTGATAACTTAAGGCTTTTTACTAGACATTTACCAATCTCAGGCTTTTTCTAGAGTAATGCCACTTCCAAGAGTTGAAGCAGCAATATTCTTCATACCTTCCTTGAACCAGCAGAGGGAGAGCTTTAGGATTCTGTAGTCTGAGCAGGAAGTATTGCTACCTTTTTCTCTGATCAGTGGGATCTAGCTTTGGAGCCCAACCAGAGAAGCCATGCGAAAGGGAGGACAGAACTAACCCAGTTGCCAGTGCCTAAAGGTAGGGCTATATTTTCAGCACTATCATAGTACTGAACAAACTTTCACCTTAGGAGACAAAGGGATATACAAGGAGTGGACCCTAAACTTTACATGCAGCTTACAGTGTCATAATTATATTTTAAATTTCTTCAAACATCAGGAAGTTTTTATTGGACTCACTCAACTATGGGAACAGATGATCAGCAGTTAAGTTTAGATTCAAGCAAACACCAAATTTTACCTAAATTGTATAAGTAATTCCCTAAAAATTCCCCTTGGCATTGTGAATGGAGGCCTGCTTGATAACCGTCTTTTTCCTACTCACAGCTAGCTTCAGGGCACATAATACTCTAAATAAGTGTTCTGCTAAATATTCTCACTTTATCCCATGCCATCCCTTCTCTATAAAAAAAAACAAAAAAGTTAGCTAATGCTTTGGTAACCAAACATGCCAGAACATAAATCCACTTATCAGACTGTCAGGTTCAGGGACTGAGGAGGAATGGGGAGCGGGAGTGGGGGTGGGAGAATTGGACATAAAAGATCCAATTGTTGACACTGATTGTATTTAAAAGAAGATGAAGATGGGTTCAGTGAGAATACAGCCTGTAAAGGAAGTGAGGTGGGGTTTTTTAAAAATACATATTCTTAAACCTTGGTTCTAATCTTAACAGAGCTTACCTATCAAGCCCAGGAATAGAACCTAAGTAAGCTCTTCATTTATTAACAATTTTGTGAGAGCATGGACAAATGAAAATAGTTTGGGATTATGAGCACATTTCTTTAGGGTTTAATTTTATGATTTTGTAATTTTTAATAAAAAATTGTATCTACCCTGCCAGTATTCGTTGATAAGCCAAGCAGGTGAACTTAAAATGAAAATTTTAGACCTTTAAAAAAAATCACCACCATCCTGGTGGTGATTATTATGCTTTCAAAAGAACAAGTACATTGTTGTAGCACTTAAATGTGGTTGTAATTATACATTCATGTGTTTCCTTGATTAATATTTGCCTCCTTCCCCCACAACTTGATTATAAACTCTCCAAAGCAAGAAGTATGTTTTTGCTTACTATTTTTTCATTATTGTATTTACAGTGCCCATTTACCTGGCACAGAAAGAGTACTCAATAAAAATTCATTTAAAGAATCAATGTGGTAATAGAGCAATTTTTTATTACTGATTGCAAATAACAATTTATAAGTAGATAAAAGCTATAATTTGCCGATTGTGTTGTCTGGGTGCTTAGCACTCCAGAAGACAACTGTCCTCTGACTTCTGCCCTGGATCTTTGTATACAAAGCACTGTCTGTAGCGAAGAGTGCATATCAAGCGAGGCTGCCCATGACCCCTTCCTTTCAACAGCATTCTGGAATAGTGCTAGTTCAGGAGGGGTACACACTGCCCTTGAACTCTTCAAGGAAAACTGAAGATGGGAAGAGAGGTAAACTGACTGTAAGAGTTAGCAATAAAAGGCCACTGCGGACTGATTTTCAGATGCCTCCCTTTCTCCTTCCAGCCAGATTCCATAGGCATGTTGAAGCCAGCCAGCCAGTCAAAGCCCAGATTCCTCTGATTGGGCTGAAGGAGTAATTCCAACACTTCATGGCCCAAGATCCTCTTGTCACCTCATCAAGACGAAATCAAGCTATTGATTTTGTTTCTGAAAGGAAACAAAGCTAACCAAAAAAGGTTGTCTTTGTAAGAGAGAAGTCATGCTTTCACTTTTTATTTTGTATCCTTTTTTGTTTCAACATTCTGACCATGAAAATTTATTTTATGTACTATTATATATATATATTATAGTATATGAAATATACATACACACATAAAATATATAATTTTTATGTCTGTAAGGGTTATCTGGTACTGTGGAATTATAGACCAGGTTTTTTCTGTATACTTGTATGCATTAAAAGATAGTATTTTAAGTTGTATCTTTTCCACTCAGTGCATCCTGTCTTCACTTCTGTCATCAGTTTTCCCTCACTGCAGACAGATCCTGTTGCTTTTCCCTCAAGACTTCCTAAATTCCTCTAACTCCAAGGCTGAGCAATGTACATTCTCCAAGAAACTCCATTCTTGAAGAATACCATTCTTTTGTTCCTTCTTCCTCTTCCCTTTCTCTTGCCCCTGCCTCTGTTGAACTGGTTATGCATTTCCATTCATGCTGTACAAACACCTGGACATTAAACAATGTAAATCAAAATAACCTTTTTTCACAAACTTACTTTAATGCAGGCAGGTAAATGGTATCACAAAGGACAGAAAAAAATGCAAATCTAGTTGTACTGACTGAAAGCTTTTTTTCCTTGCATGTGTAAAGGATCAAGCAACAAAGCAGTTTTGTAGAAAATAAGGGAAATGAGCGTAAAAACTGTTTAAGTGAAGTGAAAATGTACCGAGTAAAAATGGAGGCAGAGTTACATAATGATAGAGGATGTAGAGAGAACAAAGATAAAGACCATATTGAGATATTTCTTTCATCTTTTTTTATATTAAAATTTTTTTTTATTTTGATATCATTAATGTACATCTTTCATCTTTCTGATACCCTGCCCCTGCTAAAGTTCTATTCAGCCCTCCTATAGCTTATCCACATAAGGATGATTATGATGACGTTTACTAACTCTCACCCACCTATCTTCCTTTCTTTTCAGAAACAATTGCAGAAATCTTCAGATATCTAGAAGGAAGGACTGCAGAAGAACTCTGCTCCAGGGAGGTGGGTATAGAAGCCATTGGAGACAACAGAAATGATGAGCATCTCTGGGGCCAATAGGCAGTCACCTCCAAGGTGTGACTTCCAGGAGGTGGGTATGGCTGCTGGGGCAGGAATGAGTTGTGGAAAAGGCCCTGTCATTTTAGCTGCCAGGAAATGGTGAGTTGAGTGAGCAAATATGTTATATATGTCTATATCTTTGTGCCAGTAGAGGAACAAGATGATAGGTGTAGAAGGTATATATGTTAAGCTGGTCATTCCTCATGTCAAATTATCTCCTAACTTCCATCTCTCATTTTGTGCCATGATACTTATGTTAAAGCTGTGGAGTCCAGATCTTATCCCCCCTGGACCCTGATCTAGATGTTCCCAGCAAGTAGAATATATCCTATCTCAGCTTCATCCTTCCTTACTGGTTTACACAAGAATCCAGGTAAAAATTGGGCATGTCAGAGGAGTGGAGTATGAGTAGACAAAAGAGGCTCAAGGAAGGAGGGTGGAGAAAATCACAAAGGGAGTATTTGAAAAATTGTGGGACTTAAGACTTCAGGACAACTGTCTACCAGTTTCCATTCAGTCTTAGACCTCTCCTACACATGTTGAAACGTGTGACACACAGAAGCAGGAAAGCATCATTTCAAAATACCAAGGAAAACCTTACACTCTGACCATCTAAAATGCCAATAGCAGGTGCTTTTATGGTAACTTGGGACTGTCCCAGTAATAAAATTTAGCTCTCTTGAAAGGCCTTTAAACTCTGAGATTCATTTAAATCTGCACTGTCCTAGCTCTTGACTTATCCTTAAAAGTAAGCCTGGTTTTGTTCCTGCTTTTTAAATCCGGGTACAATAGAAGATGTGTCCTGGATGTGTAGTTTACTGCCCAAATTAATTACAGCTTTGGGGAACTTTGGGGAATACTTATAACACTGCAAATATAAAGAACTGCATAATATACATCTCAAAGCTACCAATAGAATAAGAAGTAAGGGGTAAGAGGTATCTCAGGGCTCTTCTTGCTGAGTTTCTGTCAGTTAAGGACTACTCATTCCTGGGTGTGACCCTGTGGATGAAGCAATGGAAAGCAACCTGGTGCCAGGACTGCCAACACTTTGTCACCACCACTTTCTACTTTCTCTTCCTTGCTCCAGCCCAAGATCTGTTTCTCGTCAGTTACCACATTCCTGTGCTTGGGGACAATCAAGGATGTTGGTCACAACTTTCATTCCTAACTGTGACTATGACTCACCTACCTATCAGCCCCTGGTATGCTACTGAGACCTCCATTCTCCTCTGGTATCTGAAGTCCATCTCCAAGATGTGCTGATCTGTGGGAAAAGGGAACATTTTTTGGAATAATATTTTTTCCTTTGGACTTCTTTTACTCAATATGGTAGATTTACAAATATTGTGATTCTTAGTCACTAAAATGTAATTCATATAACATTCAATTTTAAATAGCATGAGATTCACTATTTTAAAGTGTATTATCTGTGGTTTAAATTATCTTCAGGGTTGTGCAATCACCATTTTCTAATTCCTGAGTATTTCCATCACACCCCTATAAAAAACACATACACATTAGCAGCCCCAGTTATCCCCTGCCCCAAAGCAGTCACCAGTCTATTCTAGAGACCAGATATGGACTTTCTATTCTGGATAATTCATATAGAGGGAGTCATGCAATATGTTGTCTTTTTTTTTTTACCATTTTAATCATTTTTAAGTATACAATTCTGGCATTAAGTACATTCATATTGTTGTACAACCATCACCAACATCCCATCTCCAGAACTTCTTCCCCAACTGAAATTCTGTACCCATTAAATACCAACTCCCCACACCTTCTCCCAACCCCTATAACCACCATTCTACTTTCTGTCTCTGTGAATTTAACCTTTGGAACCTTATATAAAAGGAACCAAACCATAGTTGTCCTTTTGTGATTGAATGACATGTTGAATTTTGAAATAGAATTAATGATGATAATAGTAATGATAATTATAATGGTTACCATTTATTTAGTACTTTGGGGGGGCAGGCGCATTGTTTATTTAATATTTCCAATATAGACCAATAAATGACCTTATCCATCATCATTTGACCAATATGTTGTCTTTTGTATCTAAGTTCCTTCACTTAACATAATGTTCTTCTTTCACTTATTCCATTTTTTACCACATATCAGAACTTCATTTTATTTTATAGTTAGATAATAGTTCACTGTATGGATATGTCACATTTTGTTTATCCATTTACTGATTGATATTTGGGTAATTTCCACTTTTTGGCAACTATGAATAATGGTGCTATGAACATTTGTGCAGACATAAGTTTTTCAATTCTCTTGGGTATATACTAGGTCATATGACAACTCTTAATTTCCTTAAAATAAATTTTGTATTAAAGTATAAGGCACACATAAGCAAAAGCATACATACAAGTATTAAGCTCAACAATTTTAACAAAGTGAACAAGCCAATACCCAAATCAAAAAATAAGAATGTGACTGACACCTCTGAACCTCCCTCATGTCCTCTTCCAGTCACTACTTTCCCAAAATATAACCACTGTTCTGTTATCTTAGGTGTTTTCTTGGTTGTTGAATTTTTTTATACAGGTAGAATTCACCTTTTCTTTTCTTTTTTATGGTCTTATTTTTTTTTCACATTATGTGATCTTTATTAAAACATTAAAACACCAGAAAACTTTTAACAAAACATTTCTGGACCAGGGACTTACCCAAGCTTTTTTTTTTTTTTTAATTTCTAGTTCCTTCGCTTTTTTTTTTTTTTGGTATCATTAATATACAATTACATGAGCCACATTGTGGTTACTAGATTCCCCCTATTATCAAGTCTCCACCACATACCCCATTACAGTCACTGTCCATCAGCGTAGTAAGATGCTATAAAGTCACTACTTCTCTGTGGTATACTGCCTTCCCCATGCCCCCCCTTTATTATGTGTGCTAATCATAATGCCCCTTATTCCCCTTCTCCCTCCCTTCCCACCCAACCTCCCCAGTTCCTTTCACTTTGGTAACTGTTTGTCCATTCTTGGGTTCTGTGAGTCTGCTGTTGTTTTGTTCCTTCAGTTTTTGCTTTGTTCTTATGCTCCACAGATGAGTGAAATCATTTGGTAATTCTCTTTCTCCACCTGGCCAATTTCACTGAGCATAATACCCTGTAGCTCCATCCATGTTGCTGCAAATGGTAGGATATGTTTTCTTCTTACAGCTGAATAATATTCCATTGTGTATATGTACATCTTCTTTATCCATTCCTCTCCTGATGGACACTTAGGTTGCTTCCATTTATTGGCTATTGTAAATAGTGCTGCGATAAACATAGGGGTGCATATGTATTTTTCAAACTGGGCTGCTGGCATTCTTAGGGTAAATTTCTAGGAGTGGAATTCCTGGGTCAAATGGTATTTCTATTTTGAGTTTTTTGAGGAACCTCCATATGGCTTTCCACAATGGTTGAACTAGTTTACATTCTCACCAGCAGTGTAGGAGGGTTCCCCTTTCTCCACATCCTTGCCAACATTTGTTGTTGTTTGTCTTTTGGATGGTGGCCATCCTTACCGGTGTGAAGTGATATCTCATTGTGGTTTTAATTTGTTTTTCTCTGATGATTAGCGATGTAGACCATCTTTTCATGTGCCTGTTGGCCATCTGAATTTCTTCTTTGGAGGAGTGTCTATTCAGATCCTCTGCCCATTTTTTAATTGGATTATTTGCTTTTTGGTTGTTGAGATGTGTGAGCTCTTTATATATTTTGGATGTCAATCCTTTATCGGATCTGTCATTTATGACTATATTCTCCCATACTGTAGGATGTCTTTTTGTTCTATTGATGGTGTCCTTTCTGTACAGAAGCTTTTCAGATTGATATAGTCCCACTTATTCATTTTTGCTTTTGTTTCCCTTGCCTGGGGAGATATGTTCATGAAGAAGTTGCTCATGTTTATGTCCAAGAGATTTTTGCCTATGTTTTTTCTAAGAGTTTTATGGTTTCATGACTTATAGTCAAGACTTTTATCCATTTTGAACTTACTTTTGTGTATGGGGATAGACAATGATCCAGTTTCATTCTCTTACATGTAGCTGTCCAGTTTGCCAGCACCATCTGTTGAAGAGGCTGTCATTTCCCCATTGTATATCCATGGCACCTTTATCACATATTAATTGACCATATATATTTGGGTTAATATCTGGGGTCTGTATTCTGTTCCACTGGTCTTTGGGTCTGTTCTTGTGCCAGTACCAAATTGTCTTAATTACTGTGGCTTTGTAGTAGAGCTTGAAGTTGGGAAGCGAGATCCCCCCACTTTATTCTTCCTTCTCAGGATTGCTTTTGGCTATTCAGGGTCTTAGGTGGTTCCATATGAATTTTAGAACTACTTGTTCCAGTTTGTTGAAGAATGCTGTTGGTATTTTGATAGGGATTGCATTGAATCTGTAGACTGCTTTAGGCAGGATGGCCATTTTGACAATATTAATTCTTCCTAGCCAAGAGCATGGGATGAGTTTCCATTTGTTAGTGTCCTCTTTAATTTCTCTTAAGAGTGTCATGTAGTTTTCATGGTATAGGTCTTTAACTTCCTTGGTTGAGTTTATTCCTAGGTATTTTACTCCTTTTGATGCAATTGTGAATGGAATTGTTATCCTGATTTCTCTTTCTCTTAGTTCATCATTACTGTATAGCAAAGCAACAGAGTTCTGTGTATTAGTTTTGCATCCTGCAACTTCGCTAAATTCTGATATTAGTTCTAGCAGTTTTTGTGTGGAGTCTTTAGGGTTTTTTATGTACAATATCATGTCATCTGCAAATAGTGACAGTTTGACTTCTTCACCAGTCTGGATTCCTTGTATTTCTTTGTTTTGTCTAATTGCCATGGCTAGGACCTCCAGTACCATGTTAAATAACAGTGGGGAGAGTGGGAATCCCTGTCTTGTTCCCGATCTCAGAGGAAAAGCTTTGAGCTTTTCACTGTTCAGTATGATGTTGGCTGTGGGTTTATCATATATGGCCTTTATTATGTTGAGGTACTTGCCCTCTATACCCATTTTGTTGAGAGTTTTTATCATGAACGGATGTTGAATTTTGTCGAATGCTTTTTCAGCATCTATGGAGATGATCATGTGGTTTTTGTCCTTTTTGTTGATGTGGTGGATGATGTTGATGGATTTTTGAATGTTGTACCATCCTTGCATTCCCTGGGATGAATCCCACTTGGTCATGGTGTATTATCCTTTTGATGTATTTTTGAATTCGGTTTGCTAATATTTTGTGGAGTATTTTTGCATCTACGTTCATCAGGGATATTGGTCTGTAATTTTCTTTTTTGGTGGGGTCTTTGCCTGGTTTTGGTATTAGGGTGATGTTGGCTTCATAGAATGAGTTTGGGAGTATTCCCTCCTCTTCTATTTTTTGGAAAACTTTAAGGAGAATGGGTATTATATCTTCTCTGTATGTCTGAGAAAATTCCAAGGTAAATCCATCTGGCCTGAGGGTTTTGTTCTTGGGTAGTTTTTTGATTACCACTTCAATTTCTTCGCTGGTAATTGGTTTGTTTAGATTTTGTGTTTCTTCCTTGGTCAGTCTTGGAAGGTTGTATTTTTCTAGGAAGTTGTCCATTTCTTCTAGGTTTTCCAGCTTCTTAGCATATAAGTTTTTATTGTAGTCTCTAATAATTATTTGTATTTCTGTTGGCTCCGTCGTGTTGTTTCCTTTCTTGTTTCTGATTCTGTTGATGTGTGTTGATTCTCTTTTTCTCTTAATAAGTCTGGCTAGAGGCTTATCTATTTTGTTTATTTTTTCAAAGAACCAGCTCTTGGTTTCATTGATTTTTTCTATTGTTTTATTCTTCTCAATTTTGTTTATTTCTTCTCTGATTTTTATTTTGTCCCTCCTTCTGCTGACTTTAGGCCTCATTTGTTGTTCTTTTTCCAATTCTGATAATTGTGACATTAGACTATTCATTTGGGTTTGTTCTTCCTTCTTTAAATATGCCTGAATTGCTATGTACTTAAGACTGCTTTCACTGTGTCCCACAGAAGTTGGGGCTTTGTGTTGTTGTTGTCATTTACTTCCATATATTGCTGGATCTCCATTTTAATTTGGTCGTTGATCCATTGACTATTTAGGAGCGTGTTGTTAAGCCTCCATGTGTTTGTGAGCCTTTTTGCTTTCTTTGTACAATTTATTTCTAGTTTTATACCTTTGCAGTCTGAAAAGTTGTTTGGTAGGATTTCAGTCTTTTTGAATTTACTGAGGCTCTTTTTGTGGCCTAGTATGTGGTCTATTCTGGAGAATGTTCTATGTGCACTTGAGAAGAATGTGTATCCTGCTGCTTTTGGGTGTAGAGTTCTGTAGATGTCTATTAGGTCCATCTGTTCTAGTGTGCTGTTCAGTGCCTCTGTGTCCTTACTTATTTTCTGTCTGGTGGATCTGTCCTTTGGAGTGAATGGTGTGTTGAAGTCTCCTAAAATGAATGCATTGCATTCTATTTCCTCCTTTAGTTCTGTTAGTATTTGTTTCACATATGCTGGTGCTCCTGTGTTGGGTGCATATATATTTAGAATGGTTATATCCTCTTGTTGGACTGAGCCCTTTATCATTATGTAATGTCCTTCTTTATCTCTTGTTACTTTCTTTGTTTTGAAGTCTATTTTGTATGAC
This sequence comes from Manis javanica, assembly GCF_040802235.1. Taxonomy (NCBI): domain Eukaryota; kingdom Metazoa; phylum Chordata; class Mammalia; order Pholidota; family Manidae; genus Manis; species Manis javanica. The sequence continues at coordinate 46,475,832 of NC_133171.1, forward strand.
ACTAGTACTGCAACACCTGCTTTTTTCTCCCTATTGTTTGCATGAAATATCGTTTTCCATCCCTTGACTTTTAGTCTGTGCATGTCTTTGGGTTTGAGGTGAGTCTCTTGTAAGCAGCATATAGATGGGTCTTGTTTTTTTATCCATTCAGTGACTCTATGTCTTTTGATTGGTGCATTCAGTCCATTTACATTTAGGGTGATTATCAATAGGTATGTACTTATTGCCATTTCAGGCTTTAGATTCGTGGTTACCAAAGGTTCAAGGTTACTTTCCTTACTATCTAAGAATCTAACTTAACTCACTTAGTGTGCTGTTACAAACACAATATCAAGGTTCTTTTCTATTTCTCCTCCTTTTTCTTCCTCCTTCATTCTTTATATGTTAGGTGTTTTATTCTGTACTCTTTTCTGTTTCCTTTGACTGTTTTTGTGGATAGTTGATTTTATTTTTTGCCTCTAGTTAGTATTTGGTTGGTCTGTCTGCTTTCTTTGCTGTGATTTTATTTTCTCTGGTGACATCTATTTAGCCTTAGGTGTACTTCCATCTAGAGCAGTCCCTTTAAAGTATCCTGTAGAGGTGGTTTGTGGGACGCAAATTCCCTCAACTTTTGCTTGTTTGGAAATTGTTTAATCCCTCCTTCAAATTTAAATGATAATTGTGCTGGATATGGTATTCTTGGTTCAAGGCCCTTCTGTTTCATTGCATTAAATATATCATGCCATTCTCTTCTGGCCCATAAGGTTTCTGCTGAGAAGTCTGATAATAGCCTGATGGGTTTTCCTTTGTATGTGATCTTTTTTCTCTCTCTGGTGCTTTTTATACTCTGCCCTTGTCCTTGATCTTTGCCATTTTAATTATTTTATGTCTTCGTGTCATCTTCCTTGGGTCTCTTGCATTGGGAGATCTGTGGGCTTCCATGGTCTGAGAGACTATTTCCTTCCCTAGCTTGAAGTTTTCAGCAATTATTTCCTTAAAGATGCTTTCTATCCCTTTTCCTCTGTCTTCTTCTTCTGGTACCCCTATAATGCAAATATTGTTCCATTTGTATTGGTCACACAATTCTCTTAATATTCTTTCATTCCTGGAGATTCTTTTTTATCTCTCTGTCTCAGCTTCTCTGTATTCCAGTTCTCTGATTTCTATTCCATTAACAGTCTCTTGCACCTCATCCAGTCTGCCCTTAAACCCTTCTATCAATTGTTTCATTTCTGTTATTTGCCTCTGGACTTCATCCCTTAGCTCTTCCATATTTCTTTGCAGGTCCATCAGCATGGTTATGACTTTCATTTTGAATTCTTTTTCCGGAATATTCGTTATATCTCTCTCACCAGGCCCTCTCTCTGGGGTTGTCTGATGTCCCGACCTGCAGGACTATCAACGGGGGTCGACGACCTGGAGGAGAGAATTGAAAAAAAAAAAGAATGGGGCAAGGGACACAAAGAACGACCAACAAGACAGGATGTCTGATCAAGCTGGCACAGTTCATTGTTTGCAGGCTCAATTTATACAGGTTAGCAAGTAAGGGGTGGGTCAGGAGACCCAGGGTGGACCGTAGGTGGCGCCGGCGGGGAGGTGTAGAGGGGTGATTGGGTCTTGGTTGGCACCGGCGGGAATGGAGGACCCGGAAGAGAAGCGGGGAGTTCGCCATTTTGGGGGTGGGGGCCCTTGGGAGGGAGGTTTTAAGGGAGGGGCTTTCCCCTGGGGCAGAGGGTGTTTCTTGCTTAACAAAGGACAGAAAAGGCACATGCTTCGAGGTAACCTAACCACTAGCTCTAACTTAGAAATGCATATGTTGCTAGGTAGCCTAACCCCTAGCTCTAACCTAGGAGTTCACTAAATGCGCTTCTTGGTAATAGAGGAAAACTTGTTTCTAACGCGTGGATGGGTTCATTGTTGCTGACTTCACAGGAAAGATTTTTAGCTGACTTTACAGGAAAGATTTTTACTCAAACGTTGCTGTTGTCTTAAGGCTTTTGTGACCGAATCTGCCTAAAGGCCCACAGATTTGCTCCCAACAGTCTGAGTGATTTTTGACTGGACCAGATTCTTCTGTCTTTTCATGGTGATAGAAGTGGTCGCAGGCAGGTGGCACATGTGTCAGCTGGGAGAACAAAGTCTCTTCCTCCTTGTTGGTTGCCTTGCCCTTCTCCGCTGCCTGTGCCAGTTATCCGCAGACCGGGAGGCAGTCTCTGAGATAATCTCCTGAGCTTCCATGGGCGGGGCCACACTCGGGCTAGCCTAGAGTGCTGCAGGAGGTCGCAGCCACGCCGGGTGTGTTCTCCTGCAAGAGCGGTGCCCCTTTCTGCCTTCCGGGCCTTGCTCCAGCTTCTGCTGCCTGTGTGGTTACCCGCATACCGTGAGCCAGTCTGTGGGATAATCTCAGCTGCCGTGGGCGTGGCCACCCTCAGGCTAGCCTAGAGCATTGCGGGGGAGGGGGGGGTCACAGCTGTGCCGGGTGTGTTCTCCTGCGAGAATGGCACCCCTTTGTGTCTTCTGGACCTTGTTCCAGCTTCCACTGCCTGCCCTGATTAGCTGTGCGCTGGGAGGAGACTATGTGGTTGATACGGGCGGGGCAGCTCTGCAGCTGTGGCAGGTCAGTCAGTCTACTTGCAGTGCCGGCCCAGGAGAACAAATGGCAGGCTGCTTATCACTGTGAGGGGCTTTGGGGCTGCTTTATCCCCCAGGCGCTAGGGGGCCCAACGTTCGTCAAAATTCCCAACCTGCTAGGCTGAGTGTGCTGGGACAATTTTGTTCAACTGTTAAGCCCTTGTCCCTTTCAGACTTCTAAAAAGCGCCTGCTTTTCTCTTGTCCCAGGGGAGCCAGCTATGGGGACCCGCTCGCAGTCTCTGTCTTGGACTCTACCCTTCCGTTTCTCTAATATCCAGCACACCATGCAATGTGTGTCTGTGCTCCTGGTACAGATTACTAGGGCTGGATATTTAGTAGTCCTGTGCTTCCACTCCAACTCCTTTCCTCCCACCAGTGAGCTGGGGTCGGGGGAGTGCTCGGGTCCTGCCGGACCGCAGCTTGTATCTTACCCCCTTTGTGAGATGCTGAGTTCTCACAGATGTAGATGTAGCCTGGCTGTTGTACTGTATCCTCTGGTATCTCTTTTAGGAATAGTTCTATTTGTTGTATTTTCAAAAATATATATGGTTTTGGGAGGAGATTTTCCCCACCCTTACTCATGCTGCCATCTTGAGTAGATAGAGGTCAAGCTTTCAGCTTTTCACTGTTAAGTATGATGTTGGCTGTGGGTTTGTTGTATATGGCCTTTATTATGTTGAGGAATTTTCCCTCTACACCCATTTTGTTAAGAGTTTTTATCATGCATGGGTGTTGAATTTTCTTGAATGCTTTTCAGCATCTATGGACATGATTGTGTGATTTTGTGCTTCTTTTTGTTGCTGTGGTATATGATGTTGATGAATTTTTTAATATTGTACCATCCTTATATCCCTCCAATAAGTCCTACTTGATCATGATGATATTTTTGATGTATCTTTGAATTCAGTTTGCTAATATTTTGTTGAGTATTTTTCCATCTATGTTCATCAGGGATATTGGTGTGTAATTTTCTTTTTTTGTGGTATGTTTGCCTGGTTTTGGTATTAAAGTGATGCTGGCCTCATAGAATGAGTTTGTAAATATTCCCTCCTCTTCTATTTTTTGGAAAACTTTAAGGAGGATGGGTTAGGTTTTCTCTAAATGTTTGATAAAATTCAGTGGTGAAGCCATCTGGTCCAGGTTTTTTTTTTCTTAGGTAGTTTTTTGATTACCAATTTCACTTCTGGTAATTAGTCTGTTCAGATTTTCTGTTTCTTCCTGTGTCATTTATTTTTCCGTAAAGTTGTCCATTTCTTCTAGGTTAACCAATATGTTAGCATATCTGTGCACTTCCATGGCCTGAGAAATTGTTTCCTTCCCCAGATTGGGGAATTTTTCAGCAATTATTTCCTCAAAGACTTCCTATCCCTTTTCCTCTCTCCTCTTCTTCTGGTACCCCTATAATGTGAATATTGTTTCATTTGGATTGGTCACACAGTTCTCTTAATATTCTTTCATTCCTAGAGATCCTTTCTTCTCTCTGTGCCTCAGCTTCTTTGTGTTCCTTTTCTCTAATTTCTATTCCATTTACTGTCTCCTCTACCTCATCTAATCTGCTTTTAAATCCGCCCATTGTTTATTTCAATTCAGCTACTGTTTTTTAAGGTGTCTGTCACCCTTCTGAATTCATCCCTTATCTCTTGAATATTTTTCTGTAGCTCCATTAGCATGCTTATGACTTTTATTTTGAATAATTTTTCCAGAAGATTGGTGATTTCAGTCTCACAGGCCCTCTTTCTGGTGTTTGAGGGATTTTGAATTGAACAACGTTCTTCTGCCTTTTCATAGTCCTGAAACAATGGGAGTGGTTGCAGGTGAGCAGCGCCAGTGCCTGTTGGGAGGACAAAGCCCTTCCCTGCTTCCTGTTCACACTGCCTGTCTCCGCTGTCAGGGCCAGTGGGCCACATGCAGGGAGCAGCCTCTGGGTTAATCCCCTAAACTGCCGTGGGTGGCCTACACAATGGCCTAGGCAATGGCAGGGGTCACAGGCGAGCAGCGGGGGTGTCTGCTGGGAAGATAAAATCCTTACCTGCTTCCCAGTCACAGTGTCTGTCTCCGCTGTCAGGGCCAATAAACCACGCACAGGGAGAGGCCTCTGCATTAAGCTGTGTAGTTGCTGTAGGCGGGGCTGCTCTCCTGCTGGTTTGAAGCAATGGCAGGGACAATGGGTTTGCACGCAGGTGCCAGCTGGAAGAAGCAGCAGGCTGCTTATCACAGTGAGGGATCTTGGGGCTGCTTTGCCAGCTGGGGCGATGGAGTGCCTGTAGTGACTCTATCACATGTTGCCATGCTGACAGACAGTGACTGCAATGGGGTGTGTGGGGGGGACTTGATAATATGGGTGAATATAATAACCACAGTGTTGGTCATGTGAAATCTTTATAAGATTGTATATCTAGAGAGATTAAAGATGGTGGCGTGAGAGGAGAGAGAGAGGCTTCCTCCTAAAACTGGATGCAATTAGAAAATTTAATTGGCGCAACTAATCCTGAGAGAGCAACAGGAAAGAGGACGGCAGCAGACTGCATACACCTGGAGAAAAGAGCAGACCTCACCAAACGGGGTAACGTACCAGAGTTGTGGCTCCACGGGATCTGAGCCCCTCCCCCACCCCAGCTCACTGGCAGGAGGAAGAGAAACGGAGCAGGGAGGGAGTGGAAAGCTTGGGACTGCTGAATACCTAGCTCCAGAGATCTCCTCTGGGAGCACAAACCTACATTTCATGGTGCTTTCATGAGACTCACATGACTATAGGGTTGGACAGTTAATACAGGCAGAGTTCCTGGGGAGACTGGAATCCCGGCTACTTGTGGAAAGCAGGGATCCATATCCGGCTGCTCTGGGACAAAAACTTACACCTCTGTGACCAGCCCACTGGCTCAGGCAGTGGAGACAGGCACAGCAGCTGGGAGGCAGGGAACAGCTCTTTCCTCCCCCCAGGCACCAGTATCACTTCCCCTGTGACCCCCGGCATTGCTTCAAGGGCTGAGCAGCTCCAGAATTGAGCCTCTGGACACTAGAGGGCGCCATATACAAACATGAAACGCCAAAGGAACCTTGTCTAGAGTAAAATTATTAATACAACTCCTGAGAAAGATTAAAATGATATGGACCTTGTGACTCTTCCTGAAAGGGAGTTCAAAATAAAAATCATCAACATTCTAATGGAGGTATGGAAAGACATCCAAGAACTCAGAAATGAATCCAATCATTGAAGAGCACGATGGAGGGTATTAAAAGCAGGTTGGATATGGTGGAGGAGACAATAAATGAAACAGAAACTAGAGAAGAGGAATACAAAGAAGCTGAGGCACGGAGAGAAAAAAGGATCTCTAAGAATGAAAGATATTGAGAGAACTGTGTGACCAATCCAAGCAGAAGAAGAAGAGAGAAAGCGATAGAAAGCATCTTTAAGGAAATAATTGCTGAAAACTTCAAGCTAGGGAAGGAAATAGTCTCTCAGACCATGGAAGCCCACAGATCTCCCAATGCAAGAGACCCAAGGAAGATGACACGAAGACATAAAATAATTAAAATGGCAAAGATCAAGGACAAGGGCAGAGTATTAAAAGCACCAGAGAGAGAAAAAAGATCACATACAAAGGAAAACCCATCAGGCTATTATCAGACTTCTCAGCAGAAACCTTATGGGCCAGAAGAGAATGGCATGATATATTTAATGCAATGAAACAGAAGGGCCTTGAACCAAGAATACCATATCCAGCACAATTATCATTTAAATTTGAAGGAGGGATTAAACAATTTCCAAACAAGCAAAAGTTGAGGGAATTTGCGTCCCACAAACCACCTCTACAGGATACTTTAAAGGGACTGCTCTAGATGGAAGTACACCTAAGGCTAAATAGATGTCACCAGAGAAAATAAAATCACAGCAAAGAAAGCAGACAGACCAACCAAATACTAACTAGAGGCAAAAAATAAAATCAACTATCCACAAAAACAGTCAAAGGAAACAGAAAAGAGTACAGAATAAAACACCTAACATATAAAGAATGAAGGAGGAAGAAAAAGGAGGAGAAATAGAAAAGAACCTTGATATTGTGTTTGTAACAGCACACTAGGTGAGTTAAGTTAGATTCTTAGATAGTAAGGAAAGTAACCTTGAACCTTTGGTAACCACGAATCTAAAGCCTGAAATGGCAATAAGTACATACCTATTGATAATCACCCTAAATGTAAATGGACTGAATGCACCAATCAAAAGACATAGAGTCACTGAATGGATAAAAAAACAAGACCCATCTATATGCTGCTTACAAGAGACTCACCTCAAACCCAAAGACATGCACAGACTAAAAGTCAAGGGATGGAAAATGATATTTCATGCAAACAATAGGGAGAAAAAAGCAGGTGTTGCAGTACTAGTGTCATACAAAATAGACTTCAAAACAAAGAAAGTAACAAGAGATAAAGAAGGACATTACATAATGATAAAGGGCTCAGTCCAACAAGAGGATATAACCATTCTAAATATATATGCACCCAACACAGGAGCACCAGCATATGTGAAACAAATACTAACAGAACTAAAGGAGGAAATAGAATGCAATGCATTCATTTTAGGAGACTTCAACACACCATTCACTCCAAAGGACAGATCCACCAGACAGAAAATAAGTAAGGACACAGAGGCACTGAACAGCACACTAGAACAGATGGACCTAATAGACATCTACAGAACTCTACACCCAAAAGCAGCAGGATACACATTCTTCTCAAGTGCACATAGAACATTCTCCAGAATAGACCACATACTAGGCCACAAAAAGAGCCTCAGTAAATTCAAAAAGACTGAAATCCTGCCAAACAACTTTTCAGACTGCAAAGGTATAAAACTAGAAATAAATTGTACAAAGAAAGCAAAAAGGCTCACAAACACATGGAGGCTTAACAACACGCTCCTAAATAGTCAATGGATCAACGACCAAATTAAAATGGAGATCCAGCAATATATGGAAGTAAATGACAACAACAACACAAAGCCCCAACTTCTGTGGGACACAGTGAAAGCAGTCTTAAGTATATAGCAATTCAGGCATATTTAAAGAAGGAAGAACAAACCCAAATGAATAGTCTAATGTCACAATTATCAGAATTGGAAAAAGAACAACAAATGAGGCCTAAAGTCAGCAGAAGGAGGGACAAAATACAAATCAGAGAAGAAATAAACAAAATTGAGAAGAATAAAACAATAGAAAAAATCAATGAAACCAAGAGCTGGTTCTTTGAAAAAATAAACAAAATAGATAAGCCTCTAGCCAGACTTATTAAGAGAAAAAGAGAATCAACACACATCAACAGAATCAGAAACAAGAAAGGAAACAACATGACGGAGCCAACAGAAATACAAATAATTATTAGAGACTACAATGAAAACTTATATGCTAAGAAGCTGGAAAACCTAGAAGAAATGGACAACTTCCTAGAAAAATACAACCTTCCAAGACTGACCAAGGAAGAAACACAAAATCAAACAAACCAATTACCAGCAAAGAAATTGAAGTGGTAATCAAAAAACTACCCAAGAACAAAACCCTCAGGCCAGATGGATTTACCTTGGAATTTTCTCAGACATACAGAGAAGATATAATACCCATTCTCCTTAAAGTTTTCCAAAAAATAGAAGAGGAGGGAATACTCCCAAACTCATTCTATGAAGCCAACATCACCCTAATACCAAAACCAGGCAAAGACCCCACCAAAAAAGAAAATTACAGACCAATATCCCTGATGAACGTAGATGCAAAAATACTCCACAAAATATTAGCAAACCGAATTCAAAAATACATCAAAAGGATAATACACCATGACCAAGTGGGATTCATCCCAGGGAATGCAAGGATGGTACAACATTCAAAAATCCATCAACATCATCCACCACATCAACAAAAAGAAGGACAAAAACCACATGATCATCTCCATAGATGCTGAAAAAGCATTCGACAAAATTCAACATCCGTTCATGATAAAAACTCTCAACAAAATGGGTATAGAGGGCAAGTACCTCAACATAATAAAGGCCATATATGATAAACCCACAGCCAACATCATACTGAACAGTGAAAAGCTCAAAGCTTTTCCTCTGAGATCGGGAACAAGACAGGGATTCCCACTCTCCCCACTGTTATTTAACATGGTACTGGAGGTCCTAGCCATGGCAATTAGACAAAACAAAGAAATACAAGGAATCCAGACTGGTGAAGAAGTCAAACTGTCACTATTTGCAGATGACATGATATTGTACATAAAAAACCCTAAAGACTCCACTCCAAAACTACTAGAACTGATATCGGAATACAGCAAAGTTGCAGGATACAAAATTAACACACAGAAATCTGTTGCTTTCCTATACATTAACAATGAACTAATAGAAAGAGAAATCAGGTAAACAATTCCCTTCACAATTGCATCAAAAAGAATAAAATACTTAGGAATAAACCTTACCAAGGAAGTGAAAGACCTATACCCTGAAAACTATAAGACACTCTTAAGAGAAATTAAAGAGGCAAAAAAAATGGAAACTCATCTCATGCTCTTGGCTAAGAAGAATTAATATTGTCAAAATGGCCATCCTGCCCAAAGCAATATACAGATTTGATGCAATCCTTATCAAATTACCAACAACATTCTTCAACAAACTAGAACAAATAGTTCAAAAATTCATATGTAAACACCAAAGACCCCGAATAGCCAAAGCAATCCTGAGAAGGAAGAATAAAGTGGGGGGTGGATCTTGCTCCCCAACTTCAAGCTCTACTACAAAGCCACAGTAATCAAGACAGTTTGGTACTGGCACAAGAACAGAGCCACAGACCAGTGGAACAGAATACAGACCCCAGATATTAACCCAAACATATATGGTCAATTAATATATGATAAAGGAGCCATGGACATACAATGGGGAAATGACAGTCTCTTCAACAGATGGTGCTGGCAAACTGGACAGCTACATGTAAGAGAATGAAACTGAATCACTGTCTAACCCCATACACAAAAGTAAATTTGAAATGGATCAAAGACCTGAATGTAAGTCATAAAACCATAAAACTCTTAGAAGAAAACATAGGCAAAAATCTCTTGGACATAAACATGAGCAACTTCTTCATGAACATATCTCCCCGGGCAATGGAAACCAAAGCAAAAATGAACAAGTGGGACTATATCAAGCTGAAAAGCTTCTGTACAGCAAAGGACACCATCAATAGAACAAAAAGGTACCCTACAGTATGGGAGAATATATTCATAAATGACAGGTCTGATAAAAGGTTGACATCCAAAATATATAAAGAGCTCATGCACCTCAACAAACAAAAAGTGAACAATCCAATTAAAAAATGGGCTGATGAGCTGAACAGACAGTTCTCCAAAGAAGAAATTCAGATGGCCAACAGACACATGAAAAGATGGTCCACATTGCTTGTTATCAGAGAAATGCAAATTAAAACCACAATGAGATATCACCTCACACCAGTATGGATCGCCACCATCCAAAAAACAAGCAACAACAAATGTTGGCAAGGTTGTGGAGAAAGGGGAACCCTCCTACACTGCTGGTGGGAATGCAAGTTAGTTCAACCATTGTGGAAAACAGTATGGAGGTTCCTCAAAAAGCTCAAAATTGGAATACCATTTGACCCAGGAATTCCACTTCTAGGAATTTACCCTAAGAATGCAGCACTCCAGTTTGAAAAAGACAGATGCTCCCCTATGTTTATCACAGCATTATTTACAATAGCCAAGAAATGGAGCAACCTAAGTGTCCATCAATAGATGAATGGAAAAAGAAGATGTGGTACATACACACAATGGAATATTATTCAGCCATAAGAAGAAAACAAATCCTACCATTTGCTATAACATGGATGGAGCTAGAGGGTGTTATGCTCAGTGAAATAAGCCAGGAGGAGAAAGACAAGTACCAAATGATTTCACTCATATGTGGAGTATAAGAACAAAGGAAAACTGAAGGAACAAAACAGCAGCAGAATCACAGAACCCAAGAATGGACTAACAGTTACCAGAGGGAAAGGGACTGGGCAGGAGGGGTGGAAAGGGAGGGATAAGGGCAGGGAAAAAGAAAGGGGACTTAGGATTAGCACGTGTAAGGTGGGGGGGGGGCATAGGGAGGGATGTGCAACACAGAGAAGACAAGTAGTGTTTCTACAACATCTTACTACGCTGATGAACAGTGACTGTAATGCGGTTTGTAAGGGGGGACTTGCTGAAGGGGGAGTCTAGTGACCATAATGTTCTTATTGTAATTGTAGATTAATGATACTAAAATGAATAAAAAATAAATAAATTTAAAAAAGAAAGAAGTGACTTAAAGACAGAAAACCAGAGAGTGTTATAAGGGACCCTCAGGGCCCTCAGACCTCTCTGGTGAAGGAGCTTTTATTTTAATGAGAGAGATACTGGCTTTGATACAAATGTTTTTATTGGGAAAGTGTTAAGCATAGGCACAAAAAAAAAAGATTGTATATCAATGATACCTTAATAAAAATAAAATAAAGCTATCTGCAGTGTCAGAACTTTATACAATATGAAATAATTCTTAACTATAAGCTCTTCTACCTGTAGAAAGTTACATGTGGTATTAATTAGGACTACCAAAAGTAACTGCTAGTTACTTTTGATTGTAAGTAAAAGAAACTTAAACAACTTTAAGGAAATAATGGATGGGCTTGGTAGCTGGGAAACCAAGGCAGAGTTATATCCAAGAGATCAGAGATGTCATCAGGTCTCTCTGTTCCCCATTCCCACAGCTCTGTTCAGTTTCATTTTCTCTCCACTCAGGCAAAATATCCCCTGTGGTCTCAAGCTGCCATGATCCTTACAGGCTTTTATCTTGAAAATGAGAGTATATCTTTTATATCTTTCATTATTACACCAGAAAGTCTCAAGGAGAATGACTAATGTGATTTCTATACCTGAACAATTAGTATGGCCAGGTGAGTGAAGTACTTAGATCAAGCTCTTGTCATAAGCTCACCATGGAAAGCAGATTCTATTCTAGTGAACAATCTAGACTAAGTTGAATTAATGTGGAATGGGTGCAGATGAGGTTTTCCAAAGGAAGTGCTTCTAAGTAGAAAATGAAATGTCCCCTATAAAGCTGCAAAGATCCAGTGCCACCTTTGTAGCCTTTCTCTTTGTGGCTTTTTATCAAGAGATTGGTGCTGAAGTTCTTGTCCTCACTAAGATACTTGTAATTGCTGCTCTTTTGTGGTGGTGGTTGGGTGGGGGAATAATAAAAGATGAGAAATAAAGACCTTATAACTCTGCCTGTTCCAAAAGCTCAGGAAAAGAAGAGAAAAAGACCACTCATTTTGGAGTTGGGAAGAGGCTGGAACTTGACTCCTGATTCTGTGACCTTGAGCTGCATAGGGAACTGAAAGACTCTTCTATGAAGAGGGGTAAGCATTTGCAATTGTCTGAAATCATAAGATTAAATGGTTTTAGTCTTATTAACATAGCCTCATGACCTGGAAGGACTATTTTTATATATTGGAAAAAATTGCTCCCCCAGACGTAAAATGATGAGGAAGTTGCTGGTAGTTTACAGGAAGAAGCACTGTCACCATCAGATTTATAAGCAAGCTGACCAGCAAGTTTCACTCTCTCTTTTTCTTCTTAGTTTCCAGCATATGGAAACATTTTTATGCTGCTAGTTATTTGGAGGTAGTTACTTCTTTTTTATTAATCTTATGAAGGTTTCACACGAGCAACATTGTGATCACTACATTCACCCATATTATGGAGTTCCCCCCCCACATCCCACCACAGCCACTGTCTATCACCATAACCAGATGCCACAGAGTCACTACTTGTCTTCTCTGTGCTACACTATTTTCCCCATGACCCCCACACACACCATGTGTGTCAATCCCCTTCTCCCTCCCTCCCCACCGGCCCTCCCCCACCTCTCCCCTTTGGTCATCCTTAGTCCTTCTTGGAGTCTGTGAGTCTGCTGCTGTTTTGTTCCTTCAGTTTTGCTTTGTTGTTATACTCCACAAAGGAGTGAAATCATTTGGTACTTGTCTTTTGGAGGTAGTTATTTTATATACTTTCAGATGAAATAGATTTCTTACTTTAGTTGAGGGATCATTTCCAAGTAATACTTGAGAAACTAAATCCATCTTTTTTTTTTTTTTGCATAGAAAGTCATCACTTAAAACTGTTCTTGATTTCTTCACAAGCAGAGGTAGAAAGAAGCCATGACAATGGGTCAGGGTCCATTCCTGCAGTCTTGATTCTAAATTAGTAGAGCTGATGCCACTGAATCACAAAATGTAGCATATTCAATAGCCCCAAGTAGCTATGTAGAGTGCCCTCAAGAGGTTCATGTGAGGGCAGGTTGATGCTGGAAAACAAGGGGAAAAAATAAAATCAGACTTGATAGAGCCATTAATAATGTACAGCAGTGCTCTACAGATGGAAGGATTAGTGTGTTCTTAAGAAAGCATTTCAATATGTTTTTGTTTTGCATGTATGTTTCTATTTTTATTTTTGTTTTTCTTTAGTAGTATTAAATGCAGAAGGTAAAGCTTTCTAGTTGGAGGTATATGCAGAAGATGGAGTGAGAAAGCACTGAGGTTATGGGTAATGAAGTTTAAGAAATACTGATAAAGAGGTAGGACTGATTTTTCATTAGCATACCAAAACTGAGTGAAATCTTTCAAAAGAATCATCTAGGAGCAAAGTTTTTGATAATGCCTTAAAAATCACAAGCATACACTTGAACAAATCTACAAAGACATAAAATGAGTGGAATTTATAGTTGTAATCAAAACTCACTGCAACATTAACCTGGCACATAATAGCAGCCATATTTGTAAGGTGCTTTACAGTTTATATAACACATTCTCACATTTGCCATATATTTAATGATAGACATAATTGTGCTATATGCTAATTAAGCTTAATTAGTAAGTTCTTGTGAATGACTGTAATTAGTGGGACTGGTTTGCTGCCAAAGCAAGTTTTGAGCTCTCTTTTTACTTTATTAGTTACCTAGTATTTATAATCAGGAATAGTTTATATCATATTCTACTTTGCATCATACATGCTGATCTTCATGTATATTAAGAAACAAACTCCTGAGTCCTTACATCTAGGTAGCTGAGCTTCTCTTGCTCTAGGGCTTTTGTCATAACAAAAGTCTCAACCCCTACCAGTCCCCTCCTAATCCCCCATCTCTCCCACTAGCCCTCATCTGCTCACACTTGAGGGAGAGTTGTGCTTAACATTTAACATTCATTCACCAATAAATATTTATTGAGCACAATGCCAGAGATTGAGCAAGGCTCTGGAAGCATACACAGTGGTTGGCAAAACAGTCCTGGTCCCTCATGGAGTTCTCAGACTAAGAGGATAGAGAAAACCTAGACTCGGGTGGGGTAGGTGGTCAGGAAGTTGGCAGATCTATTATACTCTCCCATTAAGCTACAAGCATGGCCTTTATCATAGGTCTCCATCTGCCTTTTTTTCCTCATTTGATTCAGCACTCAGGCAGGGAAAATGCAGCTGTCATAGCTTGTACTCCCTCTATCCCCCAGCACAGGAGGCTACGGGAAAGAGTGCCTGGCACCAGTAGCTGGATATTGAGTAGATGAAGGGCAGCTAAGGCTAGACAGAAATTAGCAAGGTGAAGATATTGGGGAAACAAGTCCCCAGAAAAGAGAGAGCATTTGCAAAGGCCCTAAGGCAAGAAAGAGCTTAGCAGGCTTAAGAAGTTCATTTCATGTGGTTGGAGGGGTTGATGCAACAGGAGAAATGGCTAGAAGACTGGAACGGTAGAGGGTCCTATAAACAAGTTAAAAAACTTTGTCTTGAGGGCACTGAGAAGCTGTGGAAAAATTTTAATGACATTTCCCTGCCTCTTGCATCTCAACCCATTATTTACCTGGATAGGCCCTTCTACCTTCAGGGACAGAGGTGCTATGCAGACAACTGTAGAATCCTTTCAGACTGAAACACATGGGCAGTTTAGCAGAAATCATGCTTAGGAGCAGAGAGTAGAAAGAATATGAGCTTGAGAGTCAGAATGCTTGGGTCTGTATGAGGTTGAACAAATTTCTTAACTTCTTTGAGCAATTGTTTTCTGCACAATTGGTAATGTACATTTAAATCCCTCATCAGAAATAACAAGTACAGTGCTGGTAGCTGGCACTCCCTAGGTGGCAGCTATCACTATGTTCACAATGCTCTTTTGCTAACAGAATTTCAAACTCCTCCTTGAGAATGAAATCACAGAATCGTATATTATCATATTGTGAGGAAACCTTAAAGGTTTGTTTATATATGATGCTTGCATTCCTACTGCAGCACTGACAGTCAGTTGGTTTGTTGTCCAACATTACTATAATAGCCAGAGACAGAAAGTTCACTAGTGTCTCAAGCAGCCACTCCATGTTTGGGCTCTATTAGAAGGTTCTTTTCTTGGACTGAATCCAAATCTGCTTCCATGTAACCTCTATCCAGGGTCTCCATAGTGCCCCTAATGCCTCTTCCATGTGACAGCCCTCCAGGTGGTTGAGGTCATTATCTCCACCCCCACTCACCTAGAGTTGATAAGCTTGTTTCTTCAACCTAACAACAATCTTTTATCAATTCATCAAGAAAACACAACAACTATACAACATATACATACCCAAAAATAGAACTTAAAAACTGAAGTAAAAGGTGTTAGTGGAAGATTTTAGTAATAATAGTAGCTATCATTTACTGAGCACCTACACTATATACTTGGTGCTATAGACACAAAAAAGTAAGTCTCAATCAATCCTATAAATTGAAGAAAGACAAGTAAATGAGTATAATACAATATTATAGATACTGTGACAGAATTCTGTTCAGGAAAAAGCAGGGGGTATGGAGGTAGGCTACCAAGGGAGCAGTCATCTGTATGAAAGGGGCCTACCTCTTATAAGAGATGACACAACCTGCACCCTGATAGTTGAGTAGGATTTATCCATTTCTGTATTTGTTAAAATATCACTTTAGAGGCTTTAGTTACACAAAGTATTCAGAACAGCCACTCTCGGTAACTGCAAATACATTTCTACAAGAAATGTTAATTTTCTGTTAGCATTCCTTACAAAACCTCTTTTAGAGTGGGAATAATAGAAACCAGGCAAGCAAGAAGAATGGAACACTGTGATTTGCTGTGCCTGCATGTTGATAGCAAATATTTGGAAAGGAGGAGCTTCAACTATACTTTGGTGAACAGTGAAGTAGAAGAGCCGAGGCATACTCTGACTGTCATGACCATACAATATGGGAAGGTCACAGAAGATAGGGAGTAGTAAAGCATTTGCCCCACTGATTCACTGCAAGTTGTGTGAAAGCAACATGGTACTCATACTCCAGTACTTGCTTCTTTGTGTGAGGCCCTTTGCCCGTCCAGGAGGCTGAGGCATGCACAGAAGGTGATCCAACACGGAGCTGGGGAGCCTTGGAAAAGGATTATTTGATATGCCCAGAAATTCTGAGGATAGCTCCTTGGGCAGATGAAGCTAGCCTTCCTAAGGGAAAGCAGCGTGTCTAAGAATAAATATAACAATGAAGACCTTCTAACCTCCTGAAATGGGGCCTTTCCCATGAGAGCCATAGAGAGCAAATGACAGTGAACCTCAAGTTGCCTTCTTCAAGAAGAAACAAATGGGAAAGGCAGAAACACAAGAGTAAAATAACAGTGGAGGTTAAAACTGTAATATTTTTCAAGTTTGTTAAAGAAGCCTGTGAAAAAATGGTTATAAAACTGAGGATCTTGGAACAGTCCCTGACAAAAAACAAATAATGATCAAGTATAGAAAAGTTTGTTTCACAGTGTGCAAGCCATCTATCTTTAGAAGTCAACAAGGAGGATAAAACAAGTGTCACTATAAGCAAAAAGTACTGACAGAGACAAGTGAGGAAATAGGAGTGTTGAATGGAAGTTCCCATCCCCATTGCCCAGTTGAGGGAACTGAAGTCCTGAGAGGGTCTGGCGCTCCCAATATGCAAATAGGACTCTTTCACCTAGCAGGACACAGCACTGCAGCCCAGAGATGAGTTTAGCACACATACTCCCATCAGCCTTTTCCAAGCTGATTTGACAAAACAGAGGGATTTACTCAAACTCCTCATTTCACCGTGATACTTCATTCAGGGATTATTTCCTCTGCTGGGGCACTGGTACAAGGTAATCAGCTCTGTTTCCTGCTCCTCATTTGCTGAGCTACCTTTTTTTTTTTAAAAAGAGCCCTTCAGGCATTATTAAGACATTATTCACATAACAAAGTTCACCTTTTTAAGGTGTACAGTTCATTGGTATTTAGTATATTCATGGTGTTCTGCAACCATCACCACTATCTTAATTCCATATCATTTTCATCCCACAAATATGCCCAATCCCCCTCCCTCAAACCTCTAGCCACCACTAATCTACTTTCTGCCTTTATGGAGTTCCCTATTCTAGACATTTCATATAAATGGAATCATCCAACACGTGGTGTGTTACGTGTCTGGCTTCTTTCCCTTGGCATAATGTTTTTATGGTTCATCCATGTTGTAGCATACATCAGTACTTCATTCCTTTTCAATGCTGAGTAATATTATATCATGTATATGCTACATTTTGTTTATCCATTAATCAGTTGATGGACTTTGGGTTTCACCTTTTGGTTATTGTGAATAACAGTACTGAGAACATTCATGTATAAG
The DNA here is from genome assembly GCF_040802235.1 of Manis javanica. Classification (NCBI taxonomy): domain Eukaryota; kingdom Metazoa; phylum Chordata; class Mammalia; order Pholidota; family Manidae; genus Manis; species Manis javanica. The sequence goes on from NC_133171.1 coordinate 46,493,170, forward strand.
GTTTTTGTGAACATACTCTTTCATTTCTCTTGGGTATATATCCAGAGGTACAACTGTTTGATCATATGATAACTCTGTTTAACCTTTTGAGGAATTGCCAGACTGTTTTTTCAAAGGGCAACACTATTTTATATTCCCATCAAGTATTTATGAGGGAATCCAATTTTTCCAAATCCTTACTACTCATCTTTTTTATTGTATCTTTTTATTGTATATCCTAGTAAGTATAAAGTGGTACTTTATGTGGTCCTGATTTTTATCTCTCAATGAATGGTGATGTTGAGCATCTTTTCATGTGCTTGTTGGCCATTTGTATATATTCTTTGGAAAAAATGTCTACTCACATTATTTGCCCATTTTTTAATTGGGTTGTTTTTTTATTATTGAGTTTAAGGTCCTTTGTATATTCTGGTTGTTAGACCCTTAGCAGATATATGTTCTTGAATGTTTTCTCCCATTATGTAGGCTTAAATTTCTTGAAATGTCCCTTGAAGCACTGCTGAGCTACTTTTAACAAATATTTAAAAAATCTTAAACTAAATTACGAATGTGTAGCGTCTGAATTATACTTTTAAATTTAGTATTTATTAAATTATATAAATTAAATTATAATTTAACCTGCAAACAATTGAATGCAGACCATGTTTTAAGGCTTCCAAACTAAGAGTCTTGATATCATTATGGGACCCCTCATAATGATAACTATTGCTTTTATTGGCACTTATATGGCAGGCACTGTTTGGGCAGTCTGCACGTATTAATTTATCTAATTCTCACAACAATCCGCTAAGGTAGATACTTACTATACATATAAGAAAACGGAGGCAGAGGGAGATTAAGTCATTTGCCTGAAGCCAAAGAGTTAGGAAGTAATACAAATGGGCTCCAGATTCCGTTGCCTTAACGCTTGTGAGACTGCCAGGAAAGAATTAAACCATATTTTTTTACATCCATGACCTGTCGTCGAAATTATTAATAGTGTTTTAACGGCGTCTACACTCTGGACAGTTTTCCCCTCCTAGCCAGCCAGAAAGTAGGGCCAGCCACCGGGCGTCCTTATTGCTCTTTCCTCTCCCAGTCAGGTTTCAAAACCCACTCCCCTCTCCCCTCTCCCCCGGTTGCGGGGGCTTTAGTGTTTGGGTGCAATTGCGAAGTCAACTGCATCCCCCAGGTGAAGTTCTAAATTTCTGGCGGCCAATGGGTGCCAAGGAGCAGCGGATTCAGCCCAATGAAGCTCAAAGCTGAACCTTGGGCGGAGCCAGCGGAGGGGGCGGAAACGGAGCCCCACCGCGGTGGCTACAGTGTGAAGCACCGGCAGCCCCGAGCGGAACCATGAGCTGGACCTGCCCGCGTTGCCAGCAACCCGTGTTTTTCGGTGAGCCCCAGACTGAGGAAGGGGAGAAGATAGGGAGAGTGCGACCTGCTGGGTTCCCCGAGGACACGAGGAGCAGGCCACGGTGTGGTTCCAGACCCTCTTTCCACCTGTGGGGCACAGGTCCCTCGGGCGGGATGGAGTCGGCCTCCAGGAGGCACTCCCCATTGTCTCCGGGAAGCAGGGCAAGCGGGGCCGAACCGGGAAAGAAGGGTGCCCGCTGCTTAGCCTGGCTCTAGGCAGCCTCTTATTCCACCTTGTTCCTCACAGCGGAAAAAGTGAGCTCCCTGGGCAAGAACTGGCACCGCTTCTGCCTGAAATGTGAGCACTGCCACAGCGTCCTATCCCCAGGAGGGCATGCAGAGGTGAGGCTTGGCTAGGACACACAGCCCTGTGTCTGTCACTGTCCACATGCACCAGCCCTCAGATTAGGCCCTGGAGGCCCACCAAAAGCAACCTCAGCAGCCAACTCAGAAGACCACCAGCCAGGATTTGGGGAGCATGAGTTGTGCCAGTGGACCCCAGGCCTTTTGGGTGGCGGAGAGAGGAGAAGCAGCATTGCTTCCTGACTTGCCCCTGCCCTTTCTCACTGACCACAGTGGCAACTCTGGCACGCCAGCCACTCCCTACCCCTCCCAGCCCCACCAGCCCAGGCCAGTGAACAGACATACCTGGCAGCCTCTCTTGGGGGAAGGCCTGTGGGGCACAGGGGACAGCCTTGAGCAACGCCCTTCCCTCTGCTTGTGCCTAGCACAATGGGAGGCCGTATTGCCACAGGCCATGCTATGGGGCTCTCTTCGGACCCAGGGGTAAGTAAGTACCAGCCTGGAAGGGGCCAAGGGGGCAGCAGAACCCTGTCTGTGGCTGGGAGCTGGAGCTCAAGCCTGACCTCCCTCCCCTCTTCTCTCTGCAGGGGTGAATATTGGTGGGGTGGGCTCCTACCTCTACAATTCCCCCACTCCCACCACTCCTCTCAGCCCCAGCAGCTTCAGCACCCCCAGGCCCAGTATTGGCTTCCCCCAGGGCAAGAAAAGTAAGTGAGGCTGGCCTGTGGCTACTCCTCCTCCTGACCCTCCCTAGGCTGGAATGGGTGGGACCAGCTGGCTGTCTCCTACTCAGTCCTCTATTTCACATTCCGACAAATTTGGTCATGCCAAAGTTTTCTCTTAGCCATGGCCCCTTTTTGGATGTTCCCTCATGTCAGCTGCTGAGTTAAGAGGTAGACTGGGCAGATGGCATCATCTCCGTTTTACAGGTGAGGACACTGAGGTCTGGAGAGGGCAAGTGACCTTGTGTAGTCACACTGTTAGAGGCAAAGCTGGCCTGGGTCTGAGGCCACTCCCAGGCAAGAGCCTTGGAGGGATGGACCTAAGAGTAAGGGGTCACTGAGACAGAGCCAGCCCTCCCACTCCTCCGCCTCTCCCCTCCCTGTTTCTTACTCCTATCCCCTGCTCCCCAACACCTGACACCCCTGCCCTGGCCAGCTCCTCTATCAGCTTAGGTTTCCTGAGGATTGAGTTGCTGATAGAGTCGGGCTTTTGGGCACCTGAGCTCCTGGGAGAAAGCTCCAAGAAGGAAGCAGGTGGTCCCTCCTACACACAGAGGTCGGGGGAGAGGAGACTCAGCTCTGCTCAAGGGAGACAGACAAATGGTCACCTGGGTGGGAGGCTCTGGGATAAGCATGGCTTTTAGAAGAAGACAGTGCTCTGCCGGCTGGTGCTGGTGGGCCCTGCTTAGGCCTGGCCCCCACCTCAGCCCTAGCCAGGGCCTCTTCCCCTTAAAGGCCCTCCCCACATGAAGACGTTCACTGGGGAGACCTCACTGTGCCCTGGCTGTGAGGAACCTGTCTATTTTGGTAAGTGACAACAGGAAGTTTGGGGAGGGGTGTACAGGATGGGCATCAAAATGCAGGGAGGCAGTACAAAGTAGGCAGGTGGGTCTCCCTGCCCCACCCCTAGGATGACCACCTCTCTCCACCACCAGCTGAGAAGGTAATGTCTCTGGGCAGAAACTGGCACCGACCCTGCCTGAGGTGCCAGCGCTGCCGGAAGACCCTGACTGCTGGGAGTCATGCAGAGGTGAACAGGGAAGGGATGGTAGTTTTGTTGGGAGGAGGGAGACTGAAGATGGGAAGACAACCAAGCTCAGATGGTTCTCTCTCTTTGTGTCCCAGCATGATGGCGTTCCCTATTGCCACATCCCCTGCTATGGCTACCTGTTTGGCCCCAAAGGTGGGCAGCCCCACTCCAGACATGTGGGTCTGGGGGATCTGTGGACAACTTCCTGGGTGGTCAAACATGTCCCAGGCCCCTCCCAATTCCCTCCAGCCCTCAGCCCAGCACCCCCAGCCACCTCCAAGGCCCATGGTGATAAGGCTCTCTCCCTCAGGTGTGAACATTGGTGATGTGGGCTGCTACATCTATGACCCTGTGGAGATAAAATCCAAATGAGATGCTCACAGGAGAGATCGCCTGAACTTGGGCCTCCCACCATTGCCTCCATGGTTCAGTGGGACCTACAGAATTCTCCAGTCCCATGGGGTGGGAGACGGTGGGATTCTGGCAACCTGGGCCTAGACTTTTTCTGCCAATTCCTCCCTTTCCCATTCCTGTCTGATTCCACTTTGAAGGTTGGCCTCCTAGGCTTCCCAATCCCTTTCCCCAGCAAATTCTGGAGCTTCAAGGTACTCATAAAACTTGTTTTATTCTGTCTTCTCCAATAAAATACTGGCTCCCATGCCAACTCTTCTTTGGACATGGGGCTTAGACAGTGGGTTGGGGGGTGGGGAGAGGGATTACCCTGCAAAATGCCTGGGAGGTAGCAGAGCCAGCCATGGGAACAAAGAGCTCTGTTCTCCTGGTTCCTTGGCCCTGGCATTGGGCAGCCCCCAGCACCCCACATTGGACAGCATGCCCCCCAGCCCTGTTGGTACCAGAAGTCATCACAGGACAGCCCCTTCTTTAGCATCATCTCCAAATGAAGCACCTAATTCAGCATCTCATTTGAGCATGACAACAGAGAGATCCTGTGGTGGAGTCTGTTCAGAGGCTTCATTATCCATTTGAGAGATGACCAGACTGAGGCCCAGAGAGGGAAAGCCACATGCTTAAGGTCACACAGCAAATCAGTGGCAAAGTCATAATCAGAACCCAGGGCCAAAGTCAGTGGCTCTTCTTCCCAGCCAGGGCTCATTTCACAGCCCCACACTGCTGCCCCAACCCAAAGAGCACTTTAATTTATAGGATTCCCCCCAGCCATGCTAGGGATGCCAGAATTCTCCAGCAGCCCACTGCATTCTGGGAAGTCACCCTATTGCTGGAGGTCAAATAGCTAAGGCTGGATGAGCACAGAGAGGGGGCATTGGTGGTAACTCCATCCCAGGGCAGGGGGTGTTATGTCCCCAGCCCTGGTCACAGGGCCTGCTCTTCTGCTCTCCCACCCCCTGCTGAAGAACTTGTGTGAAGGGCCTGCCCTGGATACCATTCAGTCTTGGATCTGTTTCATGGGCATCTCTTCCTCCTGAAGGCTGGATGGGGCACTGGGGAGAAAACAGTCATGAGCAGTGGTGGGATTCAGCCCCTGAGTCTACCAGTCCAGCCTGCCCCATCAGGGCTGACCCAGGGCTCTCTCCAGCTCCTGGCGTACAGACATGTGTACCCACACATGCTGGTACACATCCCTGAGGTGTGGGCATGCCTGAGTGAGCACACATCCATCTCTTTCTGGATAATCTTGATACTTGTGTACACACATACACTCACATACATATTGACTCGTGTACTTTTATACATGCAATTTACACACCTGTGCACACTCCCATACGTGCTCCAGATACACATAACACATTTCTTCCTGTGACTCCTACCTAAGGTGTCAGGTACCTGAGCACCTATATCCACAGACAGTTCTGGGCACATACCCCTTCCTCTCCACGTCCTGGATGGTCTCTGGCAGCTGTGCCTGCCTTGTCTCTGGCAGCAAAAGGGTAGTGCAGGCAGCCAGCAGGGCAGTTCCTCCATAAATGAGCTTGGGCAGTGACAACCATGCTCCATCCAGCAAGGCTGCCAGTGGAGCCAAAGAGCCCCCCAGCCGGCCCACCAGTGCAGTCAGCCCCATCCCTGTCTGTCTGTTCGGAAAGAAAAGATGGGGGATGGGATTGGTGCTCACAACTACTTGGGGTCATGCCTCGTAGGGCTCCCCAGACAGCTAGGAAAGCTGGGGCTTCTTTCAGGTGGCCTTCCCACCCACCCACCTCCAGGCCAGGGCTCCTGGGGCCTCTGTTCTGACAGTACCAATAAGGTGCCATTGAAGGAAAAGCCACTATAAGGGGATGGGGAAAGGGGAATGTGGAAGGAAGTGGAAGTGTCAGCAGCTCAAACAGACCGTGCCTTGTTGTTAGAGGAGACAAATGGCTTTCCAAACCTACCCAGCTGCCTATAGGTCTCCTTCTCACCTAAGCTGTCAACAGACAGCTTAAAGGGCTCCAGGATTTACGGCCAGAGGCAACCCCCTGGGATGACCCTGTGGTGAATGGGATGGGAGCTTCTCTTCCAAAGGAGGCCCAGAGTTGTCTGACCTCACTCAGGTCACTTAGTAAAGAAAATGCCCTGCCTTCTCCCGGATTTAGGCAAACAGGGCTCTGGTTAGCTCTGTATTCCGGAAGTGGAGTAAGGAGTGGGTGAAAGGGACTGGGGGCAGCCTGTGTATGTGGAGGTGTTGGCAAGAGACGTGACTAACGAGGACCCAGGCTCCCCTCACCTGAGCACGGTAGGATACAACTCCGACGTGAACAGGTAGGCAGTGCTGAAGGCAGCTTCAGAGAAGCCTTTACCCACCACCGCCAGGGCGGTGCTCCAGGACAGCATCTCTGGAGGAAAAGGGGTTCCGGCAGTGGGCGCGCCTGGTGCGAGAGCCAAGGGCTTCCAGTACGGGAGGTGGAGCCTCGGGTGAAGGCGGGTCTTAACTGGTTTTGACTGGAGGTTCCAGGAAAGGGCGCGCGTTCGGCCAGGGGGCGGGACTCACCGGAGGACACTACTAGTCTGAGGCCCAGGGAGAGGGCGGTGCCCAGCAGCGCTCCAGCCAGCGTGAGGCGGCGGCCGGCGTGGCGCACTGACAGGTAGACCAGCAGCTTGGAGGGCAGCTCCACCGCCCCAAACAGCAGCTGCGTCTGGTACACGTTCAGCCCCAGCCCCGACACGTCCAGGCTCAGGCCGTAATAGGAGAAGTTCACTCCAAACCTGAGGGGGGTCACGATGCCATTCAGGGGCCCTCTTTCCCGCCCCGCTTGTCCCTTCTCCTCAGGATGCCTCGGCCTTTGAGAGGAACCACCTCCCCCGCCGTCAGAGCCCGCTGCCCTGTCCCATAATCCCCCCGAGGGTGCAGCTCGTGTCAGTGGCCCAAGCGCCTTTACCTGATCTTCACAGCAACCCTGTGAAGTAGGAACCAACAGCGCCCGGTCTTGCAGAAGGGCACTGAGGCTCACAGTGCTAAGTGACCTCCTCACGGTGTCACAGTAAGAAATGGCAGAGTCTGAATTTGAACGCACCTGCCTCTGAAGCTTGTTCCATCTTCTGACCTTCCAGAGCCCTATGCCCCGCCAGAGGCTGATCCTAGGGCTCTTCCCCGTTTCAGTTTGCTCATCCTGGAGTCCGCGCCTCCCTCTACCCCCTCATCCCCCAAGCCCAGACCAGCCCTTCCTCACCAAACCACCATGCAGCACAGTGAGATGTGCCGAAGCCGCGGAGTCCGGAACAGGTCTAGGTAGGAAGGTCTTCGGACCACCCGCTCCCTAGTGGCCACTTTGTTCAGGGTCTGGTGGGGGAGGAGGAGAGTTTGTGACATTGGAATTGGCTTTGCAGCCTTAGCAAGGCACACAGCTCTCTCTGGGTCTCTGTTCCTCCCTTCTGCAGTAGGGGGGTGGGGATGCACAAGAGAGCTTGAGTAGGGTAGTTTCTAAGTCAAGGGTGTGGCCCACCAGAGCCAGGTAGGGCATCCTGAAGAGTTTGGGACTCCCCACTGGAGAGACAGGGATGACTTTCCTGCACACACAATGGGCCCCGGGAAAGGGGCACTTCACATAGGCCACACACACACATGCACACACATGACTCGCATGCACTCACACCGCATGTTCACCCTCACCTCCCAGCTCAGGCTGTCCTCACCCGCTGGTCGCCCATTGAGTCTGGCGCAGTGGAGCAGGTACTTGTGGGCCTCCTCCACACGGCCTTGGGTCAGAAGCCAACGGGCAGACTCAGGCACCCACCTGGAGCAGGAGCCCTCCAGTCAGTCAGCACCCTAAGCCATACCCCCTACCCATCTTTCCCCAACACACCGCACGCTGGCAGCCTCCAGGCTCTGGCTCACACAGTCCGCTCCACCTGGAATGTCTTCTCCTTTCCAAACCCTCCTGACCTGGTGAACTTTTATTCCTCCTTTAAGACCAAATTTAAAAGCTACCTCTGCCCACACTCCCTTTCCTAGGCCCAGGTCCCCCACAGTCTGGCCTCAGCCCTAAGACCTCAGCCACCAGCACCAGCCACCCACTTCTCCCACAAAAGACAGGAGAGCACAGGATAAAGGAGAGACATACAGACATACCGAGAGGGGTCATCCAAGCCAGTTCACTTTGGGAAGGCAACGAAATGCCTACCCTGCCTGGCCTCCCTCCCTCCTGCTTGGATCTCCTACCCCTGTGCTTGCCCTGCTCCCATCCCCACCCCTCCAGGGTGCCAGCCTCAGAATGTGCTTATGTGCTGGGTTCTGTTTCTGATGTTGTGCATGTGTCCATCTCCATCTGTCCCTCTGAATCTGCCTTTCAGTCCTGGTCTCTGTCACTCACTCTGTCTCACAGGTTCTGTCTCTATCTCTCCATCTCTATCTCTGTACATTCTGTTTCTCTGCATCTCATGAACAGTGCCATCTTCTTCATACTGGTCTCGTGTCTCCTCTCTCTCTGTCTCTTTCCTTCTCTTGGTCACTAGTTCTCTTTAGCATCACTTCTCAGTCTCTCTGTCTTTAAATCTCAGCCTCTGATTAATCCTGTCTTCAGCTTCTTATGTCTCCCACTCCCCAGCAGCCCGCAGGGCTCACCAGAGGCTGAGGATGCCTGGGGCACAGGGCAAGGTGACAGTCAGCAGAAGCCATCGCCAGTCCCGTATGAGGTACCCGACCAGTGCCAACAGCATCACACCCCCTGTCCAGAAGGTGCCACTCAGGACACCTGCCACAGTACGGTGTCCCACATCCAGCCACTCCATCTCTGGTCCAGGGCAAGAGCCAAAGACAGAAAGGCCAGAAGGGTTCAGTTTCACCTTTTACCACTGCCTCCCTCCAGCCCTCTAGGCCTTGCTCATCCTTTGCTTGCCTCACCCAGTGGCATCACGATGATGGTGAAGCCAGCCAGGGCTGCGCCAGTAAGGGTCCGGGTGATGGCGAACATAATGTAGCTGACTGAGGCTGCAGACACCAGGCCCAGCACTAGGGCACTCACATACGCCACCAGCAGCAGACGGCGCCGCCCAAACCTGTACGGGGTCATGCAGGGTCAACTCTCTGTAGAAGGGAAGTCCCAAGACAGAGGTAGACTAGGAGACTAGGCCCATACCCCCACTAATGGGAGAGGGTGCTCCACCCCACACCCTTATTGACCCTCCCACCTCACTCCACCTGTCAGACAGGTATCCAAAGGCCACGGCCCCCACCAGCACACCAGCAAAGAAGAAGGTAGAAATGGCTCTGTTCAGGCCTTTCTGCTCACACACGAGGTCCCACTGCAGGAAAGGCAGGGAGGGGCCTCCCATGGGCACAAGTCCCACTCCAGTTGGCACCAATTCCCCCTCTCCAGACTCTAGGGCCTTCTAAAGTCATCTGTGCCATCCTGGTACCTCTATGTCAGATAATAAACCCCCAACTATTTGCCCCAGCTTGGGGGGTGGGAGACTTTACCCTTTCCAAATTCTGCAGCCTCAGCTTCCCACGGAGGACATTGACCAAGACGTCAAGACTCCTACTCCTCCCTAGAGACTCTACTCCCATCTGCCCTCACCTCCAGTTGGATTACATAAATCCCACACCTGGGGCCCAAAAAGAGGAAGGGAGAGAAGGAGGCCTCTATTGTTTCTCCACCTTTTACTACAGAAACACCCTTCTCAACTCCTGGAGCCATCTCAGACTTTCCCTGCCTTAATCACCTTTCTAATAATAATAGCAGGTCCCATGTACAGACTCCTTACTGCAAGCCAGTAACCAAGCTCAGTGCTTTAAATTCATAAACCCAGTCTACAGGTGGGTAAACTGAGGCTAACAGGGAAAGTAATGTGTCTAATACCCACCTAGTAATCACCTGAGACAATGGCAGGCCCATCCCACTCACACTTCCCCCAACCTCCCAGCTTGGGTACCTCAGTTGCAATGGTGGAAGAGAACTCCTTGTGGTCGTACTCCCAACCCTGGGGGCAGGGCACTGTGGAGGGCTCCTCAAGCTCCCCAGAACTCTGCCCCTCTTCCCCCAGCGTGGTGTTGGGGAGGGCCTGGGGGTGGGTGAAGCGGAGGCAGGAGCTAAGTGTGCCATCAGGCTCCCGGGGCAGATGAGCCGCTAACCATGAGTCCTGATGGCTGAGGTTGGCAGGTATGCCAGGCAGGGCACAGTGGTGGTCAGGCACGGCAGCCAGGAAGATGGGCAGGAGGAAGTTCATGGGCAGCAGCACCCGGGGCAGGGCCAGCAGGGCCACGTTCCGTAGTTGGAAGGGCCCAAAGCCACCCACCTGGTCTAGTAGCTCCTCAAATCTCATGCTGCCCACCCACCAACTGTCCTTAGCACAGGTTCCCTCTGCAGTGCCCAGCGCACACCCACCACTTAGACCCTTGGACTCTGGAGGCGGGAACAGATGAACTAATGGGTGGAGAGCCTGCAGCCAGAATCCAGCCCTAAGGGGCTGGCCAGGGACTGGGCTGACCCTGCCACCCTGTCTCCAGAGATCTCTACCTGTGTGGCTCAGGACATGGGAGAGGGGCTGTCATCCATTCAGAGGTCACTGATTCTATGGCTCTGAGATTTACATAGGGACCAAGTGGGGTATCCTAAGGCTGCCATGACGGGGTAATTAGTTGTGTAAGAGGTGAGACCCTAGCCCCTTAATCAGCAGAGCTCAAAGGGTCCATAAGAGGAGGGGGTCCCCTGGGGCATGGTGCCCCCTCTCCCTGGATACTCTTTGTCCTATGAAGCCTTCTGTTAACCTTGCCTATCTGCAGCCACAACCTGATGCATACATAGCCCAGGATTCAAGACTGAGGCCCAGGCTCTAACCTGGTGAAGGGTTCTTTCTGCTAAGCCACAGGCCTCCCTGTAGCCCTGGGCCCCCACCTGAAGTTTATGCCCTGGCCTGGAGACATACCTGGAACCACACTGGGAAGCTTGGCCAATCAGGAGATCCCAGAACTGTCACCCTCCCACTTCTTCACCCAGGGACTCTTCCCACGCACACTACCCCTTCTGCCTGCTCCCTACCCCTATTTGCAGGAGCTTTCCAATTATCCCTGGGCGGTGGGCTCAGGGAAGGCCAGAGTTTGCCAGGGTCCTGCCATAGGTGCCTGCAACACATAAGATTCAGGATTTGCCTGACTGCCCCCACTGAATTCTCATTCATGGCCCTGGAAGCGAAAGCACAGCAGAGGCCAGCAGTGTGAGGTTTATTCTGATCTGATTTTCCAAACACTGGGTTGCTAGAGCTGGGGGTTTGTTAAATTGTTTTCCAGATTTCTAAGAAAATGGGCTTCTAAAGGGCCCAAGCTTTAAAAAAAAAATTGAAAACCACTAGTTTAATTTAGGCCCCACTTTGAACAGGAAAGAAACATGGTGCGGGTGGAGGGTGGGCAGGGGAGTGCTGTTGCTGTGTTCACATGGTGACTCAGTGACAAAGCTGAAGAGAGGACCAGGGCCCCCACTCTAGCCCAGGCCTTTGATGCAAATTGCTGAGCTGGAGATGTGGCAGACTGCACTAAGCTGGGCTCCCTGCGAAAGCTCTGGGGGAAGACCTATACTGGTGACGTGGTGCGTGTTAATGGTACTTAGTGGGAGTGAGGGCAGAGATTTGGCAGCAGTGACAGGTGATAATAGTAAGAGATACTTGTTGAGTCTCTAGTGCCACTCAAGCATTCTGTAGCTACAAAGATGCCTCAGACACAGTCCCTGCCCTCAGGAGCATACAGTCTAGCAGGAGGGTTAAAACAAGTTACACAAAACCCTCTGCCTCCAGCCTTGCCCCTTTCAACCCTCTCTCCATGTACCCACCACAATGAACTTATTAAAACACAAATATGACAGGATAATGTCTGTGTTTAAACTACTGGAGAGTAAAAGCCCAGCTTCCTAGCTGGGTCCACATGACCCCCAAGACTGGCTCCACCCCACCAGCCTACCCCTGGCCCCTCCCATTCATGCCCCTTCCCTCCTGTCCCCAAACGCACCAGCTGGTTGGCACCTCACACCTCTGCAGTATTTGGGCAGCACTGACCTCCCTCTTATTTACCTGGTGGATGCCCGCGCTGCCCTGGAGACCAGCTCAAGGGTGAGACAATCTCTGTCCTCCTTGCTCTTACTCACATGGGACCCCCGCACTGCTGGTTCCTCTCTCATTTAATACCATATAATCGTATCATTTATATAAAAATATAAAATGCCAATACCCTTCACAGCTCCTGAGGGGAAAGTTTTGCAGGCATCGCATCTCCATGCTCCATCCAGTGGCTCCACGGGGGATATTCTGAGTTTTTTCCACAGCCAGAGAGAACAACCAGGGGGATCAACCCTAGGCGCTGGCTGTGCTGCCTTTGCTTTAATAATGAAAAATCCTCTTCTGCTTTAACATGAGAAGTAGCTGGTAGTCATATAGTAGTCACCTCTCCTTCTTTGTACTGGCTCCTAGGAAACTCAGATCTAAATCTAAATCTCTAAAATTAAATCTGCAGCCCCTTCTTACATAAAGTACTTTGGCATTAACTGTACCCCTGGCTACATCTTATTCGCTGCCACCATCCCAAATGGCAGCTCTCCTCTCTGATGTGATTGAGGAGATGTGGTGACAGTGACTATGATGTTTGGAGGCAGATGATGGAGCTGGACAGGCAAGTTGTGAGATGCCAAGAACCTACCCAGAGGGCAGATCAGTGCTGAATCACCAGTTAAGCTGGTTTTAATTAGAATTTTAACCATCCCCATCCCCCTCCAACCTTGTAATACAAACCTCAGCACAGAGGCCAAGATGGAGGAGAACTTCATTTATACCAGGCTAGATGGCAAGAAGCCTTGTACACTGGAAAAATAACAGCCTGTTAGTTAAAATTATTACTAGAACTGTTGCATTTAATGGTACATGGGAGGAGAATTACAGAAGATGCCACCTAAGTGATGAAAATGGGCTTGCATCATATTGCCCTCTGATCTATGGCCAAATGTCCATGACCATGCAGTCTCTCCTCCCCTCTCACCACATCACCCTGGGCAATGACCAGGCTCCTGCATCCGCTGAGGACTTAGAAGGCCATCCCAACCATTCTTCAGTCTTGGATTGGTCTCAGCTCTCGTCCTGGCCTTGACTCCTGAGTAGCTGGTAGGAAAATCCCAGCAGGCCCCAGTGTCTGGTGACCAGAAACAGGACACTCCATACTCCTACCCTGGTTTTGTTTCTCCAGGGTGTCCCCAAGGGGCCTCTCTCTACTAACAAAGGCCCTTCGAATGTCCCTGGTATTGTGGTCCCTTTCTAGCCCCTTACTTAGCAACCTGGTTCAAGCCACTTATTTCTCTATGCCCCTCTCCTCAGAGGTCTCTTGGCCACAGGGCAGAAAAGAGAAATATCTTTCTAGGGGAGTGGGGAGAAGGTTGGCCAAGGGCTGGGCAGGTCCTCACTTATGAAGCATCAGGTAGGCCCTGACAGCCAAGCTGGGCCTTGGGAGGAAAGTGTGCCTGGCAGATCTCGGGCTCCTGGGGACAAGGAGTGGGCAGGGGTTCTCTGTAGCCTTCTAAAGCCATCTTCCTTGGCAGAGCTGACCCTGCCCCAAGCCTGGTCCTGGCCCCCTTCATTCCTCTGTATTCCCTGATTCGCACCTGTGACCACCACACACACTTTGCATGCTGCCTGTGCTGCTCCCTCTTCTGGGAATGTCCTCTCCTTTTCCTGTGGCATCTCCTCTTTGTTCTTTAAAGTCAGTCTATAAACTCTATCCATCTGAGAGCCTTTCTTGAAGCTCCCACTCTGGGCTGGGTGTCCCTGTCTGAGCCTCAGATGGCACATGTAAAGTGAAAACTAATTTATAACCACCTTCTTGAGGGAGCACTGTGCTTTGTCTCACTTCCCAGACTGTGCCCCATGTCTGGCAAAGCCTCTTGGTACATGTGGGGCTTAACATAGCCTGCAGAATTAGTTGATGAATGAATGATTGAAAGATGCTAAATAATGAATGAATTATCCATGAAATTCATTCATTCTCAGTAATAATAAAATAAATTTAATATAGAACAAGATAATATTTTTCATTTATTTTGATTATTCTGGGGATTTCTCCTAGGTTTAGATACGGAAGTAAGCAAAGACTGGAACCAGGGTGGTAATTTTGGCACTATTTGAAATAGTGAAAAGTTGGAAAGAATCTAATGAAAAATCAATGTGGAGCTGGTTAAATAGATAATGGAACATTCATGCCATGGACTAGAGTGTAGCCATTGAAAGAACAAGCGAATCCTCATACATTATGGTGAGAATGTAAAATGGTGTAGCCATTGTGGAAAAGTTTGGTAATTCCTCAAAATGTTAAACACAGAGTTTCATATGACCCAGCAATTCTACTTCTAGGTGTCTACCCAAGAGAATGAAAACATATGTCTCCACAAACACTGTGAACGTTCATTATTCACAATAGCCAAAAAGTAGAAACAATCCAAAGTCCACCAACTGATGAATGGATAAACAAAACATGGTCTAGCCATACAATGGAATATTACTTGGCTATGAAAAGGAGGTATTGATAAATACTGCAATAAGGATGAACTTGAAAACATGCTAAGTGAAAGAAGTCAGTCACAAAGAGCCACATACTATATGATTCCACCATAATGTCCAAAACAGACAAATCTATATAGAGTAGAAAGCAGATTAGTGGCTGCCTGGGCTGGAGGGGTTGGGGAAGAATAGGAATGACTGCCAGTAGGTATGGAGATCCTTTTGGGGTGAATAAATGCTCTAAAATTGATTGTGGTGATGGCTGCACAACTCTGTGAATATACTAAAAACAAGGAAGATCTGTATTTTAAAACGTTGAGTGTAAAAATCATGTTTCAGAGTAGTAGGTATAACACCCTCCTCTATTTATAAGAAATATATATACAGACAGCGAGTGCAATTACTATAAACATAAAGCAGAAGGTCTGAAATGGTACACAACAGGCCATTCACAGGGGTTACCTCTAGATGGTCAGCTTTGTGGATGGGGAACTTTCATGTTCTATATGCTTTCAGCATTTGCCTTTTTACTACAAATACAACCTGCTTTTGACAGTCTGGAAAATGAGGAAGGTGAAAGCATCTGAGGGCCCCACTGAAGGCTGGTGAATCAGACCCTAGAGCCCCCTGGCATCCACATGGGAGGAAAGGGGGTCCTAGGCGGCCATGATGGGGATTGAGGGATGGCTACATAGGTTCTGGAATGTCAGAGCTGTTTCTGAGAGGTATTTTCAGAGGGAGAGCAGGACTTTGGAGCCACAGCCTTTTTTACCTCTGATCCAGGCAGGCCCAAAAGCCTGTCCTGGGACAGAATTGTTTATGTACTGCCTAGACAGAAGATTTACACCCAGTGAACCTAGGGTCCAAAATGCAAAAGCTACAGCAAGAACACCACAGTAAGGCCTCCCTTCCCCCAGCCCTCCTCCCCAAAGCAACCAGAGACCTCTGACTCACTTAGATAGGTGCACATTATACATACTGCTCATTTTAGTCTTAGAGACCGGTTCATAAGTGTAACAGAGAGCCACTTCCTTCACTGTAGCTTTGCAGTACCTGTGATGGGGTCCCCACAGTAGGGGCAGCAATGCTGTACTAATCAGCCCCAATGAAAACACACATTTAGATTGCTTCTGAACTTTTGCTTTCACAGGTCTGTAATGTTGGCCAAACCGCTGGGATCAGGTATCTTTTGGAATTCCAACTTAAATATACAAATTAAATAAATATACATTCAGTGCATATTCCATAAGAAACACCCTAAGAGGATCTAAGGCAGTACCCCATAATCAAACACATTAATATTTCCACTGCAAACATGTATACCAAGTGGAATTTTAAAAGATTATAAATGTCAGGTTTTGGTACCAAATGAGTTTGTGCCAATTTAATGAAAAAACTTCCAGTTCTCAGAACTTTTTGGGTGTCAGAATTGCAGATGAGGCTTTGTGGAGCTATACAGAAATGCTGTAGTAGAAAACTTTGGACACACAAAATTTTGTAAGTTTACTAGTCTGTCCATAGGATAATATTTCTAGAAGTGGAGATTCTGGGTCATAGGCTACATTCATTTGTGGTTTTCATAAATTTCGCTAGAATAATGACCACTGTTACTCCTTGTCTGTGAACTGCGGTCCTTTATACGGCAGTGAAAATTCTTGCTCCCTCCCTCTCTGCACAAAGCTAGAGTTAGTGTCTGACCCCTGGGAGAGGCAGCCAGGGGAGCTGAGGGAGTAAAAACTTTGCTATCAGAGACAGCAGGGCATTTCCCTTCCACGGGTATGATCCTGAGCAAGTTACCTGTACCTCTCTTGAGCGTCCATTTCCTCTCTGTAGAGATGATCTGCCTCCACAACAGTGCCTTCCCCACTTCCCAACCTGTGCTCTTCTTTCCTGCCCACCCCCAGCCCCAGGGCCTGGGCTTTGCCCTCTCCCCAAAGGAAGAAGAGTCCAGGCCAGCAGAAAGAAAGGTCCACAGGCTTTTTAATAGTGTGATGGCTACTTCCCTTCCAAGACCCGATCTGATCATGACAGCGGCTTCCAGGGTGTTGGGGAGGCGATGGACAGATGCAGGGTGGGCAGAGGCCATGCAGTGACTGGGAAGGCATGGGGGAGGACATTACATTCTGATTGGCATGTAAACATTCTTCAGGGGCTTCCGGGGGTGGGGGAGGGGGAGGGCAACTTCCTGCCCCCCCCCTCACCTCATACCCACCAGGGCTAGTCCCTGGAGCTGAGAAGACTGAGCAAGCCAGGCCTCTTCAAGGAGCTGGGAATGGGGGAAGCCCACGTGCCTGGGGCATGGCCTCTCTCCTGCAGCCCCTTTGTGCACAGTGCAACTGGGGTGGGAAGGCGTGTTCTGGAGTGAGCAGACCAACACCTGAGCTGGTGACACAGGCTGGCCTGATGGGGAAGTACTGGAGGGGTGAGGTTATGGTGTGACACTCTCTTGCAGAGAAGGGACTCAGGACTGGAAGGACTGAGTGGAGAGGAAGAAGCTGAAGCTGGGGGTGGGGGTGGGTGGGGACACTGGGAGGTGTGGTTTCCTCTGCCCGGATCCTTCCTGGGGAGAGGAGCAGTCACTCCCCTAGCTCCCTCTGGCACTCACCCCTACCCCTCCTCCCCATGCCTTGGTGACATTCAGTGATGCAGAGGCCTGAGGTCAGCTGGGAGCCCTAGGGAGGTCTGGAATCCCCAGGGCAGACAGGGTTTTGCATCTCTGCCCTAGAAGTTGGAGGGTGGGATGAGCCTGGGGCTCTCTCAGGCCATCCCTTTTTCCTCCCAACACTGAACCAGGAAGTTGTTGTTCCTGGGTAAGGGGCAAGGCTGGGGGCCCTACATTCACAGTTTGGTTGGTGGCAAGTAGCAGGCCCAGGACCTGGGCACCGGAGGTCATGCCCTGGTCCCCAGCTGGCACGAGCTGATTGTCATTCAGAGAAGCTCTAGGTGGGAGGGAGTGGCCCCTCCTCCACCCCCTCTGCTGGACCCAAAGGGTGGTAGAGGCCTTACAAGGGTCTTGGGTTGACAAAGAGAGCTCTGTCTGGAGAGGTTTCCTGAGTGTTCTGGGAGCCTCTGCATCAGCGTGGTTGGACCTCAAAGGCTTGTCCACCCTGGAGTCCTCCCCTGGGCTGGTCTGCAGAGAAGCCACCACCTTGGGAAGCAGCTGCCCACGCTGCTGACTCTCCATGAAAGGCTTCAGCTGGCATCACCAGGCTGCTCCCAGGGCCAGCTTTCTCATGGGCATCCTTTTAAGCATTGGTGGCTGAATGTTGCCAGACCACTGGGGCACACTGGGCCCTTTCTTCCTCTTCCTTTGATGGCCTTCCCTTGCTCTCTCTGGCCCAGGGAAGAATAGAGGGCCCAAGTCAGGGGACAGAGGCTGTGGGTGCTGAGGGCAGAGGAGGGATACAGGGGCCCTGTCCCAGATAGGCTGGGTTGGCTGTCCCTTCTGCAGCCAATGGACTGCTTGACCCAGATGTAGGCAGCTGAGGCTCATGATGAGGTGGGATGAGCTATGCAACAGCCAGACCCATATCCACTCACAGAGCGGCACAGCCCTCACCTTCTGCAGGGACAGCTCAGCCACATGGTTTGGGGTTAGGACAAGAAGGGACAGGCTGAAGGGTGAGCTGGGGGAGGAGGGAACTTGGACAGACCCATCACACAAGCATACAGCCTGGAGATTAGAAGGGCCTTTCTGCCTTGCTTTGAGTCCAGGGGCCAGCTGTCTGTCGGCCTGTTTCTGCTGTCTCTGCCCACTGGGGGAGATGATGGTCTGATCCAGCCCACTCCCCAAAGCCAAAAGGACAGAGTGACCCAGCCAGAACTGAATCCCTGAATCTCCAAAGAGCCAGCGCAGAGATGATAACCAGCCATTTTCCACCTTCACTGAACTCACGACATAGGGAAGTTGGTTGAAACTGTAGACAGGATTGAGGTTAGATGGCAGGAAGGGATTCCTGATGGTGAGAGGTCCTGAGCACTAGAACACAGGGCCAAGGGATGGGGGGGAAGTTCTTTTCTAAAGCCCCCTCCAACTTCCCACTGGGAAACACTTGCCCAGAAAGGCAGCCCACAAACACTCTATGGTTCCCACTGAGGGCCCAGCCCACATTAAGGGTGGGGGGTCTTTGCATCCTTCCCATCACCTGCCTCTACCTTCCACAGGGTGATCAAGATGGAGCTGACTTTGGAGCAGGTCACACCTGCCCGCTCACACCTGAGTAGACCAACCACCACTAGGCCCCACCTCCCCAACCCCAGGCTGCAGCTGAGAAGAGGCCTTTTGGCCTACCACTGCTCCCAGGAGACCCTGGGCTTGGCCTCTAAGGGGAGGCTGGCGCCTCCACTTCTGGAATTTGACGCTGCCTTTCTGAAAAGGGGGCTTTGGCTGGAAGAGGGTTAGGAGGAGGGCAAGGCGCCTCAGAAGGTGTAAGCAGAGGTCCCTGGGGGGCATGGAGAGCAGCAGAGGCCTGGTGGGTGCGCAGGGCGTCCCCATTGGCGGCTTCCTCATCCTTGGTGAAAAGTGGCTGAGCCTTCCCCGGGATAGAGGTTGAGCCTGCCCCCGAGGGTCGGCGGGAGAGGAGGAGGAGGGGCTGAGGGGACAGAGGGGAGGCGGGCGCTCCCCCCC
Source organism: Manis javanica (assembly GCF_040802235.1). Taxonomy (NCBI): domain Eukaryota; kingdom Metazoa; phylum Chordata; class Mammalia; order Pholidota; family Manidae; genus Manis; species Manis javanica. The sequence continues at coordinate 46,512,164 of NC_133171.1, forward strand.
GCGGCGCGGCGCCCGCCATTGGCCAGGCCTGCGGGCGGCGCGGCGTGTGCTGGCGCGCGTGCTCGCGGGTGCAGGCGGGAAGCTGGGGCCGCGGGTGGCGCGCATCAGGCGCGTAAGGCTGTGCTGGGAGCTGTTCCAGTGTGGCCGGCTGCGGGTCGGGGGCCGGGGTAAGGGTTGGGGGCCGCAGAGAGCCGCGCAAGTCATTATCTGGCCCCGGCCCGGCCCTCCGCGACCCCCGCCCGGCCTTTGGTTGCTGCGCGCTGAGTCTGGAGTTTCCCTCTGGGTCCTTTCTTGGGGCCCCCTGGGGTTGGGGTGCCGTCTGGCTGGGCCCGGGACTGCGGGGCGCCCCGCGGTGAGGGGCCCCCCGCCCGGGCCTGGTGAGAGGGGGAGGGGCTCTCTTTGCGGGACAGGGACTGGCTCCTGGGGGACACAGGGAGGCCCGCACTGCGCGGGGCAGGGGTCCTGGGGCCTGCTTGGGCTCCCCCTGGGCCCGGACCCGGGCCGCGGCCCGGGGACTGTTTGGAGCGATGGTCAGCAGCAGCGGCCGACCCTGGGGGCTTCTGCAGCTGGAGCCTGCGGGCGAGATGGAGGGCGGAAGGCAAGAGAAAAGAAGAGGCCAAAGAGAGGAGAGACATTTTCAGAATCGCCTGGGCACCGAGCCTTAGCATCCTGCATCCTCAGAGCTGGATGAGACTGAGGAGACCATGGCTCAGATGGGTCAGTTGAGGCCTAGTGCTGCATTCTCCCAAGGCAGGACCTCTGGGGGCCACACACTCCCAGGCTGCCGCAGATGAGCTTACTGCGGGCTTTCTTTGACCACTCTGTTTCATCTTGAAAATTCTCATAGATTTTATACTGTGTAATATACCTATGTTTATATTAATATGAATAATGTTTTCTCAGAATTATTCCAGGCTTTATCCTTTGGCTTCAAATGTCCCATGGCACACAGAGGCTGTGTGTGGACCACAGTAGCCCCCCTCAACCTTTCCCAAGCTTGAACTCCCTGGCACCCCTCCAGATATGCTCACTGTAGCCACTCCTGTGAGCCCAGTGACAAGGCTGGGACCTGAGTCAGAAAAAAGATTTAGTTGGGGAGGTGGTGGACAGGAAGTGTACCTGGGGGTCCTTCCTGAATCTTCAATAGCCCCTGACCTTGGCTCTGGGGAAGTCCCTGCTGGGGGAGGCCTGCGGTCAGTCACCCTCTGCCCACCAGGAGTTGGCAGCAGTTCTCACCTGCTGGTGATGGCTGTGTCAGATGCTGGAGCCGCACCATGGGGTCTGCCAGGAGGCTGCTGGGCCGAGGCAGGTGTGGGCATGCGGATGTTGATGGGGCGGGGAATCCGGCTCCGGGTGGCAGCTGCCCGCCCAGCCTTCCTGGGCGCTGCGGGCTCAGAGGTGGGTGTGTCCTCCTCGGAGCCCGTACCTGAGAGCGTCTCAGAGGCACGGCGCTGCTCCTCACTGGAGGAGGACGAGGCCCCAGAGGCCAGCCGCAACAGCAGGCGGCCCTGCCTCTTCTCCATCACCAGGCGTGCCAGGTCCTGCTGCGGTCGGGCCCTCTTGCCCCACCGCTCTTTGGCCGACAGCGAGCCTGAGGGCTCTGAGCCTGTGTCCTCCTCAGACAGCAAGACAGGGATACGGCTCCTGGGGCGCGGGCCTGGTGTGGCATGGTGGCTGGGGGAGACTATGGCCAGTTTCTCTGGGCCTGACTCCAGTGGGGCTGGCCTGTTGGCAAGGGCTGGGCCACCGGGTAGTGGGTGTGTGACCACCTCCAAGGGGGCACCCCCAGGGGGACCGGACAGGGCACAGCTCTCCAGCCCTGACCGGGTGATGCCATTCAGGGGCACAGAGTTCCCTGCCTCCACAGCCCTCCCATCAGAGGGCACCTCCAGGCCCAGCTCACCCCCAGTGCCCAGCTCCTCAGGCCTCGAGGCTTGTCCACTGGAAGACATGACATTGAGGTGAGTTTTCTCTGCGATGTGCATAAAGGTCCTCTCGACTTTGGTAAAGGGTGAGGAGGTGACTGCCACGCCCCCGGCCCCCGTGGCCACTGCCCCGGCCCCTGGCCCTATCCCAGGCCCAAGGGGCTTGGGCTCAGACTTAAGGACAGAGGACAAAGTACCTGGCTCAGACACGTCCAGCTGGCTGCCCATGGGCTGGGGCCGTTCGTGCTGAGGGGTGAGTACAGCCAGAGTGCCCAGGTCGGGGTCGGGGGCCAGGTCGGCAGTGACGGGCGACTTCTTCATGTCGCCAGGGGAGACGAGCACCAGCGTTTTGGAGCCCTCCTCAGGTTCCAGGTCCCCGTCAGCCATGGAGGCCCGACCCCTGGACTCCTTCTGATCGTCAGCCAGCAGTGTGGATGGGGCGCCCTCTTGGCTGCGGTCAGTGCTTCTCTCACTCCCTTCACTGCTAGAGCCACTGCGTGGCCCCAGCACCTCCCCCAGGACTACCACCTCCTCCTCCTCTTCCTCCTCCTCCTCCTCTTCCTCTTCTTCCTCCTCCTCGCCCTCCTCCTCCTCCTCTTCTTCCTCCTCCTCTTCCTCCTCCTCTTCTTCCTCATCTTCCTCCTCCTCCTCCTCTTCCTCCTTCCCATTAGCTTGAGGCTGAACAGAAGGCAGCGGGGCCTGGGGGGTGGTGAGCAGCATGTGCGAGAAGCCCACCCTCCGGACCCTGTTGAGCAACCGAGCACGTTCGCGGTAATCGGAGAGGTCTTTCTTGAAGTCCTGGTAGGGCAGGCTGAGAGGCACAGCTCGTGGGAGACCATTCATCTCAAATGGGGATGCCACGGAGAATACCTGCAAGGGGCACACACAGGGTCCGCTGAGGCCACCCAGCCTCCTGGGCCGGAGAAGACCTGGACTGCCCCCCAAGCTAGGAGGCCCACATGCCCAGGTGGTCCACCAGATTATGACTCCATAAGGGCAGACGCTGGGTCTGTTTTGTTCATTGCTGTATCCCCAGGATCTACAATGGTCCCTGGCACCTAGTAAGTGCTCAGTAAATCTCTGATGAATGATTGTGTCCATGCTCCAGGCTCCCTGAGGTCCCAGGCCCTGGTCCCGGTGGCTTTTCTGTCTCCCAGTCTCCTAGTACTCCAGCTCCTCGCCTTTCCATGTGCATCCCCAAACCCAAAGCCAAGTCTAGTTCAATGAGGAGAGGAAAATGACAACTACAAGGCATCATAACCACCAGGTAGATCAACCCTCTCTTTTACAGATGAGTAAACCAGGCCCAGAGAGAGGCAGCAAGTGCCTGGGTCAGCCCTCACTGCCTCCTCACAGGACTCAGTTCCTCTACAGCCAGGGAGCTGGTCACCAGGGCCACTAGGACCTATGACGTTCTAACAGACAAGGGCAAAGTCTGGGTTGTCCTCCACCCTGCAAAGTGCACTGGCACTCCAGCCCCCTTCCCTCCTGCTCCTTTCTGGCCTGTCAGCCAGGTATTTTCCAGCCCTGTACAGATGTGTTTTGAGCTTCCAGGAATTCACAGCCAGCCTGACAGTTCTTTTTGCTCAATTAAGTTTTCCCCTTTGAACCTTTATACAGAATCTTTGGCAATGTTATGCGTTGTTCTTGGCTTTCTAGACTCCTGATACAACTCTCATTAACCTTGTTCCTTCCAGACGGAAAGACCTGACCACCTTATCAGACTTCAGGTACTGTGCTTTCTCCAGCTCCACTTTCATCAATCCACACACATCGCAGTTGCCCACAATGCACCGGGCCTCATAGGACTGACATGGCTTTGTTCCAAGTGGGATGATAATGATGATATCAGCACTTGGTTAACCTTTTTGAATACATCAAGTCTCTGTCTTCCTACACACAGCCCATCCAGACCAGAACCTGGAGACATCCCGACATCAACACCTTCAGGTGCCATCCAGACTCTCAGGGTGTCCTGCCAACTATTGCTCTTAAACATCCATGTCTGCTGCCCCAGCCCCATAAGCATAGCCCTGTCCTGTCTGTCTGGTGGTTCTGTAGCCACAAACGTGTTTTCTCCATCCCACACTGCCCATCTAACCTTCCCACAGCCTCTCAAGTGATCTTCCTGAACTTAAATTTGATCCTATCTCTCTCTGCTTCAAACCTGAAGAAACTTACAATGGCCACCACAGTCCTCAGAAAACAGTTCCAGTCCTTGGTTTGGCACATAACAACCCCACTCCTGCCCATGGTCAGCCTCCTACCTCCTGCTCCAGCCTCACTTCTAGCAGCACCCTCTGATGCCTGTCATTCGCTCCAGCCTTGCTGACGCCCAGCCGCTCCCAAATGCCTCATTCATCCACACTGCTGGGTCTTTCCCTAGGCAGCTTCCTCTGCCAGGGGTTCCTCTCACCGCCCCTGCCCCCCTTCATGTGACAAATTCCTGTTCTTCCTCCAGGACCCAGCTCAAATAGCTCCTCTTCCAAAAGCCTTCCTGTCCACCTGCCAAGCAGACTTCACCACTCTCCTTTCTACTTTCCCACACCCTTCCCATACAGAACCTTCCACCCTCCATTCCACATTCAGATGTTTATATGGTTCTCTCTCCTGATAAACACTGAGCCCTTTGAGGGCTTTTTATTTATTCCAAGAAGAAGTCCTTGGATATCTGTTGTCCTGGCTACCATGGTAGAGGCTAAGAATCTGTAAATTCAGTGTTGAACAAGATGCATATGGTCCTTGTTCTCATGGAATATGTGGTTTCTATATTAGGAGACAAAATGGGGATAATACACACTTTACAAAGGCTTTGGTTATAAATAAGGTCATGTAAAGAATGAGTTTGGCCTAGGGCTAGCTCAGTAAATGTTAGCTGCCTCGCACCCCCACTCTCTACATCCTGTCCTATGTACTCTGGTTTGGAGGTCACTGCCTCCCCCCCAACCCCAGGCTCCCAGATGCCACACCTATGGGGGACAGGGGAGTAGGAAAGAGAGGGGCTCTTCCAGCTAAGGTCTCTAGCCCAAAGGCTGGTGGAGGGGAAGGCAAGAATCCCCAAGGCCCGGGATCTGCCCAAGGCTGTGACTTCTTCCACCCCAACTGCTATAATCTTCTTCATAATTAGACCATCCATGAAGACTTGATGGGAGTGGATGGCAGTGAGGCAAGAAGGGTAGCACCAGACCCTGGATGGGACCCCAGCACACCCTGTTTGAGCTAGGCAGGGAACTTTTTTAGAGCTTTGTCCCCTTCACATCCAGGCTGGAAGTCCCCAGCAATTGTTTTCTATTTCTACACTGCACTCACTCTTCATTTATGCACTCATTCACTGAACAAACATTAAGTGCTGGTTCTGCGCCAGGCCTTGTGCTAGGGCCCTTTGACATGATTAGTTACGGTAAGGCTAGAGAACATGACTACACAGAGGCGGGGGTTCCGGCAGCTCCTGGGTGAATGGGGAACACAGGGACGGTGCTGGTCCTCAGAGCCTGGGACAGGCAGACACAGAGCTCAGAGCATGTCTGCCTCTGTTCTGGCTCATAACTCGACCACCTAGTACCAGACACATCCCATCCAGCGGAAACTTCCATTTTCCCATCCCACTGCTAACATTTCAGGCATCCGTGGCAGAACCGCCCTTTCCTCGGACCAAGCTATGGATACCTCTAAGCCCCATCCACAGGATGGAGCCTCTGCTCACAGTGCTCAGGTTTGATGATCAGAGCGGACCCCTCTCTCCTTCCATTGCAAAGCCTCCCTCTTCTATTACACGGAAGGGAAGAGGAATGAAAACTAAAGGTCAGACATGGATGATAGCATCAGACTGGAAAACAGAGGCCTGGAGAGAGCCACTGACATGCCCTGGTCACAAAGCACATCAACCAGAGTGGCCTAAACGCAGAACTCCTTCCATTGCCTCACTGGCGCCCCACCCTCCCATGAGGGGAAACTGGGGACCCTCTGGCCTTTAGCAAGAAGGGCTGTGAACCTTTGAGTGGGAACAGCTTTGTCCTAAGGATCACTGCCAAGCCCACGTTGGCCTGGGCATGCTGGGCTTTCTGTTTCAAGCCCCTCCACACACACCCCTGCCCCCACTCTGGCTCTGTGCTGGAGAGGGCCAGGCCTGGGCTCAGATTCCTCCATTCCTGAACGATTGGAAGTCCGTCTTCACCCTCTCCCTTTTTTCCTGGATGCCTGAGCCCAGTAAGTATCATCCAGTTGTCCACCAGTCCTGTGCTCATTCACTCAGCCAGCGATCACCAGACAGCCGCTGTGTGCTTGGCCCCCTAGCCTGAGGACACCGTGGGAGGGGGACAGCAGTGACACCCTTCCATTACAGCTCAGAGAGAAGCAACAGCGCCGACTGCCAATGAGGGGAAGTCGGGGCCTGGGGATGCTCCCATCTTCCTGCCCCCTTCCCAGGGCAGCAACCCTTTGATTCCATTTTGCTTATTTTGGTTCTCCAGACTGGCTTGGCAGAACCTCTGGGTGATTTTTAAAAACAAAGAGCCCTGAGTCCTACCTCCCAGATTCATTAGGAAAGAGGTGAGGCCCAGAAATCTGTTTTAAACTCCCTGGTGATTCTGATGAAGTGTGGCAAAAGGTGGATGTGGTGGGAGAGAACTGTGGGGGTAGGGACGCAAGCCACTGGAGTTGAGCCATTCAGAGAGAATGAAAGTCCCAGCCCTCTGCTTGCCTCCACTGAGCCCAGCTTCACCAGCTTCAGAGCCCAGCCCAAGTCCCTCGTGACGTAAATGAGCAGGAAAGTGAGAGGGGTAGATGGCCAAGACTCTGATCTTCCCCCGCCACCAGCAAAACGGCTCTCCTCAACCTCGACTTCTCTGACAGAGACACCAGGGGCAGGTTAATCCACATTCCCCCATCCCCACATAGTCCACAGAGCAGCTTTTCTGCCTGAATGCAGGCCAAACCAGACACTGCACACCACACATCAGCCCACAGTCCCAAGGTCAAAGCGGGACTGCCAAGCAACAAAAGCAGGAGGGTGAGCCCTGAAAACCCACCCCACTGGGCAGGGGGTCCCCACCCTCTCATGCCTTTATGCATTTCATCTCATCTCCCCACCCCTTATGCCTCTCACAGTGACCCCCTTCCTCTTACCTCAGCAGCCACCCATGCTCACCTCCCATCTCCCCTCCTCCCCAGTGGAACTCCCCCATTGCCATAATTGCTGAGCCTGAAAACTGGAGATGAGCAGTTGACAGGGTAGGTGGCTCCTCCACCCACCACAGCCTTTCCCAGATCTGTCACCTGTCCGTCTAGGTCTCCACTCTCAAACATCTACCAGGTCACAAGCCCCCCCTCTGCTCCTTCACCCCCATGCAGGAGTGCCACCATCCCCAGGCACAGTGACCTGGGATGGCCATCTGGGTGGAAAGGACAAGATAACCTGGGAGGGTGACTGCCTCCCCTAGGCCACAGATCCTCACACACTCGACCCCAGGCCTCAGTGTCCCCAACCCATCCCTCCTGCCCCAGGCAAGGGAGCTGACAGCCTAGGGGCATTCTAAATGTTGGTCCTCAAGAAGTGGAGCTATAGTTTGCCCTTCTGCCCCCACACTTGCTGTAGGCCCCAAAGAGAAAAGTGTCTTCCTCTTTTGGCCTAGTGGAGAAGGCCTGCAGAAGTGGATGGGGGACAGAGAGAAGGAGACAGAGGGAGCCTCAGAAGTCTCTGCAGTCCTCTTTGCGTCCCAGCCCTCACTGAGGTGGTCCTTCCTCAACCCACATTCTATCCTTGAACCCCGGTCCCAGGCTCCGCACAATTCACACTCCCTCAACAGACCATTCTTCCCCCAGACCAGGGCTACCTCAGGCCCATCACAGAGTACTGGTCAGGGAAGCCTGCACTCGCTGGCATCCTGGCTTCCCATCCCCACCATACACTTGGCTTCAATAGTCTGAGCCACAAGAGAACTAAGTGATAGGTGGGCTCACACCCCTACTCCCATCCCCCTCCACAAATTGGCAATTTGGAGTAGGGCCCTGGAGATCAGAGTCCACCCCAAGCCCTTCCTCTTGGTGAAAGGTGACAGCCAACAGGGTGAGGTTTGTTCAAGTTCAAGGCGGCTGAAGCCTCCTGCCTCCTTCCCCCACCCCCTGACCCTCTATCTCTCCACTTGCCTAGGTCTTAGCTGCGGGGGGGCGGGGCGCGGGGAGTACAGGTAGGCTCTATCCGTTGATCTGGAATTTGTTCCTCACCCCATCCCTGAGCCAGCAGAAGACTAGCCCCAGGCCCCTGCCCAACCAGACGTCCACTGCATCCAATGATGGGTTAAGAAAGAGGAAGGTGAAAGAAAGCAGGCGAGGCGCAGGTTCCTGGAAGGCGTCTTTAATCAGGATTTGGTAGTACACAAGCTCTCCGGATTGTCTGCATAAACATAAAGGGACTTAAAAAGGCACAAGATCCCTAGCACAGCGACGCACGACGGCGGGGCGCCTCCCCATTCCCGCCGGCGTGCGGCCTTGTGCGCGTGGGTGCGTGTCCGTGTCCCCCGCCCCCCGTGGCGGTGCCGCGCGTATGCGTGTCGGATTCAAGTGTTGGATTTGTACAGTACTCACAGACTAGGGGCGGGGACTCAGTGCATGCTTTTCCACCGGGCCGGAGCTTCCCAACCTGCTCTGTACACTGAGGACGCACCCCCGGAGAGAGAGGAAGGGAAAACAAAGCGTCCCATCTTCGTGTGTGTGGTTTTGACTTTTTCGTGCATGCTTATGCTGGCCGGGGTCGGGGAATAGTGCAAGCTTATAATACAGTATTATTGCAGTACAAAACGGGTGATGGGGTGACAAGACGGGGGAGGCTCAGGAATAAACCGGCTGGGATTCGGGACCTCCCGGAGGGTCCTCTCACCAACCCCTTCCCATCCCTTGCTCTCCTCAACTCCATGGTTTGGAAGGGTCTCCCGCTGAGAGGGGGATCCTCAGAGTAAAGGAGCTCAGATGGGCCCCAGGGCTGACCTTCCCCAGTCCCATAAGCCTCATCGCTCAGGGGTCAGGGGCAAGTCCTCTCTGCGCTCAATACTGTCAGCCACAAGGGCCCTGAACCCTGCCTCCTCCCCCCACAGAAGCCCCTCCGAGGTCGGGGGTCGACGGAGCAAGTGCAAAGGAAGCAGATGTTGGTCCCTGAGTTTTATTTTTCGGGAGTGGGTAGGAAGAAAACCTGGAAGAAGGGGCAGGCTTGGGGACCCCCAGGGCTCTCAGTAGTGGAGTGGGGTAGAGCATAAGATACCAACGATGGGGTGTGGGCAAAAAAGGGGTGTTGGTGGCTCTGAGAGACTTAGACTCAAAGCTTGGCTCCCCCTCACTCTGGGCTCTTTGGCATCCAAGTGCAAGGCCAATTTTGGGGGGGCACGGGGGGGCAGCCCTGTGGGCGGTGAGGTAACAGGAATCAGGGGTGGGGCGACGGGGGCTCTTCGAGCCTGGAGATTTGGCCAGCTCCCCCTCCCAGCCCCTCGCCTGCACCCCCGTTCTGGAAGCACTGAGGGAGTGCCCCTACAGCAGTCCACGGCCCTCCGGGGCCAGGGCCCCAGTGGCCGCGGGCTGGCGGAGGGGGAAAGCAAACAAAGTTGGCGCGGAGGCGGGGCGGCGGGTAGTGCTGACCTAGGGCAGTCCTTCAGCAGCGGGCAACTCGGCGCGGGGGCAGGACGCCGGGGCTGAAGTCCCTCCGGCCGCGTACGGAGGCGGGGCGCCCAGGCGGGAAGCTCAGGGGACGCGTGTGGCGGGGCTCGGGGCGGGGCCCTCGGAGGCCGGGGGAATACCCTGCTCACGCCGCATAGCAGCTAGTTAAAAAGACGGAAGGTACATTCGTGGTGCGACGGCCGCTGGGACAGGGGCTTGGGGGCGGGATGGAGTGGAAAGTAGTGGTAGGGGGTCCCGTTACAGTTTTAAACTTGTGCGAGGTGGCCGGAAACGTGATCCCTGCGCTCCCCTGAGCTGGGAGCTGCTAGTTTACTGTCCGGAGAGTGGAAGAAGTGTGCGCGCAGCTACGGAGTGAGTGAGTGGGTGAGTGAGTGAGTGTGTGTGTGCAGCTACGGAGAGTGTGTGTGTGTGTGTGTGTGTGTGTGCGCGCGCGCGCAGCTAATCGTGGCAGAATGAACCCCAGCCCCCTCACCCCTACAGCCAGTACAGGTAGAAGGGAGGGTGCATGGTAGGACTGACGGCAGAACCAAGTGGAAGGAGAGGTCTAGGAAGGTTCCCATAGTCCTTTGGGTTTCATTACCCCTTCTCCTCCACTGTTCTCAACTCTACTTGGGGAAGGAGGGGCCACGCTTAGGCTCAGGGGCTCCCTGAGCTGGGAAGCCCACTGGGGTGGTGTGGAGAACGATTTGGGGTATTTGAGGGATGTGGCAGGCTGGGAGCCTCTCCCTTAGGGAGAAGGATGCTTTAAACATTTCAGAGGTTGACCCCAACAGTCCCAGGGGCTCCTCTGTTCCTAATGAGAATAATGCAAACTTTGGAGGCATGTCCCCCAACTTCAGGAGAGTGATCTGCCACACTCCTTGGTACCAAGGATGCCCATGGGGGTGGAATCTCAGTGGAGTTTGGGGTAGGGTGGGGTGGTATTCAGGTCCTTAGAGATCTATGCTTCCATCCTCAGGTAATAAATCAGCCCAAGGACAGCATAGTATACAGCACTCCCTGTGATCCCACAGCCAGGGGCCTCACACCCTCCCTAAACATGGTCCCCTCCCCTGGTCACCCAACATAGACACATTCCAACAGCTCCTTCTGCCCACCCCAGCGGCCCAGGCTTCACCCACCACTGCATGGCCAGACAGCACCACCCCACCCCAGAAAAAGGGACCTAGGCAGAGCAGAGGAGAGAAATAGTAAAGGGTCCTGGGACCCAACCCAGCAGAGAGGACCCCTGGCTTTTCCTGGGATTGGAAGGGCATGCCCACCCCAACTTAGCTGGGGAAGCAAGGGTTCATGTGCCAGCATGGCTCAGAAGTACCATCATTCTCCCTCATGCTGGATAGGGCTATGCTTTTTTTTCCCAAAACTGGAAATGCAAAAGGAGATTGCTAGGTTCGGTGCTAGTGGTTGGGATGAGTGTTGAATGGTTATTGCTGTGACCCAAGCTGTCTTCGGTGCGTGGGGGTATTTGTTCATTACTGAGAACTACTAAAGCATTTTATGCTGTCCTAGAGTCCTGTCCCACAGAGAAAACTCTGGTCTTATGAGGAGGACCCCACTCACCACAAACAAGTCCACTGGCCCACACACACATTCAGGCACACAAACCATATGGTCACCAACATGTACACACAGCACTCACCACACATCTCCACTGGCTGTGAGCTGCCTCTTCTAAGAAGCCCACCTGGTTTGAGTTCCCAGGGAAGAACACTGCTGCCCTTTCAGCACTGCAGCCTTGAACAGAAAGAGCGATGGGGAGGCCTCAGGCTCACAGACGTTGCAAACTGAGTTCAAGGTATGCCAGAAACCGATTTTGTTTTGCTCACATGGTGATTTTTTTTAAAGTTGTTTTTAAAACTTAAGTGCCAATAATTAAAAATCGGGAGATTTCACATAAAAATTGGAAGACAGTGGCAACAACTGGCTGAGCTGAGCATGATGGGGGAGGGGGCCTTCTGCCCCAAACCTGCCCACTTCCTGACACTGCTCCGCTCCTGTTGATGTATGAGTTGGTAACACCTAGCTCAAATCCCCTGGCCCAACTCACCAATGCCACTACTTGCCCCATCTGTGAGCCCGACTCCCAGTACCCCATCAATACAACTGAGGTCAGGGTTTTGAGCAGCTACTTTTTCGCCATAACTCTTACTTCACCCACTAATCTCCAGAGCTGCTATGAGATGCTTGGGGCCATGTGAGATTGAGAAGCTGGGTCCCTGGAGAGACCCCCCATTGGGATGCCATCCCACGACAACATGGGAATGGAAAAGGAAGGAGAATCTGGCTCATAGAAAATTCCCTTCTTTTTAGATAGAATGAGGAGAGCCAACCAGAAAGGACAGTAAATAGAACAATACACAGACTTAAATACTCTAAAACTTCTATCAAACAAGACCTCAATTATTTGGCATTGGCAGGGGTTTTTATATGTAGTTGTAAATTAAATAATCTGATTAGTCCACTAAATGCACATAATAGTGGGATCTACCTCACAGCTATCATGAGGATTAAATGAGTTAATGTTATAAAGTGCTTAGATCACTGCCTAGCACATAATGAGCACTGTGTGCCAGTGACTGTTAAATAAAAGAAAAATAAATAACTAGAAGCCACCTCTATGTGCAGGGTGTGCTTACAAAGTACAAAAACATCATTTTCAAAGTACAACAGAGTGCTGCCGCCTTTGAAAGCTGACCTTGGGAAAGTCATGCACTTTCTCCAGGCAGGGTTATCATGTCTTGGAACATTCTGGTTTCCACTTTGACAAATCCTGCAGGAGAAAGAGCCTGACTACACTGCAGGCTCACACCTTCCCTACCTGGTCTGGGAACTTGAGACAGGCAACTCAGCTCCAATCCGTGCAGGACTCCGAAGAGCTTCATGTGAACTTGATCCAACACATGTGGTTTCAAATGGCCTTAGCTGTTTCCAAAAGTGAAAGCCACCCTCAAAAGATAATAATATTATCAGGATCACCTCCTGCTAGCTCAGAGCTTTATGGCTTACAAGACACTCCTCCACCACGGTGGGGAGCAGAAGGATGTCCCCAAAGAACAAAATATTTTGAATCATGAGCTTACTTTAAAGGACACACCCTCTCCTACAGGTATCAGTTCTGGAGTATGTGTGTGTGTGTTTGAAAATTCAGCTACCTTTAGAATGCGTAACAGGATTCCTTACCTCCAAAGGCTTGGGAAACAGAAATACGTATTTAATGCTAAAAGTCTGAAGCTAGTGCCATCATCTCTGATATGTCACAAGGCACTTTTGGATCTTAGAATACTTCAGGGTCTGGCCACTGAGTGGGAGCTGTGCTCAGGGTTGCACAGTGGAACCTCGGAAAGGGAATGCTGGATAACAGAGTACTCAGTTTCATCTAACCCAGATGCAGGGGCCTTCTCCCACTGCTGCTGACTTTTGGAGTGGCTGATGCACAGACTCCCCTTCACTTTACCCCCTGCCACTAGCTGGGAAGGATGGGAAGAGGGCCTGAGGGTAGGGAGGAGAATGTGGGGCAGTACAGAAGGCAGGGAGTGGGGCTACTGTTCATTCCCCATCCCCACCTTTGTGCTTTGTGTTTTCTGTCCTTTTCCTCAAAGGGTCTACCCTGACCCCTTCTCTGCCTTCTGCCATGGCAGTATATGGAGCCACCCAAAACAGCCTGGAGAGCAACACAGACTTGAACTTGGGGAGGTTCAAAAGTGAACAGCCAGGATGGGGTTGGGGGAGGGGCTTGAGTACTGGTCCAGTAACTGGTCTGGCTTTCATTTCCAGATTGGGAGGGTGCACTTGGCCTAGATATCCTCAAAAAGAAAGAGATTTTGGAGAAAAGAGTGTAGTGGGTGTGGGCATAACTCAAGTGAATGAACCATACCACATTGCTGGCCATGTATGAAGACAGTTCAGCTGAAGGACACTGCTCACCCACTTATGGCACCCCCACCCCCGGCTGGGGCAGGGGTTGTGAGGCCTCTACTTCAGCCAGAGATAGCTGAGGATTGAAAGGAGTTGAGTTGGGAGGGAGGCAGAGATCAAAAAGAGAAAAGGGTAGAGAGAGGAGCCAGAATGAGAGTAGGTACATAGGAAACTACCAGGAACTGCACAAATAATCTTTCTGACTTCCTAACACACACACACACACACACATGCACACTCATGCACACCCACACATAAGGCTGCAGCACTGCAACTTTAGTGGGTGCCATTCACATTAGAGTCTATGTAAGTGGCATGCCCTGAAATTGTGCAGTGCACAGCCTGAGCATCCATCCATGGCAGCCCTGCCACATGCACAAATGTTCATACAAAAGCACACTCATAATCACAAGATGCACACAAGCACATACAAAGATACAGTCTCATGGCAATAAATGTTTTCCAAACCTTCAGGCCTCCTCCCTTCCTATATAGGCACTGCCCTCCCTGGTGCCCTCTTCACCACTACCCCATTACCCAGGAGAACAGAGGTGCTGGCTGACATGGACAGGAGGTCAGGAAATGAACCGTGGGGATCCCTACAGTGACAAGTTGGGGGCTGAGAAATGGACATTCTGGCATCCTGACCCCCTACCCATCTCCAGATCCCCATCTGATCTGCCTATACTGTGTTCTGCCTTCACCACAGTCCCTGGCCCAGCTGGCTTGGCTGAGCACCTATAGGAAGGAGTAATCCTCTGAGAAGGGCAGTGGTGGGGCTGCTGCTGGCAGAAATTTATGCTGAGCTCTCAGGTCCTGCAGCATTCTTGACAACCACCCTTTCTGCCACTGCTTCTAGACTAGCTCCCATCACCCCTAGGTTCCAGAGCCCTCTCAGCAGTAGATCTGAGGCCCCTCTTCATCCATCCTCAGCTCCAATCCCACTAGTGGGTGATAGCCCATGTGCCTTTGGAGAGGGGCAGCACTCAGTGGACTGAGATGCAAGAGTCAGGAACTCTGTCCTCAGTGGCAACGGCATGGCAAAGGCCCAGTGGGTCACAGGGCTGCTTCCCCCGTATCTTCAAGTATAGAGGCACTCCCCTCCAAACCTTGAACCTGGTTGGCCAGGCTCCCACCTCAAGGCTTGCACCACAAGACAGACAGACACTCACATCCCAAGGAGAGGGTCCCAGTCTTCTGACACTCCCCTCAGGGATGGGCCAAGCCCAGACATGCCAAGAGATCACAGATTAAACAGAATAAACCCTGTGCCAGTCTAACTCTGACCCAGCATGCCTCATTTCCCTAACACCTTGGTTTCCACTGGCCTCTAGAGCCACAGGTGGCCCCAGCTGATGCCCCTGTCCTGTCTTGGAAACTGCACCAACAGCCCCACCCCTCCCGCACCACGTGGCTGGCACCAAGCAAAGGGACTGATGTGGGGTGGGGATATTACAGTACCTTGGGCCAACGTTAATGGGGGCCATATTGCCTGATGCGGTGGAGTGGGGTGTGTGAGTGAATGATTATTGCGTCCTGGGAAGGAACCATGGTCTCTGCCTGCTCCCCCCCCACCTGCCCCCTCCAGGAGGGGGGGGGGCCCAGCCTAGGTCTTGTGGGTGAAGCGGGCCCACACCTGCTGTAGCTGGGACCGCGAGATGCGGAGCACCGAGGGCACGAGTCTGTGGTTGCCAGCGGCGAGGGGCGCGTGGCGTCGGTGGGGCGCCCGCACGGGGCTGCTCTCCGCCGAGCGGCTGCGCTGAATGAGGGAACCGGAGGAGCCCGAGGAGCCGCCGCCGCCGGGGTGAGGGTAATGCTCGGTCTCCAGCGTGGAGGAGGAGAACACGGAGGACGCCAGTCGTCGCAGGGGGCTGTACCGCGGGAGGGAGTGCCCCGAGAGTCTGTCCTCCTCCAACTGAAAGAGACCAAGAAAGTGGAGGGAAAAGAGGCGTCAGGCACAGACTCGACAGCTCCATCTCGGGGACCACCCACCGCTCACAGCCCCTGCGGCGCTGGCGTCCTAGGCAGGTGGGCAGGGTCAGGCAGTGTGTGGGGGGGTGCACAGCGCCCCCCGTCCAGCTGCAGAACCTAGGCTCCGGCCTCCAGCGCCCTTCCCCCTCCTTGTCCTCTCTGGCACTTCTCACACCACGGCCTCCTTGCAGAGACCTTGGTCACTCACCTCCTCAGGGAAGCCTTCCTGGCTTAGCCCCACCTAGCTCAGCGTTCCCTCTGGGGGGTGGCGGGGGGAGATCCTCCCCCTCAGGAAGGCCCCTCTGCAACTGTTACCTGCCATGTGTTGGCAGCTGATTGCCATCTGCTTTCCAGCTGGACTCCATTCTCCTCCTGAATTCTGGAGAACATTCCCTGCACACCCCCTACCTGGGCACCCCTGCCCCCATCACCTGGTGGGGCCATAGGGTCTTAACGACAGAGTGTAGTAGAAGGGTAGGACTCTGGAGCCCCACCACTCATATTTGAACCTCAGCTCCACCACTTACTACCTCAAACAAGCTACCTCACTTCTCCATGCCTCAACTTCCTCACCTGTGAAATGGGGGCAACAGTGGTTCCCAGCCATAGGTTGTTGTGAGGATTACATGTTATTAGAACAGTACCTGCCATGGAGTAAATGCTGTGCCAGGTAAGCTGTGTGGTTACCCTTCAAATCACTCTTGGGAATGAGGAACGGGATAGAGGAATGGAGGGCGGTGGCAAATTAAAATCATTTCTCCACGAAGTGTTTTTCTCCCCATTCTCTCCAAGGCTGAGCCACAAGGCAGCCCATGGGAGGGGCTTGGCCACCTCGCTGCCGTCAGGAAGAATCCCACCTTGTGCCCTCCTGCCTCGTGCCCTCAGAGGGAAGGGAAAGTGGACTGAGTGTCTCCAGCATGTGGGGGCTGGAAGTGGTGGCTTGGGCGTCACCAAACCTTTCCCATCCTGACCCCTAGCTCTTCCTGGGGCTGAGGCCAGTGTAGATAGATTTTGGTGGGGTAGTGGGGACTGGCTGGGCCAGCTGCTAGAGGCTAAAAGCCCAGGGGGCCTGGGACACTCAGCTCCAGTGTCTCCCCTTGCATATGTCAAGTGGGGACACAAGGATTCAGCATGGAACCTCCAGCAGAGAAGGGAGGAGAAAGAATTGGCTGATGGGATTGTCTCTGCCCCTACCCTCCTTTGCCTTCCAGCTTCTTTTTGGCCAAGTGTAGGATTCTTCTGAGCTGGTCCCTTCTGTGCTGAGGGTTAGGGGTCTGAGGACCACCCAGGGATATCAAGGGACAGACACACCCACAGTTGCCCACTCCCCTTGGAATAGCTCAAGGTTAACACCCCAGCCAGTTTGGTCAGCTACCAGGGGGATTTGATCCTATTCCTTCACACCAGATACTACCTGTGGCCACCTACTTGTCCTCAAGGCCCAGCTGGAGTACCACCTCTGTGAGGCAAGCCAGCTTTCTGGGCAGTCTCCTTGCTCCCAGCAGAGAAGAGATTCTCTGCGATCTCGCTTATGGCCCTTGATCATAAACATCCATGTTTACACCTTTCAATCCATACCTTACCCCTCCTGACTGTCCGAAAGGGCAGGACTATGAAGCCTTATTTATCTTTGTCCCACTTCCCTAGCGCAATGCCTGGCACGTGGCAGAGAAATGTCCTAGTGGCTGCCAAACAAAAGTCCATGTACTCAGGGAACGCTGACCTGCTGGGTTATCAGCCAGACAATGGGCAAAGGGTGGCAAACATCCCTTCCCCAAATCACACACTCTTGCTGCTTTCCCCTCTGCCCTTGGTTTCCCAGCCACTTTTAAGTTGCACCTTTAAGTTCCCTAGAAAAAAAAGTGAGGTGTGTGTAAAGAAAATTTAAAATGCACACCAAAGAACAATAGATGCTCTCAGATTGTGCCTGGTTCCACATTATCCTCATCCCTGCTCCCCATAGGGGCAGCTGACATATCTTTAATGACTGCTACTTTGAGGAATTCACACATCAGCACTGAGCAGTCAGGGTGAAGTCTAGGAGGGGATTCCTTGCAGAAAGGTGGCAGGGTAGGGAGTCTCTATAGAGGCTTCCGGCCTGCTCTGAGCCACTTAATCCAGTTATGGGGGGTGTGCACAAACTGTGGTGCCAGTGTGCAGCCAGGTTTGGGAGCCCTCACACAGGCAGGGCTCAGGATTCCCTCCAGACCAAAGGATGACAGAAAAACACGCCAGTCCATTTCTGCTTCTTCTCCTGCCCTTGAGGAAAGAGGGTCTCTGCTTCACCAAGTTGTACTGAAATACAGAGCCAAACAGGCCAAACCCATGTGCTCACACATGGACAAGCACAGAGGGCATCACGCACACTGACATGCTCACAGGCACACCTGCTGATGTGGCCTGGCCAGTGACCACACACACAAGCGTGCATGCAACACACACACACACCCCAGCTCTCTGACATGAACCTTCTGCTCTCTCTGTCCAGTTTGCTCCTGTCCTAACCACACAGGCCTCAGACTGAGTGGTTCAGAGCACAACCTGGAGCCAGCTGCCTGAGTTCAAGTTCTGACTCTAACATTTCCCAGCTGGTGACCCTGGGCTAAAGACTTAGCTCCTGTGAGCCTCAGTCTCCTTACCTTTTAAGTGGGGGTTGCCTATTCCCATTGTTGATGTGATGACTACTCATGTAAGATACAGAAGTGCCCAGAATTGTGCCAGCTATTATTAGTCCTTAGAATTATTGCTGTGATTGTTATGATCCTTCCAGCTCCAACATTCCAG
This sequence comes from Manis javanica, assembly GCF_040802235.1. Taxonomy (NCBI): domain Eukaryota; kingdom Metazoa; phylum Chordata; class Mammalia; order Pholidota; family Manidae; genus Manis; species Manis javanica. Next base: position 46,530,421 of record NC_133171.1, read on the forward strand.
GCTTTTGTAGTTCTCTACACACTGAAAGGCCCAGTTCATCCTCCACACAGACGGGTTGATGTGGACGCCCACATGGATGTACACATCTATGGGCACACCAACACACCAATGCTACACCAACAGAAATGCACACACAGTCGTGGTATACTAACCAACCTGGCTTCTATATGCTGCAGGAAAGCCAAGGCCCATGAACACTAAACACCCCTCCAGACACACACAACTCATGTCTGGCTGAGATGGGCAGCACTGGCCCATGTCAAGAGCAGGTCCTGAACCCAAGACGGACTGACTGTACAACAGGCCTGTGCCCTCTCCCCCAAATCTCTCTCCTTACCCCCTTGGCTGTATTTTTCCCAATGTAAGGATGACTCTCAGGACACAGGTGGGAATCTGAAGGTGAGAAAAACCTCTCAGATAACTCAGCTCCATTACTCTGAGACCTGACTGGCCTACAGTCACCAGCAAAGGGCCAGCAGAGCCCAGGTCCAGAACCTAGACGTCCTACCTTTAATTCTGGGCTTTTTCTCTACCCTACACCACCACTGCCTGTCTTCTTTCAAGACTGCACTTCCTGTGGGCATAACCTATTGTGCATATGATCTCTGATGCCTCTGTCCCCAGTATGGTATAGATGCTCAGTCCATGTGGAATGCCTAGGTGGTGAATTATTAAATCCATGCATGCATGAATGAATGAGAGGGGGGCAAGGGAGCCCCAAACAGATCTTGCTCTTTCTCCTGCTTCCCAAATGCTGGTCCTGGTGCGAACAATGTCCAGGTCTGCAACACAGTTGTGCTAGCTCACACCCTGCTCTGGCTGAGCCTTCACCTCAGGCCTGCTAGGATCTCTCTGGGTGGGGGCTCATGGTCCCCATTTTTGAGCCCCCAGTTTTCCAGAGTCCTGGGAAATGTGGGGACATACATCTCTTGGTTCAGAGGTCCTCTTTTCTAGACACAGGGATGGAGCCTGAATACAGCCCTGCTTGGAGCTTCTCTTGTCCAGGGCACCTGAGTGCCCCCAGGTTGAGCCTCCCGATCTGAACATGCAGCAGAACTGGCTCCAGCCCTGCATGCTGGCATCTCCCAGAGCACCTGGGTGTATGCCCACCACATGGGACAGTCGAACGGAATGCAGCACAGCCCTTCCTTGGCCCTCCCCAGCCCTCCCCAGCTCCCAGCTTAAGGGAACACGGACCTCATCCAGCACTCAGAGCAAGAGCTGATGCCACTTCCTGGCTCAGAGGTCAGCCTCTGCCCCATGCAGAGAAACCAGGCCAATGGCCTTCTGCCTTCGGCTGACACCCCATCCTTGTCAGAAGAAAATAACCAAAATGCCATGAGACATGCTGCAGACCCTCAACCCAGTGTACGCGAGTCGGCCACCCTCTGGCCCCTCCCTGCCCTGCCATCCCTGTCCTTCAGTCCTCCCATATGAGAAGGTGTCCCTGCACATCCCCAGCATACCTGCCCCTGTGCCCACTCGGGGGCCCTCTTGCCTTGGCTCTGCTTCTCCCCACTGCGGTTTGTCCATCCTGGCTTGTCTGCCCTGACGGCAGGAAGCCCCCTGCCCTCCCTGCAGCCCTGCCCCCCTCCAGCTGCTCCTTCCCTGATGCCCAGGGACCTCTCCCCGGCTGCTCCTCTCACACTCTGGCTCTTTTTTCTGTCTTTCCTGAGGGCTCCTTTTCCTCTTACCCCTCAGCTGTGAGTGTTCCCCAGATGTGTGCTCCTCCTGGGGCCCCTCCCACCCCACACAGTCCTCTTGGGTGACATCACCCACTCCTGTGGCTTCCCAGATCCCCCAATCCGTATCTCCGATCGAGATCTCTCTCCTGAGCCCTGATGCCTCCACATGAGCATCCCATAGCTACCAGGAGGTCACTCTGTCCGTCTGAATCCAAGCTCCCTTCAAAGCCATTCAGTGACACACCACCATCCACCCAGATGCCATCAGCCAAGACCCCCTTGGCTCTGTCACAGACCCTCAATACTCTCCCCAACACCTCTTGGCTTGGTGCACCTTGCCCCACGTTCAGAGCCCCGACCTTGTTCCAAGCCACCAGGGCATTGTCCCGCTGGCACTGCCGTGCAGCCTCAAGCTTACAGTTCTGTGCCCCTTCGATCCATTTTCCACACAACAGTCAAAGGGATCATTTAAAAGTATTAATGAAATCATGTTGCACCCGTTTAAAAATCATCAATGGCTCACCAAACCTTTAAAATCAAGCCCTAACCCCTTGGCACAGCCCCAAGGCCCTCCAGGACAAGGCCCCAGGATCTACCTCGCAGCCTCACCTGCTGCCACATGCAGTCAGTGCAGGGCTTCCCGACTGCCATCTCCAGGCCCTTACACGAACTGTCCCCTTGGCCCGGGAGGCCCCTCTCCTGCTTACACCTGGCTGACACTGCTCATAGTGAAAGACTCAACTCAGAACTTGGAGGGTACTTCCTCTGGGAAGCCTTGCCTCCTCCACAAGCATGGTTTTGAACCCTTAAACCTGCCTACCTTCATCACAGCCTGCAGCTGTTGGGAGCTAGTTGGTAGCCCCCATAGCACACACGTGCCAGGACTGTGGGTGTCCGGGAACAGGGAGTGGGGTGCAAGCCCAACCTTACCTGTCTCTGAGGGCCTGTGGGATCCGACTCTCTCCGTCGAGGGTGTGGTCCCAAGTACAGGGGTGAGTGGGAAGGGCTGCCAGGCGTTGGGGGCTGTGATGTCTCTGACCGGCCATCAGCCTGGCTCAGCTGGGGTGGTGGGGGCTGGGGTGGCACCTGCCGAGGGTCCTCCTCAGCCAGCGTCTGCATGCTGCGCCCCCAGGGCCGGGTCGCAGCCTCTGCCCCTGGCCGCCGCCGTTCCTCGCCCTCCTCAGGCAGCGGCCGCAGCTCCTCTGGCTCCTCATCTGTGGTGCCCGATGTGCTGGGCTCAGCCCCCGGGGGGAAGTCCTTGAGCTCTGTCTCCTTGTCAATGATGACCCACTCCTTGCTATCGAAGTCCTCCTCCTCTGCCAGAGGCACTGAGCGGAAGGCATTGCTCAGGGCCTCCTGCTCCACGGAGGCTGACACGTCCATGCGGCCACTGGCCTGCCGGTCAGCGTGACCCGTGTCCACTGAAAGCATCTGGGCCGGCTGCGAGGAGCAGGCCTGGCGTGAGGGTGAGCCCGGCAGATCCATTCGTGACCTGCAAAGCCACCCCATGTGGAGTTCAGTGTCTGACCTGTCTGGACTCCTAAGTGCCCCAAGTAGGTGGCAAGTGGAGCATGATACCTGGAACCTCCTGACCACAGCACCTCTTCCACCCTGAGCCAGGCCCAGTCACCTTCTGAGTTGTCACCCTCCAACCTCACTCCTTAAAAAGATCTCATTCATTCATTCATTCAACATACGTTTTTGATGCTTACTGTGTTCCAGGGATATAAACATGCAGAAAAGAAAATCTGGTACTTATGCCCAAATAACACTCTCCTCTGGACCACTCCAGGGAAACTTGGTCTTCCTAAAGCCAACGTTATGCTCCAGATCCCGGCAAGGGCTCCTCCTGCTGCATCCAGGGCACACGCATCCACCTGGCCCTTGAGTTTGCAGGTGGTTTATCTAGTCTTTCTATCACCACCCTCCAGGCCTGCCTGGCAGGTTTCACCACCCCCACAAACTCCAGTGGCTCCCAGCTCCAGGACAAAATCCATATTCCTTAGTTTGGTGCTCAGTCTGCCAGAGGAAGCTCAGTTTCCCTGTTCCCTAGCCAGATCTATTTCAGATTCACTCGGTTTTCCCCAAAAGGCCCACATACTCACATTTCTGTGCCTTTACACATGCACCCCCCACGTCCCTTTGCAGTCTGACCAACCCCTGGAGGGAGCCTGTCCATCCTGCATGGGGGCTTAGCATCCTCCCAGGGCTCCCTGTGTCCCCTTCTCAACACAGAAGGGAGCATGTGTGTTTATGCATCCTACCTTGGCACATCTTTTCTGTCGTTACCTTAAACTGTTGTGAACTGTGTATGACTTCCAGAGGTTCTCAGCTGGGTTGAGGGAGGGTACCAGCCCCAAGTAAGGGTATGTCTAGTTGCAGGATGCTACCAAGGGAGAATGGTTCTCTCCCAAACGCCAGGGGGCCCCCACTGGGAACCACGGAGGCTTAGCTGCTCCGGGGCTGCGCAAACCCTCACACGAAGGCTGTGGGCAACCGGCTGGCTTCACTCTCTCCAGCATAGGGAGAGGAAGCCACCTGTGGGGCATTCTCAACATACTCCCCCACCCACCATGGCCCTGCCAACTCCTCCCTCTACACAATATTTTTATTGATGTTAATAAGGCTTAAAATAAAAACAGCCAGAGGGAGTCACCTAGGGTCTTACATTTATACTTCATGTAAATGGCTGGTGTCACTTCCTTTCTTGAGAGCATGGCTTGTTTTGATAAAGGAGAGGGAGATGCCAAGGGAAGAGAGGGGCTGAAGGGGGCTGGAGGCGGGTGATCCAAGTCCCACCCGCTTCCTACTTCCTCCCACCCAGAGGCTCCAGAGTTCCCCTGGCCCTTCCGCCCTGCCTATGAGATCCTGAACCTAGAAAATCTAGATTCTAGAAAATCTCTCCACGGCCCTCTCCTTTTCCCCACCATCCCTGAAACAATGGTTCAGCCGAGCCAAGCCAATTTGCTCTTCAGGGCTGTCTTTGTCCAGGGCATTTCCCACCTCTCTTTTCTACTCTTGTCCCTTCCAAACTACTCTTCTTCCTTTGTCCCTGTTTCCTGAACCCTCTGGGCTCCCATGGATGAAAATGTGGTCTTCTGTCCCAGGTGGGCCAGCCTGCATGAGTGTGAGTGTGTGTGAGGGCTGTCAGCTCCCCGAGGGCAAGGCCAGCATCTCTCTGTCCTGGGGTGGCCCAGGGACCAGCATAGGGCACCCCTGTCTCGGGCATCTCCATACTCAAGGGCCGGTGCCCCATCCTAGAGGTGGAGTGCACTTGGGGCAGAATCCGGAGGAGGAGCCGCGGTGGAGGTGGGGGAATGAGGAGGCGCACCACATGGATGTGGGGAAGGGTACCCTCCCCAGAGCTGGGCCTTGGAGATGGCCCCTTTCCTCAATTTGTGTGGGGTGAAGTCCCACCTAGAGCCACGGGAAGGTGGGGGCGTCTCTCAGGGGCCTCTCCCACCAGGCTGTCTCACCCACCAGATCTCAGGTGGGACCTGGCCCTGGTCCCTGACGGCCACTGGCTGCCTTCCCATCCCCCATCCTGAAGGCTTACCTTGGCTCTAAACTTTCCTATCGTCCCTCCCGCCAACCACGTCCCTGACATTCAGATCCCTGAGCCCTGACACCCACAGTGTGGTCTCCCCCTTCTGGAGCCCCTCTCCAGGACCCTCCCCCAAAGCTGAGGGAGCCTAGGCAGGCCCTCGGAGGCATCTGTAACAAGCCCGGAGGGAAAGCGTCCTGGAAGCACCCACTGACCAACTTGCCCTTCAGCTCCCCCCACCGGCCTGGAGGCCCAGCCTATCTCTCCTACAGCCTGCCCCCTGCCCCTCTGCCCTCCCTGAGCTGGCACCCCTGCATCCCCCACCCCTCCAGGCCCTGTCACAGACTCCAACTGAGTCTGACCCCCGGCCCAAGTGTAACCCTCTCAACACCCCAGGGTTCACCATCACCACCCTTCCTCTGGCCTTTCCCCCAGACCAGCCACGAGGAGGCAGAGGGGACTGAGGCCTCTGACCACCCCTGGGCCCCAGACCCACCTCCTCTCGTGCAGCTCCACCCGCCCATCCACTGTGGACAGCCTCTCCGACTCAGGGCTGTTGACCCTCCGGTAGCGCAGAGAACGGACTGGGGTTGTCGGTGAGTCAGGAGGGGCACGCACCGGGGAGCTGGGGACCCCCACACCTCGGCTCTGCTCCTCTTCCACCACACAGGGGGTCTATGGGAGAGGGGAGTTTCAGGAGCTGGGGCTGACGAGGCAGCTGGGGGGCAAGTGGTTCTCCCAGGGTGAGGATGCCATTGGCCCTGAGGTGGGACAAGGCCAGAGAGGCTGGGCAAGCAGCACGGGCTGGGAGAGGGCACTCAGGTGGAATGGGGAGGGGTTCCGGGGCATGGGAACCAGGTGGGAGGGGGAGGTCACGCGCATCCTTCCCCCTGGCTGCAGTTACTTTGCCAATGTTGATCCGGAGTTTGTTCCGGTTGACATCCGTCTCTTCCCAGATTTCGGCCTCAGGCCCCCCAGGGTGGGGGACAAGGTGAGGGCTAGGGCCCAGCCCCTCAGGGGGCCTCCCAGGCAGGATTGGGGGTGCATTCTCCTGGTCACTCAGGTGTTCGCCCTGCAGCACATCCTCGGTGTTCTCCCGGAGCAGGTCCCCTGGCACTGGAGTCACGTTGACCACCCTGGAGGGGCCAGGAGGGGCCATGTGCGAGGCTGGCAAGGGTGCCCTCTCCTACCCCGGAGATGACTGCCACCCACAGCAGTGGGCACAGGCGAGGTCTTGGCATGGAGGCACTCTCCCTAGGCCTGCCACCATCCATGGTTCACAAACCCTGAAACCCTGAGACCAGACCACCCTCAGGCTGGCAGAGTGCTGCCAGGAGACGTGGCTGCCTGGGACAGGCACAGCACTACCTCACTCTTATTTGTTTAGAAGACCCCATTGCTTTCCAGGCCCTGCCAGATTATCAATCCAGTTCACTAGCCATCTTCCCTTCGACCAGGGGAAGAATCACTTTGGTTCCTTGAGCAAGTCTTCACAGAACTCGACACCATGATATTCTGGCAAGTCCTGTTGAGTCTGCTTACTGACGGTGTCCCTGAAGCCCCTGCCCGCATCTCTCCCTGGCTCCTCCCCCGGCTGGGTGGGGAGCCCCTTCTCACCCTAGCCCTTCCCTGAGCCACCTCCATCTGTGTTTATCACCTGCCTGACTTGAATCCAGAGCATTTGGCACTTGGAGGGCGGGGGCTGCAGCTTTTTTCCTCTGAGACCCCAGGGTGCCTGGTGCTCGGGCTCAAGACCTGTTTATATATGTGAGCACTGAGAAACAGACGCACTGTGGGGCTCAGGTAATTTAGCTCAGGACTCTCTGCCCCCCTGTAAGGTCCAAACTCCCAGTGAGGACACCCACTTCATCCCCAGATTGAGGGTAGAGATGTGGCAGAATTTCCTGGGGTTTGAGAACCTTGTTGAGCACCAAGAATGGGAGAAACAGCCAGGCATGTCCAGGCAGGAAGGAAGGAGAGGCCTGGCTTCTCTGGGGACAGCCCCAGGCAGTTGTCCAGCCCCGCACTGGGCCATAGCCCTTCTGAGACTCACCCAAACATGGCTGCCGTCTGCCGCGTGTTCTGCTGGGGAGGGGTAGAGGTGCTCGTGGACAGGAGAGCATCGGTGCCCGCCTTCTCCCAGTCAAAGGCCTCATTCTCGGCGATGCCCCGTTCCTTCATGCTGTTCTCAAACACCGACATGATCAACTGCAGGAAGTGGGGGGGTGGGGGGAGGACAGAGAGGTGACCCCAGAGCTAGTCAGGTGGAAGGGTCAGTTGCTAGGGTTGCAGGGTAAGAGAGGGGCCTTCCAGGACAGGAATTGGCCGACAGGGCACACTGGAAGGAGAAGGGTATATTGATTTTGAATGAAAACGTGCACATGATATGCAAATCAGCATGCAAATTATCATCTTGGTTTTAGCCTCACTAGCTGAACACAAGCCCTCTGCTATCTGTCCCGATTACCATCTGCGGGCTCCTCTGCCATTTCCACCATCTCAGCAGAATCAGCAGCAGCCCAGAACCACAGGCAGTTTCCCAAACCCACCACCTGGGATCACACCACTGCACAGGCCACTTCCTCTGCCTGCAGTGCCCTTCCCGTTAGCCCTCTCCTCTCTCCAAAACCTTCCCTGATTTCCCCTCCCACACAGCTCCCATGGGTGGCACGGTGCATTGGTTTGAAGTGTTCACGTGCCAATTTGCCAACTCTACATTCCCAGCAGCCAGCACAGGGCCCAGTGCAAATGTGCTCATGGCTGTATGGCTTGGGGTTCCCCATGAGGCTGAGCTAGGATTGGGAGGATGGCCTACTACTGGCCCAAGTGAGGCTTCTCTGCTCATAACCAGGGCTTTGGACTCAGGAAGTGCAGGCAGTTAGAGACCCTCTGGCGCCCCAAGGCCATTCTGCTGACATGTCTCTCTTCAGAATGCATGGCAGTTTCTGCTGGCAGGACCCACTGCACCGAGTACCCACTGCATGCCCAACACTGCTGCCCAGTGTGGGCAGCCTGGTGCCTAAACATAGTGCATCCTGAGCACAACATTGCTGATGTCTCTCCCATTTTCCTATCAGCTTTAGTGGGGCCCATACGGTGTGGTGATGGTGCCTTGGGCTTGGAGTCAGAAGATGTGCCTAAGCCCAGCTCTGCTTCTAACCATGCTATCAGGCAGGGCTCCTCATCTATGACATGGGGATAATTATCCCACTTGACAACCTGCAAAGTTTTGGTGTAAAATACTAGTAAGCACTGGCTTCATTAATTGTTAAGTGCTAGAATAATAACAAAAGGAACATACATTTCCACCAAAGGCTTATTTTGAAGCTTAAATGAATTAATGCATGAAAAGCACTGAGAACAGGGCAGCTCACAATAAATCTTAGCTATGACTACTGTTTACGTGAGCACAAGACACTTTCATGCAGTTGGAAGAGCAGGGAGAGATGCTAAGACCAAGGTGGCAGGGGCTCCGGGCCTGGGACCTCAGTGGAATAGGTGCTGCTGGAGAGTCACCCTTAGAGGGGTGTCTGGGGTGCAGAGTCTGGGGACAGACTCCCACCTGGTAATCAGGCTTGGTGAAGTAGTCGAGGCTGGCGATGTGGTCCAGGAATAGATGGAACTCAGAGGGCATGTGCTTCAGCAGCATCCGGTGCTCATATTTCTCCTTGATCATCCCTACCTGCTCCTGGAGGCAAGAGGGCACAGGGAGATGCAGCCCCAGCCCCGCATCCCATCTCCACCTCCTCAGACCCAGCTGCACAGGCCTCACCTTGTCCTTGATCTTTCTCCAGGGCAGCTGGCCCACGGCAAACTCCACCAGCATGTAGAAGAGGGACCACAGGTCATCATGGCGACCCATCTCCTGGAGGGGGAGAAGGGGGCCACCCATCGTTCTCAGGTTCTTCCTTCCTTGGCAGTGGGGGCACCAACTTTCACTGAGGGACACCACTCAGGGAGGTCTGATGCCCAGGCCCTATGTGCAGAGCTGAGGTCTCCCTGAAGACATGGCTCCCTCCCTGAGCCACCAACACATGTAGAATCCCACAGTCCAAACTTCTGTCTGTGCTTTCTCAGCCCACAGGGATTTGTGGTGGGGACAGAGAAGAGGGGACCCAAAAACACAAGGAAGGAGGTGCAGTCAAGAGGGACAACAGCAGCGCCTTCTTCCGATCAGGGTCTCTGTAGTGGCGGCTTCTAGTTCCTGCCCCATACTCCTCTCCCCACCTCCATGACTGCCTGTCCTACTCCTCCTTAGCAGCATACTCTACCCAACTTGTACCCTTCTTGCCCCCATACCCCTCATGCCTAGCTCTGCCACTCACCCGGTTCTTGTGGGCATTGACAGAAGCATAGCGAACAGTCCCTCGAAACCCGGCCACATTCCGAGGCTGCAGAGGGGAGAACACCAGGAACTTCAGCCACTGCCCCGTCCTTGGCCACATCTCAGCTCCGCTGACCACGCCTAACCCTGCCTACTTTAACGTGGGTGGCCTTCCCGTACTACCACCCTCCCAGTTGGCCTGATAAGGAGCAAGCCTGAGACACCAACCCCTGTCCTAAACCTGCCTCCTGACCCTGCTCACTGCCCCTGTGTCCATCCTTGACCAGAGTGGGCAGACAGCTCAGTCGGTGTGGGTGGGGCACCCACAGGGCCTAAGCTAAGGGAAGGAGGGGAGAGGCCAAGTGTGGACCCAGAGTTGGGGGAAGCCGATACCAAACAGGGCTGGGCCCACATAGGCAGCTGCAGGAAAAAAAAGGGTCCCCAGATGAGGGAGTGTGGTAAGGGGCCAGGGGTCCTGTGAGCGGTGATACTCACAGGTCGAACGTCCCCTGTTGTGTTGGTGTACTGCCGGGCCAGCCCAAAGTCCAACATGTAGCACTTCCGGTAGGTGGAGGGCAGCCTGCCCATGGCAAAGTTTGACTGGGGAGGATGGGAGCTGTGAGCCCTGGGGCTCCAACCCCGCCTGGCCCACCTGAAGGGGCACCGAGAAACAGCTCCAATGGGGGACCCTCAGCCCCACGTACACCCATGTAAGAGGAAAATACCAACACACACAGCAGCAGGGCATGGCATCCAGAGGAGGGGCAGCTGTGATGGTCCTCATCTTAGAGATGGGGAACTGAAGGTCAAGTAGCTTAGGGGCTTGTCCAAGGTCACACAGCACGCAGTTACCCAGCCAGAAGTTGAACTGAGGTTTGTCTGCCTCTAAGTCCTTGAAACTCCCCAGCAGAGCCATTTAGATGAGTGTAACTGTCCTGGTCTAGGGCAGCAGGAGACTGGCACCATTCTTGCTATGTGGCATGGGGCCGTTCAACCAACCTTTTGGAGCCTCAATTTTCCCTCCTTTAATTTGGAGGCTTTTTCCTGAACCACGAACTAATGTGCCACAAAATCAGCTACTTGAAACTCCTTACTAAGCCCCAGCTTCCCTCAGTCCTTCTATCCTTCCTGAACCCCTGCACCTTTCCAGGTTCAAGGACTATCCAGGGCAGGGGTAAGGGAGAGGGAGAGAAGAACAGAGGAGCGGGTGTGGGCATGGCCAAGGGATGGGCAGGGGTGTGTGCTCCCCAGAGGCAGGGGAGAGGCTATTCCCCACCCCAGCCAAGGTTCTGGAGAAGAAACCAAGGGACCTAGAGAAGGAGGGTGGGGTGGGGAGGGGGCAGCCCTCACCGGCTTGATGTCACGGTGCAGGAAGCCCACGGAGTGGATAGCCTCAATGGACTCCAGGATCTGCTTGCCCAGACGGAGCGTGGTGCTCAGTGTGAAGGTGCCTCGCGGCTGGCTGCGGCGCAGGTCAGCCAGGTTCCGGCCCTGGGGGTGGGGATGGGGTAGGGGCTGCCCGCTCAGCTGCTATCCTGACCATGGCTGCTGTGATACTCTGCCAGCCACTCCCCACTCCTCCCCTGGGCCAGTCGTCCTTCCCCAGGCCCCACCCCAGGAAATGGGCTGCAGGGACTCACCTGGAGCTGCATCACTACGTAGTTAAACTTCTCGTTTCGGCCACAGCCAATGAACCTGCACACGTGGTCTTTCCCTGAGGGACACAGACAGGGGTCCCCCAACTCCTACTCCTTCCTTACTTCCAACCCTAAGGTGCCTCCTGGTGCACTCTTGATTCTCAGTCCCCCAGCCCTGGCCCCAGCACCACCTCTCCCCCCACCACCCCCTGCCCTTGGTCTCCTCAGTGCTCTGACTCTGGCCCCATGGCCTCTCTTGGCCCCCTGGCTCCGTCACCTCTTCCCTCCCATCCCCCTGCCCTAAGCCCGCACCTTGCAGCTTTTTGAGCACAGCCACCTCCATCTTGAGGACCTGCTTGGGCTGCTGGGCTGACTCCACCTTGAGGGCCACGTTCTCCCTGGTCAGTAGGTCCATGGCCTCGTAGATCTCCCCAAAGCCCCCACCTCCGATCTTTTTCAGCTACAGACATAGGGGACAGGGAATAGGGGACATAGCAGCTCCTCATCCCACCCATTACTGGACCACATCCCTCCCTGATGGGGTGGGGGTTATACTCAAAGGGAAGGACTCTAGGTCTCCCTTCCTTGCCTCATCCATCAGTGCCCACCCACCCCCAACCCTGGGGACAGACAGCTTGGCCCATGGGTGTATAATCCCCCCCCCATACACACACACATACAGGGCCGATGTTGGTGAGTGGGCAGTGGAAAAGACCTCTGTAGGATTCTGAAGAGATAATGGGCTGCCCTGAACCTTTCCTTCTCTGGAAGGACAATGAATATCACACCCTCCATCCCCTGCCTAGACTGAGCCACCTCCATCCAGAAGAAAAACTAATTTCTGGAACCTCCCAGCTTCAGGGTGGATCCCCACTGGAAGCCGGCCCTTCCTGGGGCTGGCAGTCTCCTGAAAGGTGTCACAAGAGGGAAAGAGTCATTAGGGGGGAGCCTTTGGGGGAGGGGCCCCAGCAAAGGCTGCTCTCTGCCTGTGCAGCTACTGAAGCTCACATCACTCCCGAGGCCCCAGCTCAGATGCCAGAGGTGAGCCTCCTCCCGGGAGCGAGGGGGCTGTGGGAGCATGGTGGGAATGGAGGTACAGAGAGCCTCTGTGCATTCCGGGGGCAGTGAGGGAGAGCTGACCCTCTGGGCCCTTCTCCTCCCACCCACAGGCAGCAGTGAGAAGAGGCAGGGGAAGAGCTCCGGCAGGACGACTCTGGGAGATGAGCAAGGCTGAATGGCGGGGTGGGATCAAAGTCATTTCAAGTCAGAGGCCCAGGGTTGTGGAGAGAGAGGGTGCTGCTGGCAATGCTTGTGGGACAAGGGGAGGGGACTGCAGTCTAAGTTGGGGCTTGTTTGGTTTCAGATGCACAGCTCAATTCTCCCCTCCTCGGGGCCTGCCCTCCATGGGTGGCCTGCCCTCTCCAGGCATCCACCAGAGCCCTTCCCCTTGCATTGATTCAGCACTCTGATGCCTAATAAATGTTTAACGGTGGTTGAAACATGGGAATGGAGGCAGGAAGGGGGCAGGGGAGAGCTGAGGACTGGGAGGTCTCAGCAGGTTACAACTGAAAACACTCTAGAAAAGAGAGAAGGGTGAAGAGAGGATTTAGAAGAGAAGTGGAAGGCTGGCTGGGATTTCGAAGGCTCTTATGTCCAGGACCAGACAGGGAAAGACAAACAAGGGACATTGGAGCCCCTCTATTTGAGGCTAAAGCTAAGGTCATACTTGTAGAAGAATTTCAGAACCAGGAGGGGACAGACACAGACTCAAGGGAAGCAATGGCATGTCTTCTTCTGGGGAACTTTAAACTCAGGAGTCATTCTAGTATCTTTTTTATGGTTTGCTAAGTTTGGAAGGAAGGGCAAAGGGGATGGGACAACCACCACATCTGGGGTACTATGCTCCAGACTCACAGATGTCCTCTCAGCTCATCCCCAAAGTCTCCCAACTTCACAGCTGAGGAAGGCCATAGGAGTGGACATTTGGCACAGAAGGAAAACTAGCTTGCTCCAGGTCACCCTGCTAGAAAGTAGTGAAACCAGGTTTCATTTCAATCCAAGCAAGCTGATGCAGAACCCACCCTCTAACCACCAGGTCATGGGAACTGTTGATCCCACTGCAATGAAAAGTCTGAGGGCTGAGATTCAAGCCCCGATCTGCCCGGCTCCAAAATCCTTGCTGGAGATGGTAAGGAGGGCCTGGGGCAGCTAAGACATTTCTGACACCTACCTCACTGCCCTACCCCTTTCATTTCCAAACACAGGCTAGGCTGTTTCTCTTTACTTGGTCTCTCTCACCCTCTCCCACTCATTACAGAACCTCCCTGGGCCCTTGCGGGGGGCCAGGGAGCAGAACATCTGTGTCCACCCACTCACCTCACACCCCCTCCTCCCAGGCCCCACAGCCTGGGCTGCCTTATGGATCAGGCACAGCCTATAACAGTAGTTTTAGGAGGCTATGAAAATGTTTTGATTTCTTTTAAAATCAGAAGGAAAGAAAATGAACTTTAGGTCAAAAAGAAAATTTTAATATGTAATATTAATGCATTCCTCTTTACAACAGTGCAGTCATGATATATAATTTTTCATGCTTTATTATGGAGATGGGGCCCACAAAGGCAAAGTGCCCAGGGCCAGAGGTCATGACACAGCCTGGCCATAGCCCCATAACAGGACTATTCTCTCAACCTCCCTTCACAGGACCCTACTCCTCCCCTCCTAAATTGTTTACAATCCCCTCCCCTGCCAAAGGGCCTCCTGGGCTGGAGGAGTACTAAACACAATAGGACCAGCATTCACTTAGGAAAAAGGAAATCTACTTCTTTGGCCCAGCTCTGGGTGACCTGGTGGGTGAGTTTCTTAAATTCGCTGAGCCTCCACTTTTTTTCTCATTTGTCAAATGAGAAAGTTGGACTAGAACCGGCCACAAAGATGCCAAAGCTGAGCATCTGTACTAGACTAGTCCTTGAACTCCATGGTCCTGATTCTTAGATAGGCTAATTCTCGGGAAGCGATTTAGTTTGGTGACAGCCAGTCAGCCCTGGTTCCACCTCCCAGTCATGAGAACTTGGCAGGCTAGCTAATCACTGTGCTTCAGTTTCCACAGCTGTAAAATGGGGATAATAACAGAATCGACTCCCTTGGTTGTTGAGGTAATACATATAAACATTTTGCACAGCATTTGGCAACAGTAAGCGCTCAAAACAAATGCTAAGTTATTATTGTTGTTGTTTGCTATTCTGATTTTGAGAAGCACTCCTCAAGAAAAATAAAATGTTATTAGTTTTAAATACTCCAGCTAGTGCCACTGATTCTCATTTTCTCCTGGCCACAGCCCGCCTCTGGGCAGCTTGTTCTTGGTTCTTGAGCTCTGCCTCCTGTCTCCGCCCCATCCCTCACGGGGAGATGGCTGAGGGGAGGCATCCAGCACCCCACCTCCCCAGTGCTCGAGGAGCCAGGGAGGAGTGAGTGTGCAGAGAGGTCAGCCTGCCGAAGACTGCATGCTTGCTCCACCTGTCATTTCTCTCCCCATACATCTTCCTTCTCCTCCCTCAAAAAAAGCACAGGAAAGTTCTAACCTAAATGCAGTGTGTAAACACCATCATTTTCTCACCTCTTCAGTGCAAACGTTCCTCTCCTCCAATATGCCAGAAACTCAGCTTTGGTGCCAGGGGACCCGAGAGTCTTGGAGGAACTCGCCTCCCTCGGCCAAGCCCCCATTCCTTTGATTACTGCCCTGGCTCCTCCTCCTCCAGTTCTGTCCCGTTACTCTTCTCAGCGAGTCCCCCTCTGGGACAGACAGCCCCTTCCCTCAGCTCTGCAGCCGCTCAGCGCGCCGGGTCCCAGAGACATCTCTGATGAGGCTGCTACCTTCGCCCCTAAGCCTGGCCTCCAGGGGACCTGCCTGCTGTGTGTTTGCCGCCACGGTTCTCCTCTCCACCCCGCACCCCTGGTGAGCTGAGCCATCCCCGCCGCCCCCGCACTCCGCCCCACAGGCTCAGCGGAGACTTGACCTGTGCTGCTCCCCCTCCCTTCCCCCTGGCTCCGCAGCCGTGCACACCCACAGGCTCACACACTGTCATCCCGCAGTCAGCCCCACGCCATCCTGCCTCCACAACGACAGGAGGGCACTAGAGCGCTCTTCAAAGGGAAGGAAAGAGGGGGCGGGGTGGGACAAGGATTGAATTACAGTAGGTCCCGCTCCCCAGACACTGCCCTTCCCCAACCCTCAGGTGTCCCCCTCCCGTCTAGACCATTAACCTCCAGGAGGCTGGGACTACAGCCCCCAGTAGGCTGAGCAGCCTGAGGTCCTGGGCTGAGGGAGCAAGGCACGCTGGGAGATGGAGTCTCAGCGTGTTGCACCTGCCGCAGGAACCAGTGAGGGGCGGAGGATGGATGGAGAAGATGGAGCGAGGATGCGGTGGGAGCAGCCTGCAGGGCCTCTTTCCCCTAACCCAGGCCTTTCTGTCCTCTGCGGAAGTGGAGACACACACGCTCACTCACTGCCCTTCTCCAACGTCCGGCAGAGTCAGGGCCCTTCCCCCCGCCCCTCCCCCGAACTGAGCTCTGCAGCTCCTGCTCCCACATCCAACCAGGAGTTGTTCTGATTGTTCTGGGCTTGACCAGCGTGACCTAGCGGGGAAAGGGGTGAGAAAGGGCGGGGTTGGAGAGAGGGCACTGGGAGAAAGCGACTGTCCACAAGTGTAGGCAAAAAAAATTACCTGCAAGCAGTATGCAAAGGCGCTCAGGGACACCTTTAGGGTTAGGATGCTGAGGGCACCTGTTTTAACAAGTCTCCAGGACCTCTCCTCCCCCCACCCCTCCCTCTGCCCTACCGGGTCACTCACTCACCACCTTCCAGCGATCCTTGACCACGTAGTTGGCCGGCAGGATGTCGGCCTGCTCCCCTCCCCCACTCATGTTGGTTTCGTCTTTAAGAGCTGCCGCTAGGCACTGCATCCGCCAGCTGGAGGGGGGGTGTCCGCAGGGCCTGCCCTGGGGGGTCCATCTACCTGGGGGAGTGGCGAGGGGCTGTGAGCCAGACAGTCTACTGGCCCAGGACCACCTTGCAGCTATGGAGGAGGGGATCTCCATTCTCCTGGCGGGCATCCTTCCTGGGCCCACTGGGCAGAGGCTCCAAGACTTATTAGAGGGGAGGTCAGAGCAGAAGGCAGAATACTATCCACAGGAAGGGAGATACAAACTACAAGCTGGGGATGCGAAAACCAGCAAGAGGACACACGGGTTGATGAAAACGGAGGTGAAAATGATGTGTGAACAGGCTGTGGGGAAAGTGGTTCCCAAAGAGACAAGCTAACGAGAGCGGGAGCCTTGCTAACCGAGAGGGCGTAGTAGTGTAGGACCCATGCTTGTGTAGGGGAGACCTGGGCCAAGGAGGTCCAATCGGAGTGACTCAATCTGTGGCCCCCAGCACCTACACTTCCCCTGTGCCACAAAATGCCCTTGGAGCTGTACATCTGAGGCTTATTGAAAGTGGGGGGCAACGGCTGACCAAGCGGTGACCTATATGAGACACACAGCAGGGTGACAGAGACCTGTTAATCAACCACAGGAGATGTGATAATCAAGAAGAAGTGGGGATACACAAAAGCCCCTTGAGGGTGGTGCTAAATGAGGAGGATGCGGCTGCTGAGAGGCACACACCATTCCGGGGCTGAGCCAGCCCCTCTGCCCAGCCATGGGATCAGGAGCAAGGATGTGAGGGGTGGGCTGAACATAAGGCCATGGACTCAAGACATGCATTTTAGAGGGACTGCAGCCCTCTGAGGGAGAGAGACAGGCTGAACTGGGAGGAGCTGGGGCAGGCAGAGAAAGTAGGAGTGACCTAATAGAAGGCAGGGGGAGTGACAGGGGGCAGCAGGTCCAGGTGGGCATGGGGTTAGAGAGCCTCTGACCACACCTTTCTGCATCTGCACAAGAATGAACAAGAGGGAACAGAGCTCTTGTTGCACTGGGATAGGCAGCAGTTGGATATCAAGAGCTGTGTCCCAGCTCTGAAGGACAGAGGTGGGGGAAACCAGCTAGTGTTACCTAGGGAAATGCAAGTGTGTGCACATGGATGTGTCTGGGTATCAGCGCATGTAACCCTCTGTGTGAATGTGTATATGCCTCTGTGTGTCTTTTCTGTGCGTCTGTGTCTAAGGGTCTGTGTGTGTGTGTGTGTGTGTCTTTGTGTCTGTATATATGTGTGCTTGTGTGGTGTTTGTGTTTGTGTGATGTGTGTGTATGTAGGCAGGGGCACTCTTCGAGATCTCTGCCAACCCAGTACAGGATTGGAACCAGAACCTTTTCTTCTCTTCCCTCCCCTATGTTTTTCACAAGCACACTGCCTTGCCCTCACAGTGACTCTGGAGAGTCACAGACGGAAGGAAGGTACTCAGGCTGGGGATGGGGGGAAGATGGAGAGGAGGAAAATGCCTAAGATGTCTATGGATGAGGTGGGAACTCCATAAACCTGTCTTTCCTCAGGACAGATAATTCCCCAGGGCTCCTGTGTCTAGCCAGACTGATACAGGGGCAATGTGGGATGGTAAAGGTGTGGAGACAACCTTTAACAAGTCATGATGGCTGTAAGGGATCTTCATGAGAAGGGATACTGCCACTCTTTCTTTCTTCAAATGACTCAGCTGACTTTCCTCCAATCCACACAACTTCAGAGTATCAGAACTGCAGTAACATCAAATAGGGCTCTGCTCCTCTTCTGCCAAAGTGGCATAGGGGCATCAGGAATTCAGAGAGCAGTGAGGGGAATGTCCGGATGAAGGGAGAGGTAGGGATGGGGGTTTCTGGAATAAACATGGAGGACACAGGTTGAGGACAGGACTGAAGAGGCAATTGAACAGGTAGAGAGGGAGTCTTCAGGAGTTAACTCGTGACCTTGGGTGGGCCCTGTATTGGTGTCCTGTGATGGTGGATTTTACAGGTTGATGAGGAAAATTTGGGTTCTGCTCCCATTTTATAGATGGGCAAGCCTAGAAGGAACAGGTGAGGTGGGAAAGAAGACAGTGGCAACAGGAGGATGAGCTTCTCCCTACCCACCACGCTTCCCACACTCTGTGCTACACTCAGCTCAGACGATATGGTTGGACAACACAAACACAGGCACTTGGCTGCCCCATCACTGCACCCTTAGGACCCTTTAGGTGTGTGGAGGCATGGGTGTGTAGTGAGAGAGGGTTTGTGGAGGTGGTTCTTATGAGAATCTGTCAGAATGTGCATATATGATAGTGTGGGGCCCATGGTGTGTGTGTATGTGTGTGTGTGTGTGAGAGAGAGAGGGAGGTATACCCAAGTGGGTGGGAACCCATCTTGGGATGTGAATATAGGTGCTGATGTGTAACTATGCAAGGTGTGAGCGAGGTGTGTGTGTGAACCTGGGAGCCCAGGTACAGAGAGGTGAGGGAGACCAGTGAGGGTAATGGGGAACAGGTGAAAAGAGGTGTGGAGGGGGACAGAGGAGAATGGAAGGGATGAGGGGTAACAGGATCAGAAGAGGGGGTTGGGCAAGATAGAGACAGATGAGAGACCATGGTGACACGTGAAGAAGCCCCGCAACCGTGAAAGGGGTTTCTGGGCAGGGTTGAAGGGGTGAAGAAGTATGGAAGGGGGTTAGCGGGAGGAATGGAGGGACTGAGAACAGGGGAGAGAGGTTATGGAGACAACAGGGAACGACTTGTGAGGGGTGACAGGAGACTGAAGCCATGGGGTCAAGGGACAGAGGTGAGAAGTGAGGAGCAAAACCCCCGGAGGACAGGCGGAGAGGGTGGGTCTGTCCGGGAGGAGGGGGCAGGGAGCCGTTCGGGGCCTCGGGATGAGGCCCAGGCTGTGTAGGCCAGCGTCCCAGCTCTGGCGGAGATGGCCCAGGGAGGGAGCTGGAGAAGGCTGCGCCTGGGGTGACCCAGGCCCAAGGCCCGCCGAGCTGCAGGAGCCCCTCCCGACCCCGCCCGCCGGCCGGCCGGCCCCGCCCCGCCTTACCTGCTCTGTGCCCGCTGCGGCTGCGGCTGCGGCGGCAGAGGCAGCGGCTCGGGGCGGCGCATCCCCCGGGGCCGGGGCGGGGCGGGGGCGGGGGCGGCTCAGTGCGGCGCTGGACTGCCCGCTTCCTCCGGCGGCGGCGGCGGTGGCCTCCCGACCGGGACCATCCCGGCCCGGCCCGGCCCGGCCCCGATCTTCCTCGGGCGACAGCGGCGGCAGCGGCGGAGCGGGGAGCTGCCCACAATGCACTGCGCCGCCAGCATCAGCACCAGCCCTGACATCACCTCCCCGCCGCCTCGGCTCTTACATCACGGCCCTTTCTCTGACATCGTTCTGCTCTACTCCGCTCTCCGCTCCTGCGGCCCTAGGGTTCCCCCCCCCCCACCCGCCCATCTCTCTCAGATGGTCCTGCTCCAACTCTTAGGTCCTCCTCGCTGGTTCTGCCACTCACTTGACCGCCATAAATCTCATCTGCCTCCATCACCCTTCATCTTCTCTACTCCCAGCATGTCCCTATCATGCGTTGCCTGTCCCCATCAGTCTAATTGTTTCCCCCACTGTATCCTCCCTAGGTCCACACGACTTTCCTCTAAACTCACTTTCCCTCATCTGTTCTCATCCTCCGTAGTCCCCACAATCCATTTCATCCAACACTTCCCTCACCTATAACTCTCACCCTCATCACACATATTCCTTACCTCCTAGCTCACCAATACCTCTTTCTTTGGCTCTTTTTCCCATCTGTTGACTCTGTCATGGTTTCTTATTGCTTACCAAATAAGAGGCACACTCTTTACTATGACATTAAAAATTCTTCCCAACATATTCTTCCCAAAAATTCTTCCCAATAATACCAGATGGAGGCTATTACTGCACTTCTGATTCAATTATTCAACATTCCTTGAACATGTTTTGCACTTTGTCTCTTTCAGGTTCTTCCTCATCCTTCATGCCTTCAATAAATGCATACTGAGCACCTTCAATAACAACAGCAATAATAGTAACAGCAACTGTTTACTCCTGCCAGACACTGTTCTAACCTTAGATACATTAACTCATTCAATCCTCAGAACAAGCCTATGAGGGAGTGGTACTAGTGTTATGACCATTTTACAGATGAGGAAACTAAGATACAGAGAGGTTGAGTAATTTGCCTTAGGTTGCCCAGCTAGCAATTGGAGGAGCTGGAATTCAAACCCTTGTTCCACAGTCTATGTTGCTAACCGCTGTGCAGACGGAAGGATTATTGAGTCTGGAAGAGTAGTCAGAGGAGGTGTGTTCAACTGTAATTTGAAGGCTTTAAAGTTGTCCAACTAATACATACAGGCAGGGCAGAGGGTGGGAGAGACTTCGAGGCTGAGATGACAGCCTGAGGTGAGCTGGGGGTGGGTATGTGCAAAACCTTGAAGGGCCCCAAGTGCCCCCTGCTCGGAAGATTGTTTTTTCTCCACTAAACTTTTTGGAAGTGCAGTGGGTAATGCAGTCAGCGTTTCAGTTCTCCATTCAGAATCTCTGTACTCATTCCCCCAGCTGCTGGGGTGCTGAAGGCTGACTGTTCTCAGCTTACTCCCCCTCTGGTAACTGCCTTTGGCCAAGGGAGCTGCCTCACCCAAGATCATGCACCCTTCCTGGGGCTTTGCATATCCAATCAATGATCAGCCTATGAGAGCAAACGCCTTGCCGCACACCCCAGCTCTGGACAGCTCTGAACAGCTCTGAAGGGACATCCCATTTTCAAACTCCTAATAGGGTCCGTTGAGGCTTCTATTGAGATTGCCTCAGAGCTCAGCTTCCCTTGCCCAGTCCTTCTTCCTGCACTTCTCCACAGATACTGATCCTCAGAGCACTTCCCAATAAACCTACTACATATAATCTCTGTCTCAGTCAGTGTTTGGGGGATCAGACGTTTAGACAGGAAATCACTGAAGAATTTTGAGCAGACATAAGCCAATCTGATAGGAGTACTGGGTTAGAATTCTAGGCTGACAATTTTTTCAATACTTTAAAAATGATGCTCTGCTGTCTTCTAGATTCTATTGTTTCTGATGAGAAATGTGCAATTATCCTCATCTTTGTTTCTATGTAATGTCTTTTATTCCTCTGGCTACTTTAAGATTTTATCACTGATTTTAAGCCATTTGATTATGATGTGCCTTGGTGTAGTATTTTTTTTTCACAGTTTCACTTAAGTCTTTAATGAAGCAATAAAGTAGTTTTTATATTAAATTTCACCCCTTGGGTACAAATCTTTTTTAAATTGAAGTATAACTGACATACAGTATCCTATTAGTTTTAGGTGTACATCATAGTGATTTCATACTTTCACACATTACAGAATTATCCCCACAGTAAGTCTAGTTACCATCTGTTACCATACAAAGTTATGACAGTGTTATTGACTATATTCCCTATGCTGTCTACATGACTTATTTACTTTATAACTGGAAGTTTGTGCTTCCTAATCCCCTTCACCTGTTTCACCTACCCCTAACACCTCCCCCCTTAGAATCCAACAATTTGTTTCCTCTCTCTGTAAGTCTGTTTATGTTTTGTTTTGCTTAGCTTTAGATATTCCACAAATAAGTGAAATCATAAGGTATTGGTCTTTCTCTGTCTGACATACTTAGAATAATACCCTCTAAGCTCATCCATGTTGTTGCAAATGGCAAGATTTCCTTCCTTTTTATGACTAAGTAATATTCCATTTTGTGTATCTGTGTTTGTGTGTGTGTATGTACATGTACATATACACACATTTTCTTTATTCATCATTCAGTATTGATGAACATGCTGCTTCCATATCTTGGCTATTATAAATAATGCTGCATGAACATGGGGCACCAATTCTTATTTTTTGTCTTTTTGGTAATAATCAATCTGCCCTGTGTGAGGTGATATCTCATTGTGGTTTTGATTTGCATGTTCATGAAGATTAGTGATGCTGAATATCTTTTCATTTGCCTGTAGGCCATCTATATGTTATCATTGGAAAAAGTCTATTCAAGTCCTCTGCCCATTTTTTTGAACATTTTTAAAAATATTGTTTAAGTTCTTTATATATTTTGTATATTACCTCTAATTGGATGTATAATTTGCAAATATCCTCTCCCACTGAGTAGACTTCCTTTTAATTTTATTATTGGTTTCCTTCAGTGTGCAAATACATTTTTGTTTGATGTAACCCCTCTTTAGTTTTGTTTCCCTTGCCTGAGGACATTGGTAGAAAAACATATTGCTCAGATTGATGTCAAAGAACTTATCACCTATGTTTCTTCTAGGAGTTGTATGGTTTTAGGTCTTACATTCAAGTCTTTAATACTTTTTGAATTAATTTTTGTATATGGTGTAAGATAGTAGTCCAGTTTCATTATTTTGCATGCAGCTCTCCAGTTTTCCCAGCACCGTTTATTAAAGATATTGTCTTCTCCACATTCTTGCCTCTTTTGTCATAGATTAATTGACCATATGTATATGGTCTTCTGGGCTCTCTATTTTATTCCACTAATCTGTGTCTGTTTTTTTTGTTTTTGTTTTTGTTTTTTGCCAGTACCATTCTATTTTGATTGCTATAGCTTTGTGTTATAGTTTGAAAACAGGGAGTGTGATACCTCCAACTTTGTTCTTCATTCTAAAGATTGTTTTGGCTATTGGCTATTCAGTGTCTTTTGTGTTTCCATATGCATTGTAGGGCTCTTTGTTCTAGTTCTGAAATCAAATCAGCTGGAACTTTGATTTTGGACTTGTAGCTTCTAGAACTATGAGAAAATAAGTTTCTGCTGCTTAAACAGACTCCAAAAAGGGACTATTGCCTTGGTGTAGTTTTTACTCATTTCTTGTGCTTGGGGTTTGTTGTTTCTCGTATTTGTAGGTTTGTAGTTTTCATTAAGTTTGGAAATATTTTGGCAATTATTTTCTCAAAAATTTTTTTGCCCTCTCCTTCTTTTCCTTCAGGGACTCCAATTATCCTGTGTATTAGACTGCTAATTATATTATTATTAACTGTATGTTAGGTTGTTGTCCCTCAACTCACTGATGCTTTGTTCATTTTTTTCTGTCCTTTATTCTCACTGTCTTTCATTAGGGCTAATTTCTGATGCTATGTTTTCAAGTTCATTAATCTTATCTTTTGTAGCATCTAATCAGATATTAATCCATCTGATGTATTTTTTATTGTAGTTTACATCTCTAGAATTTCAATCTGGGTCTTTAAAAAATCTTCCATATTCAAGTTTTCTTCTAATTTCTTAAACATATGAAATAGTTATAATAACTCTTTCAATGTACTTGTCTACTAGTTTTATTACCTGAATAATTTCTGGACCATTTTCAACTGATTTTTCTTCTATCAGTCATATTTTTATGCTCCTTTCCATACTGTAATTTATCATTGGATGCCAAATACTGTGAATTTTACCTTCTTGGGTCCTGTATATTTTTGTATTTCAGTATTCTTGGGCTTTGTTCTAGAATGCAACTAATTTACTTAGAAACAGTTTATTGCTTTCAAGCTTTACTTTTTAAGCTTTATTAGGTGGGACCTGAGCAGCCTGTACTCTAGAGATAATTTTTCCCCACCACTGAGGCAAAACTCTTCAGCATAATTTACCCCCATGCCCCCTGAATTATGAGGTTTTCCACATTGGCTAGAGGGAACAGGCATTATTTCCATTGCTGTGTGGGCTCCAGAGATGGTTCACTTTGCTCCTTTTCCTGCCTCAGCAAGTTTCTTCACACATGTGCTCTTCAGTCCACTGCCAGAGAACCCTCTGAAGATCCCAGCACTCTCTCATTATCCTGTGTGCTGTCTTACAAACTAGCTGTCTTGGCTTCTTACATGGACTCCCCTGTCTGCCTTCTCACCACACGGAGACAACGAGGCTCAGTCTGGGTTCCTCCCACCTGCAGCCTGGAAATCCTGTAGACAACACACTGGAGCTTACCTAACTGTTTTGTTTTTCAAATATAAAGCTTACCTAACTATTTTCAGTTTTTCAGGGTTTGCTGTCCTGATGGCCAATGTTTAAACATCATTTTTTTCATATATTCTGCTGTTTTTCCCCCCTCTGGTTGTTAAACATGGGGGGGTATACAGCAAAGGAAACTATCAACAAAATGAAAAGGGAACCTATGGGATGGATGAAAATATTTACAAATCATATATCTGATGAAGGGTTAATACCTAAACTATATAAAGAACTCATAAAACTCAAAAGAAAAAGCAAAAAAAAAAAAAAATAATGCACTTGAAAAGTGGGCAGAGGATCTGAATAGATGTTTTTCAAAAAAAGTTATACAAGTGGTACATGAAAATGTACGTGCTGCTTAAAGTCCTCTATGGATTCAATGCAGGACTGATCAAGAGTCCAATGGCATTTTTTATGGAAGTAGAAAAAACAATCCTCAAATTTGCATGGAATATTAAAAGATCTCAAATAGCCAAAACAATTTGGAGAAAGAAGAACAAATCAGGGGACATCAAACTATGTTGGTTTTAAGCTATGTTATAAAGCTATAGTAATCAAAACAGTGTGGTACCAGCATAAAAACAGACACATACACCAGTGGAACAGAATTGAGAGCCCAGAAATAAATCCATACACATATAGTTAACTAATATTTGACACAAGAGACATGAATATAAAATGAGAAACTGGTGCTGGGAAAACTGGCTATTCACACATAAAAGAATGAAACTAGACCCCTATCTTACATCACTCACAAAAATTAACTCAAATGGTTACAGATATACATGTAGAATCTGAAGCCATACAACCAGAAGAAAACATACAGAAAAAGCTCCTTGATATGGGTCTTGGTAGTGATTTTTTTTGCATAGTACATCTAAAGCACAGGCAGCAAAATAAAAAATAAGTGGAACTACATCAAACTGAACAGCTTCTACCCAATGAAAGAAACCATCAACAAAATGAAATGATAACCTACAAATGGGGAAAAAATGTTTGCAAACCATATATCTGATAAGGGACCAATTTCCAAAATGTATAAAGAACTCACACAACTTAATAGCACCAAAAGCTACATAATCCAATTTAAAAATGCGCAAAGGACCTGATAGACATTTTTCCAAAGAAGACATACAGATGGCCAACAGGAGCATGAAAAGATGTTCTACATCACCAATCATCAGGGAAACGAAAATCAAAACCAGGTTGAGATATCACCTCAGGCCTGTTAGAATGGCCATCATAAAAAGACAAGAGGTAACAAGTGTTGGCATGGATGAAGAAAAGGTAACGTTTGTGCACTGCTGGTGGGATTGTAAATTGTACAGCCACAATGGAAAACAGTATGAAGTTTCCTCAAAAAATTAAAAATATATCTACCATATAACCTAGCAATTCCATTTCTGGGAATATATGTGAAGGAAACAAAAACAGTGTGTTGCAGAGATCTCTCCACTGACAATGTTCACAGAAGCATTATTTACAGTAGCCAAGACATGAAAACAAGCTAAGTGTCCATTGATGGATGAATGTATAAGGAAATTATGGTATAGATGTATAATAGAATGTTTTTCACCCAAAAAAAGGGAGGAAATCCTGCAATTTGTGACAACATGGATGGACCTGGAGGACTTTATGCCAAATGAAATAAATCAGAAAGAGAAAGACAAATACTATATGAACTCACTTATACGTGGAATCTTAAAAAAAAAACAACTAATAGATGTAGAAAACAGATTAGTGATTACCAGTGGTTACCGGCAAAGAGGATGAAGGTGATCAAAAGGTACAAAACTTCCAGTTATAAGTCCTAGGGATGTAGTGTGCAGCTTGGTGACTATAGGTAACAGTAATGCAAAACAGTGTTTGACAGTTGCTAAGAGAGAACATCTTAAAAGTTCTCATCACAAGAAAAAAAATTATAATTATGTGTGGTGATGGATGTTAACTAGATGTGATCATTTCACAGTGTATATATATATCAAATCATTATGTTATACACCTAAAACTAATACAATGCTATATGTTAATTATATTTAAATTCAGCAGTGAAGCCATGTGGTCCAGGAGTTTTGTTCTTACGTAGTGTGTTGATCATGAATTCAATTTCATAGCTGGTAATTGGTCTGTTCAGATTTTGTTTCTCCCTGGGTCAGCATTGCTAGGCTGTATTTTTCTAGAAAGTTGTCTGTTTCTTCTAGGATATGCAGTTTGTTAGCATATAATTTTTCATAGTATTCTCTAATAATTTTTTTTTCTGTGGCATCAGTAGTGATTTTTCATTTCTTATTTCTGATTTTATTTGTGTAGACTCTTTTTTTCTTGAGAAGTCTGGCAAGGGGTTTATTTATTTTGTTTTCTTGAAGAACCAGGTCCTGCTTTCATTGATTACTTTGTATTGGTTTTTTTTTCTCGAGTTTATTTTTTTCTGCTCTAATCTTTATTATGCTCCACCTTCTTCTGACTTTGGGCCTCAATATTTCTTCTTTTTTAGTTTCATTAAATGTGAGTTTAGGCTGTTCATATGGGATTGTTGTTTTTTCCTGAGGTAGGCCTGTATTGCAATATACTTCCCTCTTAGCACGGCCTTCGCTGCATTCCACAGATTGTGTGTTGTTGAAATATTGTTGTCATTTGTCTCCGTATATTGCTTGTTCCCTGTTTTTATTTGGTCATTGAACCATTGGTTGTTTAGGAGCATGTTGTTAAGTCTCCATGTGTTTGTGGGCTTTTTAGTTTTCTTTGCATAATTTATTTCTTGTTTTGTACCTTTGTGGTCTGAGGAGGTGGCTGGTACAATTTCAATCTTTTTGAATTTACTGAGGCCCTTTTTTTTGCCTAGTATATGATGTATTCTTGACAATGTTCCATGTGCACTTGAGAAGAATGTGTATCCTGCAGTTTTGAGTGTAGAGTTCTGTAGATGTGTGTTAGATGCATGTCGTTCAGTGCCTCTGTGTCCTTACTTATTTTCTGTCTGGTTGATCTGCCATTTGAGTGGTGTGTTGAAGTCTACTAAAATGAATGCATTGCATTCTATTTCCCCCTTTAATTCTGTTAGTATTTGTTTCACATATGTAGGTACTCCTGTGTTGGGTGCATAGATATTTATAATGGTTATATCCTCTTGTTGGACTGACCCCTTTATCATTATGTCATGTCCTTCATCTCTTGTTACTTTCTTTGTTTTGAAGTCTACTTTGTCTGATACAGGTACTGCAATACCTGATTTTTTCTCACTATTGTTTGCATGAAATATCTTTTTCCATCCCTTCACTTTTAGTCTGTGTATGTCTTTGGGTTTGAAGTGAGGCTCTTGTAGGCAGCATATAGATGGGTCTTGCTTTTTTATCCACTCTGTAACTGTGTGTCTTTTAATTGGTGCATTCAGTCCATTTACATTTAGGGTGATTATCGATAGATATGGACTTACTGCCATTGCAGGCTTTGGATTTGTGGTTACCGAAGGTTCAAGGGCAGCAGTACCTGCAGGGCCTGCTGCACGTCCCTAGGGGGCGAGGCGCTGTGGGATGCTGCCCCGGGCTCGCTGGTCTGTGCGAAGTTCCAAGCGGGCAGGTCGGCGAGTTAGAAAACAGGCGAGGGGTGGGGGCGGGACGCGGGGCCAATCAGTGGCCGCGGCGGGCGCCTGTGGGGCCGCACTTTCTCCTCTGTTCCAGGTGGGCGGGGAGGACGCCGGAAGCGGCGTCCCCTCAGCTCCAGCCGGGCTCCTCAGGAGCCGCGGGGCCGCTGAAGGCGGTCTGACGGGCATTTCCGTGCTGACACCTTCACCGCCTCCGCCGCGCCCCTCGAGGCCCGCCACCGCCCGTTAACGGGGCGCTCCGCGAGCGCGTGAGGGCGCCAGGGCGGGGGCAGGCGGCGGCGGCCCCTCAGTGTGGCCCGCGGGGGTCCCTGCCCGGCCCCGAGCGGTGGCGGCGCGGCGGCTGCACCGCGAAGCCCGCGCGGCTCCCGAGAGCCCCGGCCAGGACGCGGGGCTGAGCGGCGGGCGGTTGTGGACACTCCGGATGCTCCCGCTGCACCTGCTCCAGGCGCTGCTTCAAGGTAGGACGGGGCGCGGGCGCGGGCACGGGGGTCCCCTGAGGTGCGGGCCGGTGGTGCGCAGGAGTCCCCTGAGGTGCGGGCCGGTGGTTTACTGGGACGTGGCCGCCAGGCGGGGGGTTCTTTGAGCCTGCTGCTGTTTTGTTCATTTTTTTCTTTGTTGTTATACTTCACAAATGAGGGAAAACATTCGGTACTTGTCTGTCTCTGCCTGGCTTATTTCACTGAGCATCATACCCTCCAGCTCCATGCATGTTGTTGCAAATGATAGGATTTGTTTCTTATGGCTGGATAGTATTACATTCTGTATATGTACCACCTCTTCTTTATTCATTCATCTACTGAAGGAAACTTGGGTTGCTTCCGTATCTCAGCTCTTGTAAATAGTGCTGCAGTAAACATAGGGGTGCACATGTCTTTTTGAATCCGAGAAGTTGTTTGCTTTGGGCAAATTCCTAGGAGTGGAATTCCCGGGTCAAATGGTATTTCTGTTTTTAGTTTTTTGAGGAACCTCCATACTGCTTTCTGCAATGGTTGAACTAGTTGACATCCCCACCAGCAGTGTAGGAGGGTTCCCTTTTCTTCGCATCCTCGCCAGCATTTGTTGTTGCTAGTCTTTTGGATGTTGACCATCCTAACTGGCATGAGGTGATACCTCATTGTGGTTTTAATTTGAATTTCCCTGATAATTAGCGACGTGGAGCATCTTTTCATGTGCTTGCTGACCATCCGAATTTCTTCTTTGGAGAAGTGTCTGTTCAGATACTCTGCCCAATTTTTAACTGGATTATTTCATTTTTGTTTGTTGTGGTGCATGAGCTCTGTATATAATTTGGATGTCAATCCCTTATCAGATCTGTCATTTATGAATATATTCTCGCATACTGTAGGATACCTTTTTGTTATATTGATGGTGTCCTTTGCTGTACAGAAGAAGCTTTTCTGCTTGATATAGTCCCACTTGTTCATTTTTGCTTTTGTTTCCCTTGCCCAGGGAGATATGTTCATGAAGAAGTTGCTCATGTTTATGTCCAAGAGATTTTTGTCTATGTTTTTTTCTAAGAGTATTATAGTTTCATGACTTACATTCAGGTCTTTGATCCATTTCAAGTGTACTTGTGTGTGTGGGGTTAGACAGTGATCCAGTTTCATTCTCTTACATGTAGCTGTCCAGTTTAGCCAACACCAGCTGTTGAAGAGGCTGTCATTCTCCCACTGTTGTATTTGCTGTATTTTCAAAATATATATGGTTTCGGGAGGAGATTTCCGCCGCTCTACTCATGCTGCCTCTTGAGGAAAAAAATGAAGATGTGTGTTTTAATAAGAGAAAGTATAAGGAATGGAAATTAGTTTTGTTGAGGGTAAAAGAAAGTAATTGTTCTAGAGGACAGCTGTTTATTTAAAGAGAAAGCACTCTAAATGTAAAAAAAAACTGTAGAAACTTTGTGGAAGAATTAGAAAACCTTTTTGATTTTTCAACATTAAGAGCAGACTAACAGTTTAAGAGCAGACTAACAGTTAACCTGTTAATATTAAAACAGATAAACAGTTTCAACATTAACAGCAAATTAGAATTTTGTTTTCAGTGAAAAGAACAAGTTTTCTCAAACTGTTAGTCTGGTCTTAATGTTGAAAAATTGCAGAAAATTTTCTAATTATTTTATCAAAGCTGTTTCTCATGCTTTAAGTCTCAATGAATTGTCCGAGTATTTAAGAAAATGAAATCTTAATATTAAAAGGACTAAAAGCTAGACTTTGCTAACAGCTGTGTAACCTTCTGTATCTGCCTTTGAAGTATTTTGTTGTCATTCTAGTTAAATGGATAAGTCTTGCTTCATGGCAACCTATAATCTTATTTAAGCAAGTGCCAAAGAAACTTTCTTCTGACAACTTCCCAAAATCAAATTCAAAAAGGTGCTTTTACCTCTAGTTAATTCTGATACTTTCTAGCGGGGCCCTGGAACACATCAGAGGAATTTTTTCTCCTCATCGTGGAAAATATTTGGCAAATTTGTCTTATATATCTGATATATATTTACCTGGAAAGCACTGTCAAAAGGAATGATGCTAAACTTTGTTACTGAATGTTTTGTGTTACAGAAATATCCAAATTTTCTTATGTCAACTGTCTTATAGTAAGCTCTCATCAGCTCTTTCACCATTGTCATTTGTAGGTCTTTTGTCATTTATAGTAACTGTTTTATTACTCCTAAACTAGTAACAAACTAGATTTCAGAAAGGTATTGGTTACATAGGATTAAATAAACTAAGGAAAATGATCTTGTGACTTTTTGTTTCAAATGTTGCTGATATGGTGTTTTAAGCTTTTTCTCTTAAACTGACAACAATTTAGTAAATGACATCTTTATAGGCAGAATTGGAACATTTATCTTTCTACCTAATCCCTCCAGAATTTAAAAACTCTCAGTGACTGTTTTCATATTTCATGGCAGTATGTTTATTTGCATAAGTTCATTAAGAATCTGCTTTCCTTGTAAGAGGGCCAATTAAAAACACAGGTTATATTACCAAGGCTTTGACTGGAATGACATACCTGAGAGACACGTGCATAAACTCAGATATGAACAGCTTTAAGGAACTAAGGTTGACTTTATAGAGCCAACAAAGCCCCTTCGAAGAACTGGCCTGGTACCTTGCTTACAGGGTTCCCAGCAGCCTTACCAGGTGAGTAAGGAAGGTCACTTCCTGGCAAGTTCAAAAAACCTCAAGATGTCTTGGGGACCTCGGGAAGAGAAGAACTCACCCAAATCTACAGGTACTGAAGGCAAAACCTGAAGGCAAGTCTGGCTTGGCTTTCTGACCGCGAGAGGCCTTTAAATGTCCAATCTGAAATTCCTTATAAAAAGTTCCTTCAAAGCACATTTAAAGGATCCTGTGTAATCAAGTGGTCTTCTTGCTGCACTTACGCAAATAGTCAAGCGAAGTGTTAATTATTTTCTTAATCTAGTTACTTCTAATAAAAATGAGGGTGATTTTAGAGAAAAGTATTGTTTCAATAATGCAGTCTTATCTGTACTAAATCCTAATACTAGTCATTGAGACGTAGACTAGATCCGGAATTCTAGTTTCCCCAAAATATCTAGCTGTGATTCTCCAGATGTTTTAGTTTTCTCCCATCATTTCAATTAAAGTTTTACTATTTCTAGTTCTCATATTCAGCCATGCATTCTTAATCTTGTCAAGTTGCTCCAAAAAAGAAAATCCAACTCCTGATGTTGCTACTTAACCTAATAACACAATTTGTTCTATCTTGCCTAGAAGCCATAAAACTGCAAATAGTAATAGAAATGGAACCCGGAATAGAAACGCCAGTCTTCCGAGGCCCTCTCAACTGACCATTTATGGACACCTAACTGCACCCCTTACTGCGCCCCCTCTCAGCATGAAGCAACCAGAGCAGTCATGGCCTCTTTTCCCTAGCAGCAGCTAGGGTCGCTATCTGTAGAGGGGGGAATGAGAGAGGGATCGTGAGCTTAGACAGAATAAGGTGAGGGCCTCCGGAAAAGGCAAGGCAGGATATTTGCAGTCAGAGCAATTGTAATAACTACATGCAAGGAAACCCCCTACCAAAACCCTGTGTTAAACATTAAGCTCTAGAGTCATTCTTCAGTGAGATCAGTTAAAGCTCAAAAGGCCAGGAGAAACTTGGCCTGGAATGTTTGAGTGTTCCGCAAATAAAGAAGGGTAGCTCAGCATAATCCATGACTTCACTGTAAACAACCCTAGCAAACAGACACAACCCAGCCCACTTTAGGGGTCGGGCAGGTGGTACAAGTCCACACCCTAAGCCCTATCTTCACATTATCAAATTATATGTGGCATGGGATGCATCCTTCCTACTCTAATGGATTATCCCGGAAATAGTCATAAAAGATTTCTCCAAGCTCTGCCGTCTGATTGTGACGACAACTTGAAACTTTTAGGTCCCACCTCTGTTGCAGTTGCAGCGGCATTCATCCTGCCAGTTCCTGGACTAGTCGGTGGAATGCAAAAAGAGACATCTAAGCTGGTTGTGCATATAGTAAGATAACAAATTTGACTGCTTCTATATTGTCCGAACTCAATCAAGAGCCAGGAGAAGTGCAAGTTGCTTCAGAATCGTGCTGTTAAAAGAACATATGTTATGTGAACAGTTTCCAGGAATGTGTTGTTTTAATTTGTCTGATTTTTCTCAAACTATTCAAAATCAATTAGACAATATTCATCATATTATTAATAAGTTTTCACAGATGCCTGGGTTACCTAACTGGTTTTCTTGGTTTCATTGGATATGGCCGGTAATTGTAGGTCTGCATTTGTTATATATCTGTATTCCTGTTCTGTTAATGTGTGTACATAATTTAGTTAGTAATTTGTGAAAACCTATACATGCTTATGTTACTCTACCAGAAGTTATGTCAAAGAAATAATCTCAAATTTTCTTCCTTTGCTGCTTCTATAGCTTTTCTTTTTCCTTCCTAAATACAGCCCTTTACTAGAATTCATGCCTCATATTTAAAATTATCATGTATCATAATCCTTCCAGCTGGTCAGGATACCTCAAGACAAGTGCTGGGCATAGGACCCATGGGGCATAAATCTAGAAAGAAGTAAAAAGCTAACTTTTTTAAAGAATATTGCTTCTCTCACCAACTTTACATCTCCCTGTATGGCCCCGGAAGATGGCTGGTTAGCCAGAGACGGGTAAGATTCCTCAAGGGAGGGACAACCTAAGACAGGCACAGTCGCAGAGGGGCCATCAGGTGAGAAATTGGGGGTCAACAGAGGTGAGGCTTAGAACCTCACCCCCCTCCTTTTTGAGAGAAATCTTCTGCACCCATGGCTGTTTTGTTGCCCTTGTCTAACTAGGATCAGTACCTAGTCTGTAGGCACCTGACCACCAACACTTGCCTTCCTACTGCACTAAACTCTACTTACCATCTTTATTTTACATCACAAGATTTAAAAGATAGATGATCTTTTGTGAAAAGGTAAACTGTTAAAAAACTTTCTATTAGAAACTGTCATCTTTATTATGTCTACCTACTACTTAAACATTTTATTAAAAAATAAGGGGGAGATGTAGAATTAATATAGAAATCAAGTATAGAAATCAAATGTATAATCATATATGACTTGATTATTTTTCCTGTAATTCCTGATATGTGATCAAGAACAGAACAAACAAGACCAAAATAGTTTCTGTAACCTAATTGCCCTTGCTATTGTTTCAATACCATGTAAGACATCACACCGCAAGAGACTGGAGACTGCGGAGGATTAAGTTTGGAGTTAGTTAATGATTGTGTATTAAGTCCCCCACACAGAATTCTATTGTTGTTAACATTTATTTGCTCAGTAAATACGAAGGGTGCCCTCTCAGCACCACTCTTGCGCTGTTAAGTCTCGAGTCCCCTGGCTGGTCCTTTCAGATCTTCGGTCATCGTGTCTCCTCTCTTACCTGCAGGTCAGAAGCAGGGAGGGACTGACACTTTTTCCTACATTGATTGAGATGGTCGTGTGTTTATTTTCCTTCATTTTGTTGATGTGCCATATTACATTGATCGATTTCCATATGTTCAGCCATACTTGCATTCCTGAATAAATCCCACTTGTTCATGGTATATAACCCTTAAATATACTGTTGAATTCTGTATACTAGTATTTTTTGAGGCTTTTGCATCAGTGTTCATAAGAGATATTGGTGTGTAGTTTTTTTGTAGTGTTTTTGTCTAGCTTTGGTATTAATGTTGTGCTGGCCTCAGAGAATGAGTTAGGAAGAGTTGCTTCTTCTTTACTTTTTTTTGGAAAAATTTGAGAGGGTTTAGTATTAGCTTTTATTTAAATGTTGGGTAGCATTTACCAGTGAAGCAGTCAGATCTAGAACTTTTATTTGTTAGGAGACTTTTATTGAGATATAGCTGACATATAGCATTGTATTAGTTTTAGATGTATAACATAATGATGATATATATATATGTATATAGTATGTAGAAATATATACATGCACATTTTTTTACTGTACACATAATATAATTTACTATATAGTATCTCTCTTTTTCTCTATATATAAATCACTTTAATAAGTTAATTAACATCTGTGACCACACATAGTTACAATTTTTTTTGATGATGAGAATTTTTTGTTATCTTTAATCTACACTACCATGAAGATTATTATGTTTACTAGGCTCTCCCCTATACCAGGTCCCCCCTATAAACCACTTTACAGTCACTGTCCATCAGCATAGCAAAATGTTGCAGAATCACTACTTGTCCTCTCCATGCCGCACAGCCCTCCCCTTTCTCCCTCCCCCCCATGCATGCTAATCTTAATACCCCCTTTCTTCTCCCCCCCCTTATCCCTCCCTACCCACCCATCCTCCCAAGTCCCTTTCCCTTTGGAACCTGTTAGTCCATTTTTGGGTTCTGTAATTCTGCTGCTGTTTTGTTCCTTCAGTTTTTCCTTTGTTCTTATACTCCACAGATGAGTGAAATCATTTGGCACTTCTCCCTCTCCGCCTGGCTCACCCCACCGAGCACAACACCCTCCAGCTCCATCCATGCTGCTGCAAATGGTAGGATTTGCCCTCTTCTTATGGCTGAGTAGTATTCCATTGTGTATATTTACCACATCTTCTTTATCCATTCATGTACCAATGGACATTTAGGTTGCTTCCAATTCTTGGCTATTGTAAATAGTGCTGCGATAAACATAGGGGTGCATCTGTCTTTCTCAGACTTGATTGCTGCGTTCTTAGGGTAAATTCCTAGGAGTGGAATTCCTGGGTCAAATGGTAGGTCTGTTTTGAGCATTTTGATGAACCTCCGTACTGCTTTCCACAGTGGTTGAACTAATTTACATTCCCACCAGCAGTGTAGGAGGGTTCCCCTTTCTCCACAGCCTCGCCAACATTTGTTGTTTGTCTTTTGGATGGCAGCCATCCTTACTGGTGTGAGGTGATATCTCATTGTAGTTTTAATTTGCATTTCTCTGATAATTAGCGATGTGGAGCATCTTTTCATGTGTCTGTTGGCCATCTGTATTTCTTTTTTGGAGAACTGTCTGTTCAGTTCCTCTGCCCATTTTTTAATTGGATTATTTGTTTTTTGTTTGTTGAGGCGTGTGAGCTCTTTATATATTTTGGACGTCAAGCCTTTATCGGATCTGTCATTTACAAATATATTCTCCCATACTGTAGGGTTCCTTTTTGTTCTATTGATGGTGTCTTTTGCTGTACAGAAGCTTTTCAGCTTAATATAGTCCCACTTGTTCATTTTTGCTGTTGTTTTCCTTGCCCGGGGAGATATGTTCAAGAAGAGGTCACTCATGTTTATGTCTAAGAGGTTTTTGCCTATGTTTTTTTCTAAGAGTTTTATGGTTTCATGACTTACATTCAGGTCTTTGATCCATTTTGAATTTACTTTTGTGTATGGGGTTAGACAATGGTCCAGTTTCATTCTCCTACATGTAGCTGTCCAGTTTTGCCAGCACCATCTGTTGAAGAGACTGTCATTTCGCCATTGTATGTCCATGGCTCCTTTATCATATATTAATTGACCATATATGTGAGGGTTAATGTCTGGAGTCTCTAATCTGTTCCACTGGTCTGTGGCTCTGTTCTTGTGCCAGTACCAAATTGTCTTGATTACTATGGCTTTGTAGTAGAGCTTGAAGTTGGGGAGTGAGATCCCCCCTACTTTATTCTTCTTTCTCAGGATTGCTTTGGCTATTCGGGGTCTTTGGTGTTTCCATATAAATTTTTGAATTATTTGTTCCAGTTCATTGAAGAATGTTGCTGGTAATTTGATAGGGATTGCATCAAATCTGTATATTGCATTGGGTAGGATGGCCACTTTAATGATATTAATTCTTCCTAGCCAAGAGCATGGGATGAGTTTCCATTTGTTAGTGTCCCCTTTAATTTCTCTTAAGAGTGACTTGTAGTTTTCAGGGTATAGGTCTTTCACTTCTTTGGTTAGGTTTATTCCTAGGTATTTTATTCTTTTTGATGCTATTGTGAATGGAATTGTTTTCCTGATTTCTCTTTCTATTGTTTCATTGTTAGTGTATAGGAAAGCTACAGATTTCTGTGTGTTAATTTTGTATCCTGCAACTTTGCTGTATTCCGATATCAGTTCTAGTAGTTTTGGAGCGGAGTCTTTAGGGTTTTTTATGTACAATATCATATCATCTGCAAATAGTGACAGTTTAACTTCTTCTTTACCAATCTGGATTCCTTGTATTTCTTTGTTTTGTCTGATTACCATGGCTAGGACCTCTAGTACTATGTTAAATAACAGTGGGGAGAGCGGGCATCCCTGTCTAGTTCCCGATCTCAGAGGAAAAGCTTTCAGCTTCTCACTGTTCAGTATAATGTTGGCTGTGGGTTTATCATATATGGCCTTTATCATGTTGAGGTACTTGCCCTCTATTCCCATTTTGCTGAGAGTTTTTATCATGAATGGATGTTGAATTTTGTCAAATGCTTTTTCAGCATCTATGGAGATGATCATGTGGTTTTTGTCTTTCTTTTTGTTGATGTGGTGGATGATGTTGATGGATTTTCGAATGTTGTACCATCCTTGCATCCCTGGGATGAATCCCACTTGGTCATGGTGTATGATCCTTTTGATATGCTGTTGAATTCTGTTTGCTAATATTTTGTTGAGTATTTTTGCATCTACATTCATCAGGGATATTGGTCTGTAATTTTCTTTTTTGGTGGGGTCTTTGCCTGGTTTTGGTATTAGGGTGATGTTGGCTTCATAGAATGAGTTTGGGAGTATTCCCTCCTCTTCTATTTTTTGGAAAACTTTAAGGAGAATGGGTATTATATCTTCTCTGTGTGTCTGATAGAATTCTGAGGTAAATCCGTCCGGCCTAGGGGTTTTGTTCTTGGGTAGTTTTTTGATTACCGCTTCAATTTCTTTGCTCGTAATTGGTTTGTTTAACTTTTGTGTTTCTTCCTTGGTCAGTCTTGGGAGGTTGTACTTTTCTAGGAAGTTGTCCATTTCTTCTAGGTTTTCCAGCTTGTTGGCATATAGGTTTTCATAGTAGTCTTTAATAATTCTTTGTATTTCTGTGGAGTCTGTCGTGATTTTTCCATTCTCATTTCTGATTCTGTTGATTTGTGTTGATTCTCTTTTTCTCTTAATAAGTTTGGCTAGAGGCTTATCTATTTTGTTTATTTTCTCAAAGAACCAGCTCTTGGTTTCGTTGATTTTTGCTATTGTTTTATTCTTCTCAATTTTGTTTATTTCTTCTCTGATCTTTATTATGTCCCTCCTTCTGCTGACTTTAGGCCTCATTTGTTCTTCTTTTTCCAGTTTCGATAATTGTGATGTTAGACTATTCATTTGGGATTGTTCTTCCTTCTTCAAGTGTGTCTGGATCGCTATATACTTTCCTCTTAAGACTGCTTTCGCTGTGTTCCACAGAAGTTGGGGCTTTGTGTTGTTGTTGTCATTTGTTTCTATATATTCCTTGATCTCATTTTGATTTGTTCGTTGATCCATTGATTATTTGGAAGCATGTTGTTAAGCCTCCATGTGTTTGTGAGCCTTTTTGTTTTCTTTGTAGAATTTATTTCTAGTTTTATACCTTTGTGGTCTGAAAAATTGGTTGGTAGAATTTCAATGTTTTCGAATTTACTGAGGCTCTTTTTGTGGGCTAGTATGTGGTCTTTTCTGGAGAATGTTCCATGTGCACTTGAGAAGAATGTATATCCTGTTACTTTTGGATGTAGAGTTCTATAGGTGTCTATTAAGTCCATCTGTTCTACTGTGTTGTTCAGTGCCTCTGTGTCCTTACTTATTTTCTGCCCAGTGGATCTCTCCTTTGGGGTGAGTGGTGTGTTGAATTCTCCTAAAATGAATGCATTGCAGTCTATTTCCCTCTTTAGTTCTGTTAGTATTTGTTTCACATATGTTGATGCTCCTGTATTGGGTGCATATATATTTATAATGGTTATATCCTCTTGTTGGACTGAGCCCTTTATCATTATGTAGTGTCCTTCTTTATCTCTTGTTACTTTCTTTGATTTGAAGTCTACTTTGTCTGATATTAGTACTGCAACCCCTGCTTTCTTCTCACTGTTGTTTGCCTGAAATATGTTTTTCCATCCCTTGACTTTTAGTCTGTGCATGTCTTTGGGTTTGAGGTGAGTTTCTTATAAGCAGCATATAGATGGGTCTTGCTTTTTTATCCATTCTATTACTCTGTGTCTTTTGATTGGTGCATTCAGTCCATTTACATTTAGGGTAACTATTGAGAGATATGTACTCATTACCACTGCAGGCTTTAAATTCGTGGTTACCAAAGGTTCAAGGTTAGCCTCTTTGGTATCTTACTGCCTAACTTAGCTCGCTTATTGAGCTGTTATATATACACTGTCTGGAGATTCTTTTCTTCTCTCCCTTCTTATTCCTCCTCCTCCATTCTTCATATGTTGTGTGTTTTGTTCTGTGCTCTTTTTAGGAGTGCTCACACCTAGAGCAGTCCCTGTAAGATGCCCTGTAGAGGTGGTTTGTGGGAAGCAAATACCCTCAGCTTTTGCTTGTCTGGGAAGTGTTTAATCCCACCATCATATTTAAATGATAGTCATGCTGGATACAGTATACTTGGTTCAAGGCCCTTCTGTTTCATTGTAGTAAATATATCATGCCATTCTCTTCTGTCCTGTAGGGTTTCTGTCGAGAAGTCTGATGATAGCCTGATGGGTTTTCCTTTATAGGTGACCTTTTTCTCTCTAGCTGCCTTTAAAACTCTTTCCTTGTCCTTGATCCTTGCCATTTTAGTTATTATGTGTCTTGGTGTTGTCCTCCTTGGATCCTTTCTGTTGGGGGTTCTGTGTATTTCCGTGGTCTGTTCGATTATTTCCTCCCCCAGTTTGGGGATGTTTTCAGCAATTATTTCTTTAAAGACACTTTCTATCCCTTTTCCTCTCTGTTCTTCTTCTGGTACCCCTATAATATGGATATTGTTCCTTTTGGATTGGTCACATAGTTCTCTTAGTATTGTTTTGTTCCTGGAGATCCTTTTATCTCTCTCTATGTCAGCTTCTATACGTTCCTGTTCTCTGGTTTCTATTCCTTCAATGGCCTCTTGCATCTTATCCATTCTGCTTATAAATCCTTCCAGGGTTTGTTTCACTTCTGTAATCTCCTTCCTGACATCTGTGATCTCCCTCCGGACTTCTTCCCATTGCTCTTGCATTTTTCTCTGCATCTCCGTCAGCATGTTCATGATTTTTATTTTGAATTCTTTTTCAGGAAGACTGGTTAGGTCTGTCTCCTTCTCAGGTGTTGACTCTGTGATCTTTGTCTGCCTGTAGTTTTGCCTTTTCATGGTGATAGAGATAGTTTGCAGAGCTGGTACGAGTGACGGCTGGAAGAGCTTTCCTTCTTGTTGGTTTGTGGCCTTCCTCTCCTGGGAGAATAGCGACCTCTAATGGCTTGTGCTGGGCAGCTGTGCACAGACAGGGCTTCTGCTTCCTGCCCGGCTGCTATGGAGTTTATCTCCACTTTTGCTGTGCGTGTGGCCTGGCTCTGGCTGCTGCTCCAAAATGGTGGAGTTGCATTGGAGGCAGAGCGACTGGGAGGCTATTTCTCTCCGTAAGGGGCCTCCGTGCTCCCTGCTGCCCAGGGGGTTAGAGTGCCCAGAGATCCCCAGATTCCCTGCCTCTGGACTAAGTGTCCTGCCCTGCCCCTTTAAGACTTCCAAAAAGCACTCTCCAAACCAAAACAAAAACAGCAACAAAAAAAATTAAATAAATAATTTAAAAAAGAAAAAAGAAAAAAAAATGCTTGATTTTCTTTGTCCTCAGGCGCTGGTCTCAGGCACCTGCTCACCAGTCTTGCTGCCCTGTTTCCCTAGTATTGGGGTCCCTGTCCCTTTAAGACTTCCAAAAAGCACTTGCAAAAAAAAAAAAAAAAAATGGCCGCTCCCATTTCTTTGTTTTCTGGCGTCGGCCTCAGGCACCCGCTCACCGGTCTTGCCACCCTGTTTCCCTAGTATCCAGGAGCCCACGCATGCACTGTGTCTGCACTCTGGTCTGGATGGCTGGGGCTGGGTGTTCAGCAGTCCTGGGCTCCCTCTCCCTCCCTGCTGACTCCTCTCCTCCCGCTGGGAGCTGGGGTAAGGGGCCTTGGGTCCCTCCAGGCCGGGGCTTGTATCTTACCCCCTTCACGAGGCGCTGGGTTCTCGCAGGTGTGGATGTGGTCTGGATGTTGTCCTGTGTCCTCTGGTCTCTATTTTAGGAAGAGTTGTCTTTGTTATATTTTCATAGATATATGTGGTTTTGGGAGGAGATTTCTGCTGCTCTACTCACAGTGCCATCTTGGCTCCGCCTCTGTGATGATGAGAATTTTTAAGATTTACTTTCTTTGTGACTTTCAAATATATAATACAATATTGTTAACTATAGTCACTATGCTGTACATTACCCCCCAGGACTTATTTATAAATAGCTGGAAATTTATACCTTTTGCCCACCTTCACCCATTTCACCACTCCCTCCATCCTTGTCTCTGGTAACCACTAACCTGTTCTCTGTATCTATGAATTCTACTTTTTGTTTTTTGTTTTGATTCCACATAAAAGTATGCTGGTTCACAAGCTCTTTGGAATCTTCTTCTCAGGTATAATCTGAAAATGGTCCCATACTTGGAGGGCAGGGAAAGACCTACAAAGGATGCAGGCCATTCCAGAATGATAGGTAGCAAAGTTAATAAGCAAAGGAATTTACAGATGAGACTTGTCTTGGGCAGCCACAAAATGAGTAGATCTCCATACCCACCCACCAAATCTTAAAGTTTACATAGAAGCTGTAACTGGGTTCGGTCATGTATACAGTCTAGATGGTATCAAACCCACATCACTATCTCAAGGTTATAGCCTCAGGCAGCTTCTAGGGGCAGAGAAGGCAGGCAGAACCCACATTTTAAGGACAGGGCAGGGGTGAGGAGCCTCCAGTTGCCTGGGTCACAGGTCAATTGGTGGTCATGTCTTCTTGATTTCCTTCTACCCTCCATCCCTTGTGATTGGCTCTTATAATCTCATATGCTCCCTCCCCTCCCCTGCCCCTTGCATTGTGCCCTGAGTGGTCAACAAGGGGTTTCACCAGCACAGAGGGGGCTCCTTTGACAGCTGTCTGGCTGCATTGGAGACATATGCTGCAGCAACAGCACGGGTGTGTGCAAGAAAAAAACAGATTAGGACAATGACTCCCAAAAGCAACTACAATTTTTTCTACCAGGAGCCCCATAATCCAAACTACTGATCTATTAAATCCCTTAGGCTGGGTGTTGGATCACTTAGGTCATTCAACTGTGTCCTCAGTAAATGTCCTTAATAAAGATGATAAAGTAGACTCATCAGGTATAAATACATAACATTCTGCTTGGATAATGGCACAGGTGTCTCCTTGGGAAGCCCTAATAATATGCAAATCCATCCCATTTTGGAGGACAGCTTATCTCTTAGGGACACATCAGTGTTCAATAAGGACAGGCTTTCTTGGCCCTCCCTTAAGGCTTGTTGAATAAATTTCATAAGAGCTTTTATATATGCTGTAACATCCTCCAGGCCAATGTGTGGGGCAAAGAGGCCAAATGATCATACATACCAGTGAAAGATAGATTGTGCTCATCTAGCTTAAAAGAGAGGGACTTGGGCAGCTGTGGTTACACTGGGGTTGATTCTCCCCTATGCCCAGGGAAAACCCAGGGTACAGCAGCCGAACCACCTGGGTGGAGGCCACGGGCAAATATCTGTGCCACATAACCATGGGTCCCGTTTGGGGCTACCTAGTATATATCTGGGCAGTGCAATCAGTCAGCCTCAAACCAGTTGCCATCGCTTAATGTGGCAGAATGACTGCCTAGGTTCAGCGATATCCATCCCAGATTCTTGGTACAGTTGTGCTGGTTTTGTTTAGCGTGATTTTTTAACTTTTCAATACCCAACATAAGGGTGACCTGGAGCTCAAATGTCCATAACCTGGGGTAAGCCACATAAACTCATCCCACATCTGGGCATAGCCACCAATACTCCTGATGGTGATATTTTAGGACCCTTGTGTTCAGTGAGTTGATGGGCTGTGTCTGCAGTTTAAGTGACAGGAAGGGTATCCATGCCGAGTGTTACCGATAGTGTG
Source organism: Manis javanica (assembly GCF_040802235.1). Taxonomy (NCBI): domain Eukaryota; kingdom Metazoa; phylum Chordata; class Mammalia; order Pholidota; family Manidae; genus Manis; species Manis javanica. The sequence continues at coordinate 46,572,782 of NC_133171.1, forward strand.
TGTACCCCAGGCCATGTTTCTGGATCAGTATTGGTGATGTCATGTGATTTAGGAGTACTAGTGCTAGGTTGTTCCTTCTTATTTATTTATTTGTTTGTTTGTTTGTTTGTTTGTTTTTTGGTATCATTAATATACACTTACATGAACAACATTGTGGTTACTAGATTCCCCCCATTATCAAGTCCCCACCACATACCCCATTACAGTCACTGTCCATCAGCATAGGAAGATGCTATAGAGTCACTGCTCATCTTCTCTGTGCTATACTGCCTTCCCTGAGCCCCGCCACCCCACTTTATGTGTGCTGATTGTAATGCCCTTTATTCCCCTTTCTCCCTCCCTTCCCACCCATCCTCCCCAGTCCCTTTCCCTTTGGTAACTGTTAGTCCATTCTTGGGTTCTGTGAGTCTGCTGCTGTTTTGTTCCTTCAGGTTTTTCTTTGTTCTTATACTCCAAAGATGAGTGAAATCATTTGATACTTGTCTTTCTCTGCCTGGCTTATTTCACTGAGCATAATACCCTCTAACTCCATCCATGTTGTTGCAAATGGTAGGATTTGTTACCTGCCACTTGAGTATCAGACCCTTAGGTACCATCCCAGGTTGCTGTGGGACTTGGTGTAAGTCCCTTTTATTTTTTTATTTTATATATACACTGTTATGAAGGTTTCACATGAAAAACAGTGTGGTTACTCCATTCACCCATATTATCAAGCCCTACAAAGAGATAAAAAAAGATCTCTTTTTGAATCTTAGAACTTGTTTTCGTTGGGTAAATTCCTAGGAGTGGGATTCCTGGGTCAAATGGTATTTCAATTTTTAGTTTTTTGAGGAACCTCCACCTACTGCTTTCCACAATGGCCGAACCAGCTTACATTCCCACCATCAGTGTAGGAGTTCCCCTTTCTCCACATCCTTGCCAGCATTTCTTGTTCTTAGTCTTTTCTATAGTGGCCATCCTAAATGGTGTGAGGTGATACCTCATTGTGGTTTTAATTTACATTTCCCTGAAAATTAGTGATGTGGAGCATCTTTTCATGTGCCTGTTGGCCATATCTGAATTTCTTCTTTGGAGAAGTGTCTGTTCAGATCCTCTGCCCATTTTTTAATTGGGTTATTTGCTTTTTGGTTGATGAGGCGTGTGAGTTCTTCATATATTTTGGATGTTAACCCTTGTCAGATAGGTCATTTACAAATATATTCTCCCATACTGTAGGATGACTTTTTGTTCTGCTGATGGTATCCTTTGCTGTACAGAATTTTTTTAGCTTGATGTAGTCCCATTTGTTCATTTTTGCTTCTGTTTCCCTTGGTGTTAAGTCCCTTTTAGAGCATCCAGTGCACTCCTGCTGGGCTCTGATGACTTCTTCAAAGGTTAAAGTCCAGGCCCTGCTGAAGGGCTACAGCCCACATTGTCTTTTGCCCCGGATGCAATAAACATTTTTGTAACCATTGGGTCACATCAGAGTCAAGCTTTCCTTCTAGCCAACATACCTGGGCCAATTAATCTGCTTCGTCAACTCATGGGGATGCCAGCAGCAAATGACGTCTGTTCTTCTTTGGAATTTTGACCAGAATTCGATAAGTTGGTGAGTCCATTCAAGCTACTTCCAGGGACCCCAGCCATAACTGTCTTTGGTCACATGGACATCCATCTCACAGGGTCTTGACAGGTCTATCACACTCAAGGCCTAGAAGGCTTTGACTGCCCATTTTGCAGTGGTGAAAGAAAATGCACATGTCTCATCCTAGTCCCACCTGATGCCCTTTCATACCACGTGGTATAAGGGCTTCATCATTTGTGCCAAGTACAGGATAAACAGTCTCCAGTAGCCTAAAAGACCCAAAAATTCTTGCAGTAGTGTGACAGTTGTGGGGGTATGAAAAGCCTGAACTTTATCTATAATCACTGCTTCTGGGATAACTTAAGTCTTACCTGACCAGACAACACCCAAGAATTTGACTGACAAACCAGGTCCCTGAAACTTGGGTGCTGTTCACAGCCCATCCTTTCTCCTTTACGTGTTGCAGCAGTCTAGGTGCTGCACAATGTTTGTTGCATGCAGGACTTCTGGTAAAAAAAATAAACAATAAGCATGATATCATCAATATAATGGTACACCTGCACCACTGGCAGGTTCTCCCGTGCTGCAAATCCTGGGCTCCAAATCCATGACAGACAGTGGGACTGTGGAGGTGCTCTCATGGAAGGACAATGACAGCCCACTGCCATCCTTCCCATGTGAAGGAAAACTGTTCCTGACTGTCCTGTGCTGTGTTTATGAAGAAGAAAGCATTAGCAAGAGGATACTGTCCACCTCTATGTCCCTAAGGTACAGGAGCCAGGCTGATATGGATTCTGAGGGTTTCTGCTGAGACTGGAAGCCCAAATCCACCAGCTCTGCCTGTGTCTAGGGGAACATAGAGTGCACTGTGCCCTGGAGAGCGGGCTGTACCTCTCCTGGAGGAACCTGCAGTTGCTATCTCTTTATTTACTTGACTTACAGCTGGGCAGGCTTTCAACAGAGGAGCGTTGGGGCCTCCAGCACCACCTCTACCTCCTCATTCCCCTTCAGTGTACCCTCCTCCACTTCGGGAGCTGACGGCAGCTATCTTGCTCCACAGAGCATGTCCTCTGCTACATCCTTTACCTTCTCCACAGTGTCTCTCAGGAATGCTATCTCAGTGTGGGGAAATGGAAGCTCCTGTGGCCAAGATCCTCCCCTGACCCTAAACTACTTGATGATCCAATTGGCCTACTGCTAGGCTAGTGCTTCCACATCCATAGGCAATAAGCTAATATTGACTGAGTCACGATCTAAAGAGCTCTGCCCAGTGCTCTGGGGGTTGGCAGAGATGGAGGAGGATTATAGACCTTCAGGTGGTTGGATGAAGATACGATTCTAGTGCTCAACCTATTGCCAGGAGAGTAAAGCTGGGCGTAACCCTTTTACCCCAAAAACGTTCCATTGTCATTTCTAGGTCTCATTGAATCCACAGTGAGCTTGTGTGGGACTGAAACACTCAGTCAAGACAACTGGCTTAGCCAGCAGGATTCACTGTAGACCAAAGAAGGGAAAAGGCTACCCTCATGGGAGGGTTACTTCAGCGGGATACCCCTATGAATGGGGAGACATTTGAGTGTCCCCAGTGGGCATGTGGTCTGAGGTGGCTGGCCTCCTAGGGGACTGGACCCTGTCCCAGGACTTGAGGAAGGTGGAGCCCACAGCATAATAAGGAGGTCCTTTGAGAAACAGAATGGCCATTGGGCCACAGGGACCATGGTTTGGCTGTTTCTCACAGTATTAAAAATGTCTACAGTTGAGAAGAATGTGCTCCTGCAAGAGACATGAGAAATAGCAGCACAAGAACATGAACTGTGAAGGACTGTGGATTTACTGAAGAATGAAATGGCCTTCTATGAGAGGAGGCAGCTCGAGAATGCAAGCTGTAAGGTGCTGTGGAGGACATAAAAGATTTGTTAAAAAATCTTCCCAGGGAGCTGCCCACCTTCAATCCCCTGTCCTTGGATCCCGGGCAGCCTGGTGTATAACTTTTCTCCCAGAAAGTATGCCCTCCCTTCCAGAAAGGATCTGCCTCCCATCCTGGGGCTGCAGGTCCCTCTGCGCTGTCAGAGGTGGAGGGCAGCAGCAGGAGTGTAGCGGGAGAAGTGCAGCTGCCTGCAAGCTGGCTGTGCTCACTCTTGGATTCACTTTCTTCTTGGGGTTTTTGCTGTTGGAGGAACAGGGTGAGGGCAGGTAGAAATGTAAAAGGAGCAGCTGTCTGGGCAGAGCACAGTCCTTTAACTCAACATCTCTTCTGCTCAAAACCCTGAAACCATATCCTGCCCCCACTTGCCTACAATTCCCAGAGTGAAGCAGACCCCTGAGAGCTGTACTTCCTGCAAGAGGACAAGTGGCCAAGAGTAGGGCCTGAAGGGCAGCAGGGACACAAGGCCGGGGACGACACATGGAGCACAGGGGCACTGTGCACCGTTCCCAGGTGTGCTGGCTCCTGCCATGCTCTGGGCTCTCAGCCCTGCCCTGGGCTCCCACACTCCCTGTGTGTCACAGACATGGGAGTAGAGGTTGTTGCCAAACTTCCCCATGAGGCTCAGGCCAGCTATGTCCCCTCTAGGGTTTCAGGCTTAGCAGTCACAGCCCCATGAGTTGAAAACCAGAGCCCAGGGTGTTCCAGAGGAGCTGCATGATAGCTATTCAGCTGGGTCTAGAGTAGAGGTGGCATCCTCTCTGGTCCTGGATTGGGCACTGAGATCAGATCCTGACCCTCTGACTGCCAGGTTTTGGGGGAAGGCACATACCCTATTGAAACTCCACATTCTCTTTCCGTAAGAATGGGCCTGGCTTCTCTGGTTTCCATTCTGCCATAGACCCCCAGAAAGAGCGGGGGGCAATAGAGAATTGACTCCAGGTGGCAGAAAGTCCCCAAACCCCCAAGTGTGCATGTGCAGCTCAGACGTGACCCAGGGCTGACTCACCAGGATGTCTTGGCTCCTCTCTCAATTACGTAAGGGTTGCCTGGTCCCTGCCTGTGCCCGTTAGGGGGCACCTTGGTATTTCAGAGCAGAAACCCGTGGCTGGGTTTGCCCCTTTGGAGGGAACTAGGCTGGGTGCCTTCAATGGATGGACTTCCTGGATCATGGGAAGTGGAGAGGGGCCCCTGAGTGCTCTAGGCCCAGCCCAGGCTCCTGAGAGTGAGCTCTCAGTGACCAAAAGGAGAGGATTTGGCCAAGGGGTTTGCCCAGATGTTGGTTCAGCTACAGCTGCCTCCTCCCTAGAGTTCATGGGGATTCTGTTTTGGGGGCGGCCTGCCATTGTTGTGATCTGAGGAAAATACCTCAGCGCTTCCTCACACAGACATATTGATGATACTCTTGCAGCTAACAAGAAATTGAAGGTTATCGGAAAAGGCTTTCAAAATGTAGACAACACAGAGGAAGTTATTTCTCAATTCAGATTTGGTATCAAGAAATCCCCAGGTAAGTAGGCCCTCCTTCCCTCCAGTGACAATCATCCCATATCAGGCTGCCTCCCCACAGTGAGCCCAGCCTGGACACCTGCTGGTGACACCCAGGAATTAATCCATCCCCAGCACCACCACGCACCTGGGAGTAGCCTTTACTTCAGCCCATGCTGGGTTTGGGGCAGGGTGTGCCCTCAGAGCTGTGTCCCCCTCTGTGTGGCCCTGCCTGCACCCATTAGGGGGCACCTTGGCATTTCAAATCAGAAATCCATGCTGGTTTTGCCCCTAAGGAGGGAAGTAGGCCTGGTGCCTGATGTTCACTGGTAGGAGAATCCAGATAGCAGATTCAAATCCCTCCAAATATATCTACATATTTAACTTTATTTTGCTAAAATACTAAGAGAGGTTTAGGTGAGTGGAGAGTTTATGATATGATTCCAAAATTTACATGAAAGGGCAAGTGGGTTTCCATGGAGGAAAGTCAGCCCATGCCCGCTCAGACATCTCTGAATTTCTAGTCCACAGAACCTGTGAGCATATGAAATTGTTCTGTTTTATGTCCCTAGGTCTGGGATGGTTCAATACACAGAGCAGATAACTGGAATGTCCCTCATTCACAAAGGACACTGGCCTGCTTTCACTACTTTCTTCTAGATCCTTCTATCCCTTGGGTGACTTCAGTGTCCCCACAGATAAACTTTACTCTGTCTCCACCTGCTCACACTCAGTGATGTCCGTATGTAGGCCCCCTCAGCTGCCCTCTGTCAGTTTACCAGAGGGCTGGGTTTCCTTGAAATTGTAAAGACCCTGGAGGGCTTGGGATAAGGGACAAATAGAGGCCTCATCTTACTACCCCCTTCAAACTCCTGCCTGGGTTTGCCCACAGGGAGAACAGTGAGCAGAACTGCAGTTCACAAGGTCACCATGGCAACCTGTTGTCCATCATAATGGACATACCTCAGCAGGGTGGGGTGAAGGTGCATAAGTAGTGGGGCCATCACCCCACAGCCAACCACTTGCTACTTGGACCCACAGGGCAGGTATCAGGTGGCTGCTTGCAGGTGCAAGGTATATTGATCAGAGCGTGAGTAGAGCTGAGGTTGGGAGTGCCGAGGACCCTGAGCAAGGGAGGAAGCAGAGGAGGTGTTGGCTTGAGGTGGCCTGAAGTTTATGGGCCCCAGGATGCTGGGTCCCATGATTGTCATCCTCCTGCTGCTGCTGCTGCCATCTCTGCTCCTGACCACCCGGAGCACCCTCCACCGCTACCTCACCCAGGACCAAGGTCACCACCCCAGCTCCAGGCTCCAGGAGAGCCCAGCAGATGGGGAACCCTGCTGGAGCACTGACGACCTGTACTTCGTCTTGGACTCGTGAGTGGCCCTCCTGCTCTAGTCAGTGCCATAGAACAGTGCTGTCCCTGGGGTCAGTACGGGGCCCCAGGCTCTGAGAGAGGGAAGCAGGGACTGTCTTGGTCACATTGAAGGAACAGACTCTCTGTGGCCTCCCTGTTCCTGGGGCAGAAAGAATGCCCCAGGCATTTGTTCCCTGGGACTTTTTCTCCTGAAAAGGATTAAAGGCCCCATCTGGTTTTTAGATGACTCAGTCCCTCCGACCACATGGCCCAGATCTGTGACCTGCAGGCCCCTTAGTCAGCTGGCGAGGAAATTACTGGGAGCAAACTTCTCAGCAGTTAGCGCCCTCTGGCTTTGGCTTTTGGTTTTTGTCTGTTGGCATGTTTTGTTTTGTTTTGTTTTTCACACCGATGACTGTTGTGTAAATGGGCCCCAGGGAGATGGCCAGGTGGCTTTTGGGCATCCCCAGTGTCACTACTTAGAAAGCCCTTGGCTTTCTTGCTGCCAGTGCTTAGCTTCTTTCTCGGACACCTTGAAGACCCAAGCTGCAGTGTGTGTGTGTGCACTTCCAGGACACTTTGGTTTGTCCAGAGCCCGGGGGAGCTAGGCTGTGGGTTAGGCCCCTGCAAGCCCTCAAAGAAGGAAGGGGTTTGGGGGTCTCAGTCATTGGGGGAGATGACCTTGCTTCCATTTTCACCTCCTGTGTGGGCTGGGAATAAATGCTACTTATTCAGTGTTGACAGTGGTATGACTGTCAATATATTTAAAGGACTCTCTGGTGTCCAAGGACTCTCTTGGCCTTTCTGTCGTCTTTAAAACCATCCCTGGAGGGAGAGCAGGGCAGGCATGTGATGTACAGTCTCCTGAAAAGGAGGGCAGCTCCTGGAGGCTGGAGGAAGCAGCCCAGAGGCTGGAGGGGCTGTAGGACCCAGGATCCCTGAGCTGCCTCATTCCATCCCAGGGGGAACTGCCTCTGACTCCCCTAATCTCCATGGAGACTGCTGATAGGGGGATGCAAGCCCAGCTGAACCCGCAGAGCTGGGAGCCTCCCCTGCCAAGGAGGAAAAGTCCCTCCTCGCTGTCTCGGGGAAGGACTCTGAGTTGCCCTGGGCAGCTCCGGCCTCACTGATCCTCAGCACAGCCCAGGGGGCTAGTGGTTCCCACGTTGGGCTTGGGTTGGGGTCTGAATGGTCCTGGGGGACTGAGAGCCTCCTTGGGTCAGTCTTCCCAGAGAGGGCCAGTGAGTCCGAAGGGTCCTCTCAGCTGCCATCCTGTTCTAGTGCCCCTGCCCACACCCTGCTCTCTGCTGGTGGGCCTGCTCAGGCACATCTAGGCCCTGGGATGGATGGGGAAGGGCTCAGGGTGCAGGAGGGGCATGTGTAATAATAATTGGGCATTATGTGCCAGGCAACGTGCCCTCCCATGTAGGCCTCCCAAACCTTAAGGCAATGGATCTTTCATTATTTTGGGATGACGGGACTGAGGCTGAGGTGCAAGTGATTTACTCAGTGTCAGCCGAGCTAATTTGCTTCCAAACGTTAGACGGTGGGAAGATACTCCCCTCTCCCCCCCAAGGAAGTGTGACATGGGCATGTGAGAAAGGCACTAGAGAAACAGCTTTTGAGCCAGGACCTCCCCACTCCTGCCCCTTTCTTCCCACTGCCTCCTTTGGCTTCTTAAATGCTGGCAGGCAGCCCTCGCCCCTCCGACCACAGCTGGCTCTCCCGGCAGCTCAGGGTGCGGAGTACAGGCCTTGCCCTGAAAGTGGAGAAGGAAGGAGAGGAAGAGAGCCACTGAAGTCCCTTGTACCCCACTCAGGCTCCAGGACAGGCTGTGCCACCAGACTGTGCTCCCTACCCATCACCATGGCCATCGCCTTGACACTTGCCGTTCTGGTTGGCCAGGACTAAATCGTGCCAGATTGTGCAAATGGGAGGAGAAGCTGAGGGTGCCCAAGAAAGCATTTACACACCCACTTCCCAGCCCTGCCACCAGTGGGGATTGTGCCTAGAGTGTTGCTGCAGCCACCAGGCAAGACCTGAAACCACGGCAACCTCAGCCCCAGGGCCGGGAGCTGCGCACCCCCAGACAGGGCCCACTGGGTGACAAGTGCTTGGAGAGAGAGAATATCCTTCCTCCTGGGGCTGCTCCCTGCCCTTGCTGGGGAACAGGCAGTGGGAGGCAGCCCCAGCCCTACAGTCAGGCAGACTCCATTCACTGGTCAGGGAGCCTTGGGCCAGTTGCTTCATTTCTCTGTGCCTCAGTGTCCCCATCTGTACAGTCGGAGTCTTCATACCCATCTCATCATGTTGCAGTGAAGGTGAAGGGGAACTTGTAGGTAGTTTGTAGTTTGCTCAGCACAACATCAGATATAGTCACGGAATATAAGTATAAAGTGAACTGCCAGTTAAGCCAAAATCACACCTTCTGGGATCTCCCTGCCCCACAGGGGCCGCTGACCCAGCCCAGATTCCCTGACTCAGCTTTCTTCCCATGTGCCCTCTGGGTGTGGGGGATGTGTGAGCCTAATGTCTCTGCTGGGAGCCCTCCTGAGGTTCTCTGGGAGCCGTCACCATGTGATGAGTAGTCCTGTTCATTCATTCTAGGCTGGGGCAGTCAAGTAGGATCCCAAGGTGGGTGTGCCCAGTGAGAGGATAATGGAGAGGCAGAATCCAGGGGAGCACCCACACGTGTGACAAAGGTGGAGGAAGAGGGGATGGCCTAGGGGGGAGAGCAGAGCTTCAAGATCCATCCACTCCATCCACTCCAGACATGGAGCCTGTGCAGGATGCTTATTAACCAGCACCTTGGCACCAACCCCTGTGTGACAAAATGGGCAGGAGTAGGATTAGGTGGAGCTTCCATGCAGGTCTGACAGCCTCAGCTGGCACTCAGGGTTTTCCCAAGTTGGACCAGATGTTAGGACCATCCGTCACTGCATGTGGCTACCTCGGGAAAGGCAAAGTGAGAGGTTCTCAGAGAGGATGACAGCTGAAGGGGCGTCCTCAGTGAAGCATTCGGACTCAGCATGTGTGTGTCCTGCACAGCTTCCTCGCGAGTTCAGGTGAACGGAAGAGTAGAGCTGTGCAGGCCTGGCTGTTGATCTGTGCTCCCCTTTGGATGGGCTGTTCCGTGTATTTTGTTTTTTCCTTCTCAGGGCCCTTTACACCTGTTCCTCACGGAGCTAGCCATGGCTTCTGTGCTTTCTCAGGGACAGGGGCTTCTGAGACTTGTATAAACAATAACTCCACATTCACCCCTCCCCAACTCCTGGCAACCTCCTATTTTCTGTATCTATGAATTTGCCTGTCCTGGGCACTTCATGTAAATGGAATCATACGACAGTTGGCGTTTTGTGTTTGCCTTATTGTGTGAGGTACCCCCATGTTGGAGCATCTATCAGATTTAAGCCTCTGTTTGTTCAGTGTTTCTTTGTGGAATCGAAGGCTTAGAGCTTCCAAGTCTGCCATTTTCACACTTCATGCCACTAGTTTGTCTGTAATTTCATTTTTAAATTTATCAAGGAAATGCTTGAACATAAATTTAAGATAGAACACTATTACAAATACATACACACACAAAAAAAACAACAACCTTGAGGCTCTTGCCCCATACCACCCCACTTCTGATGCTATTCTTCAGAGACAGCCATTTGCAGGCATTCCAGATTGTATTATCTTGACATTGTGACCATGTATCTAATAATGTGTTCATACACTAAAATATATTTATACTTTATGGTGTTTCTTGCTGCTTGAGGTTACATATTCTCTGTTAACTTCTTACTGTGGAAGAAGAGAATTTAGCTTAGTTACATCTCAGCTCCCTTATATGATTCTGCTCTATACATCCATTCTCCCAGAATAGTTATATCACTAGGACGTTTGGCTCAAGGTTTAATAGTGGGGCTGTGTATTGATGCCCATCTCTCCATTCTCATTGACGAGTGGGGCACTAAATCATGACTGGAGCCCTGAGTGCCAGAAGCCCACGTGTCTGCCCTGTTCCCTACTGCTTCCTTGCTGGGGACTATAGGTCCCTGTGGTTGCCTATGAGCTCTCACATTCTTGTGTTATGGAATCAAGGGTTTCCTTCAAAATTACATCAATTAACAACTATCCCAGAGTAGATAGTGGGTTGAAGACTCTTGTTTCCTATAAATTGTCTTTGGAGTGTCCTTTTCATTCAACGGGAAAGCAGAGGAGAGAGAGAATGGGGAGGAAAAGGGAAAGTGTTGCCATCATTAGTTAGGAATGGAGTTGTCTTGCACTTCAGTGTGGGTCTGAGAGAAAATCTCTAAGTAGGTGGACAAAGTCTGCTGCTTTGCTACCCAGCAGTTGTCTGACTCAGTGTCACCCTGACCTGCCAAGTGCAATGGGTAGAGTGTGGGCTTTGCAGCCAGGGCTGGGTTCACATCCATGCTAGCTATTGAAATTGTGTCACATTCTATGACCTGTGGAATCCTGTTTTCTCATCTGAAAAGTGGGAATAATTGTACTATCATAGGGTTGTTCTGGAATCAGAAATCATGTATGTAAAGTGCCTGATAGATACGTACTCACTGGATAATCTTGATATTGGGGTCATCTATCCTTAGTTTCCTCACTATTTGCTGACAGTTTTAGATGTAGCCTTGTAGGCAGAAGGAATGGTGGGGAGGAAGAGCGGAGAGCCATAACCCACCCCCGTGTTCAAGGGCTGGAAGAGGAGCAGAGAGCTGGGTGGTGATTCCCAAGGGGAAATGGGGGACCAGGAGAGTCAGCATATCAGAATTTTGGGAGGCTTTACAGACCAATGCATCCTACCTCATTTCCTAACATTCCCATGTAGCATTATCAACCATCCGTGTCTGCCACCGAAAGCCCCTCATCGGAGAAGTCCCCCATCCCCTACCACACAGGTCTAATGAGTCAGTTGCTGCCACTCACACTGACTAAAGTCACCACGAGGGTAACCCACTGACCTCACTCCAGGAGCTGTGCTGGCTTTAGCTATTTCAGGAGCTGGGGGCTCTCGTGGAGGAGCTTGCTAAGGGCCTGCAGGAAGGCAGGGAAGGCAGAAACCATGCTCACGTGATACATGCACCTCCATCTCTGACTCATGTCTTCTTCTTTTTCAGATCACGCAGTGTAAATGACAACTGGGAGTTCACACAGAGCTTTGTGCAGGATTTGGTGAACAGATTTAAAAAGTATGGCTTTTCAGCTCTGTGTTGCAGGGCATTTTCCTCTCTGAGTACATTGCTATTTAGATGCAGTGGACATGGGACTGCCTCAGGTTGCAAAGCTCAGGGCAGTGTTCTGAAGCAGGAGAGAAGGACAGATCCCATTTGTTTTCTAAGATCTCTGCAGCCTTGCTTGGCTCCTTCCTGGGAGTCAGGCCTTGTTTTCAGGGGCACAGTCTTCCCTGGAGGACCTCACAGATTAGGAACTAGGCAAACTACTTAACACTGTAACTAAACATCTGGACATGGAAATTTTATCTAGGTCTTGAAGGATGAGAAATACAGGGTAACAAGAACCATGAAGGTCATTTGAGCAGTAAGAGGTCTGTTTGGCTGAACATGATTAACATGGGAAGGCTGGGAGATGAAGCGAGAGGTCAACTTGTGGCCAAGGCAAAAGAGGCCAATAATGCCAGGAAGCAGGGCTTGGATTTCCTGCTGTGAGCCATAGGGAGCTCTGGATGATGCGTGATCAGAGACGCTGGTGGGACTCCAGAAAGGCAGGACTCCAGCTGTACTCCAGGCAGAGAAGTCTCATAATTGTGGGCAAGAGCCAGGACCAGTGGGGAGCTCATATGGGGACCTGTGGGAACAATGTAACTAAAGGATAATGAGGGCCAGGCGATCAGAAGAGAGGGGGGCCAGAAGGTGAAAAGGGAGAGGAGAATATGAATGGCTGATGAGGGAGGATAATTTCTTTGAGATGAGGGGGAGGGAGGTGGGGAAGATGGTCCAGGGAGGAGGAGAAGTGAAAGTACGAAGAATTTGACAGGAGAGGAGAGGCCAGCTTGGGAGGGCCCTCGTGGAAGAGTATGAAGCTGTCTGTCTCCTTGTGCATGCAGCAGCCCTGTGTGCGTGTGTGTGTGTGAGAGAGAGAGAGAGAGAGGCAGAGAGAGCAAACAGACTTTTGGGATTTGGGTCTACAGGGTGCTATGCCGCACTCTGACAAGAGGGCTGCACGCCTTCCAGGCCTCATAATCCTTCACTAAAATGATGAGAACTTCTGGAGTCCAGGAAATAGACTCCACACTAAAAGAGACAGAATGGAGAACAGGGAGCTTGGTGGGCACCCCCTCCCTGTTGCATATCAGCATCACTTTCAGCCTGTGTGTATAGTTGCTCACAAGCCCATGTTTCCTCCCAAGCCCCAAACAGCGTATGTCGTTCATTACCTACTCGACACATGGCCGCATCAACATGAAGCTGACCTCAGACAGGTAAGTGTTTCATTGATCCCCTAAAGCAGACCCAGTAATCAGGCCACTGGGAGGGCCAGGGAGCAGAGGGGGCCCCTGAGCCCACACTGAAGAACCCACTGGTGTGCAGGCACGGCTGCCCTGGACCCTCCCCTCACTGCCCTCCGTGACCTTCGGCCCTGGCCCCCTGGGCCCCACTGCCACTTCTGCACTGGCACTGGCTGGATCCTGTGCTAGTAGACAGACTCCTCCCCTCAGAGCCCATCCTGCCACCTGACCCTAGTCCTTCCCTCCATGCTCTATGCTTTCCCTAGAACAGGCTGACTGTGAAGATTCCCTAATCAGGTGGAGCAGATGTGGGGGGCCTTTTAGGACAGAGCCTGCACCTGCTGTTGTTTGTCACTTTCTGTCCTGGGCCGCTGGGGAAAGAGGGAGACAATCAGAACCAGGGAGGAAGGGATGGGTATCATCCAAGTGTGGGTGCTTCAGGAGGGGAGCATGTTCCCAGTGAGTCTGGTCATGTGAGCCCAGGAGTGGGTCCTGAACACCAGGCTGGGACAGGGTGCTGGAGGAAGGCCCCGTGGGCCTGCATCCCAGGAGGGTCTAGGTGGGAGGTGGGACGTTATGGAGCTTCTGAGTAGCAGGGAGGTTAAGATTCTCATGGAGGAAAATGACTGGAACCCCCTGAGAGTGGGAGGAGCACCAGACAGAGCCTGAGGACCCTGCACTGGAGGGTCCCAGGGCCTGTGGACAGCAGGGACCAGGGTGAGCACGGTGACCTTTCCAAGCTCTGCCTTAAGTGTGCGAGTACAGTGTGCCCTCAGCAGGGCCCCTGGGGGGCGGTCGTGCTGCCAGTCACACTGTGATGGAATCGCAGCTGGGATCACCCCGTACTCACCATGGACAGTCAGGGTGGACCCCTGGGGGAGGCCCCCAGTTCTGCACGGCTTAGACAGACCTGAGTATAGAGAAGGCCAGGCCTCACCTACGGGTCTAGAAAGCAGCATCCCCTTGCCACCCTGCTCACCCGATAGGGACTGGGAAGGTGGGAACCAGGCCAGCCAATGCCAAAGGCACAGGACAAAGGGCCGGGGCAGGGCTTCTTGGCTGTCTTCCGTCCCGGCAGGGCTGCATGCAGTGCAGATGGACAAGGACAGCCTGGGGCTGGTTGTAATAGGCAACCCCTCATTCCATCTCCCACCTGCTCTGAGTTTTTTTTTTTTTTTTTTTTCAGAAAAAAAATAAACAATGCTCTTGTCGAATTGCTCAGTGTACGACCTACCAGAGCCATAAATATGCAGCACGGATTGGAAAAGGTACAGAACCTAGATTTCTGAGATGTGGCTGTGCTTTATCAAGTTCTCAGAGGGTCATCATTGGGTCATCTCACTGTACCCCCGAAACACTTTTTCCATCATTTTGTTGCAGGCCAATGAGCAGATCAAAAGAACACGTGCTGCAGGTAAGTGAGCTGCTTCCTGCCTTCTTGGTGATGGTGTCCGGGGAAAGAGCCAGGCCTGGGCCTCAGTGAGGTCAGTGCAGACCATCCCTGGCCGCATCCAAGCTCTGACTTGTGGAGCCAGCTGCGTGCCCTCTCTGAGCGGCAGCCTCCTGCTCCGAGCAGTGGGGATGAAAACCACCCCGTGATGTCCCGCTGCACAGCAAAGGGTCGCGTGTGCGACTTCGCGGTTCCTAGGAAATGTGAGGCTCTGGCCCTGGAGCTGGGCTGCCTGAAGAAGAAAGGGGGAAACCCAGCAGGTCCTAGGCTGGTGGGGTCTCCGTGTAAGAAGGGAGCCTGACCTTCCCCCTTGCTGAGCACACATTCCTCCCTGACTCCTTTTCCCTTCACCTCCTTCCCTTGGGTTGATGCTCCTGCTCTGTGTCTCCTGTAGTTTAAAAGTCTTGTGCCTGTCCCAGAAACATCTGCATCTTGGCTGTAGGGTCTAGGAAAGATGTGGGGCCCAGGGAGAGGCATTGAGCTGGGGAGGGGGTCTACTGCTCACCTGCCTCTGACCTCAAGCCCTGAGGCTGGGTCTACAAGTGCCCGTGGGAGAGCTGTGCGTGAGGTCCAGAGCTGGAACAGGCCTGCATGTACCTGCGGGAGTCTTGCACAGTAGGTGTGCCCACTCCTGCTTTTGCTTATCTGGAAGGCTGATGCTTATCCTGTGAAATTGCTGGACTTGCCTTTCAGGGCAAAGGTTGTACCATCTGGTAGAAGTGACAGTTCTGTAGGAATAACCCTAAGCTGGGCTCAGTCTCCTCATCTGCAAAGTGGGTCCTGGGCTAGGGGCCCTTCTTGTTACATGATAAGCTGCAAAGCCTTCCAGGCATGTGGGTGGCAGGTGCTGAGGTCTGGGTGGCCTCTCCCCAGGAAGGTAAGGTGTGGCGAGCAGTGCTCGGGTCCTGGAGGCCTGAGGCTGTTGCTCTCATTGACCCAGACATGCCCTGCCTCTCCCACAGGAGCGAAGGTACCCAGCCTCATCATCGTGCTGACAGGTGAACAACTGCTGCCAGAATCGTTTGCAGAGACACAAGTTGAAGTGAGTCAAGCCCATTGTTACCAGCCTTTTGGTCCACATATTTGGACCAAATTTATTATACCCAACACTTCCTCTTTCTCAGGCTGCAAAATCCAAGCAGTTGGGGGCAACTCTGTATTTCGTGGGTGTGCAAAATTATCAGCTATCCCAGGTAATTCTGAGGAGGTAACGAGGGGTCACTTATGAGTCTAGCTGGGGAAAGCTTCAAAGATGGCTCTCTCAGGGTCACCCAGAGGATCGGCCTCTACCCACCAAAAAGTGCCTGGGGAGTGGGGTCGGGGCCCTCTCCACTTAGGCTGGCCCCAGGGATTTGAAAGATACGCAAGGTGGCCATTCAGAATGAATAACAAGTGTTGTGTAAGAGCTGCACAGCAGAGGTGATGGTGGAAGAATTTTCCCTTCCCTGAGGGTGGGCTGCTGGTGGATGCCAGGGTCTAGCCCCCGGTGTCTGTCTCCTGGGATGGGGACCTCTGGGTCATCACCCCTGGCTGCGGGCTCAGGTCATCTCCTCTCCCTTTCAGCTGTTGGAAATTGCTGGCGAAGAGGATCATGTGTTTGGAGTGGACAGTGGATACCCTGGACTGGAAGACATCGTTGACCCAGTGAGTGAGGGGGGATGAAGGGGGCTGCACGCCGTGCCCCCGCCATTCACTCCCATGACCCTGCCACTCCTCTCTCTATTTCAGCTCATAGAGAGGTCATGTGTGCAGATTACGTCTGTGGATTTCTCTGCTATCTGCACTAGAGGTAATAACTGGGGCTGCTGTTGTAAATGCAGGAGTGTGTGTGTGTGTGTGTGTTTTGTGAATGTGCCATGTGTGTGGTGGTAGTGGTGTATGTGGTTCCAGTCTGTGCGGTGTGTTTGAGTGCACCATGTGTGTGTGGCACGTGTGGTGTGAATGTGTATAATGTGCTGTGTGTACGTGAATGTGGTGTCTGTGGGGGATTGTGGTTTGGAATACGCATTGGGTCCATAGAACATTTGTGTCAGGTACATATGTTAATCTGTGTGAGGTATGGGTGCCTGGGTGTGCTGGGGGGGTGGGCACGTGATGGCATCTTTGCCCAGGTTTGTAATGGACTCCCTATCACTTTAGAACACACTGCATAATGGCTTGGTGACTGTACTGCAAAATGACCGCCACATAAGTTTAGTGTAATTACTTTCTTTAATCTCACAACCAAAAGGTTAATTAGGAAATTTAAAAAACTTTTAAAAAACCTGAACAACACTACCAAATGGGACCCAACCACATATAACCAGGACAATACGTCAAACTATTTAGAAACCACCCAGAAATCCAAGTCTGATTAGTATTTGAAATGTAATTTGAATGGGTGAGGGACCTCCAGGATGACAGCTTCCAACTGAGCCAGCTGTTGGGGGCTGCTGTGTGACTCCCCATCTTCTGAACATGCAGTGTGGCGGGGGTCTAGCAACCCCACACATGGGGGCCTTCTCTGCTCCTCCTGGGTTAAGTGCTGCCAGTTTGACATCTTCATTTCTGTGATTATGTCTGCTGGACACACAGGCCACAGCATCTGACCAACATGACAAGCCACAGGTGAGGGTGCCAGTCACCATTCTCCATGGCAGCCAAGATGAAGTGACAGGTGCCTGCAACATGCCCTCTACCAGTGTGGCCCAGAGTTTTGGCTCTGATCTGTTATACTGCTGCCTTCTTGTCAAATGCCACTATACAGAGTGACAGTCACTTGAAAGTACAAAGCAGAAACCTGGACCCCAAAGGAAGTAAAAGAACCCATTTCATCAGGCTGCCCTGGGGATGCAATCAGGGGGCCCTGAGGAAGCAGGCAGGGGCTGGGCATGAGGCTCAAGGGCTCCTCCCTGCCCCTATGCCTGTGCTCCAGCCCATCACAGGTACAACTGCTCAGAGACGCCACTTACCCACCCCAGGCTGACCACGGAACCTGAGGTCACTAGCTGACAACCTGCAGGGCAAGCACCCCTCTGCTCTAAACCTCATTTGCTGCAGAGGTGGGGTTGGGCAGCTAGGCTACTGTAAGCCCTGCCTCAGTTTCCCACACATCCTCTGAGGCCCACCGCACAGGAGTCTCACCCTCAAAGCTGCTCCTGGTGGGCCGCCCCCTCTCCCTCTGTAGTGGGGGAAGTATAGCTCCCTGCACTACGCCTCCCATTAGTCACTTGTCATCCAAGCTGCACCATGACTTCTGCTGGGCACTATCCATGATATTATTTCTATCATGCAGCTTTCTGTTTCCAATCTTTTATTATGCAAAGCTTAAAATCTTCAACATTGGAAACAATTGTACAATGAGCCCCCATCTCCACTAACTGGTCCTCAGAATTCCTGTGTGACCATATTGTCTGGTCATGTGTGGAACTAGTCCTTGCTGGCTCTCGCTCTCTCCTTCAATGATCCATCTGATTTCTGAAGCATCTCACAGTGAAATACCGACATCAGGCTACCTCCCATGAAACCCTTCAGTCTGCATATCTCAAACTAGGGACTAATGATCGTTGAGAGTTCTCTTTCTGAAATGCAGAAATGGTAACGGTGCCATCTGACAAGGCTGGGAATTGTACAGGACCCTGTGTGAGTCAGCCCACGGACATACAGAATTTAGTGCTGCCCAGGAAAACCCCCTGGATGCCCTCCCAGGCAATTGCCTCCAGCCCCGCCCCTGGGAGCAGCTCCCCTCCTGGCATTTCCTCCAGGCAGTCCTCTGCTTTGCACTTCTCCTCGGTGGGCCCACGTGCTTTGAATGCTGGCTCTGGCCTGGTGCACTGGGCACAACGGTCTGGCATTCATCCTGCCTGTGTATTTGCTGGGGATGCTTGGGGTGTTCACCCCTGGGGGGCCATGCTGGAGGAGGGGCCTCGAATTGTTTTCCTTATGAGACTGGCCATTGCAGGGCCCTCTGTGCAGTAAGGGATCCTCCTGCCACCAGCCTGGGTAGCCACTGTCCCTCCACTATGATGAGGGTCCCCGTTGGTCCCATCCCACTCTCTCCCAGAGAGAACTACTATGAGGACTTGACTATACATATGTTACATACCTGTGTAATAAGAACTTGATTACACATGTGTGCACACCTATCTCAGTAAACTTGACAAGGATATTTCCATATTAGTGGGATTATGCACTACATAATATTTTCCAGCCATCTGCACAGCCGTCTGTTACGTTGAAGGACCAAATTAATTTCATTAGTCTCCCTTGTTCAACAGTAAGATTGTTCTGAAGGAGATGCTACTACAAGCCACCCTGTGGGGTCTTCCCAAGCTTACCTCTCTGCGGGCATGGGGCAGGGTTCTCCTGGGATCAATACCAGCAGTAGAATAGCTGCAGGCAGGGGACACACAGGTGAACAGTGGGTGAGCAGTGTGGGAATTCTCTCCCTGAGCCTGTTCCGGGTAGCACGTGGTGTCCCAGGCCCTACCTGGCCGCCCCAGGGCAGTCAGCTCCCACTGTGCCCCTGCCAGTCCTGGCGGTCAGCCACCCTTCCTCACCGCCCAGCTCCACCTGGCCTTCCCAGGGAGCTGCCTTCCATCCCCTGTCCTTGGATCCCGGGCAGCCTGGTGTATAACTTTTCTCCCATAAAGAATGTCCTCCCTTCCAGAAAGGATCTGCCTCCCGTCCTGGGACTGAAGGTCCCTCTGCGCTCTCAGAGCTGGTGGGCAGCGGGAGTGTAGTGGGGGAAGTATAGCTCACTGCAGGCTGGCTGTGCTCACTCTTGGATTCACTTTCTTCTTGGGGTTTTTGCTGTTGGAGGAACAGGGTGAGGGCAGGTAGAATGTAAAAGGAGCAGCAGTCTGGGCAGAGCACAGTCCTTTAACTCAACATCCCTTCTGCTCAAAACCCTGAAACCATATCCTTCCCCCACTTGCCTACAATTCCCAGAGTGAAGCAGACCCCTGAGAGCTGTACTTCCTGCAAGAGGACAAGTGGCCAAGAGTAGGGCCTGAAGGGCAGCAGGGACACAAGGCCGGGGACGACACATGGAGCAGAGGGGCACTGTGCACCGTTCCCAGGGGTGCCGGCACCTGCTGTGCTCCGGGCTCTCAGCCCTGCCCTGGGCTCCACACTCCCTGTGTGTCACAGATATGGAAGTAGAGGCTGTTGCCAAACTTCCCCACGAGGCTCAGGCCAGCTATGTCCCCTCTAGGGTTTCAGGCTCAGCAGTCACAGCCCCATGAGTTGAAAACCAGAGCCCAGGCGTTCCAGAGGAGCTGCATGATAGCTATTCAGCTGGGTCTAGAGCAGAGGTGGCATCCTCTCTGGTCCTGGATTGGGTACTGAGATCAGATCCTGACCCTCTGACTGCCAGGTGTTGGGGGAAGCCATGTATCCTATTGAAACCCCATATTTTGTTTCCACAAGAACGGGCCTGGCTTCTCTGGTTTCCATTCTGCCATAGGCCCCCAGAAAGGGGGTGGGGGGCAATAGAGAATTGACTCCAGGTGGCAGAAAGTCCCCAGGTGCCCAGGTGTGTGTGTGCAGCTCAGACATGACCCAGGGCTGACTCACCAGGATGTCTTGGCTCCTCTCTCAATTACATAAGGGTTGCTGGGTCCCTGCCTGTGCCCATTAGGGGGTACCTTGGTATTTCAGAGCAGAAACCCATAGTTGGGTTTGCCCCTATGGAGGGAACTAGGCTGGGTGCCTTTGAAGGATGTACCTCATGAGTCATGGGAGGTGGGGAGCAGCACCTAAGGCTAAGCCCAGCCCAGGCTCCTGAGAGTGGGCCCTCAGTGACCCCAGGGGAGGACCTGGCCAGGGTGTTGCCCAGGTGTTGGTTCAGCTACAGCTGCTTCCTCCCAAGAGTTCATGGGGATTCTGTTTTGGGGGTGGCCTGCTATAGTTGTGATCTGAGGAAAATACCTCAGCGCTTCCTCACAGAGATATTTGGATATTACTCTTGCAGATAAAAATGAAGTCAAGGTTATTGGAAAAGGTTTTGAAAACATACAGAAGGATGAAGTTGTCTGTCAATTTCGAATTGGAAAGAAAACCGTAGGTAAGTAGCCCCTCCTTTCCTCCAGTGACAGCTGTCCCACAGCACACCAAGCCTTCAAAGCCCGTGCTGACCATTCGCTATGTACACACTGAAAATAAGCAGCATGGACAGTGGAAGGGGTAACTGGTTGGGAGCCTGGCAGGACTTAATTGATCCCCAGCACCATCACACCCCTGGGAGCAGCCTCTCCTGCAGCCCTCGCTGGGTGTGGGGTGGGGTGTGCCCTAAGAGCTGCATCCCCCTCCCTTTCCTGGGCTCTCACGTCCCTTGAGAGGCAAGGACTCGAGTCCATTAGTCTGTGGGAGGGAAGTCGAGGCAGCCCCAGGGCTCTGAGTCTCTGCCAGGTCTCCCTGCATGGTGTGTTCACTTGAGATTGAAAGGTGATGCCATAAAAAATCCTAAAGAATCCACTCCAAAACTACTAGAACTAGTATCTGAATTCAGCAAAGTTGCAGGTTGCAAAATTAATACACAGAAATCTGTTGCATTCCTATACACTAAGGGTGAACTAGCAGAAAGAGAAATCAGGAAAAACAATTCCATTCACAATTGCATCCAAAAGAATAAAATACCTAGAAATAAACCTAACCAAGGAAGTGAAAGACCTATACCCTGAAAACTACAAGACACTCTTAAGAGAAATTAAAGAAGACACTAATAAATGGACATTCATCCCATGCATGTAATAGTGGTTTGAAAACTCCTTTCCAGTCAATCGTGCTTGTCCAGGCCCCTCTGCATGCTGATCTGCCATCACATCATTCTTCTATCTGGACTGTGAATATCCAATGGGAAGTCAGTTTGCACCTCTTTGGGGACTTTTTCCCCATTTAATCCTAACCATTCCACACCCCAGACACCAATCCTTTCCCCTGACCATACTTAGCATTTAGTTTTTATTATGAGCTCCAACAAAGGGGTAAGAATGTTCAGAAGGTCGTAGCTAGTCTGACAGTTGAGTCAGCAGCACGGTACTTGGTGTGAGGTAGGTGCTCTGAGGAAGGCAGAGAACAGAAGCCGACATCTGCCAAAGGGTGGGCTCTGCTTGCCAAGGGCCACAGGAGGGGAGACGGGGATGTGGGGACATGTCCATTCACATTATTTGCATGTAAATTTCTTCCAGGAATAGAGGCTGTATCTGTGCAAGACACCTCCATTACATGCCCAGGACTGAAGATAAATAACTGGGGCCGGTAAGTGAAAAGCTCAGGGAGCAGTGGTCAGTTTTTGGCACTATGGCGAGACCAGCGGGGGCCGGGGGTGGGGTGCCTCCTCTGGCTGAGCTGCTCACACCTGTTCTGGGAGGGCTCAGGGCTTCCTCTGCAACCGCCTGTGCGGTGGTCTCCTGAGGGGCTGTGATCCCCTGTCACCCAGGTTCTGTCAAGGAGGGCAGGATGCAGGAGGGGATGGGCCCCAGGGATGGTATCTTTGGCCCAGGCAGCCTTTCAGGGCCAAGCCATCATACCCTGTCATAGAAAAGAGTTTGGAAGGGGACACCAAACAGCCAGCCTGGCCACTGAGCCCATGGCCACGAGGGCATCTAGGCCATGCAGGGCTCCTCACCGCCCGCTCAGCCTTCATTGCAGAGGTTGACCTCATCTTGCCTGGGGTGGGCTCTCCTGTGCCATGCTGCCTCCTATCTGGTGTCCTGAATGCCCACTGATCAGAGCCATTACAACGAGGACCACTGTCAGGCTGCAGGTTGAGCCGAGTGCACGCACTGTGCCATCTGGGCTGCTGGTCACTGTCTGCCCTTTCTGTGCTTTAGGGCCGTCTTCATTGATATCAGCCTGAATAATGGCCTCTCCTTTATCAAGACCGATTTTGATGTCAGCAGGAGGAGCTGTGTGACTTCCAGGGTAAGACTGCAGCCTCCCTCTGGGACTATGCTCAGTCCATTCACTGGACGGAGAGACACACTGGGAAGCAAAAGGCAGGAGCAATGCCCAGGGCAGGCCCAGCAAGCAGCCTGTGCAGCTGGGCACCTGTGCAGCACGTCACAGCCACTACAGCCCCTTAGCCCTTCACCGGGGAGCTGTGCCCTGACTCTCAGAAGTGCCCTGGGAGTCCCTGTGTAAAAGTGTCTGGGGCTGTGCACCCTGAAGGCACATGGCACCGACCACTTGGAGCTCCAAGCGGACTCCGGAACAATGCTGAGACCGGCCCCCTGACTCCCACCTTGCTGCCTCCCTGGCCTGGTTCTCCTGGTGGGGAGTTCAGAGCTCCATCTGGGTCTGGCTTAGGTGAGGGGTGTAGGCTGGAGGCTGTGTGCAGGGAGCTAGAGTCCACCTCAAAACTGGGGTCCCAGACCCAGGAGCCCTGGAGGCTGGGACCACCTGTGGCCCTGCATAGTTGAGGTGAATTTCCACAGCACTGGTGCTCCGGCCCAGCTGTGGGTACAGCCCCTGCCCCCAAGCCTGGCTTCCAACAGCCCTGACACTCCTGTGCATGTCTGTTTATACTTATCCCTGGGTGTCTGCTCACAGATCAGCAGACAGAACTGACCCATTTGCCCATCAGGAGTCCCACCCAGTGACAACCGCCCTTCAACAGGCACATTGGGAAAAGAACTCAGGAGCCAGCTGGTGTCCACTCCCAGCACAGTGGCTTCTCCCCCAGCCCTGGCCTGGCCTCTTCTTTCCTCTGCCCTGCCTCCTGGGCACTGAGTCAGTCTCGCCCTGTTTCTCTTCTACTTCTCTGAAGCATCTCACTTGGTTTAATGGTTCAGGACTTGCAGCACCTGAGTGCACAGATGCAGTGAGCTTCTCCTTGGCTATGAGTAACAACAGGACAGTAGCCCCCATTCCTTACGGGCCTGCCCTGTACTAGGACGGGCTATGAACTCTAAACCTCACAGGTGTCCACTCACTCGCTCCTACAGATGTGGAAGTGCAGGTTCAGAGGGGCTGAGCAGCTCTGTGGAAGGGGGCAGGGAGGGCGAGGCTGTGGGGAGATAGACCCAGGGTGCTGCCCTGATCTTGCAGTCCTCCTTCATGCCGACCTCAGCAGCACCCCCTGCACCCCCTGTGTGCCTTCACTGGTGTGCTCCTCACCAGGCCCCTGTGTTGTCAGCCCAGGCGTGCAGTGGGGGCTGCCTGTGGCCCAGCACGGAGGATGCCGGACTCCCTGACAGGGCTCTGGGGCAGAGCCTCTGAGCCGGGTCTGTGGCCCAGGGCTCTTCAGAGGCCCTCAGGGTCCAGCCCTGCGCTCCTAGCCCCACTGTGCCCTCTCAGAGTGGAACAATCTGAGTGTAAAGGAGGATTTGGAGGTGTGGGGTGGGATGTCAAGTGATAGGCACCACAGGAATCTGCCCAGGTGTACCAAGGACTTAACACGTGTGCTTTCTTCAGAAGGGGACCCCACCTGCCCTACTGGATGCCGTATCACCAACTGTGCAACAACATGACCTTCCAGATGCTGTGCCGGGTGACACACAGGATATTGACCCAGATATAGGGTCTCCCGGTCCAGTTTTGTTCAATTTCAATCCTCTCTTCTGCACTTTGCTTCTCCTGATGCTGTTCTTTATCCTGCTGATGTACTGCATCTGCCGATGCTGCATTCAATGTGAGTGACCCCTGACTACACAGCCCTGTGGCCCAGGCCCTCCCCAGCCCCCCAAAGTATCGAGACTCCTGGCTGCCCTAGGATTCCGCCTGTGGGAAGGTCCCATCAGTTCCGAGGTCATCACCTGAGCACATGGAGGCTCAGAGCTGCCCTCCCATTCCTGGGCACACAGCCTGGCCTCTAAGGAGCTTTGTGCCTCAGGCTTCCCTCAGAGGGGGGACCTGTGGACTGCCCTCCCCCTGAGGAGAAGTGACCCCAGGCCCTGACTCAGGCTTCTGAAGGACTCAAAGGGACAAAGGCCAGGGAGAGACCTCTACTGTGGATTGGAGAAAGCACAGATCCTGCCTGGGCAGTGATGGCCCCACAGGGAGGGCCAGGTGCCCCAGAATTCCTCTCCTCTGGGGCCGCTGTGCCTTTACAAACAGACATGGCCTCTGCCCATCTCTGGAGCCCTGTCCTTCCCTCCCAGTCACTACTCAGGACCATGTTGTGCTGGGCCCCGTGCTGGACAGGGGACAGAAATGAAGTGGCCCCAGTCCTGCCATGGCAGCTCCAGGTCTGGTGTCTCGACTGGCCTTGGTCCCTGGGGTACTGGGGGAAAAATGTCACCTTCATGGCATGTGGCCAGTGTCCTGCCTAATGAGAGCAACAGCAAAGGGCAGAGGCGGGCCCCGGGGAGGGCGGGCGCAGAGGCCTGGCTAGCCGGGCTCCCAAGGACAGGTGTGCGGGCTCGGGGAGGAGGGACCCCCAGAGGTGTGAGAGGGCAGCACCAGTAAGACGCCTGCAGGTCTGAGATCTGCAAACTGGGAGCATGAGGACAGGAAGCCAGGGTGCTGGGTGGATTTCCCTGAGTTCTGGGCACAGGGGCGGTTCAGGGTGTGCAGAGGAAGGGGAGGGAGGAGCAGGAGGGGAAGGGGAGGAGCTCTTGTCTTCATACGACCTAAAGGCTGCTGATGAAAACCACCTGTACCAGCACCAGGCATCCCAGGCTGAATGTCCCCCCCGGGGACCCACAGGGAAGTGTGGGCTCAGCTCAGGCAGGTGGAGCCAGCAGGCCACAGACCTGCACGTAGCGAGCACCCAGATGGACACCCAAAGCCCTGTTCTGTCCCTGTGCTGCAGAGCAGGTCCCCTCCTGGGGGCATGGCTGAGCCAGAGCCCTTCTCACCCTGTGTTTAGCACTCCATCTTTCTATTTCCCAGAAGCCGCCACCAAAACCAGACACGGTAGGTCATGTTTGGTTGTGGTGTTGCCAGAGCCTGAGGGCACACTGGCCTTCACAATGAGGTCCCCCTCAGCCTAGGGAGATCCCCCCGCACCCTGCAGCTCTCATGCCCTGAGAAGAGATAGAGGGGCCCCCTATAAGGTGTGGGACTCACAGTGTCACACAGAGGACACCCTTCTCGTGCTCCCATCAGAGCCTGACCAAAGGCCTCTGTCACTGAATTAGCAACTCTGGCCTGTTTGAGCAACTGCTATGATTCCCATTGAAACAAAGGGGCTTTTGTTCAATCCCCAAGGGCCTGTGTGTAGGAGGCTCTTCCATAGGACTCAGGTGAGTTATGGTAAAGAGGCTTGGGTTTCAGGACCTGGTCCCCTCCTCTTGGCTCTCATGTATGTGGCGCTGCATTGCACAAGCCTTATTCCCTGAATCCTGGCTCAGAGAGGGGCTACGGTGGGGTTTGCCTTTCAGGGCAGCAGGGCTAGGGAGAGTAGAGGGCATCTTATATGGCATTAGGCTGTGAGGGAGGCCCAGCCCAGGTACGCACAGAGCCCAAGTATCAGGTGAGCAGGCATGGCTCACCTCAGGTGGGTGTCCCAGGGTAGGAAATGAGGGTCTGGGGTTAGTACCCTGTATGGATGCAGGTGGCCTGGGGAGACCAATCTACCAGGGTCACGTGAGCACAGCCCTGTCCTTGCAAACCCTGTCCGGGTCAGTACCCTGTATGGATGCAGGTGGCCTGGGGAGACCAATCTACCAGGGTCACGTGAGCACAGCCCTGTCCTTGCAAACCCTGGCCACCCTCTTAAGTCACAGAGTCCCAGGACCAGGTCTGTCTGAGGGAGCTGCCTCAGGGAGTGAAGGGGATGTGACAGAATTTCTTGCCCTTTTGGGGAACAGCCTTATTTGCAAACTAAGAGCTTGCTGGCTTTTCCCTAGGATGGCTCTCTCCTAAGGGACAGGGTGCGACTCCTTGGTCCTTGAGTTCTCCCAGCAAACATTGCGGAGTGGCCAGGAAGTGACAGGTGCAGGGCAACAACTACAGCGTCCCTACCCCAGGAGCTGCCTGCAAGGAAGCAGACACTGTTTTCTCTTTCTAGAGCCTGGCGTCACTGGGACAGAAGTGCCACATAGTAATTAGTGTTGTAATGAAGGCGAAACGACAATGCAGGTGAGAAGGGTCATAGACAGGTGCTGATACCCAGGCTGGGCTGAGGGAGGACAGGGGTAGCCGGCTCCTGCCCCACAGACACGGGCCCAGAAGGCCGGGCTTCTGTGGTGGTGAGGTTATGGGTGCTGGGCTTCGATCACCT
Organism: Manis javanica; assembly: GCF_040802235.1. NCBI lineage: Eukaryota > Metazoa > Chordata > Mammalia > Pholidota > Manidae > Manis > Manis javanica. The sequence goes on from NC_133171.1 coordinate 46,599,182, forward strand.
GGCGCCACAGTACAAGACACTGTCCCAGCCCTAGAGGCCTGGGAGAGAGAAAAGGCATGAGGGCTCATATTTCCCCCCCAACCAGGCTGGTCCCAGCCCCCCCCCCCGGGGGCTTCCCCTTGGTACAGGCCCAGGCTTCTGGATGCGGGTGGCTGCCCGACAGGTGCCAGTCCACAGTTCTGGCAGAGCTTGTCCGCCCCAGCAAAGCTCGGGCTTCCCTGGCCCTCGGGTGGATTGGGGAGAACAAACTGAACTGCACGAGCCCGCACAGGGCAGGGACAGCCGGGGAAGGTCTGTGCCAAGTTCTTTCTGCCATGAACACTCCCCGGAAATGTGAGTGTCACCTGCTGCTCTTGCAGCAGTCCCCTCCACAGAGTGAGGGAGAGAACTGCAGGGTCCCTGTGACCCACTGGGAAAGGGTGACAGGCGCCTGGAGGAGGGGCCTGGAGGACCCCCACCCCCAGGAAGAACCAGGGCCCCACCCAGTGAGGAGAACCCAGTCCTACAGGGCCCAGAGATGACAGGGGTGGACGGGGACCCGGTTGGCAGGTGTTGAGGAAGAAAGAGCCCCATGGTGTCTGTCAGGCTCTGCCACCGTCTCCCTGATTCTACATCTATTTTTGACAGATCCTTTAATTCCTTCTAAGCTTCAAATGGCAGCTGAGAGCCATCCTGCTCTCACTACAGGCAGTGTGGGGGACCCAGGGAACCCAAAACACACCTGCCAGAGATAGAAGCCCCTTGCTGGGGATTGTTCTGCCACAGTGCCTGCCCCATGCTCACACCTGTCAGGGCTCAGAGGGGCCTGAGCCACAGGGTCCGGCATCTATAATGCCACCTGCCATTGGGTCCAGGGCCACTTTCTGGTCTGTTCTCTGCCTTCCTCTGGTCCCCACCTAACTCTAGTATCGTGAACCTGCCCCATGAGCAGAACAAGGGTCCTCTTGCCTTCTCTGTGTCCCCGAGATGCAGGCCCTGTTCCCCACTTTTCCAGCTCCTGTGCTGTGACCACCCCATGTTTCCTCCTCACGTCCTCTCTGTAGTCACTTTGTATTGCCTCCAACCTTTGACCTTTTCCTCTAAATGTAGCCCATAACTCTCCTACACCAAAAATTCTGATTTGTTCTAAATTCCAAAACTTTCGGTGACTGACCATAATCTCACTCCAAACACACAAGGCTGACGGGCCCCCTGCCCATGGTGGAGGCTGCAGTGTGGGGTCGGCATTGCCCTGAAGACAGAGCCAGAGGGGATGCTCTCCCTCTCAAGACAGCGGCCAAGCCTTAAGTTTCCTCACAGCCACACCTGCTTTTCAGGACAAACTGGGCCCCTTGTGTGACTTTGTTGGGACCTGCACCGAGGGGCCACAGGCGTGTCAGCCCACGAATATGTAAGCGGGGCACAGAGGTGCTCCCTCTGGGCTCGGGGACTTTGCTTGTGCCCTTGACAGTTACCCTCAGGCACAGTGGGTCAGAGAGCCCCGTATGGGCACCTGCCAAGGATGATGTCTAAGACATGAGGGCATGGCGCTCCTGAGCCCCCAGCTGACCCTGAGCAGGGCCCCCACACAGTCCCGTGCATTGTCATCGCAAGGTGTTAGGACACTTATTATCTAGGGCACTACCCAGTTCTTCAAAACTTAGGGCAACAGGCCTGGGGGGAAAAGCAGGCCATTGAGGTCTCTTGGCCTCCCAAACCACTGTCCCTCCGCACTGAGCACCCCACCCTGTGGGTGTGCGGCTCCCTTCAATTCCTGAGACTCTCCTGGCTGCTCAGGCAGGTGTCAGGCTTACCAGTTACTAGGGATTCATTCCTTCCGTTATTGCCTTTGACACCAAGAGGGAAACCAAATTGTTATAATTATCATCTTAGAATTTAATAATAACACTGACTGATTTTTATTGTGTTCCCCTTAGGGACCAGTTGATAGATCAGAACCATACATAGTTTCACTGTTTCAATCCTCCCAGTAACTGCACCTGTAGGTTTTAATGGTGTCCCAGGTTTACTAAGATGGCCCTGACACAGAGAGGCCAAGCAACTTTTCCCATATCACAAAGCCTGGAGGTGGCAGAGTTGAACTTGAACCTCACCCCTGGCTCCTCCCTTCTCACTGCCCTGTCCCCCTTTGGGGTCAGCACTCATTTCCTGATGGCTTTATCCCCAAACCACCAGAGGGTGGCCCTACTCAGACCCTGGGGCCAGGGACAGCTCCTGGCTCACGTGGGACTCATCTACCTGAGCTTCCTCAGCCTCAGACCCTTTGCACGGACTGGGCCGGGACACCTGGAGGACATGTGGTCCCCAAAGTCCGAGCAGGGCTGCACTGGCCACATCCTGGCTCCAGTGACTGAGCAGGCAGCATTTAGAAGTTCTGGGCAGCCCCAGAAGCCTCTGCACATGGCTGATGAGACACACCTGAGGCATGCTTGTGTCCAGCAGGGCCACTGCCTGGCATCAGAGGTTCAGGTCTCCTGTGGAAGGTGGGCTCAGTGTTCTGACCAGTGGAGTCACAACCCGGAGACACCATGCAGGGACAGGGGCAGGGACAACAGGGCCAGATAGAGAGTTCAAGCAAGGGGAGGCAAGCGACCAGAGGGTGGACAAGAGCAAGCTTCTAGGATGGCCTTCGTGCCCAGCAAGGTGTGGGTGGGGACCCTGAGCAACTGTTTGAAATGTTCACCTTTCCAAGGGCCCAGCTCAGGCGAGTAGGGTAGCAGAGTGATGGGTTCTGGGCATGTACAGCTACCCAGGGTTTGGCCAGGCCCCTCAGGACCACCTCTGAAGTCGTCCCAGCAGTGCTGTGAGCCCCAAGTGACCACCTGTTTGTTCGCTGGTGGCACAGTGGGGGTCCCAGAGGTCAGGGAAGTGGACGAGGTCACCCCAACAGTACGTGGCAGCACGCAGGATTTCTTACATGAACTGAGCTTGTGCTGAGGAGAGCTGTGCCCTGTGCACGGGCTCCCCTCCTCTCCCCTGCCACAGCCCTGGAGACCCCAGGACTGTAGGATTCCAGCTGGACATCCGGACCCTCTCACAGGTGCTGGGGTTTTGGCTCCTGCTCTTTAAGCCTTCAGTGTTAGAGTCTAGGCCTCAAGGTAATGATGGGCTGAGAGGCTTTGGTGTCACTGGGCCCTGCAGTTTCTGCAGAGCAGGAAGGGCCCCAGCCCAGCCTGATCTCAGCGCCAGCCAGCCAGCCCAGTGTGCCTGGGGGCATGTTACCACAGAGTGGCCTTGTGGCCTTGCACCTAGTAACAGCAGCAGCCTTGTTCACTTCTGCTCTGGCAAACAGGCTGTGTCTCTGCCCCACTGCCTTCAAATCCCAGAGGAGTTTCTCTCCTAATGCTCCCTTACAGAGCATCCCTCCTAGACAGACAGACACACACACACACCCATGCACACGCACACGCGCATGCCCTGATTCTCTTCCCCGTTGAGCCCAGGGCAGCCCACAGTTCATGGGAAACGACCCTCGTAGATCCATCAGGAGAGTCAGGTTCAGGATGGAAATCTTGCCCTCTCACTAAATGGGCACCCCAGGCAGCAGAAGGGCTCCCAGCAAAGGTGACCTGTGCCACCCCCTCTCAAGGTCCTTTTTGTACAAAATGGGTGTCATTTCCTCCCACAGCTCCTTGCAGGGACCAAAGCTGTTGCTTACACACATTTAGGGAATTTGATCAAAATGATTCTAAAGTTGACCTGAAAAAATAGACAGTTAAGAATATGCCCAAGAGAAACAGTTAATCTCTTTGGGACTTCCCCGTGGGCACAAGAAGACTGACATCAGTGCTGAGAAGGGAGATCCAGGTCCAGTGTTCTGGGGGCTGTAGGGCCAGAGTGCCCCCAGTTTGGCCTTAGGAATGTGGCATGATGGACAAGGTGGAGCGGGGGATGGGTGAATAGAGTCTGCAAATGTGCAGTGGGCTTGAGAGGACGGGGTGTCACCAGGCCCCTTGTAGCCTTTCATGCACTAACATAGGCAGCCTTGTTTGTTCTGCTCTCACAAAAAGGTCAGGGGCTAGGCCAGGGGAGTGGACAGCTGTCAAGCGGAAAAGCACCAGGGGCAGAGTGGGAGCTTAGGGACACACAGGGCAGGGTCACAGGCTTTGCATGCATGCAGGCCAGGCTGGTGACCAGTGAGGGGCTTGGCGGTGAGGAGTCTAGCAAGGCAGCTGGGCCCTGGAGCTGGATTCCCAGGCAGAGGGGAAGCACAGCTGAAGGTGGCAGCTGCCAGGAGCTGCTTCTCGGGGAAGGTGATTTTGTGAGGGCTGCAATAGGGTGGACCCGAGCCAGGTGCCCAGGGGAGAGGAGACACTCGAGTAGGCCTGAGAAGGGAGGCCAAGGGCCTGGCCAGGAAGTAGATACACAGGAAGGTGAGAGTGGACTTCCTGCCAGAGACGGAGGAGCCTAGGACAGGATATGGGCAGAGTGTGCTCTGAGGCTTGATGCAGGTAAGACAGGTTCTCGGAAGCCTGATGTTAGCACGCTCCATGGTGCCCCTAGGTAGACCTGGCAGGGGGATCAGTGAGATTCAGGCCAGCAGGACAAGGGTGGGCTTGAGAAGACAAGGAATTTGGCCAACCCCATGAGTGAGGGAAACTACAGCCTTCAGCCCCCACTTCCAGTGGCTTCTCAGTGACTTTCTCTCTCTCTCCTCTTCCCCACAGACAGGTGATTCTGCTGTCCCCCTACTGACGCCCGTCGTGGATCATCCTGCCGCACACAGCATCAACCCAGCTGCCATTGCTCCATCCTCAGCACCTGCTCATGGTGCCAGGGTGCCCAACCTGCCCAGCTGAATGATGCCACTCATACCTGCTGCAGCCTGGACACTCTGGAAAGCCACTCTGCAACTCTCACCCCATAACACGATCTCTACAGCACCAAAACCCCAATATTGTTTTTTTTTTTAATTTTGGTATGATTAATATACACTTAAATGAGCAATACTGTGGGTACTAGATTCCCCCCATTATCAAGTCCCCCCCACATACCCTGTTACAGTCACTGTCCATCAGTGTAGTAAGATGCTATAGAGTCACTACTTGTCTTCTCTGTGATGTACTGCCTTCCCCATGCCCACCCCCTACATTATGTGTGCTGATCTTAATGCCCCTTTTTCCCCTTACCCCTCCTTTCCCACCCCTCCCCAGTCCCTTTCCCTTTGGTAACTGTTAGTTCAATCTTGGGTTCTGTGATTCTGCTGCGTTTTGTTCCTTCAGTTTTTCTTTGTTGTTATACTCCACAGATGACTGAAATAATTTGGTACTTGTCTTTCTCTGCCTGGCTTATTTCACTGAGCATAATACCCTCTAACTCCATCCATGTTGTTGCAAATGGTAGGATTTGTTACCTGCCACTTGAGGAGTATCAGACCCTTAGTTATCAACCCAGGTTGCTGTAGGACTTGGTGTAAGTCCCTTTTATTCATTTTATTTTATATTTTTATTAAGGTTTTATTGATATACACTGTTATGAAGGTTTCACATGAAAAACAGTGTGGTTACTACATTCACCCATATTATCAAGCCCCCCCATATTCCATTGCAGTCACTGTCTGTCAGTGTAGTAAGATGCCACAGAGTCACTATTTGCCTTCTCTGTGCTACACTGTCTTCCCTGTAATCCCCCCCACACCATATGTACCAATCATAATACCCCTCAGTCCCCTTCTCCTTCCCTCCCCACCCACCCTCCCCCACTCCTCCCCTTTGGTAACCACTAGTCCATTCTTGGAGCTGTGAGTCTGCTGCTGTTTTGTTCCTTCAGTTTTGCTTCGTTGTTATATTCCACAAATGAGGGAAATCATTTGGTATGTGTCCTTCTCTGCCTGGCTTATTTTACTGAGTATAATATCCTCCAGCTCCATCCATGTTGTTGCAAATGGTAGGATTTGTTTCTCATGGATGAATAGTATTCCATTGTGTATATGTACGACCTCTTCTTTATCCATTCATCTACTGATGGACAGTTAGGTTGCTTCCATATCTTGGCTATTATAAATAGTGCTGTGATAAACATAGGGGTGCATCTGTCTTTTTGAATCCGAGAACTTGTTTTCTTTGGATAAATTCCTAGGAGTGGAATTCCTGGGTCAAATAGTATTTCTATTTTTAGTTTTTTGAGGAACCTCCACATTGCTTTCCATAATGGTTGAACTAGCTTACATTCCCACCAGCACTGTAGGAGGGTTCCCTTTTCTCCACATCCTCACCAGCATTTGTTGTTCTTAGTCTTTTCAATGCCAGCCATCCTAACTGGTGTGAGGTGATACCACATTGTGGTTTTAATTTGCATTTCCCTGATAATTAGCAATGTGGAGCATCTTTTCATGTGCCTCTTGGCCATCTGAATTTCTTCTTTGGAGAAGTGTCTGTTCAGATCCTCTACGCATTTGTTAATCAGGTTATTTGCTTTTTGGTTGATGAGGCGTGTGAGTTCTTTATATATTTTGGATGTTAACTCCTTGTCGGATGTGTCATTTACAAATACATTCTCCCATACTGTAGGATGCCTTTTTGTTTCGCTGATTATGTCCATTGCCGTGCAGAATCTTTTTAGCTTAATGTAGTCCCGTGTTCCTTTTCGCTTTTGTTTCCCTTGGTGTTAAGTCCCTTTTAGAGCATACACTCTTGCTGGGCTCTGATGACTTCTTCAAAGGTTAAAGTCCAGGCCCTGCTGAAGGGCTACAGCCCACATTCTCTTTTGCCCCAGATGCAACAAACATTTTTGTAACCATTGGGTCACATCAGAATCAGGCTTTCCTTCTAGCCAACATATCTGGGCCAGTTCATCTGCTTCATCAACTCATGGGAATGCCATCAACAAATGGCATCTGCTCTTTTTTTTTTTGATAAGTTGGTGAGTCCATTTAAGCTACTTGCAGGGAACCCAGCCATACTGTCTTTGGTCACATGGACATCCATCTCAGAGTCTTGACAGGTCTATCACACTCAAGGCCTAGACGGCCTTGGCCCATTTTGCAGTGGTGAAAGAAAATGCACATGTTTCATCCTAGGCCCAGCTGATACCCTTTCATACCACATGGTATAAGGGCTTCATCATTTGTGCCAGGTGTGGGATAAACACTACAGTAGCCTAAAGACCCAAAGTAGTGTGACAGTTGTGGGGGTAGGAAAAGCCTGAACTTTATCTATAATCACTGCTTCTGGGATACCTTTAGTCTTCCCTGACCAGACAACCTCCAATAATTTGACTGACAAACCAGGTCCCTGAAACTTGGTGCTATTCACAGCCCATCCTTTCTCCTGTATGTGTTGCAGGTGCTGCACAATGTTTGTTGCATGCAGGACTTCTGGTGAGAAAATAAACAGTAAGCATGATATCATCAATATAATGGTACAGCTGCACCATTGGCAGGTTCTCCCATGCTGCAAATCCTGGGCTCCAAGTCCATGACAAGACAGTGGGATTATGGAGGTGCTCTCGTGGAAGGACAGTGACAGCCCACTGCCATCCTTCCCATGTGAAGGAAAACTGTTCATGACTGTTCTGTTCTGTGTTTATGAAGAAGAAAGCATTAGCAAGATCCACAACATCATGACTTAGGGTATTCATGAGGGCTGTACTAGAGGGGACAGCAGCCTGCAGAGGGGGTGTGACTTACTCAGTACTCTGTAACCCACGGTCATATGCCAGGAGCCATCTGGATTTTTTACCAGCCACACCAGGGGATTGAAAGGGCTATGAGTAGGCTTTATAATGCCCACTTTTCCAGTTCCTGGAGGGGTTCTCCAATTTCTTTATGCCCTCCAGGGAATTGGTATTGCTTGGCATTAGTCACCTGCTGATGCACAAGAAGAGCTACAGGCAGGTGCTTAGCATGTCCACTCAGAACTTCCTTTACCACACATATGCTCAGTCTGAACTCACCTGCAGTGGTCTGCAACCATAGGCCCCGGAGGACATCTATCCACAAAATATATTTAGGGATGGGAGAGAGATACACACTATATTCTTTTGGGTGTAGATGCCCTCTTCCCAACGGGATTCAGGCTTGTTTCACTCAGATAGCCTTACCTCCACATCTAAGTATAACAGAAGGGGTCCCTGAAAACTGCTTAGGGTTGCCATAAATCCGTGAATATTCAGCTCCTGTGTCTGCCAGAGCTGGCATGTGTTGAACATTCACTGGGTACCAATGAAATGATATTTGAACATGTGGCCTCTGATTTCCACCTTGTTCCCCAGGGCAGGTGCCTTGACCCTCCACTCAGTAAAACTGTATAGCCCAATCGCCTTCCTGTGTGGGTTCAGGTGAGGATGGCTCACTGTCCAGCAGGAAGTCTTGCAGGCTCTTGCAGGACAAGTCTTGCAGGACTTGTGGCTTTGTCTCCATTTCTTGATCCTCAGCTGCTGGAACCACTGCTCTGGCTTGAATTGTTGCCACAGCTCCAATAAAATTCTATTCAACTTCCCATCAAATTTCTCTGTCCGCTCCTGCCCCTATCAAATCAATCCATATCTGGGTCCTTATGACCTTCATGGGGCCCTTTAAGCCCTTCCTCTCAGTAGGGGACTGCACTCCCTTCTGTGCCTTCATCACTTCAGCTTCCCCCAAATCTGCCACAATATGAGTAACCTCATTTATTGGCTGCCCTAAGTGAGGGGCAAGAATGGCTACTAAGGGCCCAAAGAGGGTTGAGGGAGCCATTTGCAGCACCATACCCTTATCTCCACTGTAAACAGCTCCCTGTTTGGGTCATAATTTCCTGGGTTATAAATGGTATTTTTCATGCCCAAATTCTGTAACACGTGTTAGAGCCTGGCATGCATCTGCCATCTAGTGGAAAAGATGATAAGTCACCGGATTGGGCTGTACAGTGAGAAGTGTGGCCATCAGCCATTTGAGTAGGGAATGGGTCCCAGGGGTCTGGTGTTCATTCTGCACTGGCTGTTGCAAGGCAGGATGAGTTGTCAGGGAAGCCAGCTTTCCCATCTCTGATTCAGACAGGAGGATACTCTCCACCTCTATGTCCCAAAGGTACAGGAGCCAGGCTGATATGGATTCTGAGGGTTTCTGCTGAGACTGGAAGCCCAAATCCACCAGCTCTGCCTGTGTCTAGGGGAACATAGAGTGCACTGTGCCCTGGAGAGCGGGCTGTACCTCTCCTGGAGGAACCTGCAGTTGCTATCTCTTTATTTACTTGGTTACAGCTGGGCAGGCTTTCAACAGAGGAGCGTTGGGGCCTCCAGCACCACCTCTACCTCCTCATTCCCCTTCAGTGTACCCTCCTCCACTTCGGGAGCTGACGGCAGCTATCTTGCTCCACAGAGCATGTCCTCTGCTACATCCTTTACCTTCTCCACAGTGTCTCTCAGGAATGCTATCTCAGTGTGGGAAATGGAAGCTCCTGTGGCCAAGATCCTCCCCTGACCCTAAACTACTTGATGATCTAATTGGCCTACTGCTAGGCTAGTGCTTGCGCATCCATAGGCAATAAGCTAATATTGACTGAGTCACGATCTAAAGAGCTCTGCCCAGTCCTCTGTGGGGAGGCAGAGATGGAGGAGGATTATAGACCTTCAGGTGGTTGGATGAAGATACGATTCTAGTGCTCAACCTATTGCCAGGAGAGTAAAGCTGGGCGTAACCCTTTTACCCCAAGAACGTTCCATTATCATTTCTAGGTCTCATTGAATCCACAGTGAGCTTGTGTGGGACTGAAACACTCAGTCAAGACAACTGGCTTAGCCAGCAGGATTCACTGTAGACCAAAGAATGGAAAATGCTACCCTCATGGGAGGGTTACTTCAGCGGGATACCCCTATGAAGGGGAGACATTTGAGTGTCCCCCAGTGGGCATGTGGTCTGAGGTGGCTTGCCTCCTAGCGGACTGGACCCTGTCCCAGGACTTGAGGCAGGTAGAGACCACAGCATAATAAGGAAGTTTTTAAGAAATAGAGTGACCATTGGGCAGCGGGAACCATGGTTTGGCTGTTTCTCACAGTATTAAAAAAGTCTACAGAAGAGAGGAATGTGCTCCTGCAAGAGACATGAGAAATAGCAGCACAAGAACGTGAACTGCGAAGGACTGTGGATTTACTGAAGAATGAAATGGCATTGATACGAGAGGAAGGAGCACAAGAATGCAAGCTGTAAGGTGCTGTGGAGGACATAAAAAGATTTGTTAAAGAATGAAATGGTGTTGCTGCAACACACTGTGGAAGAGGTAACGGCCGTGAAGGAAAAGGATGTACCCCTGCGAGAAGTGCAAGAGGCAGTGTGAGCTGCGAGTTTCTGTGGAGAAAGTAAAAGATTCTTTGCAGAATGAGACGGTGGCACTGCAAGTGCTCTGGAGGAGGCAAAGGTCCTGAAGGAGGCAAAGGCCATGGAGGAGAAGGATGTACTCCTGAGGGAAGCACAGGAAGAGGCAGCACGAGACTGCCAGCTGCGAGGTATGGAGGTGAAGGCAAGAGAGCTGTTGGCTGAGCTAGCATTGCTGTGAGTCACTGTAGAAAAGGTAAAGGGGGTAGCAGAGGAGGTACTCAGGGGAGTGGAAAGGAAGGTGCCATCAGCCCTGGAAACAGGAGGAGCCTGGGAAGGATGAAGGGGTGGTGCTGGAGGCATGGACCCCCTCCTGTATTGAAAGCCCACAGAGTTGCAGTAAAGAAATAAAGATGCAGCAACCGTGGGTCCTCTGGGAAAGGTGTGTCCCCCTCCCCAGATCATGGAGCACTCTGTGCTGTGCCCCTATACTCAGGTTATGCTGGTAGATTTGGGCTCCTGATTTTGGCAGAAGCCCTCGGAGTCAATATCAGCTTGGTTCCTGCGTCTTTGGGGTATAGTGGGGAATGGAACTGCTCTGTCTGCATCAGAGATGGGAAAGCTGGATTCCCTGACAGTTCATCCCGCCTTGATGCAGTGATTACAAAATGCACACCAGACCCCAGAAAGTCTCTCCCTCCTTGATAGGCTTATGGCTGTGCTTCACCCTGTATGGTCCAATCAGGGTGATTTACCATCCTCTCTTGCTAGATGGCAAACATATGCTAAGCTCCAACAGGTGTTATGGGAGTGAGGCATAAAAGATGCCATCCATAGTCCAGAGAATTATGGCCCATATGAGAAGCCTTTTACTGCAGGGATGAGAAATATGGTGCTTCAGACGGCTCCCATGTCCCTCTTTGGGTCGCTAGTGGCCATTCTTGTCCCTCACTTAAGGCAACCCATAAGTGAGGTTACCCATATGGTAGCAGACTTAGGAGAGGCTGAAGCAATGATAGCACAGAAGGAAATATGGTCTGCGACTCAGAGAAAGAATTTAAAGGGACCTTTGAAGGTCACAGGGACCCAGATGTGAGTCAATTTAATAGTGGAAGGAGCAGACAGAGAGAAATTAGGTGGGAAGTCAAATAGAATCTTACTGGAGCTATGGCAACAATTGAAACTGGAGCAGCAGTTCTGGCTTTGAGGACCAAGAAGCAGAGGCCAGAGACAGAGCCACAAGTCTGGCCTGTGTGTTTGCAAGACTTCCTGCTAGAGAGTGAGCCAGCCTCACCTGAACCCACACAGGAAGATCGTTGGAGGACTCGGTTTGACTGAGGAGAGGGTTGAGGTGCACCTTCCCTGAGGGACTTGGAGGGGACCAGAGTTCACATGTTGAAGTATCAATTTATTGGTACCCAGTGAATGTTCAACACATCCCAGCTCCTGTAGACACAGGAGCTGAATGTTCACTGATTTATGGCAATCCTGAGCAATTTTCAGGGACCTCCATTGTTACAGTTGGATACGGAGGTAAGGCTATCAGAGTGAAACAAGCCTGAATCTCGTTGGGAAGAGGGCATCTATACCTGAAGGAATATACAGTATATATCTCTCCAATCTCTAAATATATTTTGGGGATTGATGTCCTCCAGGGCCTATGGTTGCAGACCACTGCAGGTGAGTTTAGACTGAGGATATGTGTGGTAAAGGCAGTTCTGAGTGGACATGCTAAGCACCTGCCTGTATCTTTTCTTGTGCATCAGCACGTGTCTAATGCCAAGCAATACCAATTCCCTGGAGGGCATAAAGAAATTGGAGAACCCCTCCAGGAACTGGAAACGTGGGTACTATAAAGCCTATTCATAGCCCTTTTAATCCCCTGGTGTGTCTGGTAACATATTGAGATGGCTCCTGGCATATGACCGTGGATTACAGAGAATTAAATAAAGTCATACCGCCTCTGTATGTGTCATCTCTATTGCATACTTGACGGATACCCTGAATCATGAACTAGGAACATATTCACTGTGTTGTGGATCTTGCTAATGCCTTCTTTTCCATTGAAATAGAACAAGAAAGTCAGGAACAATTTGCCTTCATGTGGGAAGGGCGGCAATGGGCTCTCACTGTCCTTCCACAGAGAAACCTCCACAGCCCACCGTCTGTCATGGACTTGTAGCCCAGGACTTGGCAGCGCAGGAGAATCCATCAACAGTGCAACTGTACCATTCTATTGATGATATGCTAATGTCTGGTTCTCTTTCAGATCTAGAAGGTGCAGCACCTAGGCTGCTGCAACATGTACAGCAGAAAGGATGGGCTGTCAACAGCACCAAGGTTCAGGGACCTGATTTGTCAGTCAAATTCTTGGAGTTTGTCTGGTCGGGGAAGACTAAAGTTACCCCAGAAGCAGTCATAGATGAAGTCCAGGCCTTCCCTATCCCTGCAATGTGACGTTGTTACAGGAGTTTTCAGTCTTTTAGGCTACTCGAGTGTTTATCTTACACTTGGCACAAATTCTGAAGCCCTTATACTGTTTCATTTATAAGAGCATCGGGTGGGACTGGGATGAGACATTTGTGTCTGCTTTTACCGCTTCCAGGGAACTCCACCCGCCGCCGGTACCCGCCGCGGTCAGAGCCATCGCAACCGCAGACCACGTCTCCGCGTCTCGCAGGTCCTCGAACTCAACAAAGGTGAAGGGCGGCCCTCCGCGGCGATTCTTGAGATTGGAGTCGCGGAGAGCGCAGCATTTGTAGAACACGTCCTCAGTGTCCTTGGTTCGCATGTCTGGAGGTAAGTTACCCGCGTAGATGCGGCAATCGTTGTTCCTTGCCGGGCCACAAATCACACCACCTCCCGACAAGGTGGCCACGACAAAGTGCAGACCCGGGCACCAGCCTGGCCTTCCCACCGAGCCTAGCGCTTGGCGCAGCGAGCCCGCAGGACTCCATGTCTGCCCCTTGGCAGATGTTTCTGAGATTTATCCTTGGTGCTTGTATCAGATTCTTCCTTTTTTTTTATATCAGGGAGTGGTTTGCTAACATGTGGGTACATCCATTTGGTCATCTATTCTGCTACTCATGAACATTTGAGTTTTTCCAGTTCATGTAAAATATATATATATTTTTTGGTATCATTAATCTACAGTTACATGGGGAACATTATGTTTACTAGACTCGCCCTGTTACCAAGTCCCCCCGACAAACCCCATTACAGTCACTGTCCATCGGTGTAGTAAGATGCTGTAGAATCACTACTTCTCTTCTCAGTGTTGCACAGCCCTCCATGTGCCTTCCCTGACATTATACATGCTAATCGTAATGCCCCCTTTTTTTCCTCCCTCCACCCACCCTTATCCCTCCCTTCCCACCCATCCTCCCCAGGCCCTTTCCCTTTGGTAACTGTTAGTCCAATCTTCGGTTCTGTGAGCCTACTGCTGTTTTGTTCCTTCAGTTTTTGCTTTGTTCTTATACTCCACATATGAGTGAAATCATTTGGTACTTGTCTTTCTCCTCCTGGCTTATTTCACTGAGCATAATACCCTCTAACTCCATCCATGTTGTTGCAAATGGTAGGATTTGTTTTCTTCTGATGGTTGAGTAATATTCCATTGTGTATATATATACCACATCTTCTTTATCCATTTATCTACTGATGGACACTTAGGTTGCTTCCATTTCTTGGCTATTGTAAATAGTGCTGCAATAAACATAGGGGTGCATCTGTCTTTTTCAAACTGGGCTGCTGCATTCTTAGGGTAAATTCCTAGAAGTGGAATTCCTGGGTCAAATGCTATTTCTATTTTGAGCTTTTTGAGGAACCTCCATACTGCTTTCTATAGTAGTTGAGCTAATTTACATTCCCACCAGCAGTGTAGGAGGGTTCCCCTTCCTCCACAACCTCGCCAATATTTGTTTTTGTTTGTCTTTTGGATGGTAGCCATCCTTACTGGTGTGAGGTGATATCTCATTGTGGTTTTAATTTGCATTTCTCTGATAACTAGCGATGTGGAGCATCTTTTCATGTGCTTGTTGGCCATCTGAATTTCTTCTTTGGAGAACTGTCTGTTCAGCTCCTCTGCCCATTTTTTAATTGGATTATTTGCTTTTTGTTTGTTGAGGTGTGTGAGCTCTTTATATATTTTGGATGTTAAGCCTTTATCGGATCTGTCATTTACGAATATATTCTCCCATACTGTAGGGTACCTTTTTGTTCTATTGATGGTGTCCTTTGCTGTACAGAAGCTTTTCAGCTTGTTCATTCATTTTTGCCTTTGTTTCCCTTGCCTGGGGAGATATGTTGATGATGAAGTCGCTCATGTTTATGTCCAAGATATTTTTGCTTATGTTTTTTCTAAGAGTTTTATCGTTTCATGACTTACATTCAGGTCTTTGATCCATTTGGAATTTACTTTTGTGTATGGGGTTAGACAGTGATCCAGTTTCATTCTCTAACATGTAACTGTCCAGTTTTGCCAGCACCATCTGTTGAAGAGACTGTCATTTCCCCACTGTATGTCCATGGCTCCTTTATCATATATTACTTGACCATATATGTTTGGGTTAATGTGTAGAGTCTCTATTCTGTTCCACTGGTCTGTGGCTCTGTTCTTGTTCCAGTACCAAATTGTCTTGATTACTGTGGCTTTGTAGTAGAGCTTGAAGTTGGGGAGCAAGATTCCCCCCACTTTATTCTTCCTTCTCAGGATTGCTTTGGCTATTCAGGGTCTTTGGTGTTTCCATATGAATTTTTGAACTATTTGTTCCAGTTCATTGAAGAATGCTGTTGGTAATTTGATAGGGATTGCATCAAATCTGTATATTGCTTTGGGCAGGATGGCCATTTTGATTATATTAATTCTTCCTAGCCAAGAGCATGGGATGAGTTTCCATTTGTTAGTGTCCTCTCTAATTTCTCTTAAGAGTGTCTTATGGTATTCAGGGTATAGTTCTTTCACTTCCTTGGTTAGGTTTACTCCTAGGTATTTTATTCTTTTTGATTCAATTGTAAATGGAATTGTTTTCCTGATTTCTCTTTCTATTAGTTCATTGTTAGTGTATAGGAAAGCAATAGATTTCTGTGTGTTAATTTTGTATCCTGCAACTTTGCTGTATTCTGATATCAGTTCTAGTAGTTTTGGATTGGATTCTTTAGGGTTTTTTATGTACAAGATTATGTCATCTGCAAATAGTGACAGTTTAACTTCTCCTTTACCAATCTGGATTCCTTGTATTTCTTTGTTTTGTCTAATTGCCGTGGCTAGGACCTCCAGTACTATGTTGAATAACAGTGGGGAGAGCGGGCATCCCTGTCTTGTTCCCGATCTCAGAGGAAAAGCTTTCAGCTTCTCGCTGTTCAGTATGATGTTAGCTGTGGGTTTATCATATATGGCCTTTATTATGTTGAGGTACTTGCCCTCTATACCCATTTTGTTGAGAGTTTTTATCATGAATGGATGTTGAATTTTGTCGAATGTTTTTTCAGCATCTATGGAGATGATCATGTGGTTTTTGTCCTTTTTGTTGATGTGGTGGATGATGTTGATGGATTTTCGAATGTTGTACCATCCTTGCATCCCTGGGATGAATCCCACCTGGTCATGGTGTATTATCCTTTTGATGTATTTTTGAATTCGGTTCGCTAATATTTCGTTGAGTATTTTTGCATCTACATTCATCAGGGATATTGGTCTGTAATTTTCTTTTTTGGTGGGGTCTTTGCCTGGTTTTGGTATTAGGGTGATGTTGGCTTCATAGAATGAGTTTGGGAGTATTCCCTCCTCTTCTATTTTTTGGAAAACTTTAAGGAGAATGGGTATTATATCTTCCCTGTATGTCTGATAAAATTCCAAGGTAAATCCATCTTGCCCGAGGGTTTTGTTTTGGGTAGTTTTTTGATTACCGCTTCAATTTCTTTGCTGGTAATTGGTTTGTTTAGATTATGTGTTTCTTCCTTGGTCAGTCTTAGAAGGTTGTATTTTTCTAGGAAGTTGTCCATTTCTTCTAGGTTTTCCAGCTTGTTAGCAAATAGGTTTCAATAGTATTCTCTAATAATTCTTTGTATTTCTGTGGGTTCCGCTGTGATTTTTCCTTTCTCATTTCTGATTCTGTTAATGTGTGTTGATTCTCTTTTTCTCTTAATAAGTTTGGTTAAAGGCTTATCTATTTTGTTTATTTTCTCAAGGAACCAGCTCTTTGTTTTATTGATTTTTTCTATTGTTTTATTCTTCTCAATTTTATTTATTTCTCTCTGATCTTTATTATGTCCCTCCTTCTGCTGACTTTAGGCCTCATTTGTTCTTCTTTTTCCAATTTTGATAATGGTAACGTTAGGCTATTCATTTGGGATTGTTCTTCCTTCTTTAAGTGTGCCTGGATTGCTATATACTTTCCTCTTAAGATTTCTTTTGCTGCATCCCACAGAAGTTGGGGCTTTGTGTTGTTGTCATTTGTTTCCATATATTGCTTGATCTCTATTTTGATTTGGTCTTTGATCCATTGATTATTTAGGAGCATGTTGTTAAGCCTACAAGTGTTTGTGAGCCTTTTTGCTTTCTTTGTACAATTTATTTCTAGTATTATACCTTTGTGGTCTGAGAAGTTGGTTGGTAGAATTTCAGTCTTTTTGAATTTACTGAGGCTCTTTTTGTGGCCTAGTATGTGGTCTATTGTGGAGAATGTTCCATGTGCACTTGAGAAGCATGTGTTTCCTGTTGCTTTTGGGTGTAGAGTTCTATAGATGTCTGTTAGGTCCATCTATTCTAGTGTGTTGTTCAGTGCCTCTGTGTCCTTACTTATTTTCTGTCTGGTGGATCTGTCCTTTGGAGTGAGTGGTGTGTTGAAGTCTCCTAAAATGAATGCATTGCATTCTATTTCCTCCTTTAATTCTGTTAGTATTTGTTTCACATATGTTAGTGCTCCTGTATGTTTATTTGTATGCTCCTGCATATATATTTATAATGGTTATATCCTCTTGTTGGATTGGCCCCTTTATCATTATATAATGTCCTTCTTTATCTCTTGTGACTTTCTTCATTTTGAAGTCTATTTTGTCTGATACAGGTACTGCAACACCTGCTTTTTTCTCCCTGTTGTTTGCATGAAATATCTTTTTCCATCCCTTGACTTTTAGTCTGTGTATGTCTTTGGTTTTGAGGTGAGTCTCTTGTAAGCAGCATATAAATGGGTCTTGCTTTTTAATCATTCTGTTACTCTGTGTCTTTTGATTGGTGTATTCAGTCCATTTACATTTAGGGTGATTATTGAAAGATATGTACTTATTGCCATTGCAGGCTTTAGATTCATGATTACCAAAGGTTCAAGGTTAGCTTCTCTACTATCTTACTGTCTAACTTAACTCACTTATTGAGCTATTATAAACATAGTCTGTTGATTCTTTATTTCTCTCCCTTCTTATTCATCCTCCTCCATTTTTTGTATGTTAGGTGTCTTTTTATGTGTATGTGTGCTCTTTTGTGTTTCCTTTGACTACTTTTGTAGGTAGTTGATAATATTTTTTGCCTTTAGTTAGTATTTGATTGTTCTACTTACTTTGCTGTGATTTTATTTTCTCTGGTGATGTCTGTTTAGCCTTAGGAGTGCTTCCATCTAGAGCAGTCCCTCTAAAATACTCTGTAGAGGTGCTTTGTGGGAGGCAAATTCCCTCAACTTTTGCTTGTCTGGGAATTGTTTAATCCCTCCTTCATATTTAAATGATAATCGTGCTGGATACAGTATCCTTGATTCAAGGCCCTTCTGTTTCATTGCATTAAATATACCATGCCATTCTCTTCTGGCCTGTAAGGTTTCTGTTGAGAAGTCTGATGATAACCTGATGGGTTTTCCTTTGTAGGTGACCTTTTTTTCTCTCTCTGGCTGCCTTTAATACTCTGTCCTTGTCTTTGATCTTTGCCATTTTAATTATTATGTGTCTTGGTGTTGTTCTCCTTGTGTTCCTTCTGTTGGGAGTTCTGTGTGCCTCCATGATCTGAGAGGCTATTTCCTCCCCCAGTTTGGGGAAGTTTTCAGCTATTATTTCTTGAAAGACACTTTCTATCCCTTTTTCTCTCTTCTTCTTCTTCTGGTACCCCTATAATGCAGATATTGTTCTGTTTGGATTGGTCACACAGTTCTCTTAATATTCTTTCATTCCTGGAGATCCTTCTATCTATCTCTGCATCAGCTTCTCTGTGTTCCTGTTCTCTAATTTCTATTCCATTAATTGCCTCTTGCATCTTGTCCATTCTGCTTTTAAGTCCTTCCAGAAATTGTTTTATTTCTGTATTCTCTCTCCTTAGCTCTTGCATATTTCTCTGCAAGTCCATCAGCATGGTATGACCTTTATTTTGAATTCTTTTTCAGGAAGATTGGTTAAGTATATCTCCGAAGATTCCCTGTCAGGGGAGGATGTCTGGGTTATTCTGGTCTGGATCAAATTCTTCTGCCTTTTCCCGGCGATAGAGGTAGTAGTAGGCAGTTGGCGCATGTGTCAGCTGGGAGAACCAAGTCCCTTTCCACTTACTCCTGGCCTTCCTTTCCTGGGAGAGCAGCGACCCCTAGCAGCTTGTGCTGGGCAGCTGCACGCAGACGGGGTCTCTGATTCTTGCCTGGCCTCAATGGAGTAAGCTCCGTGTGGTTGCTGTGGGCGTGGCCGCTTTCAGGCTGCTGCTCCGCTATGGTGGGCCTTGCTGGAGGGGGAACAGGCAGGAGGCTGTTTATCACTGTGAGGGGCCTCCAAGCTGCGCTGCTGCCCAGGGAGTTAGTGTGCCCTGAGTTTCCTGAGATTCCCAGCTGCTGGGCTGAATGCGCCAGGACGCTTCCATCCAGCTGTGAGGTCCCTGTCCCTTTAAGACTTTCAAAAAGCACTCGCTTTTCTTTTGTCCCAGGGGCGCTGGCTGTAGGAAGCCACTCGCAGGTGTTACTGTTCTGTTTCCCTAGTATCCAGCACACCACACACTGTATGTCTGCACTCCGGTGTGGATGGCCAG
The DNA here is from genome assembly GCF_040802235.1 of Manis javanica. Classification (NCBI taxonomy): domain Eukaryota; kingdom Metazoa; phylum Chordata; class Mammalia; order Pholidota; family Manidae; genus Manis; species Manis javanica. Next base: position 46,618,402 of record NC_133171.1, read on the forward strand.
GGCTGGCTATTTAGCAGTCCTGGGCTCCCTCTCCCTACCCACTCCGACTCCTCTCCTCCCGCTGGGAGCTGGGGTGAGGTGCGCGCTCAGGTCCCGCCGGGCCATGGCTTGTATCTTACCCCCTTCATGAGGCGCTGGGTTCTCGCAGGTATAGATGTAGCCTGGCTGTTGTCCTGTATCTTCTGGTCTCTCTTTTAGGAATAGTTGTATTTGTTGTATTTTCAAAAATATATATGTTTTTGGGAGGAGATTTCCACTGTCCTACTCACACCGCCATCTTGGCTCCTCCCTCCTCTCCTACATCTTTTTATGCTCATCTTTGTACTCTGGTTTCATGGAAGAGTTTTTTTTTTTTTTACATTTAAGAGAAAATATTGAATTTTCCCCTGCTCAAAGGTAACAATTTTCTAGTAAGTGGTCTGTGGCTTTCACATTTACCATGCTTCTTCTCTCCCCTTTCTCTTCCTAGTGTCTTTGTGTAGGATTTCCACTGCTTCCTCTTTGATTATTTATCTTTGATAGAGGTGAGTTTTCAGGTGGAACAAGAAGAGCTGGGGCCCTTCTCTAAACCAGCAAGAATTTTCTTAATGGCCTGGGGTTATTATAGCCTTTCCTTTTGCCCAGCCAGTGGAAGCCGGCAGCCACAGGGATGGTCACAATGCAAAGCCATTAGTATTGGCAGAGTAAGGATTTCCAAAAATTCCTTCCTCCATAAATGCAATGAAGCAATGAGGAAACTGGCAGAATTAACTTTTCCAAACTCTGGAAATTAACTAAAGGCTTAGGCAATTCAGGAAGTGCTTGTGCAAGAAAAATAGCTGAATTTCAGTAAGAACAGTGAACTTTTCAGTCTTTTTTTTGTTAGCTTTTTATTGTAAAATGCACATAACAAAATTTACCATCTTAACTTTTTTTATTGAGGTATATAAATAAAATACACCAATTTAGTGTACAGCTCAGTGAATTTTGCCCTGTGTATATACTCATGTAACTACTACCAGATCAAGATATTGAATATTCTCACTAGTTTTTTTCCTCTTCACATATTTCACCCATATACCCACCTCCCTCTCCTATGGCAACCACCTGTCTGTTCTCCATGTCCGAGTCCATTTCTGTTTTGTTTGTTCATTTGTTTTGGTTTTCAGATTTCACATATAACTGAAATCACATGGTATTTGTCATTCTCTGTCTTACTTATTTCGCTTAGCATAACACCCTCCAGGTCCATCCATGTTGTTACAAATGGCAAGATTTCACCCTTCTTATGGCTGGCTAATATTCCACTGTATATATGTACCTTGTCTTCTTTATGCATCTATTGATGTACACTTAGGTCACTTCCTATTTTTGGCTATTGTAAATAATGCTGTGATATACATCGAAGTGCATGTATTTTTTTGAAATAGTGATTTTGTTTTCTTCAGGTAAATTCCCAGAAGTGCAATTACTGGGTTGTATGGAATTTCTACTTCTGGGTTTTTGAGAAAACTCCATACTGCCTTCCATAGTGGCTGCACCAATTTACAATCTCACCAGCAGTGTACAAGGGTTCCCTTTTCTCCATGTCCTTGCCAACACTTGCTATTTCTTATCTTGCTAGTATTAGTCACTCTGACTGGTGTGAGGTGATATCTCATTGTGGTTTTGATTAGCATTTCCCTGATGATTAGTGATGTTGAGCATCTTTTCATGTGTGTGTTGGTTATATCTTCCTTGGAAAAATGTCTATTCAGGTCTTCTGCCCATTTTAAAATCAGATTATTTGTGGTTTTTTTGGTGTTGAGTTGTAGGAATTCTTTATATATTTTGGGTTTTAGTCCCTTATTGGATATATAATTTGAAAATATATTCTCCCATAGAGTAGGTTAACTTTTTGTTATGTTGATTGTGTCCTTTGCTGTGCAGAAGCTTTTTAGTTTGATCTGAACTAGCAGTGTATTGTAAAATTTTACATACACATTTTTCAAACTGTGCAAAGTCAGGTCACTATCGTATTTTTATAAAACAAAATAGAAAAGCAAAATAAAATGGTTTGCACATTGGAAGGACAAATATTTTTTTCATAGAACTTCTATTTTAGAAGAGTATGTGTGTGAATGTGTATGTGTGTGTGTACCTATGTGGGAATAAGATAAAATGTTTCTCATTGTGGTCCCTGGTCTAAAAATTTGAAAGATATTATACATAACTTCATCAGCAAATAGATCATATTTTAATCTGATGTTTAAATTTGGAACTTTCAGTGACCTGGAATTGACTAAGGTTACCTAAGGTTACTGGTTGTATGCAAATTAGCCCCAGAGGGGGTCAGTTAATTTGCTCCTAGCACTAATGTCCACACCCTGGACACTAATCTGTGCAGATTGCTAGGGATTCCCCAGGCTGGAGGCTATTTCCTGGCCAAGCTACAGCCCCTTCCCCATCAGAGTTCCTTCTGCCCCGCTGGCACCTCAAGCCCTAGCCCTACTTCTGGGATGGGGTGGGGGGTGGTAAGGGAAGGAAAGCAATGGCTCCTCCCCCAACCTTGACTGTTTCTCACAGGTGAGGATGAATTCCACCACACCTGTGACATTTCAGCCCATGAGGAGACCACTGCTCATAGGAAGGACACCTCACTGGCATGGAAAGAATCTCAGCTTTCCTGGGTATCCTTATTGTGTTGTTCATTTTTAGCTTCCCAGCTTGGTTTATTATGAACCTGGATCACTTGGACAACTTGTGCCCCTACTACCTCCCCTGCGTGCATCCTTCCCCCCTACTTCCCAGTTTAGACCCTTAGGGTGAAGGAGAAAGACGGAGAGAAGTTGATTGACCCAACCTTTGACCTTCACCCCTGAGGGATACAGCTTTTAATGGGGGTCCATCTCATGGATCCTAAGTCAAGCCATGGATTGGCCACCATTGGTCCACTCAGTTGTGTGGAAAGGTGTTACCTGGTAAAAACACATAGGCTTTCTTATCACGGGCTGGGGCCTGGGCCATTTCCCTTGGGTCAATCTGTCTTGTCTAAAGATCTAAAACTCTTGAAATTATAGAATCATAGGGTTGGGAGGATGTAAAGTCATTTGCTCCAACCCCCTGGGATGCTGGAATCATCTCTACAAGTGACATCCTTCCCAAGTGCTCTTCTAGCTCAGTGCTACTCAAACTTGAGCTGGCATAGAAATCACCTAGAGAACTTGTTAAAGTGGTTTCCTGAGCTGTAACCCCGGAGACTTTGCTGTAGTAGATCTGGGCTGGCGTCTGAGATTGTGCCTTTTTAACAAGCTCCTGGGTACTGCTGATCCGTGGATCGCACTTGGTGTGGTCTTCCCTAGCCTATTCTACGGCATGTTTGGTCGGGGCACCCTTGCTGCCCTCAGCCATTCCTGGAGGCTTTGTGGAATCCATACTCTGTCTCATACCTTATCTCTGTTCCTACCCTCTGCCAAGCTCTGGGCACCCAGGGGGCCACTGACTACTCCCAGCTGTGATCCGTACACTTGATATCTATCTTCTTTGATCCCCAGGGCTATGATCAGCAGATGGGCTCTGGCAAGGACCCGGGGGCCATCTGCTATGCCTCACTTGCCCCCCTGAAGTACTTTGGCTCTGAAGACTCCATCTATGTCAACTGCCCCAATCGGAAGCCCAAGCCTGAACCCCCTCTGGCCGTGGAATATGCCAGCATTGCTGGAAGCAGACCCCAGCCCTCCAAGTCGGCCGCCCTCAAAGCGGAGCCCAGGATCTGAGGGCGGAATTCACTGGGCGGTGAGCACTTACCAAACGCCTACAGGGCACAGGGCGGCTCTACCAGCAAAGGGCTGACTGCAGTGTGGCAACAGTCGCAAACCAGCAAGGGCTCGTGCGTCCCTGAGGAGAGGGGCGGAAAGGGCAGCCAAGGAAAGGAGAGCCTTACTGATTCAGAGGGGAGAAGCTTTGAGTCTGAGGGCTGCCACGGGCAGGCTGTGGGGACCCTACAAGGGGTTTCTGGACCCTTCCTCAGGGTCTGGGAGGAAAGCCAAGGGGCCAGAGCCCACCAAGGTAGGGTCTGGGGCCCAGTGCCTCTGATTAACCCAATCTTCATCTCTCTGTGACCCTCCCTTCCTTCCTGTCCAGGGCTGTGAAATCCTGACAGATTGTGCAAGTTCCTCTGGTGGTGACTCTCTCTGCCTGAGAGCCTTCTCCCTTCACTGTCCTCTCAGAGCCTCTAAGCCAGGCAGAGAAAGGCTGTCTCCCCACTCCGCTCCTCCTCTCCTTACAGCCCCCCAGTGCTAACTGATTCTCACAGATGACCCTGCCAGGACATGGATGGGGGTTTCCCCTGACCTTTGGCCTCGCCAGGCAGGGCGGCGGGGTGATTGCTTCCCTGTGGGAGCACAGCTCCGTCCTGAGCTCCTCCACCTTCCATGGAAACCATGACCCACTCTGCGAACTGAGTCTCGGTCAGACGCAGTGGGCTGAGGGGCACCTCCTGCTCTGCTGAAGTACACTTTCATGGGGCCCTTCTGGAGACAGGGCCCCTTTCTGTTCTGTGCCCCAAGGGGTGTCTGAGCTCTGGGAACTCTGGACTGTTGTGGGCAGACGGGTGGTGTCCTGCCACATCATGGGGAAGATGGCTCAGAACTGCAGATTCATCACTTCTCAAGAGTGGCATTAAAGGTCGTTGAATCCAACGGGCAGTGGGGTGCCAGAACCGCCCTGTAAAATCCCAGTGAGTCATGCAGTCTCTGCTCTCATCTCTCCCGAGGACAGAGAACTCACTGCCTCCTACTCAAGCAGCTCATTTGTGAATATTTTTGTCAGACAGGACATTGCTTTCTCTCAGTCACAATGAGACATCAGCTTTGTCCATAGGATGGGACCGGAGGGTCAGGCTGCAGCATGGCCCGAAAGGAAGTGAGGGGTCAGAGAGGAGAAGGGTGGGCAGGCTGGGGTCTGGCAGGCCTCTGTTTTAGGATGAGGTCTTCCTCTGGGAGGAGGGAGAGGTAAGCACTTGTCACTTGTGACATCTCTGCTGTCATCATCTACTTCCCAGGTTCCCAAGGTCGAGAATGTGGTGTGTCCCCAGTCTGGAGCTGCATGGGGACACCCAGGAACAACCCCCTGGATTGGGGTGGGGAGCGGTAGCAGGGGCAGAGCAGGATGCTCTGAGCTTCATCTTTGTGCCTCAGGTCTCTGCCCCGTCCTCCTGCCTGAGTCCTCCTGCAACCTGGATCTGATTGCTACTGGCTGGGCAATTGCTGCACCCTGGCCTCCCATCCAACAGGACCTTGCTCTAAGGTCATTGGCACTGAACTACTGCATCATTTGACTGCTGGTGCTTTGTAATTCTAGGCTCCTGACAGAATCTTTTAGGGTTCCTGGACCCAATTCCATGTGTGGAGTTGGGTTGCACAGGTTCCCCACACAGGACACCAAGCAATTCTCCAGCACCAGCAGGGTGTCTGAGACTGCAACTCAGTTCTGACCCTACCTGCCTGGAGACAGCACCAGATTCCCCAGGTGAAGGGCTCTGTTCTTGCCCGTCACAAGCCCCAGGCTGTTACCTGTGCTTCTGACCAACCAGCTACAGATTGGAGGTTCCCACGACCTCCCACTAGGTTCTATTACTTTGCTAGAGCTGCTCACATAACTCAGGAAGACACTTATGTTTACCTGTTTAACAAAGGATACTGTAAAGGATACAAATTAACAGCCAGAGGAAGAGCTATATAGGGCAAGAGCCCAATTAAAGGAGCCTCTATGCTCATGGAGCTTGGGGCCTGGCTCAGTAGCACTTGGAAACGTTCTGTTTCCCCAAGGGTGGGAGCTCTCTGATAAGGAAACAGGGTAAGAAAGGGCCAAAACGCTGTTCTCATGGGTTTTCATGAGGGCTTCATTGCATAGCTATGATGGACTAAGTCACTGACCACAGGCTGGCCCAACCTCCAGCCCCTCTTCCTTCTTCGCTCCCTGGAGGCTGGGGCCTGGGGGCTGCGAGGTCCCTCCCTCTAATCACATGGCTGGTCCCCCTGGTAACCAGCCCTGCCCTTGGGTGGGCTCCAAAGGTCAGCTTCATCAATAACAAGACACCCATTGCACCTTTGTGGCTCTGAAGTATTTTCAGGAACTGAGCCTGAAGACCAGATATCTAAGAAATATATTTCTGTCATCTGAATCACCAAATATATATTTCTTACCAATCATTATATTGCCTCTGCGTTGGTCTTCATTTCAATCTACATACCCACTGGGGGAGCCCTTCTTCACCATGTTCTTCCCAGCCTGGGTTTCCTGCCTGCATTGCTCTGGCTGTAGCACCAGGAGCCACCCCAGGGGTCAGGTGCCTCATGAGCTGTCAAAACCCAAAGGATTTCCTCAGACTAGAGCTCCTGGAGCCATGTTTATTAGAGAAGTACTTCTGGGTGCCTGCTGACTGGTAAGCACTGCTCAGGGTTGGCGATACAGAGATTAATTCCAGTAAGCCAATATTTATGGAATGCCTTTCAGGGGCCACATTTATCTACATATATTAATGGTTCAAACATCCTTATAAGGTAAGTACTTTCTCTTCATTTTACAGATGGGGAAATTGAGGCACAGAGAGCTTAAGAAATTTCCCAGAGTCACACAGCTAATCAGTGGTGGATCCCGGCCCCTGATATTGTAGCCACAGTGCTTCTGGTCACTGTTGCTTTAAGGATCTCCATGTGTGTGCACACACATGCACATGCATGGTGGGCACATGTATGCAGAAGTGACAATACAAAGCACTCATGGCTACAGTTACAGGAATGTTAATGGTGCTTGGGGACGGTGGGAGGCATGACTTTTTCTGGTAGAAGCCTCCAGAAGCCAAGAGGAGATAGTTTGAGTTTGGCTGACTTAGCTGGGGGTTCAGGGGGCAACTTTGCAATTAACCACTGGTCCCAGGTAAGAGGACTTAGGCTCCTTCGGCCCACCCTGGCCCAGGGAGAGGTCTGGCCCTTCTGGTACCACCAAAGGCCTGAACACACCTTCCAAAGCTGTGACCTCAGGAATGCACATCTTTTTTCATATCTCAGCACTGAGGCAAACATGGCCAAGCCACCCCAAGATGCAGGTCCCACAGGAGGTGGTACAACTCCTTGACCCTTGGTACATAAGCAGGCTTAGGCCCGTTGTGTATATATGAGTTCCCCACCATTTGAGCCTCATCCTTCTCCCTGAGGGTCTGCCCACCCAATACCAAGTGGGTCCTCCCTTCACTTTGCACCCCCACCCCAGGATCTTTATGCACATGACATCATATGTAAGATTTCATTCATCAACTTGTCTATTTTATCTTTTGGTCATTGTTTTAAGTCACTAAGGTTTGGGATGGTGTGTTACGTAGCACTAAAACAAAACAAATAGTCAAGACAAATTTGAAGAACAAGTTCAGGAACCAAGACTTACTGTGAAGTTACAACAATCACAATGCCGCCCTGGAATAGAAAATTGGCCAGGGCAACAGAATGGAGAGGTGAGAAACAGATCTGTGTATATTTGGAAACTTGATATTTACCAGAGCAGGCGTTATGAATCGGGGGGAGAGGGGAGAGTATGGATTAGTGCTGGCACAAATGTCCATCCATACGGGGGACAAAGGAGATTAGAGTCCTATCTCATGTCTTACATAAAAATAAATTCCACATGGGTTATAAACCTAAAGTTCATTAGTAATCAAAGAAATTCTAATTTTAACTACATTTATACCTAGTGTAGGGGAAAATATATGTAATATATATGTGCATATATATAAATGTATATATTCATAGATAACCTTATATTTTCTAATTCTGAGAGTCCATGATAATCACAGAAAAAAAATTTCTGATCACAGAACTAAATCACCAAAAATTTCTTATCATAGAACTAGATCACCAAATGCATTTTTCTCTGTAAAAATGCATCTAAAACCACCAGGTATGTGGTGTTACCAGATTTTTGTTACATGAAAGGTTTATGCCACATAGATAGAAGAACAGAAAAATACTTAAACATGGCACTTTATATAAACTTTAGTGTTAAGTTCACTATAAAATTCTATCTAACGCAATACAAAGATAACATAAGCTTTTAACTTCCTAGATCTGAACCACTTTTCCCTCTTTTTCTTCGTTTTTTTTTCACTTTTAAAAACAGCAAAATATTATTTGACAAAGCTAGATGATAAGTACAAGTATTCGTTATATTAGTCCTTATATGCTTCTGTGTGCTTAAAATATTTCTTAATTTGCAAAAAATAGCTATTGCAAAAGTCCAAGCAAAAACTGCTGCAGACCATAGCCCAGGGAGCTGGCCTCTGAGGAAGAGGGAGTGGCACTGAGGAGAGGGCTCAGGGCTGGTGCCGTCCAGCTTGGGGAGAGGGTTAAGGCCCTGAGGGCAGCAGAGGAGTGGGGATGGACATGGGGGAAAGAGAAAGGTGGGTGGCAGTTCTCTGCCCGGTATAGAAGATGGTGCGGTGGGGAGGAATTGAAGAACACACAGGATGTGTGGCCAGGCTGACTCAGAGAAGCCTGTTGGCCAGTGAGAGGGAAGGTGAAAGATAAGTTAGAAGAGAGAGCCAGTTTAGGGAGGAAGATAATGAGTTTAGGTTTAGAAGGATTTAGAAGTGTACAACTGAAGGACAGCTAAGCTTAAGCAGTTGAAGACGAGCATCTGTAGCTCAAAGGAGAGATCAGGACTTAGGGTCACTTGCTGACCCAGAAGAAAATGCCAAGAAGGTTCTGACTCTTAGAAGATACTTTTCTTTACATGATGAGGGAAAGATGAGGATTCAGAGAAGCCACTGGAGAGGTAGAAGAAATGCCAATATTCCACAGTGCATCAGTCAGGGAGAGCTAGCTGCTGTAACAAAAAAGCCCAATACGAGTTCATTTCTCCCTCCTGAAGGCTGGTGAGGAAGCTCTGCTCCACACGGTCAACCAGGGATGTAGGTGCCTTCTAACTAGTGGCTCTATTATCTTCTACAGCGTCTGAGCCCTCCACTGGATCTACACCTGGGCAGCAAATGAGGAGAGAGAACATTGAAAGTGGCACAAGAGGTCAGGCCTGGAAGGGGCAAACTTCATTTCTTCTAGAACCCAGTCACTTGGCTGCCTCTGATTGCAAGACAGGCTGGACAACATAGTCTAGCTCTGTTCTTAGGAGAAAGCAGTTAGGTGAATAACTACTTAGTTTCTTCCAAGAGTCAAGACATGGTGAAATAAAAGTTCTTAATGAATATTGTAAATCCTAGGACAGCTTCCTTAGGGTTCAGAAATTTGGCCCGTCTTCTCTTTCCTAACTGCTACTACCTTTTCTCCTGAATGAGCTTCTTTCTCCCCAAAATCCTTACTGGATTTCTCAAAACAAGCTCCTTCATCCAGCTGTCATAACATGGAACCAGTGTGCAAGCTGGACTGTATGACTTTCCCGTCTTTCAGTTTCATTTGAGGACATCCAGGCTGACACCAACAAAATGCCTTTAAAAGAATCTGACATTGTACTCCCAAGAAGACAGCAAGAGCACATTTTCAAAGTCCACATTTATCTTTCTGTCAATACCTGGCAGCTGCCTTCTCACTGACGTCCCCTTCAGCTCTCCCTTGACCCAGTTCTCCGTGGCTTTAGTCTTTAGCCCACCCCCCCTCCCTGGTGGTCATTAGTGTCTCCACTGCATAAATTGTGTCTTCTCTGCCAAAAACGTAGAAATCAACAAGTTGGGCCTGAAGTACGTGAAAGTACGGATCCTCCATATCTCTCTGGTCCCTGATATTTTAGGTCTTGTCCTTTAGCAGTTGAGATGTTTGTGGGGATGGTTTAGAGATGTGGGGGTGGGAGGCTGACGGAAGTGGGGTTCTGCTACATGACAGTAGCTTCAACACAAAAGTAAGCTGAAGCCTACTGCAATGATGGATGTATTTAGATTTGCTCCACAAACCATGAGTGTTTGAAGAGACATTAATAAATGTCATGTGAAAATAATCCATGCTGGTAATAGAGTTTTTGCAAATTTTCATGTTTGAAACTGGTAGAAGCTCAATATCCATGAATAAGAGGCTGATGAAATACATCCTGGTATACCCGCATGAACAAACATTACAAGGAGTGAAGTTAAGCTGTATCTGTGGATATAGAAAGATGTTCTGGATATATTAGATGAAAGAATGCGAGCTATGAAACTCTATCCAGCATGAGCTCATTTGTGTTTGTGTCTGTGTGTGACCATATTAGAAAGACTAGATGAACACACATCAAAATGATCAGAGGGATTCTCTTGGGAGCAATGGGATTAGAGGAGCGGAGGGGAAGTCCACTCAATAAAATTAATCAGACTGGCCCTGGAGCCAGACTGCGTGGATCTACGTTTATTTCCATCTTGTACGAGCTGTATGATCTCAGGCAAGTTATTTACCTCTGGATCTCAGTTCCCCAGAACAATAATATTACCTCCCTCATAGGTAGTGACATAACACATGTAAAGTGCTTGGGACAATGCCTGGCATATAGTAAGCACTCCACAAACGCTAGTGTGTGTGAGGGGTGGAATTATGGACAACTTATACCTTTTTAGAGTGAATTTTTATGTATTTTTCACAAAAAATTGATAGACTATAGTTTTTAAAGATTTTAAAACACACTTTATACAGTTATTCTTGTAGTAGACATAATCTCCCTTAAAGTTGTGTTCCACTCAACAAAAAGCTACAAACACCAAATTATAAAATAGATCAGTCATGGCGATCAAAGTACAGCATAGGAAATATAGTAATAATATTGTAACTTATTTCTATGTTGACAGATGGCAACTACCATTATCGTGATGAGCATTTAGTAATGTATGTAATTGTTAAATTACTATGTGGTACACCTGAAATCAATATCATATTGTATATTCAATTAAAAATACATGTGCATGTGCTGGGACTGGATTAGGTCAAGGGCAGGCAGACAGCAGTCCAGTCTGGCAGCAGCTGGTGGCGCAGGCGTGGAGATGCAGGGTGGTGGGCCCAAGATCTGGGTGAGAATGGATTGCCCCTTGTGCTCTGGGTCTAGCACTCAGGCCAGGGCATTGCATGGAAGCACTGCCACCATGTGGGGTTCCCTTGGTGCTAGCGTTGGGAATCAGCCCCTCCCCTGGAGGAACCATGTTCTTTCTTTTTCAGAAAGGCTGCAGTTCTCTAATAAACCCCTTTCATTTTTAAAGCATTTACTTCTGGTCATGGCAAGACCAGTCTTCAGTTGGCAGATCTCTGTGGTCAAAGCTGGGACACTGCCACCCAAGGGTGCCTCTCTGGCTGAGATGGCCAAATATGTCCCAAACTCGTTCTGATGCTCCTTCGAGATCCTCTCTTCACTCCCCATGCCCAGGAATTGATCTTCTAAAATCCAGCCGCTACAGATTTATAATATCAACGTCACTTCCAGAGCTTCCTTTGTTTATTGCACCTTCCTAGAACCTAGTATGGTGCCTGGCCCATGGCAGGTGTTTGAAAAACACTTTTAGAATGAATGAATGTGCGCCTGGGAAGAGTGCTCCGGGCTCTCCCATTCCCTCTGTCAGAGTGAAAGGGATGCCAAGAAGGAGGGGATGTACTGGCCAGGTTCCTTCCAGGAAGACAGCACACACAGGGTTCAATTGCTGATCGTTTTAACAGGGTTCTTTTTATTTATTTATTTTTCTTCTGCCATTATTAATGTACAATTACATGAACAATATTATGGTTACTAGACTCCCCCTATGATCAAGTCCGCCCTGCATACCCCATTACAGTCACTGTCCAACGTAGTAAGATGCTATAGAATCACTACTTCTCGGCGTCCGGGCCCGGGCCGGGTCACGTGGTCGCGCGCTGGCGCCCCCTGGCGCGGGACGGCGAGCGGCGGCGGCGGAGATGGCGGCGGTGGCGGCCGGGGCGCTGGAGCGTGGGGAACCCGGCGAACCCAAGGCGGGCCGCCGAGCCCTGTACTTCTGCGGGAGCATACGCGGCGGACGCGAGGACCAGGCTGTGTACGCGCGTATCGTATCGCGGCTCAGGCGCTTCGGGACGGTGCTCACTGAGCACGTAGCGGCCGCCGAGCCGGACACGCGCGGTGAGGCCACGGGGACGCGGGCGGGCAGGGGTCCGGGCCCGAGCCGGCCCGCCTGCCCCAGGACCGGGAGCCAGGCTCTCATCGCGTGTGTGCGAGGGCACCTGCGGGTGCCCGCCCTGTCTCCGCGCTCAGTTACTATCTTCATCTTTGGGTCCCTCTTGGCGGAACTTTCTGCAGCTTTTTCCGGGGGAGTTTATGGGGAGGGGCAGAATGGGAGGGGTGGGGCCGCTTCAGTTCCCACCCCATCTGTGGGCATTTTCAACTCCACCTAAGGCGAAACCTCCTCCATTTGCCTTCTAGTTATCAGCCTCTCTTAGACCCGACAGACCCCAGTCTAGGGACCCCAGCTCTCACGCCCTCTGATGAGGCAGTTACTGATGTGTTCTCCTGGCTGCTGGCTCTCTCGAAAGCATGGCTTTGACCGTTAGGTTTGGAATCTTGCTGACGCTTCTAGTTTGAAAACTTGTGCCCAGAACTCTTATACTTCCGCTCAGAAATTCTTAAGTGGGTACCCCATGCCCCACCCTGGAGCAGATCCAGGACTCATGGGCCTAATGCAATTGTGGGAGACCTCGTTAAAAAGATTAAATCACAAAACTGCTGGGGTGTTGGAAATGGCCTGTGCAAGAGCGGGACTCTGAAGCCAAGGCTGGTTTCATGGCATGTCCACCTCCCACTCTCTCACCTTAATGGCTCTCAGACTTGCAGGTGTTTAGATATAATCTGAGGGAGGTTGTTTAAAATGCAGGTTCTCATGGCAGTCTGGTAGGAAAACTTCAAATACAGGTTTAAGAAGCACTCCAGTAATTCTGCTGGATGCGGTTGCTGTGAGCTTCACAGTCCTATCCAGGAGCTTTTAGTCAAGCTAGAACACAGCCTCTGAGCCTGGTATACCTCTCGTACCTTCGGTTCCACCACCTCCTACTGGTCATACTTTGCATTCAAGCAGTGGTTCTTACAAAGTTTGGTGGGAAACAAGAGTACCCTGGAGAGCCCATGAGGTGGCCCAGAATCCCATCAAGTTCTTGGGTGCCTCTGGGACCCACCAAAGCTTCGGAGCCATGCTTCTGGGCTCCAGCTGGGCTCCCGACTTGCCTCGCCCAGGGCTGTCTCTTGCTGCCTGCCCCTTCACCCCTGGGACGCAGTTCTTCCTTCTCTCCTCCTCTGTGGTCGCTGGGACCCACAGTGAGTGAGCCCTTCCCTTACTCTTATCTGTATCACTCATTTGGCCCTAATCACACATCCCACCTTGCACAGGATTGAATTTTTCTTGTGGCTATTCCACCTCCTCACCCCTTTTCATGGAATCTTAGTGTTGGGCAGGCCCCTGGAAGCCACTGAGTATGTCTCCCTCCCTCCCTGAGCAGGGTGGATATGGGGGTGGTGAGGACAGAAGAGAGGGACCGAGGACTGAGAACCAGGGTGGGGTTGCAGCCTTGACCCCCTTTCCCTCAACCCCAGGGGAAGAGGCTGCTGGGGGTGACAGGCTCATCCACGAGCAGGACCTAGCCTGGCTGCAGCAGGCAGATGGTGAGTGGCCCTCCCCTCTATCTGCAAATTCCTCTGAGGTGTTAGATCCTCTAGACAAGCCTGGCCTCCATACCGAGAGCTCCCTCCTTACCATGCCCAGGCTCTGTCATCTCTCCCTTACAAGCCAAATAGTGAGTCTTAAGTCTCGTCCTTCTTCTAGTGGTTGTGGCAGAAGTGACCCAGCCATCCTTGGGTGTGGGCTATGAGCTAGGCCGTGCTGTGGCCCTCAGTAAGCAAATCCTGTGCCTGTTCCGTCCGCAGTCTGGCCGAGGTAAGCACTTCCAAGCCCTGGATGGCCACTACCTCCCTCCCCAGCTTTCTAAGGACCCAGCCCACATCTTCCTTGGGGGGCTGAATACAGTGCCTATCCCCAAAAAGGGATGGGGAAGGGGGCAGGGAGGAGGGAGTGTGGGAGTACCTTCACCTTCCTTTGCCTCCCCAGTGCTTTCAGCCATGATCCGGGGAGCAGCAGACGGCTCAAAGTTCCAGGTGTGGGACTATGAAGAGGGAGAGGTGGAGGCCATGCTGGATAGATACTTTGAGGCTGACCCTCGCTAGCTGATGACTGCCTCCCCCAACCCAGCTGCTTGACTTAACTCCACTTTATTAAAGTCTTCTAATCCCAGACTTCTGCCTCTTAGCCCTGGTACCAAATTAAAAGGTATGTTCAGAATTCTAGTTTTCTGTCTGTATGTGTGATGAGGCGGGGCAGGTCCTCTTCCCACCCACTTCACAATGTAGAGACAAGTCTCCAGGCCCCAAGAGGAGGCTAGGCAGGGCCTGGGGTGAGCGGGCAAGGCTCCACCTGGCCCTGTCCCACGTGGACCTTCATTTCCCTCTCTCAGCTTGGGTGAACAGGGTCTGTGTTGGGCCTTCTCTGAGGACAGAAGAGTCTGGAGGTCTAAAGAACACAGTAAAAATGAAGGTTGGGTGCCTGTGGAGGGACAGGGGGATCTGAAGCTGGCCTTTGGGGAAGCTGTGCAGCCTGCTTGCAGAGAATTCTGTGAAAAAATGTTTATTCCATAAAGAGAGGTACTGTGGATACTGGGAACTGCCTCCCCCAGGACAGTGGGAAGGGACAAACTCCTACCCCCTTGGCCCAGTGGCTCTGGGCGGCTCCACGTGCCCCTGCAGCCCCGCCCCCTGCTCAGTCGTAGGCCTCCTCCTCCTCGTCACTGAAGAAGAAAGTCTCTCCGTCCAGGTTCTCAGACTCCTCATCATAGGAGAAGCTGTCATTGTCCAGCTCCTCGTCAAACTCATCCTGCTGCCACTCCGACAGGTCCTGCTCCCCATCCTCCTCCTCCTCCTCCTCCACCTCAAGCCCGGAGGAGCCCTGGGGCCTGGAGAGAGAAGGCGCCATGCTGAGCGGCAGGGAAGCCTCGCATCTCCCACTCCCGCTCCAGGCCTCAGCCCACCCGACTCACTGATTGCCAGGCACATTGGAGCCTTTTGCCTCCTGGGCCTCTAATGATGGACTCTGGAGACCAACCCGGAAATCCTGCCAAGAGACGGGGATGTGAGTAGTAGGAGGGGGGACATGAGCCCAGCGTCTGTGCCCAGCACCCCTTCACCCACTGTCCTGAGGGCTGACTTGAGGCCAGGCCACTGGCGGGAATGCGCCCACCTCCTCTCCCTCCCTTACCACAGCACTCCACAAACCACTCTGCTTTGTACAATTTAACACAGAGGGAGTCTCCAGGGACCCAGGATACGAGTTGAGGACTCCACCCCTGTGCTTCAGGAGCTTATAGCCTATGTTCACCCCTTCTCTGCCCAAGTTATTTACTAGTCCGTGAGCTCCCTGAGGGCAGGATTCATAGTTTAGACTCAGCATCAGTGTATCAGAGCTGTAAAGAACCTCAGAGATCTCTTACTCTAGTGGATCTCAATCCCTTGGCCCCCACTCCTGGGATTCTGAATCCACATCTAGAAGTATGTCTGAAAAAGCCTCCCCAGTAATTCTGACGAGCAAGCATCTGGCCAAGCCCCTTGATCTGGGCTAACTCCTTTACTTTGTAGGGAACACCAGGCAGTTAAGTGGCAGGGGCCATCTGTACCCAGGCAGGCTGGCCTAGGAGCTGGCACACACACGCAACTCTCCCAACATCCCTTCACTCTTGCGGCCTCTCCTGCCTCCGCGGGGCGGGGCTGGCTGGGCGCAGGAGGCCCTGGGTGGGGTGGCATACCTGGATGGAGTGCTGCAGGACAGCGAGCAGCCTCTCCCGGATGCGCCGGAGCAGCTCCAGGCCCGTGCTGAGGCAGTCCGCCCGCAGGAGGCGGAGCGAGGTGGCCAGGTCTGCGCACCGCAGCAGGGTCTCCTCTGCAGTGGGGGCGGGGCACAGGGCTCCCTCCCTCCTTTCATTCCTTCCCGTCACCAAACACCTCCTGATCACCCTCAAGTTCTACCAACACCCACCGGCACAGCTCTGTCAAGGGGCACTCACTGTCAAGGGGTTTATGTGCTAGTGGTGGGAGACACTGTAATCAAAGGGGAGCTGAAGATCTGCACCCTTAGGCACCTGACAGCAGGTGCTATATACCTTCATACCTGAAGTTAAAAGGCTGATGGTGATAAGGCTCTGAAGAGTTAGGAAGAGTAAGAGGCCAGAGCAAAGATGGGGCTGCCTCTCCGCCTGTTTGTTGGGAGGGCATGCTTAGAGGGGAGTGTGGGTAGGAGAAAGGTCTGACCCAGTGGGGCCAGGCTCACCAAGGAGGATCTGCAGGGCATTGGTGTGCAGCTCCAGGTTCTCGGTCTGCTGCTCCACCACATCCATGTGCTCCATGTCCTGGTTGTAGAAGCTATACACACAGGCATAGGCCAGCACCTAGGGGAACCCAAGTCAGCCCTCTCCCTGGTGAGGTGGGGATTCCCACCGCACTCTCTCCTCATTCCCAACATCCAGGCAAGTTAGAGGAAAGAAGCCCAGCCTACCAGACGCCCCAGCACATCCCTCTCCCCCACCCCCACCTGCAATCACCTTTCGAGCCTGCTCAAGTCCCCGGCAGGCTTCGCTGAGGAAGGTGAAGGATTTGGGTGGGGGCACCTCATGGATGGCAGATACGCGGTTCCGCAAGTTCACAACAAACTCCTGTGCAGAGGGAGCCAGATCAGAGTGGGTGGGGCATCCCTGTCCTCCCAGTCGGAAGAGCACCCATCCAACCTGGGTCTTTGGCCCCACCCGGCCATATACCCCAGCCCTCTGCCCTCACCAAGCCAACTGTTTCCTCCCTGCTCACCCGGGCCTGGTGATGGAAAGTACACCTCTCGTTATAATCCTGGAACCGCTTCTCCTGACGAGCTGCCTTGCTTACCTAGGAAGGACATGTTGAGAGGGCTGCTGGGTGCTTTGCTGGGGTGAAATAGGGTCAGTAATCACACTAGCTGCCATTCATGCAGGCCCTTCACGACTACTCAGATGTCTTCAGGCAATCCTAGCTCTGTGAGGTGGGTCTCATTATTATCCCCTCACAGATGAGGACGCTGGGGCTTGGGTAAGTAAGCAAAGCCACACACTAAGCACATGAACCAGGCTCTCACTCAGAGTCTGTGTTCTTCTCCAGCCTGCATGATGCCTCCTGAGAATGCCCAGCCCGCCCCAGCCTGTCTGTAGCACCCCCTGGGAGAAGTCCAGTTCTGGGGTAGAAGATGCCCATGCACGGACCGCCCAGGACAAGCCTCCCTGCACCTGTAGGCCCAGAGGGCTCCTGTCTTCTCCAACAAGGCTTTGTCCCAACAGCTGTTTGGCTAATCTGGACACAGAGCCCTCTCTGCCCGGGGTCCAGCGGCTTCCCATCCCGACCACCCTGGGCCTCTGCTTCCTCTGGGCGCCCAGTCTCTTACCATGGCAGAGCAGTTGTAATAGTCTTTATGATTTGGTTTCCAGGACTTGAGACAGCGCCAGCAGAACCCATGGTTGCATTTGGCACAGGTCATGCTACGGAGGAAGCTGCTGGTCAGAGGGCTCTTGCTGGCCAGGACCACATCAGGAATGCCAAGGGCCTAGACACACCACTGAAGATGCCCAGCCCCTCCCTGCCCATAACGTCCTTAACCTCACCAATCCCTACTGAATGCATCGTGCTTCTGAGTTCTCCCATACAGTATAGACTTAATCCCCTGTACACTGTAGACTTAACGAGTGGGAGAGGAACATTAAGATCTAGAAACACTGCAGGATGCCAAGAGAGGGCTGGCTGAGTAACTGCCCCTGTTTGCTTATGTTTCCAGTAGGCCCCATCACCCTTCCTTACTACTAGGCCTCCCACCCCCTCCTGTGCCCTCCGACTCTGCCAGGGCCCATAGCACCCATCTCCCCTTCTTACTGCAGACACCCCTCATTCTTCTCAATGGGAGCCTGACAGCTAGGACAGCGCTTGGAGATGAGCTTGGCAAGGTGCTTGCTCTGGGCCTCCACGCTCATGCCATCATAGTAGCCACCATCGTCCACCCACTGAGACATGTGGCCACAGCTGGCCGGGTAGTGTGCCTAGAGGAGGAGGGGCAGTGAGGACACAGCGTGCCCTGAGGGTGGCACTGCTAGCATGCATGAGAGAGAGGGAGGGAGGTCACATTTGGAGAATTACAGGAGGAGGAATGGAGTGGCAAAAGGGTGGCAACGGATGAGGACAAGGCGGTGTTTGCAGGGAGTGGGGCAGGACCAGGGCAGCACTCACCTCAGGGAAGCTGCAGTTGAAGCAGGAAGCCCAGCCACACTTGGAACAGGTGGTCCCACAGCCCAGGCCTTGTCGGCACAGGATGCGGTCACAGCCCTGGGGGTTGGTACACCAGGTCAGGTTGGAGCAGCTCTCCACATAGCCACGCAGAAGGGCCTTCTCATACTGTAGGGACATAGATGCCACGTGAGGGCATGGCTCTCCAGCATGCCACACCTCCGGGCCCCGCCCCACCATGGCAGCCCACTCCCTGTGGTCTGCCCCTTGGGCTGTGCGCCAGAGCATCCCTCAGAGGAGAGGGATACCTTGGAGATGGCTTCTGGAGAGGAGACAATGGCACGGATGAAGGCTCCGGTGGGCTGGGCGGGGCAGTCAGCAGTGGGGCAGGTGCAGTTCAGCACAAGGTTCTGCTCAATCCGGGTTGTCAGATACTCATTCCAGCAAGACTGGGAGGGAAGAGCAGGGGCTGCTCAGAGAGGGGAGGGGAGCAGCACAAGCGGAAACTAACAGAGCACCCCTCCCCGATGATGCAGAAGGCCTGAGACAAGCCTGCTTCTAGGTCAGCCTCAAAGCTGCCCCGAATCCTTCTGGCTTCCACACATGTTCCTGGGATCGGCCCAAATTACAGCTGTATTTGAGAACGTGTGGGCCAGGGTAGCAGCCTAATTATAATTATTGTTGGGACGGACATGGAGAGAATGGGGAAAGAGAATCAAGAAACAGGAGAAGAATCAAGTTCTAAGAAAGATTTGGAGAGAGCAAGAAGGCAGGGAGGAAGGAGGCCTGGGGAGGCGAGTCCCCTTCCCCCCAGGGGGGCTGCCCTTGGGCACCACAGCTGTGGCCGGGCCTCTCCTCCGAGCCCGTTTGCTCACCTCGCCGCCTGCCCTGATGCTCCCATCTCCCCAGACTCAGCCACTTCTCCGCAAAACAGACCTGCCCACAGCAGCCCCCAGATCCTAATCAGTGGCCCCACCACTGCCCCAGTCACCAGGGTTGGAACCTTCACTTCTCTCAATTCCTTTCCTTGCTCCCCTGTCACCACTCCACCCTAAACCAGACCATCATGATGTCACCTGAGGCGCTTCAGGAGCCAGCCTGATAAAAGGGCTTCCTACCCCATCTTTCCCCATGCAGTCCACTTGCTTTATGTGTGATTGGCAGCCTGAGCTTCCTAAGAAACTCCATTGGAACCTCCCTTCCCTCACCTGCCGACGGCCAAGCTTCCCAAAATGGTACCCCTCAGTCCCTGGAGAGTACAGGGCCCTGTGTGTCAGTGGGATCACAGCTCTAGAATTAACAGGAAGCACCTTATCCAACTATTTTTACTCAAAGACAGTACCAAACCAAACCAACGAAACCCTTTTTACAGTGAAACAAACCCAGAGAAACTGGGCAGGTGTATGCAAAATTCCTGCATGTTTGAGATAAAACAGAGAATGTCTCCAAATTCAGAGTGCACACTTGCAGGCACACGGGCATGGCAGGGTCCCTCACAGCCTCAGAGGCCAGAGGCCAGCATCTGCGTGGAGCCTGCCCCACTCTCCTAAGGAGCCCATCTGCTCTGGGCTTGCTCTCGGCTCCTGCCTCCTGCTGTCCCCATCCCAAGGGAACACGGTCTCCAACCTATTCTCCCCATCCGGCCTCTGCCAGTCTTGCTGGCCCGTCACACTTGAAGTTGAAGCCTTGAGTTGACACCTCCTCCAACTGCTCCAGACCCCGGGATTTCCCTTCTCTGAGTTTTCCTGCATTTCATCTGTGCCGCTCAACTGTGACTGATTCATAGGCTTCTCCTTGGCTGGAACTGTCCAACCAGCCTGTTTGTCTCCGTCACGTTTTCAGGCTTCGGGTGGGGATGCCCTGAGCCCAGCATCCTGGGCCTGTTTCTTTCTCCCTGGGTGATGCCAGCCAGACCTCTCCAATTAATTCTGAATTCAAAACTTGACTCTCCATTTGCCAGTCCCACACCGGTGTCTGACAAGCAGATCAAACTTCACATGGGCAAAACATTGAATTTCCCCTCAAACACCTGCCCTCCCCTCAGGCCTGACACTTCTCCCAGCTCAGTACAACATGACACATCCCATCCACCAAGATGCTCAGGTCAAAACCCAGGAACCATCTTTGGTTTCCTTGTCCTAAGCCCCCACATCTAATCCACCACCCCATTAGCTCTACCACCAGATGTATCCCAAATCCACCCACTTCTCTGCACCACTGTCCCTAGGCTGAACTACCACCATGTCCAATAGGCATCCCTGCTTCCACTCTTGTTCCTTCCAAGCCTCTTTTCCACACAAAGGGATCTTTTCAAAATATAAATCAGATCCTGTCACTCCCTGTTTAAACCCTACCATGTCTTCCCATAAAATAAAACCCACTGTCTGCAACCCCACCCCAATCGGACCCCTGTCCATCCCCTAAATCTCTCCTTCCACTGTCCCACCACTTCACTGTGCCTTGGCCACCAAGCTCAGCTTCTTTGCACTCGCTGTGCCCTCTGCCTGCCACACTCTTCCCCCAAGATGTTCATCTCCTCAGACTGGCCCTCCCTGACCTCCCCAATCTTAAGTCCCTGACAAGCCCCTCACTCTACTCCTAACCTCAAGCACTAGGACATGACCCATTGTATTTTCTTGCCTTCACTTATCATAAAGGTACGGAGGGAGGGTCCTGGAGTGAGACTGTCAGATTCTGACCTTAGGCAAATTACTTCTCCTCTGAGCACCTCCATCTGTCATCTGTAAAATGGGGATAGTAAAAATACCGTCCTCACAAAACCATTATGGGAATTCAGCAAGATGATGCATATAGAACAGCAGAATGACCCAGAGTGAGTCCCCCAGAAATATTAGCTGCTGTTATGATTAGCTTGCAAGTCATTTTTCTTGCTTGGCTTTCCCCACTCCCTCACAGAGCACCCAGTGCTATGTGCACAGTAAGTCCATGACAAATAATTAGTTGAATGAAGAAGTGAAAGTACACAGGAAATAAATAAGGACCTGGGAAAAGGGAGCATAGGCAGCTATGTGAGAAGAGTAACTAGAAGCCGAGAGGAAGGGAGGGAGAAAGAGTAACAAACACACGCATGCCATGATGCATGTCCAGAAGACCCACCACTGGGAAAGCCGCTGTTGGGAGAGGCAGCTAGAATTCCTGGCAATGAGGGCGCTCATCCTGTTAAGCTGCTGTGTGGGGCTTGACACCAGTTCTAAGAGCTGTGAGGCAGGGAATATCAGACACTCAGTACCAGGGTCCCTGTGCCTCAGCTCCTCCCCACTGCCTTTGAAAATTACCCACTTCCCCATCCACTGCCTTTCTGCTTCAGCTTTACAGAAGCAGGCCCTGACTTCCCCTAATTCTCTCTGCTTTTGTGCTATTCTCTGGTTTGTACCATTTCTTATTTTTTTTGTATTAGAGTATATGACGAAGTGATGACGCTCTGAGATAGAGACTTGAATGGTGATAAGGAAATCTCTAGTCAGCACCAATTCACAACAATTCCCATTTACAAAGTGCTCTGATGTACGTTATCACGTGTGCGTGTGACCTATTGCCTATCATCTATCAGGATTTCTGAAACTTGGCTCAACACTGGAATCACCTGAGGCATTTTTTAAACTCCGAATGTCTAGGTCTTACCTCCAGAGAGCCTGATTTACCTGGGCTGGGGTATACAGCTTGAACATAAGGACTTTTTAAAGCCCCCACTGATTATAATATGCAGCAAAGCTTGAGAACCAATATCTGTGTCACTGGACCCTAGCAACCACTCTTTGGAGGGTCAAGGCAGGTGGCACGACTTATTGATGACAAAACTAATTTCAGGGGGACCAAGAGACTTGTCCAACATTGCCCAGGTTAGGAAATGGCAGTGCTGGGCCTACAACTCAAGAATTCCCAAAGAACTGTGTTAAAGTGGAAAGCCAGGGGCAGGAGAAAGGCCAGCAGGGCCTTACCTTACAGCAGTGGTGCATGCAGCAGAGAGAGGGCAGGTCTTCATCAGGCTCCAGGGGGCTGACACAGACAGGGCAGTGGTCGGGCCGCATTGGGGCGGCCTGGGCCTGGGGTACACACAGCCCAGCTGCCAGCAGCAGTGGCTCAGGGTTATCACTGTAGCTCTGCAGCAGCTGTTCGGCCCCCCAGTGGCAATGAGCCAAAAGGTGCTGAGCCACATCTGGCTCTAGGTTCAGTGTCTCCTGCACCTGGCGCACTGTCTGTTCCATCAGCCCTTCCACCTCCTGGGGGCTCATGGTGCGGCCTGCAGGCATCTGCAGGGAGGCCAGGGCAGCCACCACTTCTGGGCTTGTTGAGGAGGAAAGAATCAGCAGTGAGTCTCCTGCCCCGCTTATGCAGCCTACTAACTGAACCCCACCTTGGCCTCCAATTCCTTGTGCGCAACCCTGCTCATGCTTAACCAGCCTGAGGATAATCACCCAAACCAACTGTCAGACCACAGCCTGAGGATCACAGGCAGCACTATGCAACCAGGACTGGTATTTAACAAGACCCCAGGTTACTGATGTGTGAGCCTATGAAAGTTTCCTCTAGAGAACTCACTTGTACACAATGCAAATAGCAGGCATAAAACTAGTACCATAACCACTTCTGGGGAACTGGATCTGATGTAAAAAGCTTTAGGGGTACCAGTTAATTAGGGGAATCTTATAGAAAATCCTTCTGTACAACAGGCTTCCTGAAAACTAGAGTTTGTATATTTCACTGAGCAGAGTGCATAGTCAGCACTCACCTGCATATCTCATTCTTGCTTAGAACGAGAGATATCTATACAGGAGCTTATCATGGTCTGAGTCCCCTGCCTAAGGGCTGGTTCTAGGAGGATGGGGAAAGCAAGGCCCCCGGACTGCCAAGGCAAAGGGGATGACGATGCTGGAAGGGAGAATGAGGACTGGCCAAGTGGGGGAAGTAACAGGGACAGGAAAAATGGGGTTAGACAAGGAAGGAACTGAAGTGCCTCTCCATAAGTGAGCCTGGCTTTGGCACTGCAATCCCTCCTGTGTCACTGCAGTGTCACCTATCCTGGGGATCCCATCCCTCTCACTGGCCTGGAGCCCTTGCAGTGGAGACTGGGGCTGGGGTGGCTACCTAGGCTTGGAGGTCTCGGTGGTCTGGTTGCCACAGAAGGGAACCTCTGCCTGACCCCGGCAGGGCACCATGGGCTCTGGGGTGGCATACACCAGGATCTGGGGCCGGTCATCGCGCCGTTCCACATAGCCCTGGCCCAGAAGGTGCAGAATGCAGGAGAGGACATCAGTACTGGTACAGGTCACGCCCCCAGCAACAGCTTGGCCCAGGCTTCCAGGGGGATTCGGGCCCTTCTGCCAGGCCTCAAGTACCTGGACAGGAGAGGAACAGGCCGGCCACTTTTACCTGGAGGAGTAAGCCTGCCGGAGTTCAGTGCCCGGCCCTCGTACTTCCTAGCTGTGTGACCGTGGGTAAGTTACTGACCCTCTCGTGCTTCACTTTTCTTATCTGGCAAATGAGATGATGATAGTAAGAATATTAATCCTATATTGTTAATATTATTATCATCATAGTAATAATAATAATCCTATCTCACAGGATTGTTGTGCAGGTTAAGTATGACTTAATCATGCAAACTTAAAATAGGGCCCGGCACATGGTAAACACTCACGTCTTGTCTCTACCTTCTGTCTAACCGCCCTGTCAGGAGCAGAAAGCCCAGACAGAAATGTCACCTTACAGGGTCTCATATGAGAGAGTTTACCTTCCCTGGTGATGTGCCCTGGCCCCCACCCCCAACCCCGAGCACGACTCCCTCCCTCCCCTAATGTCAGGGTCCCCTCTGCCTACCAGACAGACCAGCTGATCAATGTGGAGGCCCTTTTCCCCATGGGCTTTAAGAATACGGACAAGAAGACAGCTCAAGAGGTTCCTCTTCTGTTCCAGGGTTCGGCCCTCATCCTTCTCTACGTTCAGATATACCTGGGGCGGCATCAGCCACAGCGCCTCCCTGCGGGGCTGGCGCCCAGGGGCACGAAGCCGGAGCACACCTGCAACTCACTTCCAGTCAGTCCCCCGGGGGGTACCGATGAGTGGGTGAGGGGAACCCCATTCTTCTTCCCTACTGTCACCCCCACCCCTGAAAGCCCCCAGAAACAGAGGCTCAGCCCAGCCCCCACTGACCTACCCCTGTGTGGAAAGTCTTGACCCTCCTGCAGGACCAAAGGGCCATTCTCTGAGGTGAGGGGCAGAAGCGCCTGGAGCAGCAGCTCCTGGGTAAGGTCGGAATTCTTCAGCAAGGTCTCTACTGACACCTCCTGGTGAGGAGAGACGGGGCTGAGCAGGAGTAGATAGTGGAGGGAAACCAAAGCAAAGGGGAAGAAGGATGGAAGGAGGAACAGAGTTTAGGAGAATAGCGACAGACAAGGAGGAAGTGAATACAGAGAAAGGCTAAGGAGCTGAGGCACCTCTGTCTCATTGAAATTCAGCAGCAGCCACATCTGCACGGTGGACACGTGCAGGATCTGGTCCCCAAACTGCAGCTCAGCCCGGCCCAGCCACGTCCACTGCAGCCGCCGATGTGGGCCCATGTCCAGGACTGGATGGTTCTGACCTGAGGAAGCATTGAGGAGAAGGGTGGAGACAGAGAGTCAGAGAGTAGGGGAACCGAGAGGCTGGGGTGGAGGTGAGGGTGTGCCACGAGTCAAGCTTTGCCTGCAGCCTCTGTTGGGAGGAGAGTCCCAGCACTTACAGACAGAGAAGTGCCTTTCTGGATTCCAGAGCTCGGCCTCCTCTGTCTGCCTCCCTGACAAGCCACAGTATCTGGGAGACCACCCTGTGCTTAGCGCTGCGCCAGGTGGGCGCTAAGGAAGAAACAGCAGAGAAAGGAAACCTGGCTTTTGTCTTCAAGGAGCTGACAGTCTGAAAGACCCGCAGGCTGACCCCTTCCTCCTCCTCCGTCACAGCTCAGACAAGGTGAGCCTAGGGTGTTTTCTCGTTCTAGAAAGCAAGGACGCTGTCAAAGGGAGACACTACCAAAAGGAGCCAACCTCAAGAGGTGTTCTCTGGCCAAAGATGGAATAATTTAAGCATCAAAAAAATAACACCTGTGATGGGCTGAAATACATGAAATATTTTTAAACCCATGAGTTCATAATGATATATTTTTTTTAAAGACCTCATTGGTCATCTCTGGAAGATGCTAGAGAACCAACACATTATTTTAAAAACTAATTAAAAATAAGGGAGAGGCTTCTCATTCCTAGTGTTCTGTACTGTTGTTCTATTTCTTAGGCTTTATGGTTTTCCAACTTATTTCTTTGTAAAGCAGCAAATTTTAATTTCATTTTTCAGTGCTTTTTTTCTAATTCATTATTTTCAGCTTTTTACCTTTATTAATTCCCTCATTGTTTCTTTTTACTTTTCTGTTGTGTATTAAGTTGAATTCTCCCTTCATTTATATATATTCTGTTAGATATATTATTTGTAATCAAAACATTTAAGGTATCCCATAGCCATATCCCAGAGGTGTTACTGTTTTCTCATGTTCATGAAAAAAAATAATAATAATAAGGGAGAGGAGGAAAGAAATCGAGCCTTTCCTGTATAAACTGTATTTCAGGGTAACCAAAGAATTGATGAGAGGAAGTTTCTTTTCACAGAGAAAACATTTCAGCTAATACACATAGAAGGAATGACAAAACCAGAATATCACTAGTTTGTAACCCCTAATAAAATGACAAACCTAAACAATGATAATGATTGCCTGGTGAAAAGCTGATGGGAAACTGCATCTGATGGACAGATTAGACAGAAAACACTGAAATCTGTTGCTAAGATTCATCTTAACATCACAGAGACAGTTAGATGTTAACAGCCTCCTGGTGGAAATACACAACAACACAGCTGACGTGTTCTTGCCCAAGAAATCAAACCCTAATCTAAATAAGCTTCTACACCTAAGTATGCTTCCAGGAAATAAAGGAGACAGAGAAACATGCTAGAGGACACCATGTGTATAAATCAGCAAAATCCAGCCCATGGAGAACTCTATTTGGAAAACAACCCAGTTTCCTCTACAATTTCAAAGGGAAAAAAAGAGAGGCAGGTACCTATAGATTAAGGGAGATAAAAGATGTAACTCATGAATGCAATGTGTGGGCTTTGGATCTTCAATAGATGGAAAAACTAGTCTTAAAAACTCAAGACAATTAGGGAAATGTGAACACTGACTACAGTATATTTGATATTTGAAACTGTTATTAGTTTCTAAAGGCTTGATCATTATGTGTCCTTGCATTTAAAAAGAGAGTCCTTATCTTTTAAATTTAAGGGCTGGGGAAAGTAGGTGAGGGTAATAGATGAAACAAGATTGGCCAAGAATTGACATATTTTGGTGCACTGGACTTTATCCCATCTACTTTGTGTATATCTGAAATTTACCATAAAAAAAGTTTTTAAATGAGAGTGAAATAAGTCACTCCCAAATAAAAACTGATAATTTTCCACCAATACTCCGTCAATGAAGAAACTTCTAAATGATGTACTTTAGGAAGAAAACTGAACTCAGAAAGAAGAATCAAGATGCAAAAGGAATGGTGACTAAAGCAATTGGTATGATGGTAAACCTAAACATCAGTTGACTAGAACAACAATAATAATGACTACCTGGAAGGTAAAAAAAGATAATTCTAAAATACTGAACACAGTAACAAGTAAGATGGGACTTAGAGCTGGAGTTAAGATTTTCTATAGCCCTTTTATTATTCAGGAAGGTGGGAAGTGATACTGACAAGTCAAATATACAGGTTAAAATTTTAAGGGTAACCAACTATAGAAATAGAATGCCTAACTTCCAAAATTGATGAGACAAAAAAGGAATTAAGACACAAATAAATCCAGAAGAAGAAAAAAGTACACAAAAGCCCAGGGTAGAATCATACCTATGAAGATGTTCAATTTATTCTTCTTTTAATTGTACATATGTTTTATATGTATTTTTGCATATATGAAATAAGCGAAATTTAAATTTATAAGAAGGGTAAACTAAAACATAAATAAAAGGTTAGAAAAAAATTCAAATACAGCACTACTCTTAATAATTATAAATAGGTTAAAATTGACAACTCAAAAAGATAGATTGTAAGATTGAATAAAAAACAAATTCTAGGTATTTACAAGACATGTGCCTAAAACACATGAGTACTGCAAAACTAAAAGTAATACAATACTGGGGGAAATTCTGATGAGAGAAGAACACTGGCATGGTTTTAAAGACAGACTGCTCCCCCAACAGACTGCTTATTAGTAGTAACAAGGGAAGAATTATTAACTAACTATACAGTGGAGAAATCAAACAGCCTCTTGACCAAGTTGTCAAAATTAACATCACAGAAGAGAGGAAGATGGAAATTGTGTGCTTCCAAATGTAATACCCTGAGGAGCACTTAGTATTCTGGCCCAGAAAGCGTACCCTGAATCTAATCATGATCATGAGGACACAGCATACAAAGTGAAAATGAGGAATGATTTAGAAAACTTAAAGGACTGTATCCCCCCAAAATATCAATGTCATCAAAGACAAGAAAGGCCAAGGAATTGCTTCAGATTAAAGGAGATTAGACACATGACAAATAAATGTAATAGGAGAACCTAGACTGGATGATGTCCGGGACTATGGAAAAAAGAAAAAAGACCTTACAAAATCAATTGACAAAACTGGACTATGGAAAGTAAATTAAAACTACTGTTAAATTTAAAATTTGATAAACTGTGGTTACATAAGAGAATAACTTTATTTTTAGGAAATATGTATTAATGTACTTAGGGGCAAAGGGCCTGTGTATATGCAAAGCTACTCTCAATGGTTCAGGAAAAAGAAGGGTCAGTATATATACATACATACATATATATATACATTTATATATACACAGAGAGCAAATGATAAAAGCAAATGGAACAAACTGTTAAAAAAGAGAAACTTGGATAAAGAGTCTGTGTGTATTCTTTGTATTATTCTTACAATTTTTCTGTAGATTTAAAATTTTTTCCAAATAAAAAAACTTTTAAGTAAAAGGGTAACTGAATTATACACCTAAAATAGTTTAAATGGTCAATTTTATGTTATTCATATTTTACAACAGAAGAGACTTAAAAGAATTGTAAAAAGAAAAAAGAAAGTAAAAGGACAGAAAAAGAGATATAAAGAGATACACTAAAAAGATGCTAACCAAAGAAACCTGGTATACTATTAATACCAGATAAGAACAGACTTTAAGAAGAAAAGCTTTACTAGAAAGAAAGGTCACTTTATAACAGTAAGATTTAATTGACCATAATGATTCTAACCTGCATAGTCCATTATGGTAGCCACTAGCTATATGTGGTAACTTTAAATTTAAAGAGGTTAAAGCAATAAAATGAAATATTCAAGCTAGTCACATTTCAAGTGCTCAATAGCCATGAATGTGAACAGTGCAGAAAAGATCTTGTCCATCACTGCAGAAAGTTCACTGGACAGCACTGTAAAATGATTTTAAACCTGTATCTAGTAACAACGTCAAAAATAAATAAATAAAGCACAATTGACAAAGAAGTTTAAAAATTCCCTATCATAATAGTAGATTTTTGCACTCCTCTCTCAGTAACAGAAGAGACAAAAATGAGTAAGGTTAAAGAAGATTTGAACAACACAATTAACAAGGTCAGTTTCCTGGAATAGGTAGAATACTGTATCCAGCAGCTGAAGAATACACATTCTTCTTAATCACACACAGAACGCTTGTAGATCTGACCATCAGTCAGGCCATAAGGAAGTCTCAACACATTGCAAAGATGCAGAATCCTAGAACTGATATTCTTTGGCCACAATGGAAAGAAGGTTGAAATCTAAAACAAAAAGATGACTAAACAAAGGAAAACTGCCTTGAAAATTTTAAAATATACTCCTAAAAAAACCTAATAAATCAAAGAAGAAATAATAATGGAAATGAGGACATTCTCAGAACTAAACAGTAATAAAATATTAAATAATAAAAAGTTACGCAACATCCCAAATGTCCATCAACAGCAGAAGGGGTACATATATTCATACAATGGAATATGACTCAGCAATACAAAGAACAAAGTAAGGATACAAAAAACAACCTGAATAACTCCTACAGACATGCTGAAAGAAATCAGACAAAGCAGTCTATGATTCCATATGATGTTCAAATACAGGTAAAAACCTATGCTGATAAAAGAAAGAATAATAGTTTCTCTTGGAAGGAGATACTAACTAGAAAGGGGACATGAAGGAGGAAGCCTTCTAGGGTGTCAAATTGTTCTGCACCTTGATCTGAGGAGTGGTAACAGGAGTGTATATGGATATAAAATTCATTAAGTCATAATTAAAATTAAGTCATAATTAAAACTTGTGCACTTTACTGAAGACTAATTATGCTTCAATTAAAAAAAAAATCAAAAAACCCCAAAAAACTTACAGAATGCAGCTAAAGCAATATTTAGGAGAAATGAATAACCTTAAATACCTTTATACAGAAAGAAGTCTAAAAAGACTAAAAATTTAGTAAGCTTACAACCTAAAGTTAGAAAAAGAAAAACAATGTCATAGAAAGTTCTAGGAAATGATGAGAGAAATTAATGAAGATTTAATCCACACTTTTTCACCATTCCCTAGGAGACCATTGTCCCCAGAGACTATTTTTCTTCATACGTACACATTCCTGTCCAAAGGTCCTCTCCTCTTCCTCTCCTGCCACCCCAAATCTCACCCCAATCTCCAATTGCCTGTCCCTATCTCCTCACTCTGGCTGTAGAAATTGGAGAAGCAGTCAAGGGCATCACAGAATTGTGTGGGAAGGCACTTTCTGGGATGGTACAGGTAGCAGAGTGGGGAGAGTGGCCAGCAGCGTGGTGACAGGACCAGTACAGAAACTGGTGGACTTGGATCTTCAATAAATAGTTCTCTCTCGGCCTCCTCTGCTGCTTCTTCTTCCTGAGAGAGAAAAGGATTTCAGGGGCTCTTGCGCTCCCTTCTTAGGCCTAGTCTTCTCCTGCTCTCCTATTCTCCCACTCTTTTCTGTTGCTCTTACCTCCTTTCTTTCCAGATCCTGTTCCTCCTCATCCTCCTGCTCTAAGAGCAGCTTGTCAAGTCGCTGGAGCTGGTAGATGTGAAACTGGCGCTGCAGCTCCTCAGATGTGCTCAGGTTCCGCAACATCTGCTGGGGGAGGCGGTTGGGGAAGCAGAGGCCAATCTGCTCCAGCACGGCCTCCTCCAGCCAGCTGGAGCCCAAGCTCAGGAGACGGTCCGCCAGGTAATGCCTGCAGCACACACAGCCCAGGCCGAGCCTCAGTGTGGGTGTTCTGCGTGGCCCGCCTCCCCAGAAGGTCCGTCCCTCTGCTGCAGCAGGCCTGAGTCATAGGCTCTCCCTCACCTCTTCCTGCCCACTCCCTCTCCACCAGAGCCACGGCCATCTCTGTATCTTAATCTCCTCTCCCCACTGCCCCCTCCTCATCTTCCCTTTAAGACCCAACTCTTCACTCTCTCTAGACCCTAGGTCTTCCATCCCCTACCTTTCTAGACCTGCACTCACTGGTAGAAGTGCTCAAAAGTGGTGGCCAGCTCCAGGCCAGAAAGGACCATGATGGGCTCCAGGTGCCGCTGAAGCCGCCCCAGTATTTCCACTCCAGGGGCTCCACCAATCAGGCCGCCCTGGATCTGTAGGTCGATGTGCCTAGCAAACTGCTCACTCATCTAGCGGCAATGAAAGAGGGAGTGGAGTAGGAGAGCAGGAAGTGAAAGGACGTCAAAGGGCAGAGTGAGGGATGAGCAGGGAGCATGAGCTTACACCCCATAGCTGGGAGGCAGTGGTACTCACGTGAGCAGCAGTGAGGAAGGATTGCTGCAGCAATGCGCCTGAGAAGCCGCTGCGCAGGGCCAATGTGAAGGCTGCCCGAGGCCCAAAGAGCTCTGAGCCTGCTCTCTGCAAGTGCTCATAGAGTTTGCAGTAACGAGGCACAAAGTCTGGCACCTTCCAGGCTGCAGCCAGGAACCTGCTGACCTGAGGAGACGGGGAAGAAGACATAAAAGGCTCGCTCCCAGTCTGTGGCCAGCCCAGCAGCCCTCGTGCCTCCTTGCATGTCAGCTTCCTTCTGCCCACCTGCTCCTGCACCACTCTCAGCCAACACTGGGTTATGTTCCTCAGGCTGCTGCTTGGAAGAACTGGTAAAGGCCCAGGGCTGTGATCTGGACCCTTACTGTTCTTGCTGACTGTGGAGACAAAGGGCAAAGGAAAGGGTTTCATCTCAGTCCCTGAGTCCAGGGGGGGTCCTGGGTGCTGAGCCCTGGAAAGGCCCCTAGCAGGGCAGTAAGGATGAGTGAACTCCAGGAGGAAAGGAGCCAGGTATCCCTGCCGCCTCAGTTCTTAGCTCAGCCAGCCTCAGCTGGGACTCACAGGGCCGGGCGAAGGGCTCCGGAGAAGGCCCAGGAGGTGGCTCCACATGCACCAGCAGGTGGCAAAGGCGACGAACTCGAGAAGCAAAGGATGCTGCCCGACTCAGGGGGTTCCAGGAGCTCTTTCTTTGCTCTAAGTACTGATCCAGCAGCCATCCCAGGGAACTTATGCCTCCCGCATCTAGAAGACAGGTCAGGCACCAGTGTCCACGAGACTGGGGGAATGGATAGCCCGGAGGGGAGGGAGAAGGACCAGCTACACAGACAGGTTGGCAGTGCAGCAGGGCCCTACTCCTCTAAGCTTACTTCAGGCCACGTCTGGGGATATGGTAACAGGAGGGTGGAGGGGAAGATGCAAATACCAGAGTCTCAGGGAGCAGTGCCCGGGGCAGAAAGGAGAGGAACACTGAGTGACAGGCCTTCGGGGATAAAGACAGGAATCCAGAGCATTAACTCAGGTGATCCCTGGGAATAATGAGGAGCTGGTTAGTGGGCCAGGGCTTGGGATGGTTACCGGAGGAGGTGATGTTCTGCACCAGGGGGCTGACCAGGGCCTCCCAGCATGTCTTGCCCAGCGCCTGGGCGGCCTCATCATCAGGGAGAAAGCGATCAGCAAAATTTTGCTCATGGCGCAAAACCCTGTTCAGTCTGGAATAAACAGTATATGGTCAAGGATTTAAAGTACAGATTCCTCTGACACCTCCACTCAAGTGCAGTCAACTCCCAGTGTCCCCCACTCTGTACCTCACCCCTCTCCCCATCAGCACATTCTTCTCACCTGTGTTCACTTTCCCCTCATGTCCTGGCTACTGCTTCACCTTGCAGATCCCCACAGAAGTCTCCCCCTACTTCCTCATGTTGTCTTGCTCCCATGACCATCCCTCCACCTCCCTTCCACACAGTCTGCCTCCCACCCTGCCCACCTGGGACAGAGCTGGAGGAGGCGCCTGTGGTCTTCTGCTATGTCCCGGCTCCAGGCCTGTGCCCAAATTGTGTAGAAGAGACATGTACGGCGACACAGCTGCTCCCGGAACAGTGGCCAAAAGGTAGGCTTGGGGCCCAGGACCTCCACACCTCGGACCCGGGTGTCAATGCCGCCCTGTAACATGCACAGACTTACCTGTCACCTAAGCCACCAAGCACGACCAAAGCCAGGGCCCATGCCCTGAGGTCCCAAGAGCCACTCGAGACCTTCCCTCATCTCTTTAACCCAACAGGTTCCTGGGCCATCCCCAACCTTGGCCTGAGCCTGGCCCCCATAGGCTGGAGAACGCAGCCACCATGGAGACACTGTCACACCTCCTGGGACCCAGCCCCAGCCTCTCCCCAGCCCAACCTGCTGGCAGCGCTTTATGCGGATCTGGATGATGGGCCAGAAGCGGTTCAGGTTCTCCAGGAGGACCACCCGGCTGGCGGAGGGCATCACATTCACCTGGTGGGGAAGGGGAGCAGAGGCAGAGAGCAAGCTGTCACCTGCAGAATTGTGGCTGAAGGACTAACGGCAGCAACCAAGTTTAGGACAGCGTGTGCCCTTCACTTCTCCTGAGCTGAGCCCAGGGATCTACGTGAATCCACAGCTCTAATTCCACTCTTGATGCAATATGAGGCAATGCCTGCCAAGGAGGAAGGGATGTGGGAATTCCCAGGGACTGGGTCCCTCCGAGAAGGCCCTGGGACAAACAGAGGAAGGGGAGAGAGGTGACCGGGCACCAGGGTCCCCACCGTGTTGAGCTCAGTGTTGATGGAGCTGGTACTGTCACCCCCAAACACCACCACCCTGGCGGGCATGTAACTTGAATCCTCACTGGCCACCAGCAGAGTCAGCTGCCTGGGAGAGAAAAAAGAAATGAGTCGGACCAGGGTCCTGGTCTTTGTTCCAAACTCCAACTCACCACTTCCTCCTCAGGCTCCTGCCCCTCTACCGGCTCCTTGAGCATCAGTCTTCCCCAGACTCCCTGCTCTTATCTCTATCTACCTGCAAAGTGACTTCATTTAAAATCATAGTTGCAACTGAAAATTCATACCCTAATGAATCCAGATCCACGTCTAACTCAGACCACTCTCGTCAGCTTTCATGCCGTGTACCTGACAGACATTTCCAGGGCAACTTGCCCAAATAGACTGACCATCCGTCCACAGAAACCTGCTTTCTTTCCTATATCTCCTTCCTGAAAAAGGAAACTGACATCAACCTGACACTTAAACTAGTGACTTCTCCCTCTCATGGCTTCCCTCATCTAGCCAGTGGCAGGTCCTGCACTGCACCTCTCCAGATCACCCTGCCTAATCCCATTCCGGCTGAGGACATCTGTCATTTCTCTAGACCTGCAGAGATCTTCCAACTCTCCTGGCCTCTAGTCCAAACTCCTGTAACTGTCAGAGTTTTCTAAATGAAAAATCCAGTTTTGCCTCTTCCCCTCTTAAAAATCCATCAATGACTCCCCAAGTTTCAGAATAAACTCAAACTGTTTAGCTCACAACTCTCTGTGATTTGGCTCTGCCTATGTTTGTTTCTGGTTTCATCTCCAGCCACTTCACTACACACCTTTCATTCCAGCCAAACACAATTACTTAAAGTTCCCCCAAAACATTATTGTGTCTCTTACTTCCATTTTGTGCATATGCTGTCCCTCTGCCTGGAGTATCCATTGCCCTCTCTTTATATAGCTAATCTCTACCTCAAAATTCAGCCTTATCAACCCCCCACTTCTGGAATCCTTCTCTGACCTCAGTTGGCCTCAGGATCTAATGTACATGTTGACTGTAAGGCTTTTTCTCACTCTATCCCCTTACTGGCTTTCCAGCCTGGCTCCCCAGGAAGACTGCAAGTCTCCTGAAGACAGGTAATGTATCTTATTGTCCTTATAGTCCCAGACCCTTGCACTGAGGCTGGCACAGCAGATACCTTAAATAAACGCCCACAGGACAAGTGGGTAAGCAGGCTATTACTTTCAACGCCAAGCACAGGGCAATGAGTTCTGTCCCTCTGGGGAAAGCATGTCACCAGGAGGGAGGGAGGGGATGTCTATGCTTAGCAGAGGGAAAGCAGGTCAATGTGTACATCTGTTACTGCATAAATGGGTTTGAGTGGTTTACACAAACCCATTTTGTGTACAGGGGTTACAGACTGGGCTATGTGTATGTAGTGCTTGGAGGATGCATATTGGGCATATCAGGATAGTCACGTCTATGTGCACATGCACTCATGTGTGCTCATGAGTGTGTTCACACCTAACCAGAACACCACGGTGCATGTGCAAGGTGATGTAGTGGGAGCCAGTGCTGCCATTGGACTCCCAGTAGGTCTTGGGGTTGCGGTCGGTCAGCTTGCTGGCCCGGTGCGGGTTGGAAGACACCTCCACCTTCTCCCAGCACTTGTCCTCCTTCACTTCCACACTGGAGCCTGGGGGCAAATGGGAAGGGGTGGCGGTCACAGCCTGGTTAGTTGGGAGAGAAAAAGCGAAGGGACTAGGGGGTTGGAAGGAAAGGGGAGAACAAATGCTGGGGGCCAGGAGAAAGCAGAGGGGGCACAAACCCTGGCAGAGGTGTCTGAGGAACATGTCAAAGAAGGGGATGTTGATGGGCTGGTGGGTTCGCCTGTGGTCTTCAATCTGGCCCAGCACCATCTGCAGCCAGAACATCAGAGAGAACGGGTGTGGGGAGGAGGGAGGAACATGGAAACACATATGGAGAGAGAGTCAAGGGGCAACAAAACACTCAACCGCTCTCTTCCCAAATTTTGGCACAACAGGACCATGTGGAGCAAGTCTGGGGAAGAAGTGTCCTAGATTTGCTAACACTTGTGCCAAACAGGGTTACCACACAGGGGGCACCTCTGGATCCCCTTTCCCTGCTCTGGGCTTACGCTCCTCCTCAGCCCCAGTTCCACAGCCTCCTCACCTGAATGCAGCCAGCCAGGATGCTGGAGGTGAGCTTACTATAGAGCTGGGCATGTTTTTCACACTCTGTCACCAGGTCCCGGAGCTCACAGACCAGCAGCAGAAGAGTCGGGTGCTTGTCCAGGACTTTGGAGAGGGCTTCTTTGGCTCCCAGGCAGCAGAGAACCACTGCATAGTCCTTATGCATTGAGGCCAGGTGATGCAGGAAGCAGAGCAGCTCCTGGACAATCTGAATCCAGAACCACAGAGCTTAGTGCATGGGAAACAAAGAGCAAGCCACAGGAGGGCTGAGGGGTAGGTTTATGCAGGGAATGTGGTGGCTGAGATTTCAGAGAAGCTTGAAAGCCCAGGGAAGGAAGAGTACCAAAGACAGGTTGGAACAGAATATTGGGGTGCTGGGACTCCAGAGGAAACTGGGAGGGGCAGAGCCTGGGCACAGCTTCCCAGGCTTCTTCTGGCCAGGGCTAAGGTTCCTCAAGAGCCAGCTGTCATGCCTGATTCTCACACACAAAGTACAACTCCCAGAGGGCTGGGAGCAAGGAATGCTTGAATCGTTGAATGTGGGCTTCTCCTAAACCAAGAATCTAAAATCCAGATGCAGCCCAAAAGGTTTATACTTCAAAGACCCCAGTTCTGGAGACTCTAAGATAACATCAGCTTTCTCTTTCCTACCCACCCCTCCCAGTGTCCAGACTCACCCAGAAGGGCTGTGCTGGGCCCTCCAAAGTGTTGCCAGGGATCTGGTGCCCCAGAGGCTGCCTTTCCCTCCCCCACCCTTCCCCAGGCTCTGGTACCTCAGAGTCACTGCTAGGCCCACTCAGGCTGTTGAGGCAGGGCTCCAGGACCTCATGCCAGGGGAGGACCATTGCCTCAGGGTGATCCAACAGCTGGGTCATGACCCTGGGGAGGGGACAGAAACAAGTGAAGGCCCTGCAGTCTGCCAGCTCCCCTCGACCCCTATGCACAGGTGCCTGAACAGGCCCCACACCTCAGCGCAGTCAGCAACAGAGTTCTGTTGGGCCCAGGGGCATCCAGTGTCCGCAGCAACAGGAGGAATGGTTGGGTCTCCTGCTGGAGGCGCTTGAGAAGGGGTTTCACAGCGCCCCCTGGGCCACCCTCTTGGCACAGCACACGCTCCAGGTCCAGGAGGAGTTGGGCAGATGGGCCCCCCACCAGGGATCGGATCAACAGCTCAGGGGACCCATCCTGGCCCTGAGCACTGGGGGTTTCCAGTGCTGCTGCCCACACACATGGGAAGAAACAAACAGGTATGAAGAGGAGTCAAATAAGCCAGTCAAACCAAGAACTGGGCAGGTCCAGAAAATTGTCCCAAATTTTCCTCCCATTTGCAAGTTTCTACCAAACTGTGGGTGGACTCTTTTCTAGCCCCAAATATATACCTAACTATATCTGAAAAAAAAAGTCTAGTATGGCAAACACTGTCAAGTTAAACACGACACATTTTTAATCTCACACAGTTATACAATTACCTTTCGTTATTAAGTGGTAGCTCTGCCCATTATAGAAACAAAAAAATATTAGCTGTTATAATTACACTCCATACCACCTAGCACAGTGTCTTTAGATACACAAACCTGAAGATACACATTGCCTATTTCAATTTGCCCCCATATTTCTGGGTTTTCACTTGTTTGTTAAACACAAAGGGCTTCTTCCTCACGACATCAACAATTCATGTTTCTAGTCACAAACTTTCTGTACCATAAGCTACAATTCCACTAAAGAAGGCCTCTCTAGGAGTCACTTTAACCAACCGTCCAGTATCCAATGAGATGGAACAAAGCCAGCCCAGAAAGATGGGAAGCCTCATATGTTTAAAGCCATTCAAAAAGGCAATTACCTTGTACCTATTCTCAAGTCTCCCTCTCCTCTTGGTCAGGAAATTCTAATTAAGAGCTAACTTGAGTACCAAAACCCTCACTCATTTCCTGAAGAGTCGACCTGTCTTTTCAATGAGATACTGGTACCTGAACCTTCACCCCCTGGTCATGGGCAGGTATAGTGTGATTTCTCAGCAGACCTGCCCCCTCCACGATGGTACCTTTGTGCTCAGGACTGCACGGTGGCTCTGAGTAGCGACTGAGAAGCATCATGAGGACAGTACGTGTGGTGGGCATGGGTTCTGTCCCCGGTGCTATCCCCGAGTGGCTCAGCAAGGTGTCTCTCAGCTCTCGGGTTATAATCTGCTCTCCCAGAGTGTGGTGGTTGCACAAAAGTAGGTTGATCAGGAGCAGGCCATTTCTAACTGCGGAGGAGCACCTGGGAGGTGGGAAGGGACCCAGAAGAAATTGAAAGAGTGAATGCAGTGTAAGGGGGAAGTGCGTACAGAGAGGGAAGGAGCCCTGAAGCTAGGGAGGAAAGGGCTCTGGGGGTCCTTCTGAAGCCAGGACACCTGGTCCCCTGACCTCAGGTCACTCCTACCAGCCCCAGAAAGGAAGGTCAGAGTGTCCCTGCTCTCTGGGAATTTCTCTACCCTCAACATGTTGCCCTCTCTTCCAACCACAGAGAGGGCCACCGAGGCTTCCATTCAGAGGTAGCAATGTGAGGGAATTTCTGGGAGGCACATAGGGCTAGGGAAGTGGGGCAGTGGGGCTTGGGGCTGAGCAGGAGTCTGGAGAGTGAGGTCCTGACCCCTCGGTGTTCAGCATCAGGACCACGGCTGCAGGGACTGTAAGGAGCAGGCTCTCAGAACCCGGGCAGGTGGCTGAGTCAATGCTGGCAAAGATCTCTCTGGTCATCTGAGCATCAAACAACGGGTGGAGAGAGTCTCGGCCAGTAACAAAGGTAGGGATCTCCGAGGAGCTGGCAATGGCCAGCATCTTCAGGGCCTGCGAGGGGGATGTGGAAGCAGAGTTAGGAGTGGGCAGAGCCACCAAGCAGGAGAAGAGAGCAGGCCATTATTCTAGACCTCAAACTTGGGGCAGCTGAGCTCTTTGCAAATAGGTCAAGTAGGAGATGGAAATGGAAGAGGAAGTAATGTAACATCCAATGTTAAAAAGAAAGAAAAGAAAGCCAATTAAAAAAATCTAGAGCTCAATGGTAAAATCAGCCCATCTCTGCCAGTACCATGCTGACAGAGTGGGAGGGCCACCCCACCCCCAGCACCCCCAGAGCTTTCTCTCAGGATGGTACCCTTTCACAGCACCTAGCTGCCTCCAAAGGCTTTCCCTGAAGTTGTCTTCCATCTCACTTGACCACTCATCCCTTTGCAAAACCTCTCTGCCCTGGAGTTTCGTGAGTTCATATCCTCCTGGTTGTCCTACCTCTCTGGGCTTCCTCCGCCCAATCCGCAAACCAGGAAGTTCCTCATCCCTTTCTCAGCTCACTTGGCGACCTTGTCCACTCCCTTAGCCTCAGGTACAACCTTCATGCTGACACTCCCAAGCCTATGTCCCCTGACCTCTGAAGCCAGTACCCAGCCCTCCTCAACAAGCCTACTTGGGTTGTCTCACAGACACAGTAGTAGAATTATAGGAAAAAATACTTGTGGTATACATATTTGTTTGCTGGTACTACAGAAAAATTAAATTGCAATGAACACTATATCATTAGAGTGGAGAATGTCTCTCCAGGTGAAAGGCTGACACTTGAGAAGAAACAATTCTAGGGATGGAGTTGACTAGAAATAATTCTCAGGACAATCCCCCTTATGAAGCCTGCATCCTCCAAGCAAATATGCCCTCACAATAAGGTTTTCTCCCTTTGGTTACCCCTCTCTCCCCCAGTTAGCTGAATCCTATAGACCTTAAGTATAAATAAGATGATGCACAATGACACCTTAATTTTAAAAATAAATAAGATGATGCAAGTTTGCTACATGGCAAGTTGGAATTTAGGAGTAAATGCTGTATTTTGGTCATGCAATTGAAAGAGTCAAGGAATTCTTTGAGCAAACAGGGCCTAGACTGTGAATGTGTGGCTGCTCTTGGTAGGAGCGGCATCTAGCTGGACCCATACAGGAAAGCCTCCCAGCCTCTCCCTGGGCGGCCTGCTCTAAGAGGACCTGTGCTCCATCCATACTGCTGCTGCCATTATACTATGGGACTCCATTCTCAGAACTGCTCTGGATGAGGCCTACCTGTCCCCTTCAGGGACCCACAGGCTACACAGAGCACACCTTGTCCGTGCCTCCTAGCCAGCACTGCTATCTATAGTAGTTAGGAAGCCAATTCTACAAGCTCCCCCAGTAGAAGGCCTCCCTTCCTCATTCTCCAGGCCCAAAGCCACAAAGCAATGATCATGGTGACTTTGTTTTACCCATACCTGGTGAGGCGGTATTTTCTGTGTAAGCACACCACTCAGGTCAGAGAGTTAAAAGTTATTTTGCCACATCTAGAAATTTAGTCTCTAACCAGACACGTAACTATAACTAAAAAGACATTAGATATTCAATATACCTAAAAACTCAACTCCTGACCTCCCCCTGCCTCTTCCTCCACCAATATTCTCCTACTTAGCAAATGGCCACCTCATCCGCCCTGCTGCTCCATTTTAAACCTAGAAGTCATTCTTAGAAACATCCTTGTCCTTTCCTACAAACATGCATTCAATCTGCAAGACTATCCGGCTGGAAGTCTTCAATCCACTTGCATCTTTGCATCCCAAGGTCTCCTCCCTGATCTAAATTGACATAGTATGTCCTCAAGATCAACAGTCCCCAACAGGCCCCTCGCGCCCATTGCTCCTTCCCACCAGGCCCAGTCCACTCACCGCCAGCCCTGCTTGCTGCACCAAGACGGAACTCTTATATTCTTGCATGCAAACCAGCACAGCATAAATGCCACCCTCCCTGGCAAAGAGTGGGCGCCACTCATGCTTGGTCATGAGCAGGTAGAGCAGGCGCAGGGCTAGTACCACCACCATCTTCTCTCCCACCTGGTTGGTCAGCAGCTCCACCAGCGTCTTCACTAGCTTCTCTCTGAGACAGAAGAAACATTGGAGCTCCCCATCCCCAAAGTCATGCCTGACTCCCTGTCCAACCCTACCCACCAAGATCCAGCCTGTCACTCCCCACTGCTCTCCAACCTGCTTGCTCTCCTTGCCTTAGCCTTCACTCCTGACCCCCTTTTCTCTGCAGTATGACTGACTCTGGCTCCTCACCTCAGGAAGGAGGCCACACAGCAAAATTTTGGTTACAAACACTGGCTCATCTTCTCACATAAATTTATAAAGTCAGCGTAATTCTAATAAAAATGCCTAAAAAGTTTAAAAAAAAACAAACATGGCAGGCAGACTCAGGCAAAGGAAGAGAAAATATGCAATAGTCAAGAAATGTTTGGAAAGAAATAATGGCAGATTTGCATATGAATTATTAAAATATAAATATAGACCTGTAATAACTAAAACTCTGGAAATGGTAGAGGGTGGCCAAACAGATCAATAGGTGGGAAGAGACATAATGGTGACACCTCAACCAGTGAGGCCGGGAAGGGCTGTGCAAAAGGTAAGGTGGAGACCTAGCTACCCATCTGAAAATAATCAAGCAGGAGCTCTGCTTCATTCCATCTGCAAAAATAAACTGCAAACAGATCTTTAAATAAATGTAAGAAACAAAATCAATAGATATTCTTAGAAAACATAGGGATGTATTTTTATAATCCTGGAACAGGATAGAGCCTCTTAAAACCCAGAAGCCAGAAAAACGCTGAAAAACACAGCAACAGGAAAATCTAACATTTTAGCAAAACAAAAGACACTAGTGGTGAAGTGAAGAAAAAAGCCCCTGAGGTAGAGGGAACAGGGAGGGCCCCGTGGAAATGCTGCTCAGAAGTAATGGAAGAAGTGCCTCCAGGGTCCCTAGATCACAGTGAGCACAGCAAGAGGAAAAAGCCAGGGGTGACAGCTTTGCCCACAATGACAAGGACACATATGGAGGTGGTGGCCTGGGAACTATGGAGGAAAGGAACACAAAACAAGGAATTTGGAGAAAGAAGACAAACAGAAGTACTGGGAAAGTTCTGTGTTTATCTGTCTTTTCTCATGAGCTTTATGATGACTACACCATGAATCAAAAATGCTTTAAATACATATCTCCTTTTGTAGCCATGATTTATTATAAACCAGTTAATGTATATATAGGTAATATAGAAAACTGGATATAGAACTATAAGGATTTTTACTAAATAAATGCTAACAGTGACTATCTTTGTATTTAGAGTTTCAGATTATTTTTATCTTCATAATTCTCTATTTTTTTTACAGTAAGCATGTATTATTTTATATTCAGAAAATAATTAATAGGAGTTTGAGAAGACAAGCAAAATATCTGAAACACAAGTAACAGATTAATATGCAGAGTGCCTAAAATCAGCAAGAAAAAAATAAATATCCAATCAGAAAGTGGACAAAGGATAAGAACAGGTTATTCACAGAAGAAGAAACAAAATACAAGCGAATATGCCTAATTTAACTAGAACTAAGAAGGTAAAAGAGAGATAGCAATAATTTAAACTTTTGCCAATCTGATAGATTTAAAACATGGTAATATCCAGGGTTGGGAGACTGAGGGAAACAGATCCATTAGAAAACAGTGTATTTGCACTTGGCTATAATCATATTGCAAAGTCCTACGCAGCAGTGAAAATAATGAGGCAGCTCTGTGCAGACTGACATGGAGAACCCTCGTAGACATACTGAGTGTGGGGGGGGAAAGTTGTAGAAACATGCAGAGTATGATTACAAACTAAATTAAAACACAAACTCAGAAAACGTTCTATTTCCAAACACACTAACAAATGAAAATTAACAGGTCTAAAGATACACGCCAGACTGGTGACAAAAAGAGACTTTATGCTCTTTCATAATCTTCAGGTCTTTTAAAACGAGAACATATTTGTGTGTATTATTTGTATAATTAAGAAGCAGTAAAAACAGAACTTTTAAAATAGAAAGTAGGTAGAGAGGGAAAAAGGAGAGAAAAAAGGAGAAAAAAGAGTTCAAGCTCTAGAGCCCAAGGCTCTAGAATCCTGGCTCTGCTACCTGTCACACTCTGGGTGAGTTACTTACATTCTCTCCATCTCCTCACCCACAGAGTTGGTTAAGAATAGTATCAACCCTTCCTCGGGTGACAGAGGGTTTAATGAGAGAAGCACTCAAACTTTCAACACAGAGCCTGGCAGAGAATAAGCTCTCAAGAACATTAGCCACTGCAGCAATTCATCTTTCTACTCAACGGCTCCTCAAGCTGAGCCCTCTTTCACCCCCAGCCTTTCCATTCTGGATCTCACAGCTCTTTCCCTCCCTTCCACTGTCCTCTCCGTAATAGCTTAACCCAAAACCCCTTCCCTCCCGACCCTTCTAACCTCAGGGATCTGTCAGGATGGACCAGAGGGTGGTCCTGCACAGTGACCTCCTCCACAGCCTGAGAGAGGGCATAGAGCCCTGAAAGCTGTAGCTTTCTGTCCAAGGTGGACATCTGCACAGTGGCCACAACTGCCGCCACATGCTGATCCAGGAAGCTTCGTGGTCCAGGACCCTGTAAGGCTCCAGCCATTTCTGAAATCGGTGAGGGAAAGGCAGTGGCTTAAAAAACTGTGGCACCTCCAAAGTTGGAAGTCTTTTAAAGATCAGGCCCAGTTATCCTACTGACATTTTAATACATTATTCATCACTGTAACTTGTTGCACTCGGAACTTTTCCAATTCTGTGTGAGGGATTTAACAATCAAACGGTCCTTTTCCAAGGATACCGAAAGAAAGGAACAGTGACTGATTAGATACAATCACGGTCAAAGGAAGAAAAATTGATGCATGCTTCCGAAGCATTTTCCCAGGCAAAAGTGACTTATTCCACAGCTTGCCCTCCAGCCTATGGGAACCAGCAGGACTTGACCCAACTTCTTTGCCCTCCCCTTCCAGCACCTGACTCACCACTTGCTGCCTCCTTCATCTCAGGAGACAGAGTCATCCCCTCGGTCACCAGAAGCTGGTTAAATAGCTGCGAGTCACTCTGTGCCATGGGGGCCTCAGTTTTCCCCTTGGCAGGTTCTGCTTCTGCTTTAGGGGGCTCAGCCTTTGTTCGGGGGCACTCGCTCTCCTCTGCTGAGAAGGTGGCCTCCGACTTGTACTCCTCTTCTGGGCCTGGAGTACAGCAGTGACTTCGTGAAGATGACGAGCTGCTCACTTCATCAGGTAGCAACCCATACTTGATGTAGATCTGGGAGCTGAGCAGGTCACTCAGTGTGTTGCCCTCAAACCGATTACTCAGAACCTGTAGCAGACCCTCAGCCATCTCTACGGGCACAGAGGTTTCACCAAGGGCCTTGTCACCCAGGCTCTGTCAAGAGAAAGGGGTACGCATTTTACAGACAAGCAGACACAAGCAGGTCCTATGGACAGTAATAGGAAGGCTGGCCACCTCCTGCCGCACCTCGAGCACCTTCTGCTTATTAGACCCTCACAGCATTTGTCCCCTCCCCCAGCGGGACCCCTCACATTCTCTG
This sequence comes from Manis javanica, assembly GCF_040802235.1. NCBI lineage: Eukaryota > Metazoa > Chordata > Mammalia > Pholidota > Manidae > Manis > Manis javanica. The sequence goes on from NC_133171.1 coordinate 46,662,467, forward strand.
ACCTCTAGCCCCAGCCTCACCCTAAGCAGTCCCTTATCTAGAGCTCCCTGAAAGAATCCCACTTCAAAACCCACTACAAACCCAGTATCTGAGGCTTGCAATACCTCATCCAGGCTCTCCCGAAGATTCTGGAAAATTGGCTGTTGCTCACATATGTCCAACTTCTTGATGAAGAAGAGCAGCTCCCACCACTCAGCCTGGGTCAGGTATCCCGATTCTTCCTTCGTCTGAGGCTCAGGCTGGAGGTACGGCAAAGAGTAGAGCCCGTCTACAGGCTTCCAGTCCCAGGAGGGAAGTGCTGAGGATACAGGCACACGGTCTCAGCATGGATGAAGTGGCCTTCTGCATCGCTGGGGCGGCTCCTGTTCAGGAGTGGCTGTATCCTCTCTTCAAAGACATGCTGGATGATTCCACAGCCCGATCCCCACTCACCTGAGCCCAACAGAGAAGCCCCTGCCTCCGTCTCCACAGCTGAAGCTGTATCCTCGGCAGCTTCCTCAGGGCCCAGGATTTCCAGCATGTGCCAGTGTACCCAGTAGGTGCGGCCTGTTGACTGCCAGAAGACCTGGAATACAGGGAGGAAAAAAGGGAAAGACTAGAATGGGCTCAGAGGGCCTCTGGGCTTTGCAGGCTTGAGAGGACATGGCTGGGCCCAAACCTGGGACACACAGCCCTCAAGATGCATACCTAGCTAGGCTCCCTTCCCCTACAGGGGTGGACCCCACCTCTCATCTCTTTCTAAAGCTGGGGGCCCATGCTCTGACACTCCCTCCTAGCCAACTCCGCTGGAGGGGGACAGGTGTCTTGCTACATCAGTTCTGCTTTCTAGGTGTGAGTCTCTCCTTGAACTCACGGCCCATTCACTCCTGCCAGATTTTCTGAGCCTTCCAAATGGCCCCCCTCTCAATTGCTGAGCTCCTTTAACCACTCTAAATCCCTTAAGGGTTTTCTCCTTGGGTGGCTTGCTAGATGGAAGCCCCAGCTATGCCCCACGCAAAAAAGATCCTCAAGACTGTCCCCACAGCATGCGCTTGCTCACCTGCACAGGAGGCACACCATTGTTGCTCTGCTGAAACTCGCCCTTGTCCCCAGCACTGATCTCCTCATAATCATCCAGCATCCTCACTCGCATCCCGGGCTGCAGGGTCTGCTGCACATATTCACCATAGCCACTGCGGCTAGAGAACTCAGAGCGCTGGCGGAAGGCCCGCCCTTGCCTTCTGGGGGTGCTAGCGATGGTGGGGAGTAAAACGCTGGGGCCTGAAATGCAGGGCTGAAAAATGGACCGGGCTGGCCTGGGTAGTGACGTGCCCTGTTTGCTGAGGTTCTGGGCCCAGCCCATGCTCCGCACCAGCTCTGAGATAAGGTTGCCCACAGCCATACTGAACTCCAGTTCCCGCTGCCCTCGGCTTTTCTCCTGGCCAAGATCCCTCGGAGATGGGGAGCCTTGGTCTCCAACCCCTGGCTCTGGACTGTTATTCAGCTGATCCAGCAGGGAAGTGACACACAGGTAGCGTTTCACCAGAGAAAAGAGCAGCTTTCCTGGGATCTGCAGGACACAGTCTGTGGTGTAGGTTCATCTTCTCCCACTTTTAGCCTGTCTCCTTTCCCCTCAATATCATCCTCTAGAGAAAAATACAAAGGCTTCATCCCCACACCTACAGTTCTCAAACTGAGATTTAGTGATTACAATATAGGGAATATCTTAAAACACACAGTCCTGGATTTTAATCTCAGAAATTCCGAGTGGAAAGGGGATCATGACCTTTCATTTTAACAAGTTCCCCATGTGGCTCTGGTATTGATGCAGTCCTGAACCACATTTTCAGAAATGATGCCCTAGGCCTTGCACACAGCATTGCCCCAACAGCTGCCATAATACCTGAGGCAGGTGAATGCCCTCAAAGGCCATGCAGTGTTCCTCAGAGGATGTGGTCTCTGCAAACAGCTCCAGCAAAGTATAACAGCTGTCAAAGTCCATGTGCTGCTCAATGCCATCTTGTTGGCTCAGTGACAGGAGGACATGAGCTCGACTCCCTGTAATTCACACCCAATCTGTATCTTCTCAGTCCCCAATATTTTCCCCATATCTCTCCTAGACACTCTTTCCCTAACCCCAGAGGCTTTCAAACTTCTTTGTGCCTGAGACTCACTGTGACATACCATTTACATGGTAATCCCAAACAAATACACACAACTGAACATATAATTTTATGAAAATTACCTTACAAAGTACTATGTACTGGTTACTTTACGTTTTTTTTTTAATGTTGGCTGTAATCCACCAAATTGATTTCACAAGCAACTAATAAATCTCAACCCACAGTTTAAAAATTTAAACTTACCCCGTTCTCTTCTCTGCCACCGCACTGACAATGAACAGATAAACCAGGTACTATCAGTTTACCCTGTTTATGGAGCTGTTAAGAGCTTACTAACCCATACTTTTCCTATCACTGAATTGATTTTCACCAAACACTATGTGTTCTTAGCAGAGTTGGGAGACCCCTACTCTTTCTGTTCTTACCCCTGTGGCCCCCTTCTCTCCAGTGCTTTCCTTCTTCCCCTGGCTGTCTCTTACCAGCATCATGAGCTGCCAGAGCCTGCAGCATCTTGCCTGCACTCCGACGGATCTGAGGCTCAGGGTTGCACAACATGTGCATGAGCAGGTCCAGGGTTCCTGTCTCCCTGAAGACCCCAGTGAGGGGCCCGATGCTGGCGTAGGCGCTGAGCACGTGGATGGTGTGGAGCACAGCAGCTGTGAGGCTCGAAGTCCCACCTTCTGCCAGCTGCCGGGCAGCCCTGCGCACCAGTGCCCGCACGTCAGCCTCCATCTCTCCCATTGCCATGTCATCCAAGCCTCCTGGATCTCCGGGAAAGCTTCCTGAACCCCCAGCTGGTTTGCACTGAGGTCCCTTAGATAGTGCCCGCTCACCTAATAGCATGGGGCAATTGGCGTAGACCTCGGGGGCTGACAGCCACATGTGGATGTGCTCTTCCTTACCCTCTTCCACACCCTCTCTGCTCGCTTCCCCACACTTCAGGACACTCCATCGGATCAGGTATTCAGGATGCCCATCATGCCCAGGCCGCTGTCGAATAAGTTCTTCAGGATAGGCCTGCAGCCGGGGCCCCAAGGGCACCATGAGGTCCCCAGCGCGCTGCTCCCCCACCATCCTGACCTCCTGGGACACACAAGGAGAAACATAAAGGCAGTATGGGAATGGAAAAAGACAACATGGAAGGGGTGGAATCTTGAGACACAGAAGGGTGAGTCATGGCTGATTGGCTGCATGGTGGAATTTAGAGGCCAAATAGAAAAGGCCAAGATGAGGACAGGAGAAATAACTTGGACATACTTTGCGATTTATAAGAGAAGGAGAATGGAGTGAAAACAGCAAGAAGATGAGGGGTTTAAGAAATGGAAGAGGTTATAAGAGATCATGAGAAGAATGGCAAGGTAACAAGAGTGACAATTAAGTAGAACAGCAAGGTGGCTGAAGGGATACAGATCAGGAATTAGTAGGCTTACTTGGGTGAGCAGGAAGGACAGCAGCACGTTAGATGGTGCAGCCAGAAAAGGTGAGGAAAGTGTGTGTGTGTGTGAGTACAGGCAGCATAAACAACAGGGTAAAGCCAGACTGCATCACAGATACAAAGCCTAGAGATGAAAAGAGGCTGGGCTCTGGGCCCCCACATCCAGTCGGCTAGATGGCAAAAGTGTATGAGAGGACTGTAAAAGGGAGAGGGGCCTATGGGGCCGAACTAAATTATTAGAAAAAAAAAGACTGGATTCCACCCTGCATTCTGCTGTGTGTATGGTGAGGGTCTAAGTCAGGTGGCTGGAGGAGTAATTGTAGAGTTGAAAGGTAGGAAATAAAGTCAGGAGATGGTGAAGGTACTAGAGAGGCAATATGGTACAGAATACAGAGTCTGATAAATGTGACTCTGAATTCTGGTTTTTTCACTTATGTGCGTGCATAGTCTTGGACAAGTTATTTAACCTCTGAACCTGTTTCCTCCTCTGCAACATGATAATAATATTCATATTACCTCACGAAGCTGTAAAAACTTCAGTTCATGTATGTAAAGCATTTAGAACAGCCTTTAGCACATACTCACAATGCTCAGTAAACACAATCTGGTATTATTCTTAGATGGAGAAGGTGGGGGCAGTCCTCAGATAAATGCCAAGTTATTAAATCAGAAGATTATAAATGGGAGTAAGGTGAGGACTACACTAGTCATCGGAAAATATATGTGTGATATGAAACAGTGTGGGGGCAAAAGGGAGTGGTGAGAATAAGAATGGAAGGTAATCCCAGATGCAGAAATGGTGATCAAGGGTGCGGTCATGCTGAGGTACAGAAAGGCGTGGAGAGGAGAGGAAAAATGGGAGGCGGACCTCAATGCGGGTCGGAGTCCAGTTAGCATGGGGAGAAGACTGGGAGGCAGCCAGTGACATGGTGATGGGCAACGATGAGCAGGGTAGAAAAGTAAAACAATCAGTAGGCCTAAATGTCGCGGAAAAGGTCGACCCACGTGAGCCTAGAACACAAGCAATAAACTGGTGAGGTGAGGTCTGGATGCGAGGATGAGACAGCAGGCAGGCTCAGGCAGCAAGGTCAGGCCCAAGCTTGAAGACCAGCAGGGGCGGGGAAAGGGGCCACTACGGCAGTGGGAACGGGTATGGGGGGACGGGAGGATGGGGGGGGTGCGGTCCGAGGACGGTGCTAGGACTGAGCGAATCTCGGAGAGCAAGACGTCGGCCATACGGGGAGTAGGTAGGGGTCCGGGGAGGGAACGGGACCGGGTCCGCGCGGAACTATCCTCTCACCTCCCACCGCCCGGTGTGGCCCTCGCTGGGACCCAGCAGCCGGGTCCCACCGTCCCGGTCCCGCCTCCTCAGCAGCTCGCTTCCGGGTCACACAGCGGGTTCACGCACCGCCGGGCATCTACGAGTAGCACCGAGGCCCACAGTCAAGCGTGGCGGAAGAGCGCGCAAGTGGAGCATGCGTAGTACCCGCGGACCGCTGCGCGTCCGGTACGCCGCCGCGGGAGCTCGGGTTCGCCGTCTGGAGGCGCTTCACTGCAGTAGGCAGCCCTCCTCCCCATCACCGGAGGGTCTCTCATTTCTCTGAAACCCGGTAACCCACAGTCTCCCACCCAAGGGCTGTCCTTTGATTTTTCTCGCTAGGTCGCGTGGCAAGGAGTCTCCCAACCCCCCCAGCAATGCTTGGATTGGTTGAGTCACTTACCCTATTAATTAAAATTGCTCATCTCTGTGTTGGCATAAGCACCTATCAAAGTCATGCACAAAGATAAAGGCCCTAACTCCCACCCCAAAATGTTCCTTAAATTAACTCGTAAAGGTCAACAGCCCAAAGCACCCCTTAGCATCACTGGTGTTTTCTGTCACCAAGCTGCCAGGCTGGCTGCTCAGAGCCGCAACAGCAACTTAAGGAGTTTGATTCATGTTCATACCTCCCTCCCTATAAGGAAAAACAGAGGCAAAGACCCTACAGTCTGTGCACAAAAATGATACATTTATTGAAAGAGTATTTTTTTTAATACAAAAGAAAGCTCTGTACATAGGACTGTGATCATGTCCACTATTCCTGGGCCAGCATCCCAGGGGAAGTAGAAACCACTGACATACACACTTCACATTCACACACACACATTCATTCAGGCACACACACACACACACCCCAGAGCCACCAAGGAAGGGAAACACCAAGGTTGCTGCATATATAAATGCCACCTCATCCCTGACACACCCAAGCTCTCCCAAGGCCTCGCTCATACAACACACATTATAAGCACTTTTGCCTGATTCACTCATGGGTCTGGGTCTGTCTTTTGTGGGAAGGAAAGGAGGAATTGATCAAGGCCTTCTCCCCAGGGTGGAGGAGCGGGGAGTGAGTGAGTGATAGTGGAGTGAAAAGAGCAGAGAAAAGGGGCTGGGCAGTTACAGACCTGAGTCCCAAGCTCCCCCACTCTCTGGCCCCTGATTTGCCATGCCCCGGCCTTGTAGGCCACACATAAGCCCCAGCTATCTCCAGGAGAAAGCCCTGAAAGGTGACTTCCATCTTGGCACCCCAAATTGGGGCAGAATAGCAATGGGGGCTAGAGGTTAAGGGGGTTCTTAAAACACGCTGGCAAATCATCCCCTTGATAACTAGGCTGTGCGTAAAAACTTCCCCCACCCCTTCGCCTAATCACAGAAGCAGGCTTGTTCCTGCTGAAGGCAGTCATAAAGGGTTAATAAAACTCCACCCCAACTGCTGCCCTGTTCTGAAAAAGCTCCCTTTCTGGATATAGGCGGTGAAGGTAGGCTCTGACATAGGGTAAAGACCCTCCCCTTATGCTGGCCCAACCTCAAGTTCTACCCCAAAGGGGCCAGAGGTGGGTAGGGCACGGCCCCTGTACAAATTACATAAATACTGAGGTTACACTTAGAAAAATAAAGTCATTTTCTTCAAGGCTTTTTGTCTTAATTTAAAAAAGTTACAGTAGCTGCTCACTCCCTGGGAGAGCTGCCCATTTCTGGCTCCCCTACTGCTGCACTCAGCCCAAGAGCTGCTCCCGTTTCTTCGGACCTCCATTCCTGCCTCTCACCCGCTCCCAGACCCCACCCTGCTCACTGCAACTTGGGCCCCAGGCAGCTGCAGGCCTGGGGAAGCACAAGGCTGCAATGCCCGTGCTTGTGGCACACATGAAGTCAGCTGCCTCTACCTGACACCCTCCCACCCCCACCCCCACATTTGGTCTCCCTCTTCCCTCTCCCTAGCAACAGCCCTGAAGGGCAAAAAGAGGCCCAGAGCTGTGGGTCACCCTCCCCACCCCGTTGGGGCATGGCCTGAGGGCCCCTCCCCCGGTTTTCTCCTGGAAACAACCCAGGACCGGGTGATCCCAGAGTCTCCCCCACACACTGGTGGGCCCTAAGCTCATGGGGTGGCTCTGTCCCCAGAGGCCCAGCCAGTTCCAGGGAGCCCTAGGGCTCCCCAGGGAAGGAGAGCTTGGGCAGGGAGGGGGATGAGAAAAACGCCATAAAAAAAAGTTAAATATTTTAAAAATATATATTTATAGATTTGTTTTCACTTCGTCTCCTCAAATAAAAAGTTCAAAATCAACTTTAGGTAAAGCAGCTGGGAGGTGAGGGAGGAAGACAGGGAGAAGGAACACTGGTGGTTCCCTCCAACCCAGGAGGGCCCCTGGAGTTCTCAGGAGAGTGGCAGCGCAGGGCAGGTGGCCCCTGCTCCGTGCCTGGGCCCCCCTTTCAGGAGCTACAGGGACAGTGGGCAAGGGTGTGAGGACAGAACCCCCATCTCCCCAGCTGGCTCCCTGAGGGACAGGGATAGGGTTCTTTTGACCCAGCCTGTGATGGACACAGTGCTGACCTGGGGTCAGCAAGGAGGCTGGGGAGAGAACCCCAACTGCTTCCTCAGGGGGACACAGTGCCTAGTCCCACAGAAGCCTTTGTGTGGGAAGGTGGGGCACGGTCCCATTGGGTAAGCTAATACTCATGGCAAACATGGAGCCAAGCTGGCAAGGGGAGTCTGAGGAGGGAGGGCAGCCCCACCATCAACAGAAATGGGAGGTGGAGCGATAAGGAGGGAAGGGCGAGGAAGGACGGCATGGAGGGCAGGCTGGCCCATTCTTTGGCTGGAGAGAGAGGGCTCAGTCCTGTGGCTGCCTACTCCTCGTCCCCGCCTCCCTCCTGTGGCCCGTCAACGTGTGTGTAAAGAAAACGTGAAAAGGCAACAATAAATAAGTGGTGCCGTCCCTTGGGCCATCCGTCCAGGGCGGCAGGGCAGATCAGTCACTCTTGGCGCTGTGGGTGGCATCCAGGTTCACCACCTGTAGCTCTGTGAGGTTGCTGCTGCTTGTCGCCTGCTGCCCTATCACAGCCATCTGGAGGGAAGGGGATGTGTCAGTACAGGGGGGCAGGAAGGGACCAGCCAGCTCAGGCCCCCACTGCTTGTGTGCCCGCCCACACAGGCCTGACCAGGAAAATAGGCTTCTTGGCTAGGGATCTTGGGATCTTGGCTTTGACCAACTGGTACAGCACCCTTAAGGTCAAGATAAAGAAGCGGCTCGCTGGCTGGGTGGGATGGGGTGAAAGGTGCCCTCTCCTACCTGGTGAAGCTGGACTGCAGACACAGGAATCTGCACAGTCCCAGATGGTGCTGTCAGGAACACCTGGGGGACGCCACCTGCATTGCAAAACCACAGGAGATACTCAAAGTGCTTGTTTAAGAGAAACTTCCAGGTATTAGAGGAGTGGTGATAAATGCATACGACTGGGTAAGTCTCAGATCCGAGGGACCAAGGGTGAGTGCCAAATGCATCCCATGCTGCTGGTGGGTGTGAGCATTCAAGTGTGCCTAGGTGCCCAAGTAGACAAGCATGGGCATCAGTGTGTGTACAAGCATCCTTTGTGTGTGTGTATGTGTAGTATACATGTGAGCATCCGTGTATATGTGTGTATGAGTTTGTGCGGAGGCATTTGTGTGTGTGTGTGTGTGTGTGTGTGTGTGCAAAGCAGGAAATGGTCCTCCTTTCCTCAGCCCTGCCCCCCAACTCACCTTGCTCCTGGACCTGGCTGTGGGACACCTGCATGGTGGATGGCGCCTGGGAGAAGGCATTGAGCACGGTGAGGCTGCCATCTGCCAGGCCTGAGGTGGGTGTATACATCACCGCATGGGGGCTAGGGTACATCATGTGGCCGCCCACAGTTGTGGGCACGCTTGATGTCATGATGGTGGCAGGCAACGTCACTGGCAAATACAGACACATGTCAGGGAGGTTGGCACTGGCTTACTGATACCCCTCATCCCACCCCCAGAACTCTAGGCCTCCAGAGCCCTCTTGCCATTTCCCAGTCACCCAAGGCTCGTTCCTTTGCTCCCTGTCATCAACTAAGAAAAGGCTTATTTTTTCCTTGAATACAACAGCACTAACCTTTTAATTGTATCCTATCACATGGTGCTATTTGATTACCTATCTGCTGCATTCTCTGTTCCAAGACCCTAAGGCTCTGGGAAAACCACAATTACAATGACCTACCCACCCTAAGGAAATTTAGATACTCCTGTTCATCCCGTTTTTCATTTGTTCTCACTCCTCCCTCTTCCTAAATATGTAGCTAACAAATTCATCTTTTAAACAAGTACTTCTCAAATGGTAATGTAAGAACAGTCACTTGGGGGTCTCATCAAAATGCAGATTCTGATTCAGTCAATAGGTTCGGGGTGAGAGTTAAGAGTCTGCATTTCTTTCAGGCTCCCAGGTGATGTAGCTCCTCTTCCATAAACTACACTTTGTGTACAAGGTTGTATAAAAAAGTTGTAAATAACTAGAACTAAAAACTAATTTTATTTTGAAAGCATCTCATCATTTCTGAAATGACTAGAGACACTAAGGGGAATTTTAGCTACTCAAAATCTAAAACACTCCCATAATGAGACAACTGCTCTATAAATTCTTCCTGGTAATTAAGCAAACTTATGTCTTTGGGCAAGCAATTTCTCCTTTCTGGGCCTCAGGCTTCTCATCTGAATGAGGCAGAGGGTGGCTTCAATGGTCCCTAATTTCTTCTTGGCATCCACAGCCCCATTGCAGGGCAGGATTCCAAACCCTTCCATCCTCACCTGACTTTCCCATAAGGATTATGATAAAGGTTAAGTGAAAAGCCTCAGTCTCTGCACTGAGAAATTCTCTGACCTTAGTTATAGGAGGGATACTGATGGATACCTACTACTAGGTCTCATGAGGGAGGCAGGGCAGGGAGGTGATAGAGCTTCAAGCTATACCTGTCCCGCTGGAGGAGGTCTGCGTGAGGTCTGTGCTGCTGTCGCGAGAGGGAGACGCTTGCTGTGGGGTCTGCACCTGAATGGCCTGCACTGGGACCTGCTGGGCCACTGCCCCACCTATGAGACACAGAGACTTACTCATGCTCAGTCCTACCCGGCCACCACCAGTACCAAGCACCCTTAAACACCCCAGGCACAGGGTCTGGCACACTCCTTCCCAATTCCCATTACTACCTTTCCTTGGAGCCAAAGAGGCCTGAATCTTGTCTCCAGGGGCTTCTGTACTCTGCTCTTGCCCTACCCTCTTCCTCCCCACCCAGGCCTTGCTTCTACCTCCTTCACTTGAGACAGGAGCTGGCACTGTTTCATCAAGGACATAATCTGCCCTCCAGTCAAAATAGTAGAATGTCCACTGTCCCTGTGGCAGTGGGGGCACAAGGCTGAGCTAGCTACATAAGGCCAGAGCACATGGTTGAAGCTGGCTGACAAGAGGGGACCAGTAGGAGGGGCATGCCTGCCAGTGGGACAGAGGAGGCTTCTCTCAGGATCTGGCCCTTGTTCACCCTCCTTAGCAGGGAGAGGTTCTCCTTGTGCCAGCCCTAAACCCACTCTTAGCTTACTCATTTTACCCCTTGTTACTCACCAGGCATGAGGGTGAAGCTGGTAGGCAGCTGCATGAGGCCCCCCGAGGAGACGGGGCCACTGCCCGTACTCTTCAGCACAGTCCCGTTGGCACTGCTGACAGCGCTGGGGCTGACACTAGCAGACACTGGAGCCAGGTAGTTGGTGATGGGGAAGGAGGGGCCACTGCTGACTTGCATAGTGGTAGAGGTGCTGGGTGCTGTTTGGATGGTGGAGGTGGTACCTGGCAGGTTGGTGACTGTGAATGCAGGTTTCAGTGTGTCCTACACCCAGAGTAAAGATGAAGCAGTGAGTCTCTACCAAACCCTGCCCCTGCAGGGGCTTTGCGTGGATTCACAGCCAGAATGCTTGAGCTCAAACCACAGCTTTGCCATTTACCTGCCATCTGACCCCTAGGCAAGTTATTGAGCTGCTACATTTCAGTTTCCTGTCTGTAAAAGGAGGACAATGCCTGCCCCATAGGTGATGTGAAGATTAAATAGGCTAACACACATAAGGCACTTAGAATAATGCCTAACACATAAAAAAAGCAATAAGTACTTGCTGCTCATATGATGATGACAATGATAATGTCGTCATCATCATAATTCCCTGTATTCTCTGCCCCAGTGGACTGTGGTAATCACACTGGCTGGGGAATCAGGACACCCATGTTCTGTTCCCAGCTCGGGCAATGATCATCTGTGCGACCCTGGGAAAATCCCTTCCTCTCTCTGAGCCTCATTTTTCTTCTATAAACATGAGGGGGCTGGGCTATTATATTCTCTTTAAGTGTCCTTCCAGCTCTAATTTGCCAGGGTTCTGAGATAGGAACCAGTGTTTTTCAGGGAACTTAGGGTTTGAGAGGGATCTTGGGAGTTCGGCAATGAAGCACTTTATGCCAAATACTTAAGATTAAAACTACCAAAGGAATTCATTCATCCAGCAGAATTTCCTGAGAATGAATGAGCTCTATGGCTAAGAGAATCAGAAAAATATTACAGATGATATGCCACTAATAGACGGGGAAGCTCAGAGCACTGGCTCCCTTCAGGGAGCCTTGGTTCTTAGAAGGGTAAGGAGGTAGCCACAAGCTGAGAACGAAGCCCAGAGAACTGAGGGGGTTCAAATACTTGGAGTAGATCCGCGCAGGATGTTTGCTAGGCAGCCTAGCTATAGGCCCTTGATTGGTGGAGGCGTTGCTAAGGCAAACAGTGCCGCTCCCTCCGATTGGCCAGCTAGTGCCATCCTGGAAGGTGGAGCTCCCTAGAGGAACTAGGGAAGAAGCCCCGCCCCCGCCCCATACCGGGAAAAGGAAGGGGGAGGTGTGACTAGGATCTGCACCCCTCGCAGCCAGCGATCACACTCCCCAAGGTGCCCAGGCCCGGATATCCTGAAGAGGTAGGAGGCTGGCTAGTAAGTAGTCTCTAGCCCAGTCGACCAGCCTACCCGCAAAGTGCTGTGTTCCCAGGACCCTGGAGCCCATGAGTGCTTCTTTTCTACTCCCTGGCAACCCAGCCGGCTGGGAGGGCAGGGCTAAGCTACGCCCCCGCCCTCAGCGGGGAGACAGCTGGCGGGAGGAATGCAAGGGCCCTGCCAGGCAGGCAGGCTGCAGGCGGGAGGCCGGCGTGGAGCCGGAGCCGGCCTTATATGGGCACGGAGGCCGCCCGCTTATCTATGGGGCCGGCCTCCTGTCAGGATAGCAAGGATGGACACTTAGTTGTCCCCTAGGTTGAGGAGCACTAACACTGCTCCATTCCTCATCAGTGGGCACCTATCCACCTGTCCTGGATGAGGGAGAGAGAAGGTTCCCCCTCCCCTCTCTGCCAGTCAATTCCCTCCCCTTCCTTCCCCTGAGACAGGGGACCCAAACACACCTTGGTCTCCCCACTGCTGTCGGACTCCGACACCTGGTAGGTGAGGTCTGTTTCTTCAAAGCCCGTGGCACTCATTCTCTGGTCTGTGGTGGGGTCTGAGCGGGGTGGAGAGTCTGGCGAGTTGAGGCAGGTCTGAATCAGTGCCTTGCCAGTCTCACTGGTGATCATGGGCTGCAGTTTGCGGGTGGCAAAGGTATACACATGGCCTGTCTCACTGGCCACCAGGAGCAGCACCTGTGTCCCTGTCAGCGTGGACAGCTCATAGGCCTGGGAGGTGGGGGGGGGGGGGAACAGGCAGGTCAGCCAAACTTATCTCTACCTTCCTTGGGAAGTAGGAAGGAGAGGAAGTACACAGTGATCTCAGTCCCCTCTCCCATAATGACCTTCCTCTCCAATGACTGGAGGGGCCTGGGGTGGGAGGAGGTGTTCTATTAAGGTATCTGAAGATGAGCTGGAGATCAGGAAAAATTATTTATGTTCCGCCTTTGAGGAGCAGCCCCAATGAACTGCAGATACCCCAAGCAAATAGTCACAGAACGCTGGTGACAGAACATATAATCTCAGAGGATACAGAGAGTTCCCAGTAGCTGCTTCTCACTACAGCCTGGTGCCCAGAGCCTGGTGGAGAGATGGCTCCCACCCCCTCCTCACTGTCACAGGGAACCAGGAGGAAGTTGCTACCACATTGGATATCACATAAGACACTACAGATAAGGGTCCACCTAAGTTCTAAACTGTCCTGTGTTCCTTCCTAGGACCTACATAGGCCCTAACCTATTGCCATTTTCTCCTTCTGCCCTGTAATACTGTGCTACCCATTTTCTTTCTTTGTCTTGATACAATAGTGTCTGGAGTGATGAGAGATGGGTCTAGATTAGCAGCTACTACCTTGCCATAAGCCCGGAAGAGGACCTTCAAGGATGGCCCCATAGGTGGCATCCTCACTCCCAACAAAGTTCTACAACCCACCTTGGAAGCAGCTCTGGTTTCTATGTGGGACAGATAAAGGCACTGCTAATTTTCCCAGGGTTCTAGCTTCTTGTTTCCCAGTTCCTCTGTTTCCATCTCTTCCCATATCTTCTATACCCCAAGAGGACTCCATTCCTCACCCCTTTTCACTGATAATCAGCTAGAAGAGAAGGAATTTTAAGTACCTTTGAAAATTCCCTGTCTTCCCCCCAGACCATGCACAGATTCTCCCTAGGGCTAGAAATCCCACTTGTCCCAAAGGCAGATGCTTCTGAAGCCTGTCCTGCAAGGAGTGTGCAAGCTTCCAATGGATGTGATGGAAGACACATGGTCATCGTGGAACTTGGTCCCTGATGCTCAGGGCAGCACCAGTTTTCCTGCCCTGCTCCCTTACCTGGGGCTCCTGAACCCCACTGGATCCTCAGCACTGCCTGTCCTTCCAGTCAGCACTACTCTAGTGGTGCCCACCTTCCTCCCACACATGCTGGCTCGTTGTTACTGAGCTCCAGCCTCCTCACCTCCATACCTTCTCTTCTGCTCCCTGCTTTTCCGGCACCCTCCCCGGGACACCAGAGCGCACTGGATCTACTGACCGCGTGTGTTATTAACCACCGCCCGGGCTGCCTCCAGCTTCCCATGACCACTACTCACCCCTTGGCTGCGCAAGGACACTTATTCCTCTCTCGTGCCCGTCACTCCCACCTCGGTGCTTTTCCCCTCTTTTCCGGACGATCGGGGCATCACCCCTCTCCCCACATTTCCCTGACGGCCCCTCCCCTTACACCCTCCCTGGCAACAGCCATCCACTCCCACACACCTCCTGCGGACTCGCCGCCTCTCACCTCCGCCTCGGCTCTGCCTTTCTCCCGGGCTCCCCTGCGCGTCCCCACCCTCCCGGTCCCCGGTAGTCGGCCCGCTTCCCGGCCCCGTACCTTCTTCATGATGCCTGTCTTCCTCTTGCTGAAGGTCGTGTAGCGCCGCAGCTTGTTGTCGATGAACTCCATCTTGATCTTCACGCGGCCCCGAGTCTTCTTACCCGGTTTGGCCCCGCTCACCGCACCACTCACCGGCCCGTAGCCTCCGGTGGCTGCCGCCGCCGCCTCGGGCCCACCGACCACCACGCCAAGCTCCATCTCGCTCAGGCTCCGCTTCAGGCCGCGCCGCTCCGCGCCCAGCTCCTCCTCCTCGCCCGACTCCGAGTCGCCCTCGCTGCCGCTGTAGAGGGCCCCCGCGGTGGGCGCCGGGGTGGCTGTCGCTGCTGCCGCAGCCTCCCGCTCGAGGCGGCCCGGCCCGAGCCCCGCGCCGCTCCCGGGGACCCGGCCCCCGTTAGCCCCGCGAGTCCCGCCGCCGCCGCCACCTCCACCGCCCGGCCGCCCCGTCGGGGTCCGGTTCAGGCTGCCCCCCAGGGCCGAGCCCCGGCCCAGCGCCGCCGCGGCCCCAGCTTGGCTCGGTAACATGGCGCTCAATGCAGGAGGGCAGACAGGCAGTCAGCGAGGAATCGGAGCCGCCGCCGCCGCCATCGGCTTCCCGGCCCAACCCGGCACTCCCGCTGCTGCTAGAGCCGCTGCAGCTGCCGCCGCTGCTGCGAATCAGGAGCCCCTGCACGCCCGGGCCGACCTGGGCCCTCACTTTCCTGCCCCAGTGGCCCGGGTTGCCCCAGGCCGCGAGGAGCGCCCCCTGTCCGTATGCTAGGGCGGCGCGCCCGGCGGCCGTCAGCTTCCCCCGGGGGGCAGGGGCTGCTGGCCGCGGCCGAGACGGCGGGTGGAGGGGGCCGGGACCACGCGCTGGCGGCGGAGGGATCCCCCGACCCTTCCCCCCATATAAAGAGATACAATGTTTCCTTTTATGGCTAGGCCGCTCCTTATATGGTGAGCCCCTGCGCCCCCACCCTATTGGTCCGCGGTTCCGGCACCTCCGCTCCCCATTGGCCCACAGGGGGCACTTATTTGCATAGGCATACCGAACTTGCTGCTGTCATTTCGCGTCAGCCGGCGACTCCAAGAGGGGAGGAGCCGACGCCTCTTAAAGGAACAGGACAGGAGGTACGATTCCGCCCCCCTGATCAGAGAATGGTGGAGAGTTGGGAGGGACCTGAGAAGTGGAAGCCTGGGAGGGGAGTGGAGCGCGGTGTCGCCGAGGAGAGGGAGCTGCTTTGGGAATCTGACACTGCAAAGGCTGGAAGCAAGCACTGGGGTAGTACCTGAGTGGATTGTGCCGGTCGCAGCAAATAATATAGGCCAAATTCCTAGAAAGTGCAGGGATTGGAGCGCTTCCCTACGCCGTACTGAGGGAGGCAAAGTTTACTAGCCGAGCAGAGAGGCTTGGGTCCTTGGTTTACAGACTCGTCGCGCCCCCGCCGCTCGGCTCCAACCCATCCCCTCCCCTCGACTTCCTTTCCTTTTCCCTTTTCAAGGCGACGACACTTTGCCACCAGGCTGGCTCCCCGGCCCTCATTCATCATCCTCTCTACTGGAGGGTCTTTGGCAGAAGTACATCTGGAAGAGACCGGGGAAGACAGTCGGCCTTCCCTTTCCCTAATGGGGGCGGGGAGGCTGGACAGAGATCAGTGAAGACTTCCAGCTGCGAGCTGGGCTGGGGGAGGGGGTTGCCCCGGGGATAAGGCCCACCCCCAAGCCTGTGCACAGGCCTGGGAAAAAGTTTAGCCCGACAGAAAATTGATGCAAGCGAGCAAGCGCGCTCACGCGCGCCCTTGTCTAGGAAACCAAGGAAAGGAAAGCCCGTAGGAGGGAAAACACGAAAAAAACTTTAGAACTGGGGTGCGGCAAATTCCAGATTCAGGTTCTGGTCTGGGTCTTGGTTTTAGCTTCAAGGTGGTGAAAATAGCTCGGGCTTTGCTGTTAGAGAAATTATTAAAATCTGGAATCTGCTTCTTCCTAGTCTTGTGGCTGGAAACGAGTGTTTGGCCTCTCCAAACTCGATATTTCCTCATCCTTGGTACCCATTCCATGAGGTTCTTAACGCAGATTTAAATGGGATAAAGACTAAAGCACAAAATTAAGTGGTCAGTGAATGGTTAACAGGAGCTACCTGGGGTAATCACTTCATCCCTGGGAGAAACATCGGTTGTATTTGAGGGATTGGGAAAGAGTGATGATGCCTGCCTTAAAAGTTTTTGTGAAGATTAAATAAAGCAGCTGGTTGCAGCCCATCAGTGACAGTGATAGTCAAATCAATTAGTGTACTGCAACCAGCATTTAAAATAATAAATGGGTAATAAATAATGGGTATCACAAAAATTCTTAATGGGTATCACAAAATGCAAGGAAAGATACTGTTAAAATTTCTGTGTGCAAAATTTTCAGGTTGAACTATATAAAATTGCCGTTTTATAGGTCAAGAGGGTGGAATATTGTCCATTTCATATGATCCAATGTGTGTGCTACTAGATGAACATATCAACTGCATTTCTTACTGAGTCACAATCCAAAGGCTTTGAGAAATACTAAAGTGTGTTCAAGTGATTTGTAAGATACAGCGTGTGTGTGTGTGTGTGTGTGTGTGTGACACACACATAAAGCTATATACACACATGTATAAAAACATGGGCTTGTTCATCAAACTCTTAAATACAGGAATTAAGAGACCTCTTCCCCATTTCCCAATAGTTTCAAAGCTTTTCTTCTTTTCCTAATTCACTCTATACAGCAGGTAGTTGAACATATGGAACGTATTAGTTCAAGAGGAAGAACAGGTCAAATAGATAAATAGGTTCCACAAGGGCTTTAGGGGCCACAAATGGTGCTTAGGACTGTGATTTGTCTGAGCAGCATGGTCCTACCACAGCAGCCTGGGGGTTTCATTCCCACCTGGCTTCTAAAGACTTTTCTATTTAAGATCCCTAATTTAGACACATGCAGGGTTGACAACTCTCAGCAGTGGCACTGCTCAGGAAAATTGCTGTGTGCCACATCCACAAGGTAGGGTACCCAGGATGAGCACAATTTTCAGCTTCCCTTCAAATAGGCTGCCCTCTCTGATTTCACCCAGTCCCTGGGCCATTGCATACCAGCATTAGTACCACAGCTCCTTGGCCTGCTTGGGAAGGCTTCATCGTCACAGGCCTTTGTCACCACAGGGCAATGGGAGACTTACATCCACACTATATTGGATTACTGCTGGTTCAGGAGCCAACATCATTGATGTGGATAAAGTAAAAACAAAAAACAGGCTCATAGATGTGTTTTGTTTGGACCATATAATATTTTTAAATCAGATTTACCTAAAAACCTGAATTCAGATTCTCTCAAAAAATTGGAATTTTTATCACCTCCAGGTCTGTGCACCCATAAGAGCACTATAGCCTGGAACGGAGTTGAGTGATAGCCACAGAGCAGGTATGTGCTCTCAAGTTCACTGCAGACTCCATACAGCCCACTGAGCTCAGGTAAGTCCCCTGCCTGGCCAGGTAAGTCCCCTGCCTGGCCTCTCTGGAATGTGAGTTTGGTGCTTCTCCGATAAGACCTAAATCACCATAGCCCCTGGAATATGGGAGCTCATGTCCACCCCAGACTATGAAGGACCTCCAGAAGGACATAAGGACATCAGAATTCCAGATGCCCTCATACCACACCATTCCCACCCAACCTTTCTTTCTCCTGGTTTTTATCACCCAAATATTAAGCAGAACAAAGCTTAAGGATTATTTCTAAAAATTACTATCACCGAAAAATAAATAAAAATTACTAACACTCTAAAACTGTTTTCATTTGGAATTAACCTTTACACAGGGATTCTTAACTTCATGTAGTAGAAAAGAGGTCTCAGTTGTGATGGCAGCATTAGAAGGAATGAAAAGGAAGAGGTCTTGACTCTGTGTATCCAGGAAAAGTCTGGAAACCCTTGTTTCAAACACTAATAGTGCTAACCACTGGATGGTAAGGTTGGGGACTAGAAGAGTATATTCTTGCTTTATGAGTCTGTACCCTTTGACTTCTTCCATGATCGGTATTTTATATACATTTTTTTTCTCTTAAAATTAAGCAAAAATGGAAATAGGGCAGAGAGAGAGAACAAATGGATCTTCGTGACAGGCTGCACAGGGAGGCAGTTAACACAGAGAAGAGGGCTCATGATGGACTGAGATTTTGAGTAAGGATGACTATTCTCCAAACAGTGGTACCATTCATGAAAAGAGAGAATGTGGCTGGAGGGAACAAGTTTGGGAGACATAAGTTCAGTTTGGGCCCAGGGAAACAACTGAGGGAAACGTCCTGTATATAGAAAAGGGGGAGCATGTGTCTGGAGCTTAAGGTAAGGGCTGGAACTGGAGCTAATACCTTGGGAACTGTCCACACTGAAGAAGAAATTAAAGCCATGGGAGGTGAGGTGAGATGAGATTCCTGAGGGTGAGAATTTAGAGAGAAAGCCCAAGAACAGAATCCAGAAGAAAAGCCATCTCAGGGGCAGGCAGAAGAAGGAAGCCTCAGCCAGGGCTGGAGAAGGCCCAGTCAGAGAAGATGGAGATGGTGTACCATCATAACGTCAAGGGAGGGGAGGCAGATGTGGCCAGCGATGGTAGCTGCAGCAGAGTGGTCAAGGAACACCAGGAGGGAGAAGAGGATTAGTGACTATTGACTCTGCCTTCTCAATATTTCTGAGTACAACCCACAGTAAGAAATCATTATACATTGTAACCTGTACTGAATTAATTATTGCTCCCAATTCTTCACACCTTGTGTTGGAATTAAGACTTCTACACCCTTTGCCATATGACTTTCCAGTAGCCTCCTACTGGTGTTGATGTTGGGTTTCAACATGTGACTTGTATTGGCCAATAAAGTGTTAACAGACTTGTGGTTGTAAATGTGCCTGCATGATCTCTTGTGCTCCTGCCTCTGCAGGAGAGCATGCTCCAGGCCAGCAGAGGAGCCCCAAACCAGACCCACAGTCTGAAGCCAAGCCCAGATGAATTCAAATAGGTCCAGCCAGGATCAGCCAAACTTCATCAACCTGCAGATCCATGAGTAAGAAAAACATTGTGACTGAAATTTGAGGGTTATTATGCAGCATCACCACCCCAATAGCTGACTAACATAACCCAATATACACAAACATGTATTAAATATTACAAACAAAATTTTGTAAAAAAATACCCTTACACAATGTACTCTATAGTTTCTATTATGTTTTTTTTAATGTTGATTGCAACCCACAGTTTGAAAAAAACTGCTTTAGAGGAACTGTTCTTGGGGTTTTTTCACCCCAAATTGAGGGATGTTATACACTAAATCAACAAGTGGCTTACCTACTAGCTGTGTGACCTTGGGGAAACTTCCTGACCTCCCTGAGCCTCGGTTTCCTAATCTGTGAAATGGAAACAATAACATCTGGCTAAGAGTGGTCACAGAGATTCAGTGAGATAATGCATACTAAGTGCTTAGCAAAGTGACTGGTACAAAACAAATATACAATAAATACTAGCTGTTTTTTTCATTGCTAAGAAGTTTGGTGAGGAATAGAAGGAACTAGAACAATTTAAGAGTTAAGGGCTCATTTCTTTAGGATGGGGAAATAGGCTGAAGTTACTGGAATTGGCAGAATATAACTGATGATACAAGGTCTAGGAAATGAAAGGGACAGGAATCAAACCAGTTGAGGGCCCTGGAGCAGTGAGACATTAAGCACCATCTCTTTGCTCAGTTCTACCTACTCCATTCCCTCCTAGAGTCGTAAAGGAATTCAGAGACCAGAATTTGTCATTAACTCCTCCAGTGCTTCTCTGACTTACCCCCCCAAACACTTCTACTCCCCCAGCCTAAGCATGAGGACTAGGCCAGCCAGCAGAGAATAAAGTAGTTGGCATTCAAAGAGCAACACAGGGTCACACAGAAAAAAGATGGCCTTGCCTCCTCGGAGACCACATTCTCAACTGTTTGCGTACCAGAAAGACTGGTGTTGGCTGGTTATTCTCACTCAAGCCCCACCAGACTTCATGAGGCATGTGGCCCCTTCCAGTAAGTGAGGGACATCATCACTCACGGGCAACAGCAGGGAATGCGCATCAAAAGCAGGTTGTAAAAAAGGCTTCTTTATTGAGAGCAGCGAATGTAAAAAACAAAACAAAACAAAAAAACCAAACAACAACAATAAAGGTGTAGGGATGGATGGCCCACCTTCCCCATCTCCAGGGCCCACCCCTCCCTCTCATCCCCACCCACCCCACGCTGCAAATACATACAAAAGCCGCCCGTGGTGCATACAAAAAGGGCGGGTTATATAGTGTCAAAAGCTCCTGAAAACTCCTTCATCTGCCAGGCACTTAGGATGAGGAAAGGAGGGAAGGGTGAAGAGGAGGCATGGGTATGGGTCAGTGTGCACAGTCCACGGGGGCGGGGAGGACTCGCTGGCTGTGTCCTCCGTGATCCTGGTGTGGACCGTGGTGTGGGCCTCCTGGGCCAGAACTACCCGGGAGCTTGAATATAGTAAGGAACTCCTTGCAATCCCAGCTCATCTCTAGCCTAGCCCTCCCTGGGCAAAGCTGGCAGGTGAGTGGTAGAACTGAACCTGGTCAAGGGGAAGAGACCCAGGCCAGAAATTGGGGTTACCTGAGGCACCCACACTGTCCCTGATGGGAGAAGGGGTGGCAGAGAAAGCTGCCCAGCTCAAGGCCCTAGTCACCCAGACTGGGTCTGAAATCGGCCTCCACAAGGGCTGAGGTTGGAGGAGTAGGAAAGCCCAGACCCTGCCCAGGCCTCAGCAGTGCCTGTGGTGCCAGGGCGGGGCCTCCAGGGCCAGGAAGAACCGGGAGCTTGCCCATCATGCTGTGGGTACCCTTCAAGAGGTCTTCCCCTGCCCACGCCATCCTGAGGCACAGCCTGCCCGGGCTCCCTCCTCACGGCTTGCTGTCTGCAGGGCTATCTCCCAGGGTGTTGGCAATCTCACTGAAGGAGGGCCGGTCCTTGGGGCTGAGGGCCCAGCAGTGCTGCATCAGCCGGTAGAACTTAGAAGGGCAGCCCTCTGGCTGCGGGAGTCTAGCCTTCCCAGCCTGCAAATCTGCAGAGATGATGGGGGCATTGTCAGTCGAAACATTTAACCACCTGTCCAATACTCTACAGAGGCTGCAGTTCCCACAAGCAGCCACATGAGGGTGACTCGAGGTCAGGGGCACTGGCCCAGTGGTGGGTGGACACTAATGGAGTATACTGGAAGTATCTTGCAACCAAAGGGGATGACTCCCGTAGCCCCAGCTCTCTCTGGCTGGTTGGGGCAGCATCCATGTAGTGTGGGAGGCAGGGGGCCAAAGAGGGGTCAGTGGGCAGGCCTCAGAGTAGCTCCAGTGGGCACTGTGGGTAAGGGCCATTTGCCAATCAGTATGAAAACATTTCAGCAACTAGAGTGGCTGTATCTGTGTACTTGCTAATACCAGCCCTTCGAGGTGAGGCAGGCTGAGCCAGCCCCAGGACCCTGAGCAAACCTCCACCTGGAGACATCTGGAATCATCCTTTGGAAACACAGTTGCCTACCTGCCAGAACTTCATCATCAGCCTGCCCACCATGGGGCATCTCTCCATGGGTGAACACTTCCCACATGAGCACACCAAAGGCCCAGACATCGGACTTGGTGGAGAAGTCACCCTCCAGGATGGCCTCGGGAGACATCCAGCGCAGCGGCACCCAGGCCTGGCGGAAGTGGTAGTACTCACTGCAGGAGAGAACCACACACATGGACGGGAGTGGGTGCTCTGTGGCTCACAGGATGCGGTGGGTAAGGGACATGGGCAGGGATCCCAACCTCACCCCAGGTCTGGGCCTCATACCCGAGCTAGGACCTAGCTCCTTCTACATGATGGCACTCAGAGAAATCAGTAACATATATACTGAGCACAGAGGTATATGGGATGAGAGCTGGAGGCATCCACATGGAATTTAATGGTTAAAAGTCCCATTAACAATCAAATCTTGCCTAAATGTTAATACTTTAAAAAGCTAATAATCATATATACTTTCTGTGTTGGTTTTTAAAAATGTGAAAAGTGAGAACACATTAAATGGAAAGAATGTTTAAAGAGCTTTACATGATAAACCAATCAAGACTAAAGCAACAGGCAGACAAACTGGGGTGACTCAGAAGTCAAAGGGAAGTCCCCAGAGGCGCCATGTAGTGTGTGTAGGCACTCCAGAGCAATCTCTGGCTGTGGGTGCTGAGATTTTAAGTCTTAGGCCTCAAAATAACTACTACTGAATTCAGAAAGTAACGGAACCACACAAATAATTAAATGATATATATAAACTGTTATAAAGACTGACTAGTTATTTTTTAAAAAGTTTTCTAATTTTTTAGCACTAGAGAATTTATAAGCATCAGGGACCTATTTGCCCACTGCCTGGGAAGCCTGCTACACCTTTGGAGAGAGGATGGATGGGAAGCCCCACCCCACACACCCCTAAAGTACATCTGCCCTCTGCCCCTCGCCCCACCCCACCTGTGCCCTTCTACCTGTTGTATACATCCTTGCTGAGCCCGAGGGCCGACACCTTCACCTGTCTCTGCGCGCTGACCAGGCAGTTGCGAGTGGCCAGGTCCTTGTGCACAAAGCGGTTGTTGGACAGATGCTCCATGCCCAGGGCCACCTGAGTGCACAGGGCCACCTGGAGCGAGAAACGGGCCTTTCAGGGTAGCCCAGGACTAGGGAATCAAGGTGAGAACCTCTGGTGGGGTCTCAATGCCATCAGTGTGATGCTTGGGAAGCCCAAAAGCAAAGGCACAACAGCCTCAGTTTCCTTCTCTGTAAAATGGCAATAACAGTGCCTGCCTCACTGGTTGTTAGAAGAACTGAATTAAATGAAATTAAGCTCTTGGATCCACTTCAACACAGAGGAGGTGCTAGATTAAGTGAGTGGCACATGGGGCAGGGAGAACACATAGTAACTACTAGTTGAGTGAAAAATAACTGGGTAGTATTCATAGCTTACATCTTCATGAATTGTTTCTTATTTTTTAACTTCAAAATTACATATTTTCTACTAGTTGTGTTTTAAAAACAAAAACAAAAAGCAAAACAAAATACATATACATATAAAAAAAATAACATGTGTGTGGTATGTGTGAGAGAAATAGAGAGAGAGAATGGATGTACAGACACACACATGACTAGTTGCCTCCAAGCAGGGGAGCTAGGGGCTAGAGCATAGAAAGGTAGGGACTTGTGACTTGCATTTTTTTAAATTGTGAACTACATATAGGAAAGTCCATAAAATACATGTATACTTTCACAGATAATTACCAAGCTCATACCCAGGTAATGGTCACTAAGTTAAAAAAAAAAAAAAAAACCCAATATTGCTAGTACCCCAGCTTCCCCCAAAGGGTTCCTTCCCAATCATACATTATCCCTACCTCGAGGTAACCTGACTTATAATGATAGTAATTTCTCAGTTCTTTAAGTTCTTTGTAGTTTTAGCACTTACATATACATTGCTAAACAAAATAATTCACTTTTGCTGTTTTGGAACAGAAAAGGCTGGAAGCACACAAAATGTATACTCTTGTTCCTTGATTCTTTCACTCAACATTGTAAGATTCATGCTCTTTTTTTTGGGGGGTGGGTGATGTATCATTGTACTAAGTTCTTTTTCATCATGAATACACCATAATTTATTCATTCTAATACCAACAGAAATTTGTTTTTTTTAATAGTTTTTGGCTACTAAGAATAGTGCTGCTATGACCATTCTTATGGATGTACACATACATGTATGAGTTTAGGATACCAGGCGTGGGTCATGGACTATAAGTATCTCTAGCTCTGCAAAATAATGCCAAACTATTTTCTAAAGTATAAGAGAGTTGGGGGTATTTTTCACCGATACCCTTTTCAAATTTTTCAGGCCTGTAAATATATTATATATATCATATACATTATATGTAGGTATATATTACATAAAATACATTACATAACATTATTGAATGTAACTATTTAACTATATTATCATTTTTAAAGTATACATCAATGCACTGAAGAAACCGTAATTGAGCATCTACTGTATTCCATACAAAGCCTGGTTGGTGCCAATGGACTATAACAGGGATGGCAAGACAAGACTACTGCTGAGAGGGCAGTTTAGAAGGGAGAAAAGACTCATATGCACAAAAAGGCTGCAGCTGCCAACAAGCAAAATCAGAGCACTAGGAGAGTGCTTGTAAAGACCCCTGGCCCTTTCTCCTTATCTAAACCACTGAGGATGCATGGGACCTGTAGCATCTCCTTGTATAGAAAAACCAGGCAAACAGAAGGCAGAAGAGTCCCTGTGGAAGATCACTTAACAAGTTACTGGCCAACTGTGTGTTTCTTCTGACAGACAGATTCTGAAGGTCCCCAAGGGAGAAGTCACCCACCATCTACCGCCATCACGGACAGGTGAAGGTAAGAATGTGGCCAATAACCAGTATCATCAGTGGCCAAGGAAATACAAATCAAGGCTTGACAAGGTAGCATTTTACACAGATCTGACTGCAAAAGGTCAAAAGTCTGCCTCCAATTTCTCTCAAATGGTTCAGGAAAAAAAAATGCATTAAAAAATCATATATGCACACAGAATGACAAATGGGGTAAATGGGGCAAAATGTAAAGAACCAAATCTAGATAAAGGGTTTATAAGAGTTCCCTGAGCTAGTCTTACATTCCTTTAGGTTTGAAATACCAAAATAAAACTGACCACATACACACACATATACAAATGGCCACTAAGCACATTAAAAAACAACAACTAAGTAAAAGCATCCCGTGTATTAACCAATAATGAAGATTATGTCATAGACTAATCAAAGATTATGGTTAATCTGACTCTATGTCCCTGAAGTTCAAAAAGTGGATGAGAGTGGAAGAAAGGCTGCTGCCAAGCCACCTAGTGCAAGGAGACCACCCAATCAGAGAGAAAGGGATGGGCACACTTGTTGAGCACCCATCATGTACCAGGGTCCTGAGCACCCACTATGTGCTGGGCCCTGAGCTCTCCTACTTGTACTCTGTGAGCTGGGGCTCATCCTCAGCTTTGCCCACACCCCCATGCAAGGCTTTACACCCAGCCTAATGTGGCCTGCTCTTCCCCCAACACCACAGCTGCCTCTCCTGGGTCACAGTGCTAGTGATGGGGGGCAAAGAAAGGGGTGTCTGCCAATCAGCGAGCCCGAGGTGAAGTGCTGGCTGCAGACTAACCCTTCAGCACCCCTGGCTGGCTCCAAGCAGCTTCACCAACCTGGCTCCCAGGATCATAAGGAGTTGAGTCTGAACCCGGAGAGAGGGAGTTACTCCGAAGACAGAGCTCAACCTGTGCGCACCAGTAACTGACATCCCTGCAGGCCCCACTGCCTCCACTGGTGGTTTGCTAACTACAGTCACAACCTGTTAGTGTGTCATGAAACCAATGTAGTGAATCATTACCAGCATTTTTAAAACATGGAATAGAAAATGTCAGACTGCATCACACTTAGTAAGGGTATCATCTTTGAAACTTTTTCCATTTTTTAAATATATATACATGCATGTGTTGAGCTGTGATGCAAAATATGCTTTTTGCTATTGTGGGTCTCAGTCAAAAAAATTTTTTAAAAACAAGGGGCTAAACCTGTGCTGTCCAAACAATAGTCCACAGCCCCATGTGGCTTTTGAAAGTTAACTAAAATATAAAGTTAAGTCACACCAGCCATATTCTAAGTGCTCAGGAGCCACGTGGGGCTAGTGTCTATCACATTGGACAGGGGTACCTATGAAACATTTCCATCATTGCAGGAAGCCCTATTAGATAGCACTGAGCCAGTCCATAACCAAACTGGGCCCATCTACATATCCAATGTATTGCCTGGCACTGCACATGCAGAGGTGCTAAACACAGGACACCATCAAGAAGTGGGGAAAATATCATCTTCTTGGTGCATTCTTTATTAAAAATTAAGACACAAAAATTTCTGGATAGCTTCCAACAAAATGTGTGTAACCAGTGAGGAGGGTTAAAGAAGAGGTCAGGTGAACAGGTCTGCCAGAGTTCCCGGGTGAAGAACCCTCCACTGGGTCTCCAAGGAAAAGCAGAGGCCACACTCCCCAAATAGTTTCCAGACTGCCATCCTCAGAATGTCCAAAGTGCCACTGGTGGTAAAAGGGCCACATGGCCACTCAAGTAGTCATTGTAAATGGAGACTACTTCAGGCTTCAAAACCCCAGGGCACTGCCCAGCCTTGCCTCGTTATCTGCATCCCTGGTTGGCTTTTATAATGACTTGCCATTCCCCTCGGCCTGTTCTCTCTGATCTGGCTCACAAGCCAAAAAAATCCACTGCTAGTCAAGGGAAACAGAAGACAGACTTGGCAATGTGACTAATTTGCTTTCTTCCAGAAAGGCAGTGCTTCTGGAAATACTGGCTAAGTGAGGACAGTACGAGGGAATTCTGTTAGACCCAAGCCAATTAAGTGTTTCCTTACTGCTGGGCGAGATGCCATCAGATGGCCACTGGATTAATTTTCAAATACTGTTACGAGATCTGCTCTTTGGTAAACAGACCCACCCCTTCCTTTCTGAATTTAACAGTCTCAGGGCTAGCCCAAGATTGGGACACTACCGTGCTCTTCTGACAAACCTGCTCTGTTTCTCACCACAGAGAATCTGACTGTGGAAAGCGCTGTGCACCAGACGTGCCAAGCTGACCCTGTTCCTCGTCCTGTCGGTAGCTTGCAGATGATCCATGCAGAAATCACAGGTTATAGCTCTCTGACTTCAAAATGTCCATCATCTTATCAGCTATTCAAACATTACCTACAATGATGCCAACACCTAGAGCCCATGTGTGATGTCTAATTTCTATCACTATCCACTATTATCCCGAAACCCTCCTGGGGCTCCCCCTGGCCCACCCACGCTGGGTAGGCAGCTTCATTCCAGTTCTAGAGGACCAGGGAGCACCCTGCCTACCACTCCACCTCCCTTTAAAAACTTAACTCTTCCTCCTTCCATTCCCCCAATACCCTAAAGACATAAAGTGACACAGTAGCTCACCAACTTACAAGAAAGGATCTACACTTTTATTAAATCATTCCTAATAACTTTCATTTTCATAGAATCCTCAAAAAGCAGCATTTTTTGAACTATTGGCCAAGACCCGCTTGGGTCTCAAAACCAACTTAATGGGTTGGATGAGGGTGGGGACAGGGCAGGCGGGGGAAGAATAGGATAGCAAATATTAAGTGTATCAAATACAGTGTTGTATAAGTTTAATTTTGGGTGTGTGAGTGTGTGCTGGGTAACAATATAAAATGCATTTCTTATGGGGGATCATAATCAAAAAGTAATTGAAAGCCACTACCTTACCCCAAGGCTTCTTGAGCTTTAATGAGCTTTACCATCAGCTGGAGAGCTTGTTTGAAAAATGCAGGTCTTCAGACTCCACTCTCAGATATTCTGATGCCCTTGGTCTAAGGTTATCATCCTGAAATTTCCTTTTTTTTAAAACAATCCCTCTGCCCCCACCCCTGCCACCCTCTGATGCAGAATATTATCTTTAGAGAATGTGGAACTCAACTTATTGAAGTTCCCCTAGCAAATTTAAGATGCTATAGAGAAAAAGTGTGGGAGAGATCTTTAGTAAAGGTGGTGATGACTTTCAGCCAAATAGTCTCTCGTGTCATGTGACAGAGGTAACTGACGTCCTACCAGCCTGTCAACATCCCTGTCCCAGCGAGAGAAACCTACCTTGACTCCCCTCTCTCCTGAAGCCATCCCCTTCCTGCCATTCAACTGCTTCCTGTCCTTGAGAACTGAACTCAAATGGCTTTCTCTACCAGGAAACCTTCTTTGTTAACCACACTGTCTGTCCGCCTAAAGGACATGGATATCTTCAATGTCTCTTAATTTGTCTCTCTCACTCACTTCCTGTGTTGTACCTGAAGTCTAGAAGGCACATGCCATACTCACTTACCCAAGCTCCCCACTAGATCCTCCATGCCCCCAGGATGCCCGGCAGATTCACTTTTGCATCCCCACGGGCCTTTGGGTCATGGCTGGCTCAGTGAAGATTCGCTGGCTCCATGAATGTCCTGGTTTGTGAGCTCTCGGGTTCTGACATCCCACTGAGCTAGAGCAGCATCCTATCCTGTGTCTTCCCATCTATAGCCACAGTAGACAGTTCCTGCAGCTTCACAGGGATGGGGGCAGGGGCATGGTGTCAGGGGGCTGGCTCACTTGCCCTGTGTGGGCCTTAAAATTCAGGTATAATGCGAGGAGGTCAGCCTGACAGGCACAGTCACTTCCCCAGAGAGATCAGAGGCAGTCAAGGCCCCACTTGCCTGACTGATTGACCAGCCATGCCTTTCTGTCCTGCGCCAAGGCTGTGACTGGTCAGCCTGCAAGGCAAGGAATGGCCACCTGGGAGGGAGGGCCCGAGCAGTCACTCTGGTTGATTTATGAGGTGACTGTGCTGTCTGCCTGGAAGTACAGTGCCCAGTCACACAGAAGGAGTGCTCAGCTCCATTTCAGAGGGGAGGGGAGGAGGTTATGGGCAGGAAGAGCTGGACCAGAGGGTATATCTGAAGTGGGCCAGGGTGGTAGGCAACCTTTCCCTTCTTCACTATTTCAACCCAGGTCTGCTCCACCATGGCACCCCGGCCAGGGCTCTGTGCCCAGAACAACCCTCTGCCCAGAAGGCAGGAGGAGAACCAGAAGGAAAGATTGGGTGGCCACAGTCCAAGTGAGAGCGAGAGTGTGAAAACCGCAGCCCATTCACAGACGTCTTCCACATGCAGAGGCTGAAGAAACATGCTCAGCCACACCCGGCCCTGCAGGCCCCTAGACATGCTGCCTGCTGCTCCTGTGAGTGGCTCAGAGCTCCCTGCAGGGGAGCAGCTGTCCTGCTCCAGCTGGCAAGGGTGGTGAAGAGCAGCTTTTTCATATGAAGGCAACAGAGCAATACAAAGCCACCTGCAGGCAACAGGACCTGCTGCAACAAGTCCCTTAACCTCTCTAAACCTCAATTTGGAGTTTCAACTGCAAAATGGGTATATATATTGTCAGTCCTAGAGGATTACTGTGATGGCTGAGCTAAAACATGTAAAGCACTCACCAGACGGCCTGGCCCACAGGGCGCCCTCCATCAGTGGCAACTCTGTTAGGATGGCTGCCCTGCTCCTGGCCCACTCTTGGGAGCCTCTCCCTCCAGTCCTCACCTTCTGCTTAGTGCTGAGGGGCTGTGACTTCAATTTTTCATCCTTGCTCTTGGAAATCCTCAGGAATTGCTTGAGGTCTCCCTGAGGGAAAAGCCAAGCATCTCTGTCAAGCCAGAGCCCAGCCACTATGAAACCAAGCAGCTGCCCACAGGGGTGTCAGCCTGGGCAGGTGGTGAGAAACCCTGACCTGGACCCCCACCCAGCCCAGACCCCTCCCTTGAGGAAAGTCTAGTGGGAATCAAAAAGTATGCAAGGGATGCTTCTCAGACACTCTGTGCCAGAGAGAGAGAGAACTGCCAGGCTTCTGTCTTGGGAGACCCTAAGACAGGTGGGTGACAAAATCTGGCCATCAGGGAGCCAAGAGGAAAACACAGCCTCCAACCTTCACAGACCCGAGACAACTCCAGTTGTCTGGGTGTTAATTATCTAACAGACATGAACAAACCAGGGTTGGTGGGGCCAGGGGAGGCACCAGCAGCAGAAACTTACATAAACCGCCATCAGTACGTGTTAATGGAAAGATTAAGGATTATTCCTCCCCCTTCCTACCCTCACCCCAAGCCAAGATTGGGGGATTTGATAAGCAGCAGTTTGAGGACCAAGGGGCTTAGGCCCAGATCAGTTAGGGAATGAAAAGAGAGGGGCAGATCTGGCATGACAGCTGAGTGGGTGACTGGGCCAACACTGGTCCCCCAAATGGTATCGGATGCCAGGAAGGAAGGAAAGCCAGGTTCAGGTAAATTTATACTCACGGGGTGATGAGCCCTGGGGAGAAGGGAAAATGACAAACCAAGGAAAACCAGAGTCAGGGAAGAAGAGCAGGATGGCATCCAAGCAGTGTGCATAGTGAGATGCTGGGAAGAACTTGGGACCAACCCCCAGACACGGGGCTGGCAGATGGGAAAGACGGCGCACTGGTCAAGAAAAGGCAGGTGTTGGAGAGCTGGGGGAGGAGGAGGCTGCGTGTCTCAAGGGGGTACCTGCAGGTGGGCAGAGCTCTGGTTCCCACGGCGCACCACCCCCACCCTGGCACTGCCCTGCCCTGCCCCAGACTCCCAGGTCCCCTGCCAACAGCATACCAGGTCCACATACTCCAGCACCATGTAGTGGGGCTCGGCCTCCCGACACAGCCCCAGGAGCCGCACCACGTTGGTGTGGTTTAGCTTCCCGAACATCTCAGACTCCCTCCGGAAGTCCAACTGTTGCTGCTCATCCCGGCTCTGCAGGCTCTTCACAAGCACCAGGGTCTCTGCGACTCCCTCCTCCAAGCCCTGTGCCTTCGCCAGGAACACCTCCCCAAACTCACTTTTCCCTGTGGGCACAGGTCTGAGTCAGCCAGCTGCCTTCACCCAGGCAGAGGAAGGCCCCAACCTGGGGAGGAGCTCGGCCTCTGTCACACGGGGGAGTCTCTCCTGCACTCCACCTCCCCGCACTGAGCACTGACCCCAGCTCTGCTGCGTGACCCTCAGCAGACCCTTCCCCCTCCTTCCCTGGGCTTCAGGTTTTCAACAGTAAAGTAAAAGGGTGCAATTCCTATTCAGCATTTTCCAAAGGGTGATTTGCATGAGAATTTTACATGGCCCATGATAAACATGTCTTAATAGTTACATGTTTTAATGCATGCTCAGAAAAAAATTTAACTAGCACAAATCCGTCATTTCTCACATTTTTTTCTAGAACAAAGTTAACTTCAAATTTTTAAAAAAAGGAGTCAAAAGATGACATCAAATAAATTACATGCAGGAATGACAAAAGCTGTGGAGGTAGGGTGTGAATGGCAGGTACTGGGGACCCTCTGGATTAATCTCCCCTATTTGCCCTACTCCATCTCTCATGTTCTAGGTTTTGGGACTTCAGAGCCACCAGCCCTATCCTAGCCTCCTCCAGATAGTACAGGTGGCCTGTAGTTAAGCAGGGGTAGCTGTGGCCAAGGCAACATACCCAGTGTGGTGATGGGCTGCAGGCTGGCCCGAGGGAAGTGCATTTTGTCACTCGTGCTGTGGCGTTTATTGGTAGCTGCAGGGCCGGAGCCCAAGCTGGTCAAAGCCACTTCCTCTTGGATCTCTGCTGAGGGCTGTCCATTCTGCACAGGCCCACCTGGGAAGAAGGGCCATGGGACAGGGGTCCATCAAGATGAGATCAGATACTCCACAGGGACCTCCGTTCTCTCCCCAACCCCCACTTCCACAGTGGGTCCAAACATGCTGTTTCACACAGAGGCACCAGTCCGCCTAATGAACTGACGGGGCTTGGGGGGCAGGGGGCATGGGCACCCCTGAGCATGCAGCCACTTTCTGGCCATTGATCATGACCTCTGAAATGGAACAAACTGCACAAGTCACTGTCCCTGGACAACACATCAACATAAGAATTTTGCTTTTATACAGCCTCCTGTGTGCAAAGCCCTCAACAGGTACAAGGCAAGACACCTGCTCCCAAACGCCTAAGCTGATAGGGGAGACCCAGCAACGCCCCCAAGGAGCTCACAGTCAAGGGAGGAGGGTAGGAGGAGAGAGATAGACAGATAGATTGCCCTTGGAAGACTCAAAAGACTAATGGGGGGAGACAAGATGTTCAACAGAAACTTGAACCCATACACTAATACCTCTGGTGCTGCATGGAGGAAAGGCAGGGAAACAGAGGAATTTGGCCCAAGAGGCTCCAGTGAGGAAGTTTTGAGCCAGACTGCTCAGAAAAAAGGCCCTGGGAATTGGCTATTGCAGGCGTCCAGCTGGGGTGGGGCAGCTCTGCTCTGGCCCGTCCAGCAAGGGCGCAGGGCCAGCCAGCCGTTTCCACCAGGTCTGCAGCTGTCTCCTTGTGGCCGCAGGAGGGCGCTCAGCACCTGCACAAAGGCGGGGCCACCCACCTCGAGGGCCCTCACCATTGAGGCACTCCAGCTCAGGCTCTTCGCCTTCTGGCTGCTTCTGAAGCCGCTTGGCCTTGCAGCGCTTCTTGCAGTAGAACATGAGGCCCAGCACAGCAATGATGTAGGCCACGGCGGCGCCCACCGACAGCCCGATGGTCTGGATCATCTTGTAGGGGGGAGGGCTGCCGGGGCCCTCTGAGTCCTCCAGCACGGGCTTATCTGGGAGACACAGATAGGTTTGGGCAGGGGCTGCCGAAGCAAAGCCAGCCCTACTTCCCCACTAGCCCATTCCCTCCCCACACGACACCCCACACATGCTTGATGGCATGACCAGGCCAGAGACCTGGGGAGGGGCACCACTGTCACTGGCTTTAACAAGGGCCAGGGCCTCACACCTGACCAAGATCATAGGGAGCTCTGAAGGACATGGGGCCAGGGATTCCCAAACCGGCTGTGCATCCAAACACAGAGCCAGGGACACACATAAGAAACACAGCTGTTGTGGCACCACCACAAACCCACACTATTTTATTATATTTGTTAACAAGCATCCTAAGGGACTTCATATTGTGAGCCAGGCCCTGAACAGCAGCCTCTGAGACTTCTGGTTTAGAATCCCAGACACTTCGTGACACAGAAGCAGGTTCTTCAAGAAATGTGTTTGCAGGAGGAGTCTTCTGACCTAGGGTGGCTAGGGTCCCACAGAGAAAAAGTGCCAGGAGCCATTAGGGGAACTGAGGGAGGGAGGCCCAATGGGGAGACCATGCAGAATCCCCCAGCTCCCACATATACCCCCTTGGCCTTCTCACTTCACTGCTATCCATCTAAAGTTCTACATAAAACTTTGTCAGGAAAAAAGTTCTGCCAGTAAACCAAAAATGTTTGAGAACTTCTCACATAAGCATTCCCACCTTACAGATACAGAAACAAGCCCCTGGAGAGGAAATAACACCTCGAAGGGCCCGGAGCTGGTTAGCAGGGAAGGTCAGATCCAAACCCCAAGTCCCTGTCCCTAGTCAAGGCCCTTTACCTGACATAGCATCCCTTCAGGGCCTCAGAGGGCCTCCAGGACAAAGAACTCTGGGCCTGAGCCCCTCCCCGCCCACCCAGGGGTATGTGTGTCTGCTGCCGGGAGGAAACACCTTAGGTTGAGAGCAGCCACACACATACAACACATACACACCCACCAGATGCAGAATGTTAAATAAATGACAGCCCAGCTCTAGCCAAGGAACCTAACACCATGGCATGGTGGGGGAAACATAGCTAAATGCCCTTCCCCCCCAAAAAAATGGTTTAAGTGCCTTCTGTATACCAGGGCTAATGAGTGCCAAGATGAGAGAGAAGCTGGCCCCACTACTTCCTATGCAGGACAGACCTCCCAGACCGTACCCACAACGTAGAGGGGTGCCTCGGTGTGCTTGATGTTGCAGCTGTTGCCTGCAATGCAGGTGTAGCGGCCCGAGTCCTCAGGGGCCACATCATGGATCACAAGGGAGCCATTCTGGAAGATGTGCATCCTGCCAGAAGAGAAGCCACAGTGCTGCCTGCCTCGCTGGCTCCTAAGACAAGGCCAGGCTGCAGGACAGGTGGGGAGGGTGTGGGAGGGAGACAGCCCTACCTAGGTCCCAGCTTGGTGGGGTCCAGGATGCGATCTTTGCCCTTCCACTGAATGAGTGGCTTGGGGTCCCCTTGGGCCTCGCACCGCAGCAGGGCTGTGTGGCCCTGGTACACGGTTGTGCGCTCTGGCTCCACCTTGAAGGTGATGAAAACTGGATGGGAAGAGCCCGACAAGGGGCAGGGAGCAGTGAGCAATGGCGTTAGCAGGCTGCAGGCTGCTGTCCTACAGGGCCTGCCAGCCCCACCCCAGGGCCCCGGCATGGCCGCACCTGCCACAGTAAGCTGGACATGGGCACGGATCTGGCCCTGCAGCCCATTGGAGGCGATGCAAGTGTAGTTGCCGGCATCATCGCGGGTCACCCTGGAGAAGTGCAAGGTCCCGGCATTGTCTGTCACCCACTCTGGGAGGTTGCTCCCATCTGCAGGGACAACAAAGGGAAATTATGGGATCACCCCAAGTTACGTAGGTGGATGGCCTTTCCCTCAGTCACTCACCTTTCATCACAAACAGTCATCACTCCCAACGACCCTCAGAGTCCAAACTCCTAAACCAGGCATTGAGAGTTTTTTTTACTCCTTTGCCCATTTTTTGGTCTCACC
Organism: Manis javanica; assembly: GCF_040802235.1. NCBI lineage: Eukaryota > Metazoa > Chordata > Mammalia > Pholidota > Manidae > Manis > Manis javanica. Next base: position 46,697,006 of record NC_133171.1, read on the forward strand.
TCCTCCTATTGCCCTATGCCCTGCTTCTGCTGAACTGCACTTCTGATTGGGCCTCAAATTTGCCTTGTTCTCAGTATCACTGGCTGTCAGTCCTCACTCCTAGAATCCCTTCCTGCTCTTTACGACCATCCCAGGCTTCAGATTCATTTTGAGCCCCACCTCCCACAGAGAGCTCCCCCAGACGATTCCAGCACAGAGAGCCCACTTCCTCCTGGAAACCTACAGCCCCACTCTCTAACTCACACTGTTACTAATGGGAATGTAAAATTGGTCCAACCCTTTAAAAAACAATTTGGCAATCCACAGCAAGGGTTGTAAAAGTGTACATACCCTCTTATACATAATTATTTAATTTCCGGGAATCTTTCCCAAAGGAAATAAACCCAAATCCAGAAGAAACTTTGGCCTAAAGATGTTTATTACAGCAATAAAGACAGAAAGAGAGAGAGAGACGGACAGAGAGGGAGAGAGGGAGGGAGAGAGGAAACCAAATCACCAATATTTAGGGAATATTTAGCCAAGTTACAATGACAATGAATCCAATCATTACTGCAATGGTCCAAACCACTGTTGACATAAAAAAAAAAAAAAAAAGGGAAAATGCTTGATAATGACAAATAAAAAAGCATATAAAATTACATAGTTATCTGCATGTTGTACTTCTATGGTAAGCATGACTTACTCATTTAAGTTTAATAAGTGGAAATTATATGTATAACAAAATCGTACATAAAGACAAAGAGATATACATAGAAAAAGAAGAGAGCACACACCCAAAGATGATGGGTGGTGAGATTATGCATTTTTTTCCTCTCCCAAAATTTTCTAAAGGAGCCCCTGTTAAATTTTATATCCACAAGGATGACTATTTTGGAAAGGGGGAAGGGAGGACTTCATCCCACCGTCCATCAGCCCACTTCCCTGCTGCCTCAAGCCGTCTTCTGTGTTGCCTAATGCTGTAAGCTGACCTCTTTTTGTGCCTGGCTTTCTTCTTCCTAACCGGACTGTGAATCGGCCCTGCAGTTCTTGTCTGCCCCACAGTTCCTGGCGTGGTCCTGGACACTCAGCTGCTCCTCAGACATGCACACGTCCGAGCAGTAGACTGCTTTGCCTGTCCCCACCCCACGCTCACATGCCACCCACCTGCCCGTATCCACTTAATAGTGGGCTTCTCTCGGCCTGTGGCTGAGCAGGGCACCGTGGCCTCCTTGTCAAACTCCATGCACTGCTGCGGCCGGGGTGGTGGTGTGAATTTGAGCTTTTCTGTTTGAGTGGAGGGAGGGTGGGTGGGGTAAAAGAGTAGGAATTGAGGCAGTTAGATGGGCTGGGGCAGGCCTGCATATCCTAGACCCTGCTGCTCCTGCCCCTTTATTCTCCTGCCTGCCAGACAACACCATGCACGCCAGCTCACCCAGCACTTGGACACGGGCTTGGGCCTCGATGCTGCCGGCTGGGGTGCTGCTCATGCAGCGGTACCATGTCCCATCGTACACCTCCACACTGTTGATGCGCAAGGTCCCGTTCTTGGAGACCTCGAACCGAGAGTCCTGCAGCACAAAGATGTGAGGTCTAGGCCTGAAATCAAATCTCCCTGCCCTACCAAATCTCCCTGGGGCAGACTCAGGGGAAAGAGCGCTAAGGAGGTGAGCATAGAAGAAAGCAGCAGGAGGGGAGTCGGCCCCCCTATCCCAGCAGCAATCCTTCTCACCTCCGAGATGAGCATCTGGTTTCTGTACCAGATGACTGTGGGTTTTGGTGTGCCCTCGGTCAGGCAATGCAAATAACCTGGCTTGCCCTCCTCCAGCTGGCTGTCCTGGGGCTTCTTCAGCCACGTGGGCACAGCTAGAGGGAAGGGAGGAAACAGAAATCTGATTAACATGTTTGCAAAACCAAAGACTCGAATCCCAGTAAATTCTAATACCTCACTGGGCCCTGAGCTCAGAAGCCCCATCTGCTCTTGGTGATAATGGGAGTAATTGCCCCTTGGTGAAGGCCTATGTGCCAGCACTTTTTGAACACTATCTTAGTTCATGGTTTACAAGAAACCCCCAAGGTATATATTCCTATACCCATTTTACAGCTAAGAAGACAGTTCTTCAAAGAAGTAGTGGTGATTTGCTAATGCATGATAGAGACAGAATTCAAACTCTGGTTTGTCTGATTCCAAAACCCTTGCTCTGTTTACTACAGCACAATGCTCTAAGGCTCAGCACTCGGGTCTCTATTCTGTGCCAGCCACACTCATTCCCTGAATGATCTCTTCTAATTCAAGTGGATGGCTCCCAAACGTGTAGCCTGACTCCTGACCTCCCCCTACTCAAGAGTTTCAGATCTGCAGATCCAGTGGCCTACTGGTATCTCCAGCTGGACAGCCAACAGGCATCTCAAGCTCCATATGTGCAAAAGAGAACACTTGATTTCCCCCAAAATCTGCTCACTTGTTTTCCTACCTCGGTAAATAGCACCACTATCTAGCCAACAGCAGAAACCAAAGCCTAGTCTTGACTTACAGCTCCCTCTATCACGTTCATTCCACACAAACCCTATCTTCTTTAGCTCCAAAATATATACTGAATTTCACCACCTCTCACTTCCACTGCTACCATCTCTGTTCAAGGCCCCTCGACATCTCCCCTTGACAATTACAGTCACCTACTAACTGGCCTCCCTCTTTTGACTCTTGCCCCTAACATTCTAGTCTTGTCAGAACAGCCAGAGTGATCTTTTGAAAATGTCACTCTCCAACTCAGATCCCTACAAGGCCTTCCCATCTGACTTAGCAAGGCAGATTGTTTGCAAAGATGGCTGTAAACATTTCCCCCATTCCTTGCATTTCTTTGTAATGTGATGTCACTTTCTCCCTCAAGAGACAATTTTTCTACTGCCTGAAATCTGGGTGGCCAGATTCTTGACTTGCCCTGTTCAGTAGAACACAGAGGACATGACACTGTGCAACTCCTGAGCCAGCGCCTTGAGAAGCCTTGCAGCTCGCACTTCTGCACACCTGCAGGTGAGGAAGCTAAGCCAGCCTGCTGGAGCACGAGGAAGAGAAGAACCAAGGTGTCCTGGCAGACACATCCTCAGTCAACTGCCACATAGGTGAGTGAGGCCATTAGGACACAGCCAGCCACCAGCTGACTGCAAACGCTCGCATGAGCCCAGCCAACAGCCTGTGGAGCAGACAAGCCGTCCCAGTTGAATCTTGCACACAGACGGATAAGCACATCAGTGGCTATTGTCCCAAGCCACTACATTCTGGAGTCATCTGTTACACTGCAAGAGATAACTGATACACTTGGAATACAAGTTTTTCCAAGGCTCCACATGATCTAGTCTCTACCTCTCGGGCAACTTCAACCATGCTTCCCATCACTAATTCAACTCAAGCCACAGAGACAATTGCTGTCCCTCCAACATACAAGCCCATTTCTGTCTCAGGGCCTTTTCACATGACTCCCTTCCCTAATTTAAGTATTGGCTCAAATGCCACCTGCTAAAGAAGTCTTCCCTACTCCTGGTGGCCCTCATCCCATCTCTCTCTGTCACTAACCCTATTTTATTTTTCTTCATGGCTCTACTGCCACCTAAAAATATGTATTTCCATTCAGCTGTTTTCTTGGTTGCTTTGTTACTGCTACTAGACTATGAGATCCCCAAGCAGAGGGTTTTTTTTTCAATCTGCTTTGCTCATTGCTGCAGTCCAGTATTGGGAACAGTGCCTAGCACGAGAAGACCCTCAGTAAATCTATTGATGGAATGCAGTCACAGACCTCTCCTGCCTCTGAACTCCACCCACTAACACTCTGCACCTGACCCAGGCCCACTGGCATCATGCACTTTAACTTCATAGGCCTCCTCAGAGTGCAGTACCACGGCTATGTCAGTGCCCGTCAAATGACTGGTCCAAGCCAGCTTTCCCCACCTTCGGCATAAACACCACCTGTGGCACCTTTCAACATTCCCTGCCTGGGTCCAACCCCGAGAGCCTAGGTCAGCTCTGGGGTGGGATCCCAGATTCTGAAGTTTTAAAAGCAGCCCCAATGAAACAGGTGAGCCACAGACCCCAACTGGAGAAAGGCTAACTGTGGTTGCCAGTATTTGTCTGCATGCCGCTGTGCGGGTGTCCTGAGCACCTGTGTGCTGCAGCTTCCCACCTGAACCAGGAGCCTGAGCACGAGGGAGCATGTTGCCAAGGTTTCCGCATTTTAACAGAAATATATCATCATGACTTCAAATTTACAAAGGCCTTTTCATATTCAATATCTTCTTGAATTTTTGATATTTACCCACTTGGAAAGATGGGGAGGTAAATGGAAGAAGTAGGATGCAAAACTGTGGATATGTGTGTATAAAAGTTTACCTCATATAACCCTTTAAACTATCACAAAGGTCTGGAACAAGCACCATGTAAAGAAAAAAAGCAAATACACAAATTTCATGCCTACAGCAAGGGTATACGGGTCTTTATTATATGCACTTTCAGTCATATTTACTGCTTTTTCCCCTCTTATTTCTTAAGTAGTGTGTTCATTGTAGAAATTTAAGAAGTATAACAAATAAAATCATAACAACTATAACTTTGCCAATCATCACCTTCCCAAAAAAGAAGAAAAATCCTTTTTATCTATTTCATGTGACTTTTCTGACCATCTTGTAGGGTAGGTGTGGGTCATCAGCCCCCATCTCATAGATGAGGAGACTGAGAGCTAGCAAGGTGGGTGACTTGCTACCCACGGTCACTCCATGCCCTAAGGAAAGAGTGGGACCTGGGTCTCTATGTTCCCATCCATTGCTCTTTCCTGGGTAGCCAGAGGACCATTTTTCTGTGAGTGCTGTCAACCCAGCCTCTGTGCCTGGCTCTCCACTGTCCACTCCAACATCATCTCTCAGTAGCTGCCCGACTCCCAAGCATACAGGGCCCAGAGCTGAGAGGGCCTCAGGTGAGCACCAGCAGGCCTCTGGCCATCACACCCAGGGCCCAAGGCCTCCTGGGACCTAACTCCCCTCCACCTCGCATCGACCTTCAGGCCAAAGGTGCTCACTGGCCACGGTGATGTTGACCTCCTGTTGCCGCTGACCAGCCAGGTTGGCCGCACGGCAGGTGTAGACACCAGCATCACTCTCAGCAGTACTGGCAAACACCAGCTCATGGCCCCTCTGAAAGACCCTGCCTTGGGCAGGCAGCCGGACTCCTGCGTGCTCCCACCACACACTGGGCTCTGGCAGACCCTGGGGGGGTGAGCAGGCCACACGCTCCTCGCTGCCAGCTGTGAATACCCGTGGCTCAAAAGGTGGCATGTCCTCAATCTCTGCAGGGATGAGAGCAGGAGGCAAAGAGCAGGATTACTGCAGGTTTCAGGGTACCTGATGTTCTCCCACACAACCTTGGGCCGTTTCCAGCACAAACTCTCCCCCAAAGGCTCTGCATCTCCTCTTCCCACCCCTAGCATCCTCTTCCTCCCTCTGCCCTCCAAGCAGCTTTCTGAGTGGAATCAGGAGTCTAAATCTCTATGTGCCACATTGAAGGCAACCCCCACCTCAGCATCCCAGACTGAGGGACCCACCTGCCAAGTGAAGTGTGGCCTCGAGGATGATGGGAGGGCCCCTCTGCCCCTGGCCTATGCAGCGGTAGACCCCGGCATTGCGCGGCCGGACTTGGGTCAGCAGTAGGGACCCATTGGCAAACACCGTGGCTCTGCGGAGGTGTGGGGGACTGTGGGGGGGAAAGAGTGCTATTTGCAAGAAGTGGCCCACAGGCCTCATTCGGGAGGGGAATGGGATGGAAACCTGTCCCACAAGGTTCAGAGAGATAGGAAAGAGTTGGCCAGGAGCAGGGCAGAGAGAAGGAAGCCAACACATCATGCTGGTGTGTGTGTACGCTTGTGTGTGTGTGCACGTGCATGCATGTACTCATTCATGTGCATGTGCGGGTGTGTGCTCCAACTACAAGAGACTCAGCTCTTGGGGCGGAAGGCAAGCAGCAGTGTGAGTAATCAACAGTGTGCATCTGTGGAGACAGCAGGCCACCTTCGCACAGGGTCGAGGGAAGCCTGCTGGTGAGGCACCCAGCTCCAGCAAGCAGAAGCCCCTTGGCCACAGCACATCAGCTACCAGTGATGTCCTCTGGGCTGAAGCCAGATGGGATCCAAGCCCTAGCCTAGGGAGACACACCCCCAGGGACCATGGCCACACCTGGCACTGCAAAGGTGCTCTCTGCTCTCAGGACCTGGGTGAGGACAGAAGTCCCTATAAAGGGGCTAGCACTCCCAGTACGCTTCCTCCATAAAGTATGCGTGCGTGCGTGTGTGTGTGTGTGTGTGTGTGTGTGTGTGTGTGTGTGTGTGTGTGTGTGTGTGTGTGGTGTCTTTACCATCCATGACCTTCCTATCTAGACTGTGATCACCCAGGTCCCATTCCCTTCCATCCCTGGGTCTCTAACCCCCATTCCAGAAGACCTATGTAGGCAGGAGAGGACGGGGGAGAGAACAGAGACGCCACTAGTCCACACAGTGGCTTTGTGAGAATGGAAAAAGATGCCCTTCTAGAGAGACTTCCCTTTGCTGGACTCAATTTTTTAACAGCAAGGCATTCTACTGCCATCTGCTGGAACCTTGCAGTAATACATGTACAGTCTATGATATCTAGGATATTAATCACATTCTTTTAGAAAAGGCATGTGTGCAATACACAACCTGCAGCACTGTACTTGAAGGCCCCCTGTCAGATGCCTTACCGGCTGCGGTTAGTGATGGGGGTCTCATCCTCAAAGACCCACTGCAGGTTTGGGGATGGATGAGCTGAGAACTGACAGTGGAACATGGCCTCCTCGTTCCTTGCCACTACCAAGTCCTGGGGTGCCAGCACCACCCTGGCAAAGCTCTCATCTGGAGATAGGTAAGTAAGGGCATGTGAGCAGGCAGAGTGAAGGGGCCCCTCCCATCCTGGTCCCCCTTCTCCATCCCCACCCTAGGCTTACCAGCAATGCTCAAAGTGAAGTTCTGGCTGCTGCAGGCCTGGCCAAAGGCATTGTGGGCACAGCAGGAGTAGAGGCCACTATGCTCGGGGCTGGCCAGCCGGAGTATCAGGTTCCGCTCTTTGCTGCTGACTGTGTGGTTGCTCTGAATGTCAGAGAGGGGGCTCCCATCTCGAAACCACTGATAGGTGGGCCTACAGGGCCAAGAGGGTCAGCAAGCAGGGGTCGAAGGCACTCAGGTGGCCAGTGGACAGTATACAGAATCAGAGGGTCAGGACTAGACCCCTTAGTTTACAAATGGGGAAACTGAGGCCTCAAGAGGGGAAGTGACTTGCACAAAGGCACACAACAATTCAGGGGCAGAATAAGGTTGAGATTCTTCAACCCTCAGCTCCCAGAATCCAGGATCACTCTGAGGCACAATGCTGCCCCTCCTCAGGTCACCAGGGGCTGGCACGGAGCAGCACATATGCAGGATGGTTAAAGAATGAAGTGAGGTGCATCTGAATAGAGTCCAGGATCTGGGGAGACACCCTACCTGTCTAGAACAGCCCTCTCCATCCCCACCCTCAAAGTCAGCTCCTTACCGAGGGTGCCCATCAATGTGACAACGCAGTGTGACCGGGGTCTGTGGCTGGATCTCGGCCTCTGAGGCTGGATGCTTCAGGACCACAGGGCCGGTCTCAATCCCTGTAGCAGAGGTCACGGTTGCAGAGTGAGGGGCAGAGCAGAGCAAGGGCAGGAGGGCAGAAGGGAAGCAGTACAAGCAGGAAATAATGCAACTTGGGGGCTCTGGCGCCAAGGGACAGTGCAGGGAAGCCACATGAAGCTGAAGCCGGGGTGGCAGACGAGGGAACCAGAGGCAGAATGCCCACCCAGTCTCTGGCAGGTCAACCCTGACACTTGGCCACGTTGCCTCACTGCCCTTGTCATTTGCAAAAGCATCCAGCAGATAAACGGGTCCGGCATTTTATCCAGCAGATAAAAAGATTTGCAGGAAAAAGAAAAACCTTTTGGAAAAAACTTTTAACTTCGTATCCACACAAACACAGAGAGCTGACCGTAACTGCATTCTGCCTACCCCATTCAACAGGAAATGGGAGAGGCGGAGGGAAAGCAGGGGTCCTGCAGGGCTCGGGAGTTGGGGGGTCTAGCAGACGGCAGGTACAGCCCCCCGGCTCTCACATTTGATGTTGAAGGAGGCGTTGGCACTGCGAGCCTCCTCTCCAGTGGCACCATCCCGGGCCACACACTGGAAGGCTCCAGAGTCCTGCAGCCGGTCCACAGCTGCAAAGGTCAGGCTGCTGCCTTGGGAGAAACGCCGCTCAGTGTCCTGGACAGGAGCCCCATCCAGCAGCCAGTACACGCGTACCGGGCCTGGAGCCTCAACCTCACAGCGGAGCAGCGCCCGGCGCCCCTGCAGCGCATCCTGGGAGGACGGCTCCTTAATGAAGACAATGGCTGACTGGGCACCTGCAGATGGGGACACAGGAAAGGCATGGTCAGGAGGAGCTGCAGCCACTGTCCTAACACAGGTCAACCATCACCCTGTGTGCAGGAGGAGGAAAGGGGCTGTACACAGGTGTCCAATAAGTGCAGGTGAGAAGGATCATGATCATGAGAACACATGACCTGTGGGGAGTCTGTACCAAGTGCCCACTGAGGAACTTGTAAACGATGCTGGGTGCTGTTCAGGATACAGAGACACTGCACCCTCCCGGACGTCAATCTGGAGGGGAGCACAGGACAGTACTTTGGACATATCAAGGCTCATGCCACATGAAGAGTGTGGCCAGTCAGTGACTCTTAAGACACAGAAGCGCTGGGGTGGGGGTCAGTGGCACTGCGGAGGCTCTCTAGAGGGAGAAGGCCTCGGAACTGCAGGACCAGATTATAGATCTTGATGTTGGGCTAAGGAGCAGGGGACATTAGCAGGCAACCTTCCCCACCATCTTCAGAATCCAGGATGTCGAGCAAAGTGTAATCATGACCTGAAGAGCACTTCGGAAGGATTACTCACACTCACACACCCACTGAAGGTCCAGCATCAGAGGTGGCTCTAAATCCCACTCACAGATGCTCTGCAGCCCAGTGTCCCCAGGGGTTTCTTTGGGAGAACCCACCCAATCACAGGAGAAGCCAATATTCTCTAGAACTGGGGCCATTGTCAAAGACATGCCAGGGCAACCCCACATCCTACCTCCATCCCTAAGAATTCATCTGTGAGCAAGGATGGCTTTTCTGTGCTAAGTTGAGAGGTAAGCCAAGTGGTTCAGATTTTCCCTGAATCCATTCTCATTCCTGCACTGCTGCAGCTCAGCTCTGGCCAGGGCCCGGGGAGGTCACTGCAACCAAAGGTGGAACCATAGCCAGCAGGAACAAAGGGAACTGTGAGGAGCCTGTGCTGAGCAGCAGATGGGTTGGTCGGTGGGGAGGGCAGGGCCTGCCAGGTGGCACTGTTACAGCAGGAGTAACACACTAGGCTTTGTTCCTGGCCCACATGGGTGTCCTGCACAGGCCCTGAGTCGCTGGGCCTGGAACACAGCTGTCTGCCCAGGGTGGGTGACAGCACGGAAGAGGACGTGCCACCCCTCCAGGAAGAAGATGCCACCTGGGGCTGCTACATGAAGCAGGCTCTGCCTCTGGCCAAACTAGGCTTGGCAAGGGCAGGAAGGACGAGGCTAACAATGTCTTGCCCTCCCCTCCCAAACTACTGGAATCTAATCTTGGCCCAAAGAGAGTCCTTCCAAGTCCCTGGAGGCGGAGGTTGGTTTGTTAGGACACAAGAACCAGTCTCCTCTTAAAGTCAGTGTCAAGAAAAGTCCAGGACCTCCCAGGGCTGGGTCCAGATGAGGGGCTGCCCCTGGAGTTGTTCCATCTTCCAGCAGTCTCAGAGGTGCCAGCCCATAAGACAGTCTTGGAGTTGGAAGTGGCCCAGAGGACCCACACTACCTCTCAGCGAGTGGCTCTCTCCACGGGACAGTTCTCCCCTATGCTGGGCTACCCCACCCACCATGGAAGTTAACAGATCTTCCCTCCAGCACTGCTGAGCATCCCCAGTCACCCTGATGACCCAAACATCTCGCGCTCGCTTCCAATCTCCACAGAGGAGTGTGGTCCTGTCCCCGCTGGGCAACAGGGATGGATGGATGCAGAGGGGTGAACTGAGGTCCAGAGAAATGAAGGGATTTGCTCAGAATCAAACAGTTAATTTGCGTAAGACCAGGCCCATGCGCCAAGGATGTCGACCCCGAGCCCTACACTCTACCCAGTCCTGCCCAGGAACTCAAAATCAAGCCTGAAGTGCCTGATCCCACAATGGCTCTCACTCCTGAGGCCAAGTAGAGAGGTAGACACGCCTCTTGCAGACAATGCCAGGCACACACAGGCGCTGGGCGAACGCTGGCTCAACTGAGGTAACCTCAGAGAGGAAGCCTGGGTCAAGAGCTGGTGAGCATGGAGGCTTCTGGAACACCTCCCAACCACCTCTCATGACACAGATGGACAGACACAGGCTGAGGCCCTGTGAGGCCTCACCAAGATCTTGGAACGCTTGGCCCAGAGCTCCACGATGTGTGTTAAGAAAGGTCACCTACCATCAAAGTGCAGGTGACCACCACTTCCTCATTCACTGTCTCCAGACACAGTGGGGAGCTGGGAGCCCCAGCCAGGCAGGAGGCCTTAGTTCAGGGTGTGGAATCAGGCTGATCCAGCTCAAATCCTGACTGTCACACTCTGTGTCTGAGCCGAGGCGAGGAATGTGGACTGTGTGTGCCTCAGCCCCCCATTATTACCCTTCCTGCCCAAGGATCCATGTTCTGTGGACATTAGAAAGCTCCCCCCTTGCAAGGCCCAGAACCACTTGCAGTCCCTAGATGGGGACGAGCGACCACAGCAGATAGGTTTGAGGGGGACAGTCAGGTGGGGGGTGGGATGGAGGGGAAGGGGCTGTGGGGCTACAGGAGCCGCAGACCACTGGCTACGGAAACCTGAGCTGGGAGAAGAGCAGTGTGACTCAGAGGGACCCCAGCTCAGCCGGCAGCGTCCTCTCCTGGGGCCAAGGCTGCTCCGGGGCTGTGGTGAGAGATACCGCATTCCCAGACTGCCACTCAGAGCCTTCTGCGCCCCCACGACAGGGCCTGGGAAACATCAAAGCCACCCTGCGGGGCCCTCTGTCCTGACGTCAGCTCACAGCAGGTCCTGGTTAGTGCTTGGCTGGGGCAGACTTTAGATGTTACAAAACACAGGGAGAAGAGCCCACAGACTTTCTCCAAGGCCCAAGCCCCACTCTGAGCGCTCCCAGCAGGCTGTCCTGGTGCTGTGGCACCCACGTTTGCTGAGGTGTGCCCCATCTGGCCATCTGCACGGTTTGCGGGACAGGCAGAAATGCTGAGACTCCAGAAAAGGAGAGGCTGGGAGGTGAGGAACACTTCAGAAGCTTTGGCTGACACCAACTATCAGAAATGGAGGACAGCAATGACAGAGAAAGAGAAAGGCTTTTAGGGGTGGAAGGGGCACCTGCCTCAAGGCAGTAAGGTCACCAGCACATTCGTGTCCAGGTACCACCTCCGACTTGAGGATGCCAGCAGGGCTGAGGTCTGGGGAAGACCTTCCCCATGGCACACTGGTTCTGGACTTCTCAAAGTTGCCCCCTCTTTCATGATCCAACCACACCGTGCATCATACCTTCTACACACAGGCCCTCGTGGCCCATGTGGCCATGTGCCCGTACAGGCAGGCTGCTCAGTAGAAGCTTCAATGCTGCCCATCAGCCCTGCCCCAGCCCTCCCTAGCTATACCACCCTGGCCTGGCTTTTCTACACCCCTTTCCTTGCAGTGAAATGGGGACTCTGCCCCTAACACTCAGGCAGCATGAGGCTAAGTGGGTTCATGTATACAAAGCCCAGAGCACAGCAGGGAGTCGGCAGAGGGTAGAGGGCTGCCCGCTTACACAGGGGGCTCAAAAGACCCCTCCACAACCACAGGCAAGCACAGCCATCTGCCCGCAGCAGGTGCCAATCCCAAAAAGCTGGAGCTGCAAATGCCCAATAAGGACATTTTCCAAGCCATCTCCTCAGCTCCCCAAAACCATCTACATGCAGACACTCACTATGCCTACACTCTGGCCCCAGCCCCACTGAGAGAGGGCTGTGTGGGCAGCGGCCCAGCTCTACTCCCCGCCCCCAGCAGGCGTCTGGTCTGGTGCCCGTGCTCCTTGCTGCTCTCTGGGCTCCAGGCCCAGTCGACCCATGTGTGTATTCCTGTGCATGTGTGCACACACATACATGTAAACATGATTTTATGGAGAGCAGAGAGCAGCAGGAAGTCCTCCTGCTCTGAATTAATTTCAGCTACTTTCATCCTAGTATCCATCTGGGCCACTCAGCTGCCCATCTCACAGGGGCCAGTCCGGCTGGTTTAGGAAAAACACCCCCAGGACCTGTATAGGCATTTGGCATGGCTGTGTGGGAGCCCCTGAGATCTCTCAAGCCCAAGGCAACCCAGCCACAGAGAGGTGACTGACTCCTCCACACCTAAGACTCAGTCCCCGGCTCCTGGGACCAGGAGCCCACGGGGAACATTCTGACTCCCAGGGCCCCCGGCAGCCCAGGCAGAGGTGGCTCCCATCAGGGCTTAAAACCCCCAAGGGAGAGGTCTGCCGACCTCCTGTGCCCTGTGTGGGGTGAAAGCATCAGGGCACAGGCCAGGAGAGGCAGCCCCCAACCTAAGAGGCACACAAATGGTCCAGGAAACAAAGCACCCCCCAAGTCCCCTCCCCCCAACAGGGACAGCCCTCCACACTAGTCCTCCACCCGGAAACTCTAAAGGCCCCCAGTGGGAGGCCCCAGCAGTACCAGGGTCTCTGCCTCCTCCCCAAGGGGTTGCCACACTGTACCACAGACCCTTGGCCTTCAGGGATTTAACTGGCACACTTTCGGCTGCTCTTAAGCCACTCCAAAGAGCCATGACCCACACATACTTGTAGCTTTTGTGAGGAACAAATCTCAGTAGCTGCAGGAATAAGGTACCTGGATAAACAGCAAGCCCAGTCGTGTCTCCCCCGACCCCATTCACCCAGGTAGGCCAAAACATCAAATGCTGCAGTAGCGTTTGGGAGTCTGGAGATCCAGAGCATCCCTCTCTACCCCCAATAAATCACCAGTGTACTGTATGTGGTTTTAGTACCAGCAACCCAAACCGTGCGATGATATGCCCAGAACATCAGGATTCGGAGGGTCGCTGAAAATCAACCTGACTCTGAGACCCAGAGGCAGAGCACAGAGTTCTACCCCGTCCTGTCTTCCAAGGGTCTTTGAAAGGTCCGAGGTTCACTGACAGGAAAGAAACCCACGGCCCTCCATAAGCCATCAAAGCCCTTGTTGGGGGCAGTGCAGGAGGGAGCACAGCCAGGGAGCTGGCTGAGTCTTCCTGTCCTGGGACTTAACTATAAATATCTGGAGAGGTTCCCACATCCGGATTAGAGGAACAGAACGAAATCACCAGGGTTTAGGGCAGACGCAACCTAGCAGGCAAACTCTTCTACCTTAGATGAAAACCTGACCTGTCCTGTCCACTCCTGGGAAGCCCTGGGGAGGGAAGATCAACCTCTAACAGCAGAAACAAGTCCTTATGTCCAGCATCACATGGCAGTTGAGTCCAGAGGGACAAATACACCACCCAACATGGTGGCTTAAGATGCTTTCAGCCAGAGGCCATACCAGCGGTTCCACAAACCAGCCTGTCTTTTGCTGTGGCTGGGAAGGCTATACCTGGGACATGTCTCTCACCTTTAGTAACCCTTAAATGGCTGTGATGTTCCCAGGGAAGCAGCAATGAATGAAACACACAGCTAGAATGAGGTGGTGTGATCAGGTGGAAGGAACATGGGGTAGAGAGACCTGGGTTCTAGTCTCAGTACAACCTGTAACAAGTAGAGTGACCCTGGCCAATTGCTACCCTCTCCCCAGGCAGTCTTAGTATCTGTAAAGTTAAGGAAATGAGAGACTGCACCTGGATTAGTTGCCAAGACCTAATACTGGATCTGCTGCCGTGAGCCTTGAAGGCAGTTACAGAAACAGAGGGCTACTCCCCAGAGTGGCCTTCCCTCCGCCCGGCCTCCCGTGCACAGCAGTCCCCAGAGCCCAAGCAGGAAATGCAGGGCCAGCCCCAGAGGAATTACAAGTGATGCTATCATGGGCAGGTGTGCTGGGAGTTGCAAACAGGGACCCATCACTTCTGATCAAGCTGCTCCCATTCCTGCAGCTTGGCTGCCTCCCGCCTGTCCAGGAGATCCCCCCTCTGCCCTGGCCACACAGGTGCACGGACAGCTCACTCACTGCCTATGACACTCCCAGTCTTCCCACCTGTGCTGTGACTGAGAGCTGTATCCCCCACGCTAGGCAGCAGCTCGAGGGGAGGGCAGACATTTGTGTCCAACATGATACAGCTATTCCCCAGGGGGTCTGGGCTACACAGGAAATACCCCGCAGGCATTTTGAGGGGAATGAGGTCACTTCAGTCTATTTGACCTGAAATCTTGTCCTATGTCTTCCTTTATCCAATCTTGGCCAACTTAACTTCTCTGGGTATCAGTTTCCCTACCTGGGAAATGACAGCCTTGAAATCTATTTTAGTGATCCTTTTTCAGACCCTTAGGGTAGTCAGTGATATTCACAATGAAATATACAGTAAGTATAGACCCACAAAATTTGCATATTTTTCCATGAAGTAAAAAAAAACACAAGTTCTAGGAACTATGAACCCCAGATTAAAATGTCCTTGGATAAGGTGATCCCTGGAGAGTTGAAAGGCCTGGTGAACGGTGGAGGTTCGGGGGAGGCCTGTCTGGAACAGAATTACCAGAGAGTACCAGGAGTTTTCTGCACCCTTCAGGCCTGGGGTATTGCAGGCATTCTCAGCCCCAAAGCCAGAGAGAGAGAGAGAGAAACAGCAGTCAGCTGTCTCTTGACACCAGTGAGGAGCCTCCAGAAACAATATACATCGCAGGGAAGGCAATGGGGCTGCTGGACTGAGAGACTGGGAACTCAGCCCCAGGAGGACCTCAGGGTGCTCAGCCAATGCGTTCAGGGGCCCTCCAGGGGATGAAGAGTCCAGCCTCACTATGTGGACTCCCCAGTCATTCATCAGGAGACCCACCCCCAGCACCCCACCAGGTCTGCACCAGGTGAACCTGGCAGTGAGCTTCCCATGGTTTACCCCATGGAGGCAGGGGGCAAACTAAATGACAGCCTGGGGACCACTACCTTGGGACTGGCTGGAGAAAGTCTTGGCTTATTAATTTTCAAGACAGGCTCAGAAAATTTAACCCATCTTTGCTTCACCCCTGGGAAGTTGACAAGGCAGTGAGCACAGATCCCAGACCTAAACAGAGTGGCCATAGCAGTTCGCCCCAACTTCCCTGTGGGAGGGAGGACATGATTCCCTGCCCTTTAGGTGCTGTGGCCTCAACTCCATTCATTAAGGAAAATCCTCTCTGGCCCCTGAGAAAGTTAAAATACCCCTTGGACCTACTCTGTCCAATATGGAAGAAGCCACTAGCCACATGGGGCTATTCAAATGTAACAATTGAAAATTCTTTTCCTCGGTCACATTAGCCACATTTCAAGTGCTCCGGAGCTGCATGTGGCTAGAGGCCACTGTGCTGAACAGTGCAGATATGGAGCAGCTCCGTCTCTGCGAAAGATCTGCTGGACGGCGCTGCCTTAGCTCCTCTGTCTGCTTCCTGCTGGGCCTGTGCACGGGCACATTATTCCAATCCCAAAAGCCCTCCCCATGGCTCTGCCTCAGTTTACAGCAGAGGAGACTGGAGTCAAGGCCATCCCAGCACATGGCAGAGTCAGCCTCTGCTCCTATGCCTGTGTTTTTTACTATGCCTCACTGGCTGCTTTGCGTTTCTTTCACTTACTTGCTTTTATCCACATTCATCCCACAACTGTTTTATCATGTTTACTGAAAATGCTTTCCTGTGCATGTGCTCTGGCAAAACGTGATCACTGTTTTGTGTGCAGGTATTTTTACGGAGAGGTAATGGGCCTGCATTATCCCACACTCTGCTTCATACTTTTTTTTCCATTTGGCACCATGTTTTGAAGATCCTCCCCTGTGGCCATCTCCTACATGCTGCCCTAGTAGGTGAACATGCTGTTGGATTTGGGTGAGGGAGAAGCAAATGAATATTTTTTCAACAAGTGGCTGAACATGGCTGTCCAGAGTTTGAAAATCAGCCTTTAAGCCTGTGCCCTCCCCTCTGTGTGCCCCCAGGACCCTGCCCTGGCCTCTACTGCTGCTCCTTGCCCCACACTGTTTACCCCACCCTGCTGGGTATCATCAGAGCCTGGGAAACCCCTGCACATGCACGCACACGCACATGCACACACACACATGCACACCCCCTCCCCAGCTTCTGTTCCCCTTTCTCCTCCCACCAAGCCCACCAAGTCACTAAAGAGGCTAGGCTTCAACTGGTTTCAAAGGGATAAGAGAAAGAGTCAGTCTCATACTTTTATATTTAGAAGAGTTCTGCAAACCACTTTCCAAAGCAGACAAGAGTGGAGAATGTGAGGAAATCACTTTGCTATGTGTGATGTGGAAAGCACAAGTCACTCAGGGCCTGCGGCAGCAGGCTACATTTGCCACAAACCCGGTGACACGCAATGACGCCTAACACATGTGCAGAAGATGAACATGGCCCTTGGCAGCCTGGAGGAGATCCCATCAGACAGCACACGTCACGGCCTGGCTGCCTCCTCAGGGTCACAGGCTCAGGAGTCAGAACCAGATAGCATCTTCAAAATGCCCCAGGCTTCCTTTCCTCTTCTCTCCATCTCCACCTGTCTGACCAACAGCTGCTCCTGAGAACCAACCCTTCTCTCCGGGGCAGCATCTCAGAAAGAGATGCTCCAGACTTCAGACCTCAAACTGGGACACAAAGAGAAGAATTCAGACTGAGGTAGGAGGCCTGGCAGAGCCACTGGCTGGAAGAGGCGAGGGTGCCCTCCCAGACTCTATGGGTACCTTGGGGGTGTAAGATGGTGCACAGTGCCCACTGCCTCCTCTGGACAGATCTGCTCCTGCCACCGAAAGCTCTCCTCTCAACCACCTCTGCTACCATGTGTGGCCAGGAAAACATTGGAAGGCTAAGACGTCTTGTGAGGGGGATAAGCTACTGTGGCCATGACCATTGCTCAGATATGACTCCAATGTAATGGAGTCTGGCCCAGGGGCATGGTGCGGAGAACAGGGCTGTCAGTGGGCAGGGGGGAATGAAAGGCAAGGCAGCTGTTTAATTAGTCAACCCATCAAGATACTTCCTAGACTCCTTATAAACCTCACTTCACTGCTTAAAATAAAAACTTACTACCAAGGAAAACTAATTTTATTCTTTTATTTAATCTCTTACTAACGATTTCCTCCTTTATTTTTTAAGGAAAACAACCAAGAAAGAGTCAGGTTTTCTTAAAAATATCAGCTGTTTTAGGGAAAGCATTCTGGCTAAAGATGGCAAAAAAATATTCCAATCTCCAAATCAATAATGACACATGAAAAAAATACAAAGTGATGAATAATGGATAGAAACAATTCCTTGTAAGTTACTTTTAAAAGCACCACAAATTTACAACTCATCACTAGATGTTCAAAGCCTGCGGATAAAAAACTTTGAGGGGGAAAACTTTACAAAACAAAGTCACACAAATAACTGAAGGAAAGCCCCTAAGAGTGGCTGATGCAATAACTGAATTGAATAGCCAAAAAAATGACAGAAGACTTAACATTTGCTTCATGCCTACTCTGTCGATCTTTAAATCAGGGTCTGGAAGGCACCAAGATCTGGCTTCACTTAAGTCCGGAACTGGCAGTCCCTCAATTCCAGGAGGTGCCTTTTACAGACCTCTAAAGTCACGCAGAGATTGGGGAGGGGTGGGCAGAGGTAGGAGCAGACAGTTACAGAGAAACAGGGAGAGGAGATGGAGCGCGCTGGAGGGAGATGACAGAGACAGAGACAGAGACAGAGAGGAGACAGAGACAGAGAGAGTGCACGCATGCACGCGCATGCACACACACACTAAATGACAGAGACAGAGAGACTATGACAGGGGGGATTAGCAAGTGACAGAGAGAGAAACAGAGGCAGGCTGACAGACTTAGAGAGAAAGAGATACAGGCAGAGAGTGTCAGAGAGAGACTCAGGCCCTGACAGGGAGAAAGTAAGAGATAAGCAGAGAGACAGGGACAGAGACAAACCGAGAAACAGAGTAACACAGAAGAGAGAGACCCAGAGAAAGGAAGAAAAGCAAAGACACAGAGCACACATAAACGCACAGGGCTCAGGCTGTGGGCTGCCCAGTGCATCACCAGACACGAAAGGTGCCAGCCAGCCTGTGAGTGGGAGGCCTGAGGAAGCGGGAGGAGAGGGGAGGTGGCTCCATAGGCACCAGATTCAGTCCATTTACAATGGAGAGCCCTCAAATTAGAGGCTCCTGGTGAATAATTCACCAGGAAAAGTACAGTACCTTCCTGGGGCTCATCCATTATTCACCAAGATCAATGTACCATATTGTTATACTTCCTGACATCTAAAAATGGTCTGAGCCATTAGGCCAGGAGCAAGAAGACAGCGGGGCACTTTCTACCCAACTTTTCCAGAACCCTTGACCCAGGAATCCTGGTGCTTTTGGAACATGCTCCTCACACAAGCGCAAAGCATTTGACTTCCAAAAAGGGCCAGGTTTCAGACCAGAGATCCCAAGAGCAGGACCCCAGACCTCCTGAGAGAAGGACCCTGCACAGCCCTCAAGAGCACAGAGCCAGGTCAGGGCTGTGCCCAGAAAAGTCCTAAGTAAAACCCCCCCATATCCACCAGACTCTGGAATTTGGGGCCCTCACAAAAGGAAAGGCAAGCACTTTGCTTGTACCTGTCAAAGGGCAATTATGCTCCTAGAAGGTTCAGAGTTTGATGCCAAATGAGTGTCAGCCACCAAATGCAGAAACACCTGCACCCTGACTTAGCTCTGAGCAAGTTTTGTTTCTCAGTCTACTCTTCAGGCCTTCATTTCCCCAGATGTAAAATCAGCAGCTAGCTGCTCTTTATCCCATAGGGCCTTTAAAAGGTCAAAATGCCCTCCAGGAGGTTTGAAGAGCAAAACATGAAGGCCTTGGCCTGTGGCATATGGAGATGGGGCAAGAGCTCAGAGTCTGGACTCGAATCCCACTTACCAAGTAATGACCTTGGGTAAGGCCTTTATCCTTTCTATGCCTCCATTTTTTTATCTATAAAATAGTGCTAATAACAGTATCTACCTCATAGGCTTATGAAAAGTAAATGCACATGTTAACAAATATAGCATGTTTGGAACAGTGCCTGGTGTGTATTAACTATTACTTGAGTTTGGGCTTTTAGCCATTATTTATTATCATTATTATAGCTTGAGATTTTTTTTTTCTCTTTTAGGAACTATATCCCATCACAAACTTCTCTTATCCAATAGAGGCCTCCGTTAGCATTCTCTTATGCAGACCATTTGGACTTGCAAAGTGCCCTCTTTGATTTGCCAGTCACCCAATCTGCCATCTGGGTCTGGTGGTTTCTCTCCTTACAGATCCTAAGGTCTGAAACTTTGTCCCACTGCTGCCCAACAGAGGCTGGAACCACCTGGTCACTGCACGTGCATACGTGGGGTTCCATGGTTCAACGGGTGCTGCCCTGAGTTGGTGAAGTTCTGAGGGGAACTGCTGATTACTGGGAGTTTTGCATTCTGTTGCCCGCTGCCCTAGAAGCTTCCAGGCAGTGCTCAGGTTAGCGGTTGCTCACAGTTTGATTCACTCCCTTCCAAAAGCCGTTCAAATCAGACACACCTTCACTACAAACAAGAATCAGACTGAGTCTGTCAGGGTGAAAATGGATCCAGACCATCTTAGAGTAAGGCAGGTCTCTGGCCTCAAGGAATACAAATGTGGTTAGGTGAGAATACAATGAATGCTCATGCCTGCAGATACCTGGTAGGCTTCAGTTTTCTGATCCTGCAAGGCCCCAAAAACAGAGGCCTGGAAAATTCTATGCTTTATAGAGGAAAACACCTGACTACATAAAATAGAAGTTGTAGACACCCTCAATGGCAAACAACAAATTAGGAAAATTAGTTCCAGCAACAAACAGAAGAAAGGTTGCTGGCCTTGACACACAGAATTACTTCACAATAATTACTAAAATTCTAATAGTAACATGGTCAAAAAGACTTCATGAAGAGTTCTCAAAACAAATATTAATAAGTATAAGAAAACATCCTAATGCACTTGGAATCTAAGAAATGCAAATTAGACAAGTTATTCTAATAGGAAATGAACTACGAAATGAACAGAGACCCAGAAAAAGGGAAGAAAAGCAAAGCAGCATGCACACGTAAGCACGCAGATTTTAAAAATAACAACACTGGTGAGTCTATGAAACAAATGGTCCTCATGCTTTGCTGATGGGAGTGTAAATTCTATAATTCCCTTCCTTTTGCAAAGTGGTTTGGTAAAATTAAACCAAAATCCTAAAAAATTCATGCCTACCCTCATGGGAGAAGTGCCTGATTCCAGGTTTGGGGCACGAAATGTACAAGACAAGCCTGGAACATTTTATCACATGCAAGGAAACGAGCAAAAACTATCAGGGTCACATCAAAAGATTCAGGGCCAGCTTGAAAAGCCTCCTAAGAGCCACAGATAAGCCCATTTAAGCATCCATCAGGGTAAGGACTACATGGACTTAAACATACCCAATAAGTTTAAAATCCAAGAGTTCATGGGTTTTTTTTTTTTAAGCCCAAAGCCTTCCATTGGTCACCTTTGAAGGATGCTAGAAAACCAACTCATTATTTTAAAATAGTTTTTAATAGTGAAGAACCAAACATTTATTTTCCCTCTCTTAAACAGTTGTACCTCAAGTAACCAAGCAGTTAGTGAGGGGAGATTTGTCTTTAAAAAGTCTCCAGCTGATAAACAGAATATCACCATTTTACAACACTAATGAAATAATGGATCTGGCAAAGATACTGATGGCTGCTAATTCCGGAGAGACAACCAGATGTTATGTGTCTGCTGAGGAAAGTATACATGGCCAGGGGTGGTGGTGGGGGAATCAAGTCTGAACCTGATGAAGCCTCTAGATCTGTTTCATTTTAAAAAGTTTACCAAGTTTCCTAGAACAACTTTGGAAAACAAGGAAGTTCGATAACAACGTGCCACTAACTGAAAATAATAACTGGGATGCACATTCTATCTGTCTTCATTGCTTCCACAAATGGTTATTAAAAACCTAATATTGCTGTTTAACATGTCATGTGCTTACAAACTGTCCTTGCTCTAGATTCCAAGCTCCCTGAGGACAAGGTCAGGTCCCACCCTTGTTCGTCCCCTCCCCTGCAGGTCCCTCACCTATTGGAGGTGCTCAGGAAACACCAGCTGACCAGTGGTGGTTTTACTAAGCCAGATAATTAGCCCCATTATCCCTGCATGATGTGGAATGAACAGAGGGTCAAAGCCCAATATGGGATCCTGGTAGGCAATTACATTAATTATCATTAATTCAACAAACACATATTTAGAGCCTACCATGTGCCAAGTACTCTGCAAGACACTGGGCATGAAGAGAGAACACACAATTGCGGCCTTAAGTATCTCGCTTAGTGGGGGAGTCAGATGAGTAAACATATAATTACAATAATCACTAACACTTACTGACCGCTCACTAGGTGCCAGGCACTCTTCCAAGTGCGCTTTAACCGTATTAGCTTGTTAATGCTTCCAACTACTTGCCCATTGAGGTAGGCACTTTGATCACTGTTCCACAGATGAGGAAACAGGTCAAAGACGTAAAGCAACTTGCTCAAGGTCACACAGCTAGTACATGACAAATACAGGATTCAAATCTCAAGTCATCTGGCTCCAGAGGAAAGTCTGCTTAATCCTCAGGCTTCACTGCATCATCACACAGCGTGATGGGTAGATGCACAAGACAAGCTTCTCACTCGGAATAGGGGGCAGGCGCAAGGAAGAATCCCGGGAGAAGGCTCTTTAGAGCCAGCTTTTAACAAGGAATGGGGCTTGGCAAATACAGACAGCAGCATACAAAGACAAAGCATAGTCAGAGAACTCAGGTAACTCAGGATGCTCCGAGTTTAAGAGATGGTGAGAGGGACACAGCAAGAGGCTACAGATGCTGGTGTGGAAGAGGAAGGCAAAGGAGGTGGAATACAAACTCACCCTGCAGAGGCTGTTGCCTCACTAAAGTCGCCACCATAGTCAGTCCGTTTCATTTCCCAGAAGGTGGTCATTAGGGTAGAAAACGGACTGAAGCAGCTCTTTGTCATGGAGAGAGTGGCAGGCATGTTCACAGAAGGCACGATTGTGGGATAACATCATACCTGTCCTATTGGTTTCCTGGGCTGTTGTAACAAATTACCACAACTGCGTGGCTTAGAACAACATAAATTTATCCTCTCACAGTTCTGTAGGCCAAAAGTGTAAAATGAAGGTGTTGGCAAGATTAGTTCCTTCTGGAGGCTCTAAGGAGAGCCTATTCCATGCCTCTCTCCCAGCTTCTGGAAGCTGCAGGCAGGCCTTGCAGACACAGTCACTCTGATCCCTGCCCTCATCATCGTACAGCCATCTTTCCCCTGCATGTATCTATTCTCTTTCCTTCTTGTAAGGATTCATCCAGTTACATAGGATTAGAAGCCCACCTTAATGACTTCATCTGAACTTGATTACATCTGCCAAGACACTATTCCACAGAAGGCCAATTTATAGACACCAGGGGTTAGGACTTGAGCATATCCTTTTGGGGGATATCATTTAACCCAAAACGCCTGCTATTCTGCAACTTGCTTTCTTTTGCCATACAATTAACCACAGATATCGTCCCAACTCTGTTAAAGTGGTTCTAGCTCATTCATTTCAACTACTGTATATTATTTCACTGTTATCAATGACCCATAATCTATTTATCCAAAACCCTAATAATGCACATTCAGATGGTTTAATTTTGTTGCCATTACAAACAATGCTCCAACTGAAGCCTCTGGACATGCACATTGGTAATGAGTGTTTCTGTACGCTGACTTCCTAGAGACAGAACTCCCACTGGACCAAACAGAATACAGTTTCAAACTCTGATAAATGACAAATTGCTCCTTTAAAAGGTTAGGATGCTTCCTTACAACACTGCTACTAATCTTTGTCAATTTGAGAGGCGTCAAATAATGCTTTGTTTTATTTACAGTTCATTTGAGACATTTAATTTGTCCTTAGCAAGACAAAGCAGTCTTTTCCTACGTGCACTGGTTAGCTGAATTTCTTCTTGTCCATTTTCTATTCAACTTCATTGTCTATTTTTTTCTTATTAACTTGTAACTAATAAGGTCCTAAATATAAAGCCTTTTCTACATTACATGTTGCATTTCTTCACCCCTGAGAATGGTCATTAAGTTACCGAATGCCTACTCGATGCCAGGCATTATTCTAAGTGCTGGGAATGCAGCAGGGAACAAGGGCAGTGAAGGTTCCCGTTCTCAACTGTTATTTTAAGTTCTAAGAAGAAAATGTGTTTGCACATGATCTGGGCTGGAAAATAAATAGGAAGTGAATTTTCACCCTTGGGTGCATATTTACCTTGCAATTAATTTAAATAGTGTCCTGCTCTGATATCTTTGAGAGCCTTCTGGAGAAAATACTACTCTGCTCTTCAGGTGTCCTAGAAGGATCCACGAAAAAACAGTATGGTCAGTGAATGGAAGCAGGAAGAGCTGACAGGCAGCTTCACCTCTTCCTGGAAAGAAGAGCCACATGCCCAGGCGCCCACAGTCCCGGACATTCACAGCTCAGGAGTACAGGTCCTTCAAGAGTTCAGAGGGCAACGGGTGGGGTTATGAGGAGGAAAAATTCCTCCCTACTGCTGTAGAGGCAGTACCATTGGAGTGGCATGCCAGCAAGCCCCAGGGAGCGGTGAGGTCAGAGCATGTTTGGCTCTGACCCTTCCTCCCCTACCCATTTAAGGTGGAGGGCATCTGCCCCCTGCAGATGGGACACATTTCACATAGGAAACCTATGCAGACAGACACACAACATGGACACAGACACATTAACTCAGGAATGAGTCAGACAAGTTTATTCTCTTCAGGTTAAAACTGCCTTTATCAGTAACAAACATCATACACTGATCTCCCCATCTGTCCAGTTCCTGTATCTGTTTTTCCTTCCTTCCTCCTTCCCTCCCTGCCTCCACTGGTTTCAAATTCAGAGTGATATAGGTGAAATACACCGACTCCTTCCACATGTAGTTCCCATTATAGTGCGTTATGCCTGAATATTTTTGTCCTTGTTGGTTTTGTGGATGGGATAAATGTCTCCACTCTATTTTCTAAAAAGGTTTCTTGCTGACAAGTAGTGAACCTTCTGGGTTTTTTGTAGTTTTGCATTTAGCCAAATGAGCCAACTCTCTTATTGATTCTAGTGGCTCTCTGCTGATACTTGGGTTTCACACATAAAAAATGATACTAACTGTAAGGAAATTAACTTTATTTTGGCTTTCATTTGTTTTCTTATAGTATTATTTCATCTACAATTTCCAAAATAATGTTAAATACTAGTGACTTCATTATTTTAATGTAGTGATTTCTTTATTTTAATGAGAATAGCATGATAGTTCTATCTTTGAAGTATGTTATTGACTGTGATTTGAGGTTGTTTTTAAAAATCAAGAATATATGTTAATTTGTATCTAATATCGTTGTTGCACCTTTTGAAATAACATGATTCCTCTGATTTCTTATTTTGATGAATTTTATATTTGACTTTTACATCAGTATTCCTCTAAATAGTGTTTTTCCTTTCTGCACTGGCAGTCAGCATTCTGGGAGCAAGGTAATAGCAACTTTGTGACCTGCACACAGTGACCATCCACCTGTTTCTCGGCTCTGTGACAGTCTTTGCATTACCAGGCTCTGTTCCCTCAACATTTTTCAGAGTTTTGCCTCAAAGCCCTCGGATATAACAGTTTCAGGTTTTCTTCTTTTTTTTTTTTATACCATCTTTCAATTTATTTTACTAGTTACTGGGGTTTAGTCATTCTAATGGTTCTTGACTAAATTTCAGTCATTTGTATTTTCCTAGAACAGATTTCTCAGCATAGCACTGAACGTGGTAACCCATTATAAACTTTAAAGTCTTTTCCATTGAAATTATCACAACTGTAATTATTAGTGTACATTTTCATAGCCCTCTGTGTTAAATAAACAGTAAGCTCCATCCCATTCCCTGCTAATCTATGGTATCTACGAGGCACCTAGCATATGCTCCAAAAATCGCTCAGAGTTTAAAGGAATGAGGTTAAAGCCTTTCTTCCTTTCTGGTTTTGCTGTTGACCTTTCATTTCCTCGACTTACCGATGTCCTTACCAGAGTTTACTTCTTTTATTGCCTTTCCTCAAGCAATGGATCTTAACTTACCAATTCTACATTTTTTCATTTCAAATTGTCACGGGAGTGTTCTAGCAGCAGTCTGCCCTTGCAGCATTTTAGTGTGATCAACCCGTGCCTGCTTTTGGCCATACGTGGCACACACAGTAAATCACACCCAAGCCCAATCCTTGGCCGCCTCCCAAATAGGACTTTTTTGCTGCCCAACAAAATGAATTTCAAAGCTATGTTCAGAAGAAAGTTAATAATCTTAAATTGTTTCCTAAATAATGAAATAAATTAAACTACTGGCCTAAAGTTAGAAAAAGAGCAACAAAACAAACTTTGTCACTATTTAGGTCTGTCTCATGTAAAGAGCGTGAGACATTTTTATTCAACCTCAACTTCGTCAGCTCAGTGGGAGACTTATTCTACTTGTTAGGAAAGAGTATAAAACCTAAATGTGATTTATTCCCACTAGGATGTTTAAACATTTTAACAGTAAAGTAGTAACAAAGGGCCACGTGGTGGAAGCTGCTCAGGCTGAGAGTTGTGGTTGGGGGGATTGATAAGGGCCTGGCAATACCTGTTTGAGTTTTTTAAAAGAAAGATATAACTGGCTTAGGCGATGTCCGGGAAAGAATGTGAACCCTGTAGTGCTTAGCCAATGAGGAACCAGGGGAGGGACTCGTGTACTAGGAGATAAATTATTGGCGCCAATTTCCCCAGGTGTGCCTGCCCACCAGACACCCGATCTTGCAAGACCGTCATTAAAGCCTCGCTCCGCTGTTCTCTTTGTCTCCGTGTCCACTTATTGAATTTGGACCAGTGAGTGTGTTTCTCACAATTTGGGGGTTCGTCCGGGATCCTCTTGCCTGTGCGAGGTAGGGGCCCAAGCGGAGTGGGAAGACGCGTCCCGCCAAGCTTTGGGCGGCCCGCTGTGTCTGGGCCTCTCACCTTTGCACGGAAGCCGAGGGGAGACCTGAGACTGTTGTGCGGAGACAGCGTGACTGACGCAGGGGAGAAGACGCAGGCACCGCAGCAAGCAGGCAACCTCGTGCACGGGCGAAGGTGGGAAAATTGGTCTATAAGTACTGCCTTGGTGGTTGGGCATTTTTCAGAGGTCGAGTGTGTGTGGCTGAGACATGTAATCTCGGGGTGTGTGCAAGAAACTTCCATTGTGGGGGTTTGAGTACACAGAGATCTCAGACACAAGGGACCTCTTGAAGGATGGGAAATACAAATTCTAGGCCTAGGGAAGCAGAGAAAGGGAACCAGATGAGCTACCTTGGAATTCCCCCCAGATAGCCTGCTGGGGTGAAGGTTACGGTACTGGGGGGACGCCTCCTGTACCGGGTTAAGGACAAACAGAAGATGATCAAATTTTGCTGTTTTGTTTGGATTAAAGTTAGATCAGATGAAAACTGGCTTTGCCAGGTTTGAGTTATTTTTTTATGGTAATAAAGCCTCCAGTTCACCTGAGGAATCTGTTGGTTACCAAGGGCGCTTCCCCTATTTCCCCTCAACACCAGGGAAGGGAAAGCTAGGGAGGAGGAAATATAAGAGACCTCCCAGGACTTCCCTGGTGTTGGGAGAGGGTTGTGTGTTTTCCTCGGTCCCTTTCCCTGTCGCAGCTGCAGCGGACAGTTGAGAGGCAGGGACACCGCGGTGGGGCGGAGTGAGAGTTTCGTTTAGAGTTACTCCTGGACAGAGAAAGTGAGGCCGCCTCAGGAGGGAGGGGCACCCTGGGAGGTTAGAGAAAGTTTTAAGTTAAAAAGTTGTGCACTTTGAGGGTGCTGATGGCCTTGGAGAGAGGAGCGCCCCAGGGGTTGGGCGTTCCCTTTTTAAAGATTCTTTAGGAGTGTGGCCGGCACCTGGAGGTGTAGACTTGTTAGTTGGTTTCAAGTATCTTTGATGAGACATTATATTTCTTATCAGTCCTCTGGGTAATTCTGCAAAATTAGCTTAACACAATAAATTTACTGCTTTTAGTCCCCTCCCAGAATGGCAGCTTCTTGGTTTGAGAACGTATCAGGACTGGCTGCCCTTCTTCCAAAGGGGGGCACAGTTATTGTCTGTTTGCTAATGAGTAAGTTGAGAATCTTGCTTCTTGACCTCCTGGGTATTAAAATGCAATCTTTGAGATGAAATCCTTCCTGCCTTTTGCTATGTTGTTTACGGCTTCACCTGCATGCTAAATTGATTTCCTGGGTTGCAGACTATTTAGGGTCAGAAAGAAAAAAAATAACATATACGTAAAGTTAAAAAAAAAAGAAAAGAAGAGCTGGGCCTGTATGATTAACATAATAAAGACAGGCTATGCTGAGGTACCCTCTCCTTTATCTGAGGAATATTCAAACATTCCAGGCCAAGTTGCTCCTGTCTTTTTGAGCTTTAATTAATTAATTCTGGGTCTTTTAAGTGGACTTTCCTGGCCTTTTTCTCTTTCCACCCCACTCATATCTATTTAACATTGGGACCCACTTTCTTATCTCCCAACCTGTGGGTAAAACTGTAACATTTCCAGAATATCTCACCTGGCTTTGGCATATCTGCATATCAACAGGCGTTCAGAAGTGGAAAGAAGTAAGGCTTTAGTTCATTTGCAGCTTTCCTCAGGCAGAGAAGTTCATCTCCATATCAATGGATAATTACCTGGGCAAGGAGGGCTATTCTGTACCTGAGAGGTGAGGGGGAGGGCCGGTTTTTGGCTGATGCTAGAGCCTGAAAGAGAAATGGCCCCAGACCACAGCTTGTGAACAATAAATAGATTTTAAACTTCATTTCTCCCTTTGACTGATTTCAGTTTTTAGAGGTATTTTTCCCTAAGATTTCCTCTCCCTGGACTTAACAATGTAAGAAAGACTTAGAGTTTTCCCTTGCCTTCTGGGGAGTCCACCAGGAATCCATTGAGAGAGGTTCCACTAGGACAAGGGGAAATTTGTTAATGTTCCCCTCACAGGGACTGAGGTGAGAAGTTTTAAGCATTGCTCGAAGATCCCCTTGGCCTAGTGGACCAACTAGATCAATTCCTGGAACCTCATATATATACTTAAGTTGAACTGATGTCTATCATGAATATTCTAGTCCCTGGTGGTGAGAGGCGGGGTGATCAAGAGAGCTACCGTGTCCATTTGGGAACAAAAACACCTTCCGGGCCAGGGTGTCCAGTCAGCGGAACAAAAGTTCCCAAATGTAGATCCTAGATGGGATAATAATAATCTAGGGGATAGAATGAAAATGCAGGATCTTCGAGGGCTAATTACAACGGGAATTAGGCAATTGGCCCCAAGATCTCAAAATGTTTCTAAGGTGTTTGAAGTCCAATGGGAAAAGGAAGAAACCCCAACTGCATTTTCAGAGAGACTCAGGGACCAGATGAGAAAATATTCAGAACTTGACCCAGAAGCTCAGGTAGGACAGAATCTTTTAAAACTCAATTTTGTAACCAAAAGTTGGCCAGATATTGCTAAGAAATTACAGAATTTAGATAGATGGAATGAGAAACCTATAGAGGAATTACTGAGAGAAGCTCAAAAAGTGTTAGAAGAGAGGCTAGAAACTTGTATTTCAAATTATTAGAGAGAGAGCCAGACCCTCTCCAATGGACCCCAGGGGAACTGCAAATTCTAGAGAAATTAAAAGCAATACTTAGTCACCACCCCAGTCCTGGCACTCCCATCATTACAGAAGCCGTTTCACTAGTTGGTTACTGTTAAACAAGGTTCTCTTGTAGGTTTTGACCCAAGCCTGGGGAGGAAAGAAACACCAGTGACCTTTATGTCTGAACTATTCGACCCTGTCTCTTGAGGATGGACTGAATGCGTTCAGGCCATCACAGCCACGACCTTACTGGTGGAAGAGAGCAGGAAATTAACTCGGAAGAACCCTCATGGTCAGTACTCCTCACCAGCTTCGGGTCATGCTTAATCAGTGGGCTGGGCACTGGCTAATAGATTCTCAAATTTTAAAATATGAAGCAAGTTTACTTGAAAAAGATGGAATATGTGCTGGCCATGTCTTCTAACTTATCTTCTCTCAAGCTGAAAAGACTCCTCACCCAGACTCCCCTGCTTGAGTTCTTCACTCACTGCTTCCAGCCTAGAGACCTGGTGTTAGTAAAATCCTGGAAAGAAGATCGACTCCAGCCCAGCTGGGAAGGCCCCTCCCAAGTGCTCCTGACCGCAGAGGCGGCAGTGAGGATGGCTGAAAAGGGTTGGACTCGTTACACCAGAGTAAAGAAACTGACTGGGGGATCTGGGGACAAAACAGAATTGGCAGGTGTCTCAGGTAGCAAACCAACCTTTAAGGCTGAAACTAAAAAGAACCTAAAAATGTTAATTTTTTATCCTTCTAACTCTGTATTTCACAGGCAAGTCGCAGGAAGCCCTAGAATGGGAAGGAACTCCTGGTTATCCTGTCAAACTGGTCATCAATATTACTAAAACATCAAGCTCCAAACCATTAGGTTTAATGCTTGTCAGGTTCTCTCTTGTGGTGACCTAAATGACCAAAGACAGCTTTCTGGAGATAATAAGCATCTCTGTCCTGAATAGACAAATCTTAATAGAATAAAAAAAGGCAAGTAGGCCCCCATGTCCAAGGTGGAGCAGTGTTTGGTGGACTACCCAGTTTCAAGGGTGGACAGCCCCTCATGCAGTAGAAAAATCTTTAAAAAGAAAGCTCCACTTAGCTAAAGGAATTTCTCCTGACAAGTGCCAGAATAGACAGTGTAAATCCCTTTTATCAACTATACATAAACCTCAAGATGGACTCAGTGCAGATGTCATTGGAGTAGATCCTGTGGGAAGGTTTGGTCTTAATTTAATCAAAGACAAGACTTCACCCATAGTGGCCACCCCCAATCCTGAGGGAAATATTGAGCCAGAGCTTCCCAAAAATGACCCTAGACTAGTTACTGTAACAGAGATAAAATACTTAAAACAGACTCTTGAAATAGAGATAAGTTATGGAGACACCAATGCCTGGGTAGAGTAAGTTAAATTTTCAGTACTCGCTTTGAATAAAAGCGATTGTTACGCATGTGCTGCTGGATGGCTACAGGCGCAGGTGGTCCCAGTCCCTCTCGGCTGGGACACAGACCCCACTGGGATGAACTGCATGTTGGCCCTGTACCAGGACAAGGGCGCTTGGGAAAATGAGACTTGCAAGGGCTTGTCTTTACTCTTAAATGCACTAAAGAAGTCAGACCCAAGAGCAATCCCCTCTTTTTCTATAAGGAAGACGAATCGCTCCTCATGCCTCTCTAGACAAGGGGAAGGTTTCAGAACTCCTGTGGGGAACTTACTGACTTGTACCTGTGTCCTAAATGTCTCTAAAGAGGGCAATTTCTCGAAATTACACATCCCCCAAGCAGATGTTTGGTGGTACTGTAGAAAGGGGAACCTGCGCTACTCGTTGCCACCCACCTGGACTGGGACTTGTGCTTTAGTCCAATTGGCCATTCCATTTACCCTGGCATTTCTCTCCACACCCAATGAAAAAAAAAATGTTCAGAGAAGTCAAATGTATACAATAGGAGTCCCCAGGGGAGTCCCTGATGAATTTAAAGCTATAAATCAAATAGCTGCAAGATTTGAGTCAGCACTATTTTGGTAGTCCACCATCAACAAGATGGCCTGAGAAAACAGCATATGTTAGCAGAAAAAGGAGTCTGTGTTATATTAGGAGGAAAATATTGTACTTTTATCCCAAATAATACTGTTCCTGATGGTATATTACTAAAGCCCTACAGGGACTCACCACTTTAGCTAATGAATTAGCTGAAAACTGGCATCAGTGACCCTTTTACAGACTGGTTAGAAAGATTTAAAAAAATAGAAAGGTATGGTTGCCTCTGTTTTAACATGCCTTGTTCTGGTTGTGAGAGTTTTATACTGTATCATCCCTTGTGTGAGAGGCTTGACTCAAAAGCTTATAGAGGCAGCCATAAACAAGATGAGAGAAATTTGAGAAAAGACCAAGCATAAATTAAAATAGATTACTGGGAATAAAATCAAATTCTTAAATAAAAAGAGGGGGGAACTTAGGAAAGAGTATAAAACCTAAATGTGATTTATTCCCGCTAGGATGTTTAGACATTTTAACAGTAAAGTAGTAACAAAGGGCCACGTGGTGGAAGCTGCTCAGGCTGAGAGTTGCGGTTGGGGGAAATGATAAGGGCCTGGCAATACCTGTTTGAGTTTTTTAAAAGAAAGATATAACTGGCTTAGGCGATGTCCGGGAAAGAATGTGAACCCTGTAGTGCTCGGCCAATGAGGAACCAGGGGAGGGACTCGCGTACTAGATAAATTATTGGCGCCAATTTCCCCAGGTGTGCCTGCCCACCAGACACCCGATCTTGCAAGACCTTAAAGCCTCGCTCCGCTGTTCTCTTTGTCTCCGTGTCCACTTATTGAATTTAGACCAGTGAGTGTGTTTCTCACATACTGAAATGTGTTATCACAACTGATGACGCTGCTTTTATCTACTTTACATCTTAATACTTTGTTGTATGCCTTGTGTTTTGTTTGCCTGTATGGCAGCATCTGTAAGGTACATACACTTCCTCCTTTTTAATTCTACCAAGATGCCCTTTGCTTACTGCATTTTAAAACACTGAATCTATTTCCCCAATTAACATTTTCCTCATCATTTTCATCTCACTGTACATGTTCCTCATAGGAAATAGGGCTCCGCAACTGCAATAATATTGATTAGATTCAATATCTGATTAGGGCCTTTAAAGATCATGCTAGAAACTTAATTCTGCTATTGCATTTTGTTTCCTTATCCTCATGTCAGTCAGTCCCCTTTGCACTGCTTCACTCTTTTTGATTAGTTTCCTTTTCATCCCAGTCTTTTTTTTCTCATCTGATTTTTTTATCTTGGGTTTCATAAAGCATGTCTTTTGACATTTTTGAATTGCCTTCAAAAATTCACTTTTTCCAGCAGTATTCCAAGAGAGAAATAACAAGACGTGAACTAAGCCATGGACTATGGAACATAGGGTGAGGGGTGGAGGATAGCAATTAAGGGGACAGCAATAAATGGAGAAGACAAAACAAACCTAGACAGCTAGCTAGCAGTGCCTAAAGGGCTCCCAAGTGTGTGTCAGTGAGGGGCTGTGGATGTCCCTAAAGCTCACCTCTGCACAAACTTTACCTCGATAGGCCCTCATAGCCATATGAAGTGGACATCATTTTCATCCCACAGATGAAGTTCAGAAAAGTTAAACTGCTTCAGGACCCCAATTCTGGTCTTGAAAATCCAAGATGTTCTTGAGCAACCACTGAGTGTCTGGGACAGGGTTAGGCTTTGTGGGAAAAAAGAGGGCAGGAATTCGGCCCACAACACCAAGCTCATCATTAAGGTCGGGGCAACACAGACAACACATCTGACAGATGGACAGTTAAGAGGGGCAGGCAATTCAGAGCTACATGGCACAGAGGAAAGTATATACATAGCCTCAGAGATCAAGGAATGAGATCCCTGTGGGCACTAGGCTACCATACTCCCAAAATAACCTGGAACAACCCTGGCTTATATGCTGTCTTAGCATAATTATCAATAATGTCCCAGTCTGGGCAATAAATTCTCTGGCCGCCCTCACACTGCTGCACATTTCAACCATACTTACTAGCTTTCACATGCTATCCCAT